>NW_017728931.1:81265151-81294295 GCF_001723895.1 Crocodylus porosus | reverse complement strand
CAGTGTAGCCCACATATGTAGCATAACATACTATATAATATTTATATCAGGGGTTTTTAACCTTTTTTAACAAGTGTACCCCTTCTGGTGGCAGTGGCTAGATATGGAGCGGGGGGGGCTTGCATGCGGCAGCTACCACCACAGCCACTGCCACCACCATTGCCCACTGCCCTGTGCTGCCACCACAACTGCCACCCGCTGTCCCGTGCCGCTGCTGCCACCCACTGACCTGTGCTACTGCTGCCACTCACTGCCCTGTGCCACCACCCACCACCAGGCGCCGCTGCTGCCGCCACCCACCCCACTGCACCATCAACTGCTGCTGCCACCACCACCTATTTCCCTACACCACCAACCACTGCCCTGTGCCGCCACTGCTGCCATACCCTGCTTTCCCACAGCCGGTCGCAGGTGCAGCTTTGTGGGCTGCTGACAGACCACATGCCCAGCCAATCGTACGCTGCCTTTTGGCAGCCCGTGGAGCTTCATATGCGACTGGCCATGGGAAAGAGTGTGTGGAGGTATAGGGTGGTGGGTGGCAGAAGTAGCCACTGTGCAATAGCTGCCCCACCCCACATCCATCCACAGAGGGGTGTTTCCTCACTGTTGGCTAATTGCTAATGGCAGCAGCCCAGCAATCAATCAGGAAAGGGAGCTGGGGTCAGAGGCAGAGAGGCATCATCATGGTGTATTGCATGGTGCCAGCGGGGCCTGGTGCACCTCTCCTCCTCCCCCATGTAAGAGGTGACGTGTGGGAACATACTAGGCGAGACGCCACTGCCACGGCCCGGGGCATGCTCCGTCCCCACCCACCTGCACATGCACCCTTTGTACCAATCCATATATATATAATATACACTGATATATATGCATTTTATCATAAAATACACATGCATAATTCTTTCTGTAGACCCCCCACCCAGATTGTCTCTTCCTGAAATTCCAGAAAATATTCTGTTGTGTGCATGTGCTTTACATGTGTTTATCAGTCTGTCTGTGTAATTTTTTTGGAATTGTTATGGGTAGCATCTCTGGGAATCTATTTTACAAAAAATACCTATAAAACAGATGATGACAGTTCCAAGAATAAAATTATATCACAATTTATTTGTGTTCTTTCTTTTACTTTATATTTTTGAATAAATTTAAAGGCTATAAAACAACCCTGGTTCCTACAAACTTCTTTAACATTCTATGTTGTTACTTTTAGGCAAACATAGTTACTATGTTAACTAGCAGGATTTCTGAAGCAAGGGTGAGCAACATACAGCCTGTGGACTGGCCCCACACACTAGATCTGGCCTAAAGATTGATCTTGCACCACTCATCTGGCACCCTAAGCCAGATGTAGGGTTACTATACATTCAGGTTTTCTCAGACATGTCCCTTATTTTGGCCCCCTGTCCTTGTGTCTGGGCAGTTTTTTAAAATGCCAGCAAATGTCTGGGTTTTTGCTCTGCCTCTGCTTTCCCAGACTGGCTGCTTGGGGCTGGGAGAAGCATGCAAGGTGATTGGCCATCAGGGATCACATGCTCCGCATGCCCCAGGAAGCTGCTGTGAGGTAAAGAGACACTGTGTGTGTGTGTGTGTGTGTGTGTGCGTGTGTGTGCGCATGTGCGCGCGCGTGCACGCATGTGTGTATGCATGTGGGAGCTGCTTAGGCAGCAGAGCTGGGGGAGCAGGGTGCTGCAGGTTGGAAGTAAGGGGCACCACCAGGGCTGGGGTGGGGGCAGAGGTCTGCAGGTCCAGAGTGAAGGACACTGGCAGGGCTGGGGGGCAGAGGCCTAGGAGTGAGGGGCAGAGGCAGGGCAAGGGAACATCACTGCCCCACCCCCACAATCATATGACCCTCCCCTCCTCCTCTCCTCTGCCCCCACTCCTCCCCTCACAGATGTCCTCTTTTTTGATACTGGAAATATGGTAACCCTAGCCAGATGAGTTGGGCACCACTTTTCCTATGACTTATTTGATTCTTTAAGAAGAAGGAACCAGGTTAAATGAACGAGGTATAGTGATTGAATAAAAATAGTTTTATTGTAAACAATAAAATTGTTTACAGCTTTTCTTTAGAAAACTCTACAACTTTAGAAAACTTTAGAAAAGATCCTAGATTGAACTGTATCCACCAGAAGCCTTAGGTTTCCTGATTTTTTGGAATAAAATGGGGAAAGAAAGTTGAAGCATATTACTAGTAACTGCCTTACTTTTTCATTTGTAAAGTAGGGCTGTGCAAAGCTTTAGTCCCTGATTCAATTCAGTGGAGATTTGGCCTGATTCGGTGGGCGAATCTCTGAATCCGAATCAAATCAGAGGACCCTTTAATCAAATCGTAACTCTCCAAATCAATTCTGAGAGGTTCAGAAAGATTCAGAGACTCAAACATACACACAGTTTTAAATGTTCTTTCTACATATCTCTAGGTAGTAGAGGCTCATGAATGCTGGGATGCTGGGATGCATGGAGTGTCCCACAGAAGTGCGGGGGGCTCCCAAGCACACTTGGCAGCAGACCCAGAAATGGACCAAAAGCACTTCTGGTCCACTTCTGGGTCTGCCGGGGAGTGTGGGGGGGCCCTTGTGCCCCTCAGCTCAGTGACTGGTGCCTCCTGGGTCTGGGGGAGGCACCTCAGGTCCCCCTGTGGCCGATCGCCAAGCTGGAAGCAATCGGGGGGGGGTTTGCCGCCGAGCACAGGGAGGGCTCCCCTCTGCTCCATGCACCCCAGCATCACAGTGTTCACAAGCCATACCTGCTAACTCAAGATGTGTAGAAAAAACTTTTAAAACTGTGTCTATGTCCAAATTGCTGATTCTCCGAATCAACATCGAATCTTCAGATTCGGATTCGGTCGAATTGAATCAGAGACAGTGATCCAAATCAATGAATTGAATCACTGTCCCTGATTTGGGCCAAATCCAAATCTGAATCAAATAGGGTCCACTTCACACACCCCTATTGTAAAGTCTTAAGGAGGGAAATAAACAATATGTAAAGAATGCAGTCGCAACGTAAAAGTTCTACAAAAATCTTCACTACCTAGCATATTAAGTACATAAGTCACCATATCAGTTTCTTTCTGGAATGCTTCTTTTCAAACTCATTATTGTATTTTGTACAGAGAGAGAATAAAAGTAATACGAAAGCCATCAATTTTCATTTGATTACGACTCAAATCTGATGACTAAAGAGAATTATAAAATTGTCTACCTTCTTAGCTACTAAGGGATCAGCTATAATCTTTCCCAAGGGTGTGTTCTATTTTTAAATCCTTTTCCTTCTCTTTCCCTTCATGTTCTGCCAAGAGTAATTTTCCTATTGTCTTCTTGCTAATGGGAGATTAATTAGTCTAAAAGGAAAAAGGTCAAACTTTTTGGAGTGGATCAGTTCTTATATAAAACTTTATTGTTAATCCAGGGATTATTTTGTTTATCAAGAGCTAATGAATAACTAGTTAATAGTCTCGGCTGAAAACATTTACTCCTAAAATGCCTATCAGGCACAAAACACTGCTGATGCACACCTTGTGCAGTTATTTACCTCAGTTTAAGGTGGGTGCAAAAACACTATTTACACCAGAAACAAGACAGCATAAGAATCAAGATTTAGAATAATATTAAACTACTTCCTGCAAGAAATTATTTTATAATGTTCAACCTCCATCTTTTGATCAAACTATCCTGTAAAGCTGTGTGAGTCAAGATTTACCTTTTTTTCAGCAGAATGATCAGATAGCAAATTGAACCAACTGCTTGATCAATCAATCTACAACCTTAATGGATTCCATTCTGGAACAGGTTTTATGCATGAACAATACATATGCTAAGACTCCAGGGAAAAGGTCCCTCCAGAGATCTGTCAGAAACAGCTCAGAGATAAATTCATTCACAGCAACAAGTGACCATCGTGGTATAACTAAAATGAATAATTCTCTCCAAAAAGAAGGTTTCAACTGCAGTACAACTGAAATCAGCTTTTGTATAAAGATGGCAGTGTTCATGAGCTTAGAAAAAGTAAAGAGAATTCTGTAGATAAGTATTTTCAAATGTGTAATGACTAAATAGGAAAGATGAATTGCCAAAATGTTAGTTTGGGATCTTTCTTTTTCTTTGTATTGTAGCTTCAGAGGGGAGATGAATGGCTCAGAGCACTGTTAATACATCGTGGACACTTAACTTTATCACTTCACCTTGGTTATTAGTAAGCAAGTTTACTAAGATCCAAAGGTTATTCAGTGACCATATGAAATAAAGTCAGTGGCCTTGACAACCCTCATCACACATTTCATGCTGACTGCAAACATTGTTGACTGTCTTAATGGAGAAATCAAGAATTTCAGCAGGGTACCAAGCATTATTCTCCTTCCCTTTCAGGTTAGTCTTCAAGTAAATGGGCAAGGAAGCATAAGGAAGCTTTCAGCATTGTAGCTTGCTGTGCCTGCTCTATGGTAAACAGCTCCTACTGTGCTACTGATGAAGCAGAGTGTTGCCCATGAAAGCTCATGCCTCTGAAACAGTTAGTCTCTGGGGCCAGGTACAGAAGTTATATTTATTGTCTACTTAGGTGCACAGAAAGTGCTCTACAGCTGTAACCAAACAGATGGTCAGGGCCCATAGAGCACTATAAAAAATGGCAGATTCCACTCTAGGATAACCTTGGATGGTCGTGGTATCAGTGCTGTAGGTTAGAGCGCCAGAACGAACATCTGTATCACATCCTATTGTGACTCACATTACATCACATTCCACCAACATCCCATGGAGCATTGTGGCACCGCCCTCCCCCTTCCTCATGGAGCAGTGATTTAGCCCAGTGCTCAACTCTTATGCCCTAGTGCCAGCCCAGCCCTGCCCCTGGGCTATCACTGACAAGAGTCAGCAAAGGCCCAGTTTCCAGTCTTGCACCCCTTATTCCCCCCAGCCAGCTATGAACCACTGTCTGATATTATTGCTTAGAGTGTAGATTCCACCTGCCCCATCTGGGCATTTGTAAAGATTGCAGCTTTCAGTTAAGTGCTGCACTGATTGTGGACACCATGTCAAAGATGTTCAAAACGGGGTTGTTTTGAAACATCTGAATCCAGATTGCAATCTGTTCAGCTTGACCCACACTTCTCTGTCAAAGTTGTGCCCAGTGCAGGAGTCTTTTGGTGTTGGTATAAAATGCTATAGAAATAGATTTCAGGCCAAAATGAATGATCATTTAATTTCATTAACCCCATTCCTTATCTAAATTTAACATAACAAACAGGGCCACAGTACCTGGCCTGCCAGGCTCTCCATGGGCCCAGAAATCTGTCAGCAGGAAAAGACTGATGATACTGATTTACTGATGCTCCCCATTGACCTTATGCCTCTCAAACACCACCCTTTCAACCCTGTATCACTGGTCTGGAATAAAGCTGAGGCTTGGTCTCCCCTACTGTTGTTGGGGCTTATCAGTTCATGTTACATTAAGTGGGGCCATAAATCTGGGTAATTGTCAACAGACCACCCCATCCCTCAAGATTGCATTGCTTTCCTGAGAGAGGCCAGCATGTTTATCTGGATCCACCTGATACAAGCCCTAAGCCCAGCAGACCTGGATATACACCTAAAGCTTTTTTTGACCCTCACAGGTGCCAACAAGTGAACCTGTGCATTTTGACTGGTGATCCTTTGGGCACTGTTTGGAAGAGCAGCTATGAATGAGTAGTAGTCATCCCAGCCCTCCCAGATCCCACTGCAGGGATATGGAAACCAGATGTCTGGGTTTTCCCATCTGGGAAGCAGAATGCAGGCCCTTCACAGCATGGTCAATGCTGAGTTGTGATCAGGTATGCAGCTTCTGGCTCCACATAGTGAAAAAGAGGCAGGGGACTCACTCACAAAAATGACAGGAACCAAGGGCAGTAGAACCCAGGGGAAGCCCAGCGAGCTCCACAACAGCAGGGCCTGCCTGGCCCCACCCCCCCAGGTTGAAGTCCCAGCCCCGGCTTCTGGCCTGGGACCACGTGGCTGCTCCATGCTGGAACTCCAGGTAAGGGGGGGAAGGCAGGGGAGGACCCCGGGCAGGGAAGGAGCCCAGGGAAAAGCTGAGCGCGTGGGGGAAAAGCAGCCCCTTGCCTGCCCTGTGGCCAGCGCCCTGTGCTGCAGCCATTTGCAGCCCACCTGGGGCTGTCTGTGCCTGCTCTGTCTTTTCCCCTGCCGCATCCAGCTTTTCCCCAGGCTCCTTCCCGGTGCGGAGGAAAGTGGCCCCTTGCCCACCCCATGGCCAGTGCCCCACACTGCAGCTGTTTGCAGCCCACGCGGGGCTGTCTGGAGCAGGCACAAGCAGCCCCACATGGGCTGCAAGTGGCTGCAACAAGGGGCGCCAGCCATGGGGCAGGGAGGGGCCACTTTCCCACCCCTACGCTCAGCACCACTTTGTAATCTGGCCCCGCAGCCAGCCTGGGCCCTGCACCGGCTCCAGGCTCACCCGTTGGGGCTGCGCATGGTAACAGCAGCTGCGGCCCCCACCCTGCTTGCCGCACCGGGCGGTGTTTGCAAGCTGTTGCCTGTGGGCTGCCGACCGTATGAGCTCCAGGTGGGCAGCAGCAGCAAACACTGCCTGGCACTGCAAGAGGGGGGCTGCAGCTGCTGTCACCATGCACAGCCCCAATGAGCGAGCCCCAAGATGGCATGGGGCCCAGGCTATAAGAGGGTGCTGAGAGCGGGGAAAAGTAGGCCCTCACTCGACCTGTGGCCAGCGCCCCATGCTGCAGCCACTCACAGCCCATGTGGGGCTGCCTGTGCCTGCTCCAGACAGTCCCGTGTGGGCTGTGAGTGCCTGCAGCAGACAGTGCCGGCCACGGGGTGGGCAAGGGGCCCCTTTTTCACCATGCTCAGCACCAGCTCTTTCCCTGCCAGGGAGCAGGGTGTCGGGGTTGTGCACTGCCCCCTGCCTGTACTGTGGGGCTGGGGGACACTGGGAATGAGCAAGTATGGGAGCCAGCAGGAGCACGGGGCCCACACCAGTGTCTTGGGGTCAGTGCCAGAAGGGCCCAGAGCAGGGTGGCAGGATCAGGGGGTCCCAGCCAGCAGGGGCTCTATGGAGCTGGGCCAGCTTCCCCCTCTCCCTGCTGGTGCAGCCCAGCCCAGCTTCACAGACCCCTGCCAACCTGTGGCCCGCTTTGGGCCCCACCAGTGCTGGCCCTGGGACATTGGTCCCAAGACATTGCGACATTGGTCCCAAGATGGTGACCAGGGGGTGGGGCACCTGTCAAGGGGTGGGGCTACCCATGTGGCCCTCGACAGCCTGCCAAAACTGGGTAAGCGGCCCTCCGCCCGAAATAATTGCCCACCCCTGGGGTAGGTCATGTCCTCAACAAGGATTGTGAGACAATGATGTGTCTGATGACAGAATTGGAGACCACAAGAGCGTAGTGCCTGTTCTCCATCACCCTGGGGAATGGGGAGTTGTGCAAAGGAGGCATCGTCCGCATCAGTTGCGTGAAAATCAGTGGCCCAGTCATGCCTCAGACACCTGGGTTCTGTGTGGGTGTGTACGGGGAGCAGCATCCAGATGGGCAGCCATGATGTCCCTACCAACCAATCAGGGGTGGCTTGGCTGTTCAGCTCCACTTGGGAGTCTTAGGCAGCCCAGGGAGCCTGCAGGGCATGCTGGGAGGTGTGTGAGAGCTCCCCCCCTACCTGCTGCTCTCAGGCTGTGCAGACAGGATCCAAGCCCTCTTCCCCACAAGGGCTAACATCTGTTCTGTTTCCTCCTGGCTGACTCTTGGGTGCTTAGAGTAAAGCTCAAAAGTTAAAGCACTTCTGCCGTGGGCTTCTTGAATGCCTGTTCTTAGCCTAAGGTGCCACCCTGCCCTACTTTCTGCCTGACTTCAGACTAACATGGCCAACTACTCTGTTCAAGGTTAACAGAGAGTTTTTGTGACCAGGATTTTAAATGGAAAAACTTTCATAGGCACTAAAAATTTACACAAAATCATTTAACCAAATGTGTACTAGGTGTTTTTCACCTTTGATCTGAGCTGAACCATCATACTCTTATGCGAACAGAATCTTCAGTTTCATTTGAAAATGCTTTTAAAAACCACCCCTAAAAGGCTCCAACTATGTCCCTGTACTAACAAATAGTATAAACAGTATGTTTTCTCCAGGGTTCTGGGCCCATGTCAGCCTCTGGGGAGTTCAAATCTACATCTTTCCCATCTCTCAGAAAAATGTCGTAAGCACAGTACTAAAGGCTAGGTTGCCCCTCTCCTTCTCCTACTTCAGCTGATAGGACATAGTTCAACCACTGTTATAGTCAAGTCTGTCGGATTTATGAATCTAGAATGATGATTCTCAACCATGGTGACAGGGAATCTTAGCAAGGGTGCTGTGATGCATAGCCTCTTTGCCAGGAGGTAGACAATCAATTCTCCTCTCTCTGGTATTGGGAGCCCCAGCATCCTACAGACAAGCAGTGCCTGTGGCTGCTCCCCACCCACACAGCTCCCAGATAGGTCTCTGTGCTGCCAGCAGTGGGCTGTGTTGTATGTGTACATGTGAGTGGATGGGAAGTCATCAGTCCATGGGGCTGCACTTTTCAATCCAGCTTGACCCCCTCCCCCATCCCTCCCATGCTCCCGGGGCTAGTTGGGGGGCAATGGGTACATGTGTCTTCAGTCACTTGCATTCAAGCCATCAGAGGAACACCATTTGCTCCATCAGGTATAGACAAGAAGCTGAGAGAGGGCAGATGGTGGAAAAAGTAGGGCACAGTAGGGTGAGGGCCTGTTCCCCATCACCCTCACATGACATGAGCTAGATTCTAGCTCAGTGGTTCTTAATTCTGAATAATTATGAAGGGGTGCCTTGAGGCTAAGAAGATTGAGAATCACTGATCTAGAAGACAGGAAGCAGGAGGGGGCATGTATCTGTAACCCAGTTGTTAGGCCATTCAGCTAGTGGGGAGGAAAACTAGGTTCTGGTCCCTGGACTATTTATGCATTTTACAATGTACAATGTACACTAGACAAAAACAATAAATAAACCCGAAAGCAGGAGATAGAAGCTGTCCCAGCTTAGTCCCTAATCACTAGGCTGCAGAGTCCAGCTCCATGTTATGCTGTGTTTCCCCAGCCTCATCAGTCTTTCAGTCTTTGCTGTAAAGTGGCCTAGTTTCAGCAGCAGGGGAAGAAAGGAGAAAATAGTATCCTTGCCTTCCTTTACCTTGGTGGTTAGGGCACAGTTGAGAGTTGTTTTCAGTCCTGAGGCTGAGACTATTAGGACCATGTTGTGGGTAATCCAGTCCATTAGTTAGAACTAGAGCCCAAGGTTGCCAGGGTGTCAGGATAACAGTCCCAAACTCAAAAGCCAGAGAGAGGGACCAGGATACAAGGTGGAGTTCAAAAGCCTAAGATCAGTCCAAATGAATCAGATAAGCAGGAACAGGAGGCAAGACAAGCAGGCTATAGCTTTAAAGGCAAGGGAGAACCAGAGGGATTCAGTCTGTAGTCTGTAGTACAGTAGTCTGTAGAGTATTCATTGAGTAGTCGTAGAACCCAGCTCTCCCACTTCCTAGACAAGTGCCCCAACCACAAGGCTCTTGTACAGAAGGTGAATACTGTCCCTACCCAAGTAGGTGTTTACCCTAAGGAAAGGACACAAGCCTCTAGATCCCAAGTGAACAGAGGTGCATAATATGTGGCACCGAGTCAGATGACTAAGCACCAAAGAGGGGGTGGACATCAGATGTACTCAATGTTCAGCACTTCTACTGTTTAGCTCTACAGTTCCCAATCAACATGAGGGTTTTTCATAGGTGCCTCACTCTCCCCATTGACTGATGTGTCCAGCTGCCTAAATTTTAGATGTCACAGCCTCTAAGTTGGATGTGCCCAGGGTGTCTATGTCAATCTGAACATGCATCACTAGAAGAAAGGAAGAGTCTCAGTTAGCAGTCCCTTTAGCTGATGCAAAGGCCTTGCTGACAGACTTTAAAATAAGCCTTATCTATTCAAACTCAATCATCAGGACACAGGACGTTAAGAACAGAGCATTAAGCAAGGACAAATGCTGGGAAACCAAATGAGTAGGCAATTTCCATGAAAGAATATAATGTGAACTCCCATAAAGAAATACATAATTTATTTCTTTTACCCAAGCTTTTATTAAACAAACTCTGTTAACAACCCTATAGGCCTTTGTTTATGGACTCTTACTCTCATTCTGAATGTACACAATTCTTGTTATGAAATGGCTTTATTATAGCACAATAGGAACTTTCTGATTCATGCCATAATTGTTATAATAATTATGTTTATTGTTATCTCTATGATAATGATATTTAGAAATTCCAGCTGAGACTGGGGGTATTGTGCTAGGTGCTGTATATATAAATAATAAATGAGAATACCTGCCAAAACAACTCCAAACTGGAACAGAAAAGGCAGACAAAGGGTGAAAGAAAGGAAATAAAGTTATTATCTCTGCTACATTTGTAAATTTTGCCCAGTAAGCTACACACTTCCCCCCGCTTTCTTCCAAATTAATCTCCATGTTACACAGCACTTAACTTTTCTCTTTTGATTTGATATTGCACCCTACTACATCAGGTTCATTCCCATAGGCTCTGATTTGGCCTCTCTCATCAGGCCACACTAATGGGACTTAAGCACATGTTCAAATGTTCTCCTGGATAAAGATGGATTTAAGAATGTACTTAAATACTTTCTGAGCTGGCATTCTGATTCATGGTCAGGCTCAGAAGTACAGAATACCCATTTTTTTGAAACTGGACCAAAAACTATTATTTAGAACCTAGAAATGTATTCATACTTTTAGGGTAATAGTTTATGTAATCTAACATAAACCATTAGTATTCAGCTAGAGCATCTTGTTCTAGATCTGCTGTTTAACTCAGAGACTTAGAGAGTATGTAACAATCAGCTCCTAAAATCACAGGACTGCATAACTTGTTAGGCTTATGATTGTATTTTTTATTCTTTTTACCAGCGTTGGAGAAAAGAAATTCAGTTCAGCAGTCGTTTTCAATCAATCAGTGCTGATAGGGTGCTTTTAGGTTTTGTGATTGGCATAGCAAGTTCCCCCTTCCTACTTTTAACTAATCCTAATTGCATGGATTTCACTGAATGTGTTCACAGAATAGGGGTAACACAGCAGGATGCAGGATTGCAGAATCTGTCTTTCTGTGATGAGCATCTGTGCCTTGCTGCACCACTGCTACTCAGTTGACCTATAATCTGCTGCAGCTTGTTTGAACCTCTGGTCAATAAGCATAGGCTTACAACCCTTTGAGCACTACAGAAAAGCTCAAAAGGGCTGAAACTACATGTGCACAAGTAAGAACCTTTGTGGTAGGCTCTGAACTTTAAAGCTCTGGAAAATCCAGATAAACCTCAGAAACGATTTTTTTTTGCCTATGGGAATTTCTGATAATGGAACACTACTTTCCTGGCAAAGCAGCCAAGGCAAATTCGACTTCTCTCTTTCATATTCCCATGCCACGTTCTGTATTCTAGCCTTTCAATTTTCCTTCAAGTCATTCCTTAAATGTGCTTTTCCTGTTTCTTTCAACACTTATTTACCTGTCTAGCACTGTAACTTATCATGTGTCATTTGTAACATTCAGTTTATACCGTAAACTTACTATACACTGTGTACAGTTATGGTGATTTTAGATAATCAGTAATAAACATTCACAAAGAAGATGGTTCTGTTTTTGTTCAGTGGTAGGCATTCCATGATAGTGGATATAATAACATATTGTTCCTTTATAAAGTGCTTTTTATATCATCTTAAAAATACTGAGTATATTGGCCATCTAGCACTGTGCTTGAATTGAATAAACTGCAAAGAGGGGAGAGTTGCCTGAATCTATAATTCTTCTGTATTAAAAATTGGAATTAGATTCAGGCCTCTAAAAATGTAGCCATAAATGTTGCTCACAATCAGCCAGGAGGTTTCTCTAAACAGCAGCGCAAAGGTAATTGTCCTTGAGGAGCTAAGTATACTACCAATACCAATATAATATTTCAGCAGAACTTCTACTGCTTAAGTAATTACAATTTTATACAAAAATCAAAACTGGGCAAGGTTAAAAAAATCATCAATTTAGAAGCATGACCCCAATAGACAGATTTTCATACACTTGTTGATACTGAAAAAGAAAAAAAATGTTCTCTTTATAACATTCCAGGTACTTGCCTGTAACGGAATATAATTATCTATCCTGAATTTAACAGCCACAAACCAAATATTACCATTATGAACATTTGCAAAGAAAAATATTCTCAAGTAACTTACTATTCTGCTTTCCATTTGCTGACTTTGATGACATTTAAAAAAGCACACATTTTTGCCAATGGAGGAGAATCCAATTATAAAGAATGTTAGCTTTGAAACGACACATTATGCTGATGGGAAATTTTATAGAGATGACAGTTACACTAAGAAATCGATTTGAACATGGTGTGCAAGATAGGTAGTGACCTCATTATGTTTCTATTATTTATGAAAACCTGCTTACCTGTTTGTAAGGGTTTTGATATTTTAAAATAACATAACTCTGTGTACACAGCTATAAGTTTAAAAAATTATGACATACTGTTGCTTACTATAATGATCCAGTGCTTTAAACCGCTGTTGAATCCATCAGGTTTTGTTTCTGCAGTATAGCTTATGATCTTTTGCTTTCTACTTTGGGTTGTCAGCTATACATGCAGATAATGTGGAACATTAATTATGCTCACCCAAAAGGCATGATGCCTCTTTAGGTCCTGTACGTTTGCAATTACTCTCTACTGAAGTTCCCAAGGTGCTATTTGAATATACTTGCTTACCTTGCCAGCAGCTGTAGAAGCTCCCCAAATATACACAAATCTTCTAAATATGAATTTAAATGAAATCATATTTCCATTATGGTTGTTTTCATTTGCAGATCGTAAATAATTAAAAATGTGATAGAGACTGAAAATTAGTGTTCTATATACCATTTTAAATAAAAATGAGAAGACAAGTTATTCATCATGATGGGTGACTGTTGTGACAATGAAGTCAATGGATATTCACCCATCGTGTAATATGAGTATCATATTTTGAAACCACAATCCATGCCAGGTGAATGAAGCCAAAAAATAAAGATCAATTCCCTTATATACCTACTGCTGTCACACATTGTTAGATGTAAGAAAGACTTTATTATTAAATATTTTAATTTTTTGAAACATTGAAATTAGCAAGGAAGAAAACACATGAATGTAGTGCTTTTGGTTCTGAAGGTGCTACACCCATCAGAAGGCTTCTCCCAGATTTGCAGCATTTTGCAGATTATATTAAGAAAAGGGATGGGCAATTACTTGGGCCAGAGGGCCACTTAGCGAGTTTGGGTGAGCTGTTGTGGCCCAGGTCAGCCCCGTTCCACTCCGTCACACTGGGTCAGCACCCTCACCTGCAGCACCTCTCCAAACTCCCTAAATGGCTCTGTCTGGGGGCCTGGCCCCGTGCTGTCACTTCCCAGTAATCCCGAGTTCTCCATGGAAACTGGCCCGGGACCCAGTGAGGGTGTGCTCAGCCAGGCGGATGGGATAGGGCTGTATCCTGCCTCTGGAACCAGAGCCCATTGCTGGGATATGCTTGGAGCAGATTACAGGTCTGCCCTGTCACTGCCCTACAATCCCAGCCCCAGTCCTAGCTCTGGTCCTGCATACCCATCCTGCTCCCAGATGCCATTCCCTGCCCACCATCTGCCTGACTGAGCATGTCCTGCCTGCATGAGTCCCAGGCTGGTCTTCATGGAGACCCTGCCTGCTTGCTCCATCCAGCACCCCTAGCAGTGAGTGTGAGACACAGGGGCTGGCGTGCCCGGGCAGTGGGGCCAGGTCTGGAGGTAGTGGCAGCGACACTGGCAGTGGCAGTCAGAAGGAGCCACTGCTGGGGTTGCTGGGAAGTGGAATCCCCCACCATGCCACCTCAGCCCTGCTGGGAGCAATGGGACCAGCCACTTGCATCATGGCCTGGGCTAACCTCTGTTTCTGGGCCACGTGGGGCTGAGGGACCCACCATGGGCCAGATAAAATCCCTTGGTGGGCCAGATCCAGTCCATGGGCTATATTTTGCCCATCCTGTGTTTAAAAGCACAAAAGCATGGGCACAGTTAGTCCAGCCACAAATATGAGTATTACTACACCAGTCTCTTGTTACCAGATCTTCCTCTTACAGGTCTTTACAGAGCTTGTTGAAGTCAATGACTCCCAATGGCTTCAATCAACCTTGGATCAATGCCTTCATTATAAACCTCTGTAGTAAGCAAATTGCAAAACTGCTTCTTGGTCCAACTGCATGTTCTGTAACCCACAATGAATCTTGGCAAGTTGGAGAAGTTGCCCAATACATCTGAGAAATATTGTCCTAGATAGAAACATCATCCAGTACAATTATAATAATTATGTAACTTAGATTTTAATTTTTTCCAAATGTGAAAAGAAATATAAATGTAAAAAGGTATATAAATACAACTTTTCCTTAACTGTGGTTAATGGGAATATAGGTAATCCATGGTGGCTGTCAGCTAATACATAGTTATCATACTAATCAAGATATATTTCAAAATATTGTTTAGACTTGTTAACTTTACAATTAGTAGCTAAAGGGCATGTATGTCAAGCTTGGGGGCTAGCAAATATTTCCAGACAATGTAATCTATTTGAATGGCCGTATTAGTATGAGGAGGAGACGTTGTTTAGCATAAGCTAATAGCATTAGCTAGGCAGATTCTTAGACTCATTGTTAATGTGCAGACAGCATAGCAGTGAAATAACTGCTTTGTGTAAAGACAGACATCTCCACAGTTAATGGGAAAGAGTGGGATTGCCTATTCGCTCACAGTCTTGAGCATCTTCTGTTTAGAAACTTGACACTGATATTCTCCTAGACAGGCATCAGCAAAGCCAGAACACATCTGTGATGTTATCAGTCCAAGTGGGCAGGATGCAGCAGCAGAGTGGTTAAAGCGTCTTGCTACAGTTCCAGGGGTTTGGGTTAGAGCCAAAGGCCCAAACTTGTGCTAAAGGCTGCTTTCTGTTCTCATAGCTTAAATGGGCACCTAGCTATTCAGCTGGTGTCAAAGACATATTATTATGCTGCTAACCATATAGCTTTGTTGTTTTGCTGTAGGTTGTTGAAACTGGTGTGCCTTAACTATGTTATCCCTTGGAGCCATTATGCTTGTGGTGACTGTTGACCTTTCTTCGCTGAGTCTGTAAGGTTTTATAAGTTACATGTACTTAGATCAGGATGGGCAAAATACGGTCTGCAGGCCAGATCTGGTCCACCAAATGATTCTGTCCAGCCCCTGGCTGTTCCTCTGAAGGAGAACTGTATCTGGCTCATGGCTGCCCTGGCTTTTGGCACCTCTCACCCTTCTCCCTTCCCTATATCATAGCTGGCTATAGCAGCAGCAGCTCCACCTCCACCTCCAGTGGCCAGGCAGCCAATCCCCTCCCCAGCCTGGCACACCCTCTTCTGTCCCACAGTACCTGGTGTATGGTCCAAGGCAGGGGGCACTGAGCTCCTGGCCAGGCTTCTGCCCAGACAGGCCGTCTGCATGCAGCTCCAACCCCGTGGCTGTTCACGGACCACACAGCCCAGCCCCCAGTGAGAGTCAAAGCACAGGTATGGGTCTCCCCACTGGTGCAGGACAGGGTGCAGGGGGAAGAGGGCCATGAGCCATGTGTTATCCGTGCTCTCCCAGGCCAGACTGGGGCCTGGTAGGGGCATGGATGCCACTAACATGGTGCCATGCTGTGTTCCCACGTGCTGCTTAGGGCTGTGACACATGGGCACAACCGGTGCAGATGGCATGGATTCTACCTGAGCCTGGTGTGGCTCCTGGTTGACTCCAAGTCCCCAGCACATGGCTGAGTCAGGCAGGAGCTGCACCAGCCACTCCAGCTGTGCCCATGTGGTCTGAAGCAGTGCATGGGAACACAGCATGGCTCCAGTCGAACTCGGCCATGTGCCAGGGACTTGGTGTGGTGGAGGAGGTGCAGGAAGAATGGGGGGAACACAGTGGGGCACCAGCCTAGCCCAGCACAGATAACCCACGGCTCCCAGCCCCTTCTCCCTGCACCCCATCTCCCACTGTGAGCCCCTAGAACATGGCCAAGCCGAGCTGGTGTTCCCACACATCACTTCAGGCCACGTGGGTACAGCTGGCTGGCGTGGCTTCTGCCAGACTCAGCTACATGCTGGGGATATGGGATGTGGGAGGGGTCTGCAGGGAGAGCTGTGGGGAGCTTGTATGTGTATGTGTCTGTGCGCTTGTGTGTGTCTGCACGTGTGTGCGATTATTGATAGTGCTTAACACAATGTAGTCTCAATCCCTGACGAGAGGCTCTACTGAAATATGAATAGTAACAGTGTTAGGCTAGCAATGGTTCCTCCAGTATTTGTCCGAGTGTTTATGACTTCCGGTATGGTGCTCCATCTCATTCTGTTAAGTAGCCAGTAAAACTTTATTTTGTTTAAGCAATACTGGACTGTTATTCAAGACAGCTTCTGCTAGGCAAAACCAAGCAAAAATTGTTCATCTTGGGGGAGGTGAAATCATGTGGATATAACTCTGCTGTGCCATGGCTCACAGGCATGAAGACTGCAAATATTCCTGAAAGGATCAGCTAGTAAGGATCACTGCAGGCACAAAGAAGGTTAAATGAGCTATAGGGTATGAAGTTACAACAGCAGTTACAATCTTATATCAGACTCCCAGGTTCCCAGATTTTGTCTTGAACGCTAATTACAGAGCCACAGTCATGTCTTCTTAAAAAATGCTGCAGGAAGCTTTCTATTACATGATGTTTTTTGTCATGAAAGGCCTCTTGATGGAATGCTTGCATGTGTAAGAAAATTTAAAGGATAACAGTCTCACAACAGATCATCTTTGCTGATGTCCTATTAAAAGTACCAGTGAATGAAAATATATGCTCAAGGCTGATACTTAAAATAGACACAAAAGAAATGAAGTAGATGTTTTCTTTTCTGTAATATAAACCGTCATATTATCCATCCTTACTAGGTTGTGGTCACATCAGATCTCCTGAGCGAAGCAAGTTTTGGATGGAAGACTTTTATGAAACTAATGACAGCTACAGGAAGGAATTAGGTATTCAAGAGATAGTATTCGTCCTTCCACATAAGTATACCGGCATGATGCAAAGGGACACAGTGCTGCTAGAGGTCTTTTGAACAAGATATACAGCTAAGGTTCACATGGCTTTTCACAAGAGAAGTAGGTTTAGGTGGTCCCATAACTAAATTTGATGCATAATAATGTTTGACTTTAAATTATGCTGCAGATTTACTTGGATACAGTAACTGTATTTACTGTTCTATTCTTTCTATAACAATACTGTGCAAAATATTTGTTATATTTCATTGCAGAATTGACTTCATTTTAGTAAGAGATGTACTGATCCTGATGACTGAGCATAGAAAAAGTGTCAATTGATAGTAGTCTGCTCAGGAGTAAAAACTTTTCATAAAATACAAACCCAGTGCTTAAATTTAGGGCCCTTAAAACCCGTGTGCCATGCACACACCCCCACACTTACCTGCCTCTCCGGTGGCAGGGAGGGGAGGACAAGCTACCAGTGGGTGGAGTGGTCCCTAGGCTGGGCGTGGTGGTGCTGGTCCTTTCTTCCACAGCAGCAGCGCCCCCCTGGTGGCACCCACCCACAGGCACCCAGCTTGAGTGGTACCGAGGGGTACCGCAGCCACAGAGAGAAGCACCAGGCCCTCGCACAGCTCAGGCAGGCAGGATCTGGAGGGTGGGGGAGAGTGGAGATCAGAGCCTGGTGCTTTGCTCCATGGCTATAGGGGCAGTTTACTGCACCCTGAGTCATTTAAGGTGCATTACGCTGCTGAATTTCCTACAGTGGCTGGAATTTATGTGCAATACGCTGCTGAGGAGTGAAAACACTGATATCGTCAAAGCAGTGTAAAAGCATTTAGCCCATTTTTAAAGTGTCGTGCACATAGGCCCCTCGTTTCATCTACACATGGCCAACCTTTCTAGATAAGCAGAGACAGACCCAGTAGTGTCTGCATCCTATTACAGGTTTTTATTTTAATCTGTAACTTTGGGACCCTTGGGAGGAAAGGCACTATTTAAATATAAGACATTATTATCATCCATGTGTCTACAGCCAATGTGATATCTGAATACTTTTTGCTGACTTTATCATTCAGAAGGCTTCTTTTTTTCCTTTAGACTTTAAGTTAAATCACAGTGTCCCACATCCACTGTTTCAGCAACCATATTTGGAATTAGAATTTTTTTTTTCAAAACATGGGAACTATTATCTTTGCAGGTAATTCAAGTTTCTATTTAAAAAAGCAAAGAAACCTTCCATGATTTTCAGGCTCTGCTGGAATTCTGCAAGTAAGAAATGTAATTTACACTTAGTAATGAAACTTGAACTGATTTGTATTTTAAAAAGCAGGGTAGTATATGCACCAGTTGCTCACAGACAGATCAGAATATTAATATGGAAAACAGATTTTGGTTTCTGGGAGCAGCTGACTTACTGCGCCCCACTTGGGTGATGCGTCCACTGTATAGAGATGATTTCAAAGAACTGCTTAATGTAAAGTTGAGCAGGAAAAAAATATGAATTAAAAACAGCCAACTCAGCTGGAAGCTCTACAATCGCAATGTCACTGAAATTAACTTTCAGCTGGTGAAATTTTTACATCTATTTATAGGGGCCCATCATTGTATTATCTGAGAGCTTTCAGTAGGTTGAAAACAAGTTGTCATCATTTGAAGACACTTCTGAATGGTAAACAGTTCAATTACAAATTCTTTGCCATTAAATTATCTTTTGTTAATTGCTCTTTTGCATGTAATTATCAGTGTGGATTTAATAAGCACAGAAATATCACTACATGCAAAAAGTAAAAATAAAGCTGGGGGAAAAAAAGACTAAAAAAGGAAACCCATGCTTGGCAATCAAACTCTTTAATTAATCTGAGAACACCATTTTGGCTTATTCTTTCTCAGCAAGCACCTCCGGGCAAGAGAGTCATCATAACAACTCTGTAAAGTAAAGTAAGTGATAGGCTGATTGCCATGGATGGAAAAATTTGGGTCATACTGGGGTAAACAGCTGGAAGGGAACATTGATGGTGCTGAGGACAAGGCTAAATTTGTGGGGAAGAACATACAAGATTTTACAACGCTTGGTGAGAGTGGCTAAACTTTGCATGTAGCGATTAAAATTAGAGAGGGGCAAAACCAGAATATTTTTGAATATGGGTTCATTGGTAGGTGTGTAAGGGTGGCTAACTTATGCCTTTGCTACTTGGCCCCACAACTATGTGCCTGTATCGTGTATATGGTGATGTACAGACAGGATTGGCTCTAACTGAAGAATCTAGAGAACTTTATACATATAGTAGAGAGATACTAACATGTACTTGTTGGGAAGTCAAGAGAGAATGGCTATTTCTGATATACAGGACTAAGAATCATAGAGAATTAGGGTTGGAAGGGACCTCAAGAGAAAGAATATTCAAGACAGATTCATCAAGTATCATGTGCATGAACATAATAAAAGTTCCAAAATGTGGACTATGGCAGGTCTAGCCCTTCTGGGTGGTAGTAACAGCCAGCAGGTGGCTAGTGTGCCCCCCACTGCAGCTCTTCTGAACTGCCACAATGCATCTTGCCTGCCATGCCCTGATGGAACAACTAATTCTGCAGAAGATATCCCGAGCCTTAGAACGGGATTTGCCTTTGGGTCACTTGTCTCCACCCTTTTCATACCAAGGTCCTGACCCTCTTGGTTCAGACCTACTTGCTTTAGCTCCTACCTTTAGCCCTAGGCCCACATATTTCAGTCTTGGCAACAGCTGGGAACTAAGTCCCATGGTCAGGGCTCTGGACCCTCCTGAACCTCCAGCCTTGAAGGGGTTAAATCACCCCCCCACACACACTATGTGACTCTCTTAGCTACAAGGGGCAAATCTCTCAGGGTGCTTTAAGGAGTCTGAAGTGAGGCTTCCTTATTCTGTCTTGGTCACATGGCAGGGAAAAACATTCTTACCCACCAAGACTCCTTTTATTGCTTTTATTGCTTCTAGGAACTGCTGGGGTCCGCCTGGGAGTCCAGCTTTCTCTTCAGCCAGGGCTCGAATGCCCTCTCACCTGGGGCAAGCAGCTTTCTTGCATGGCTCCACTCTGCCCTGTCCTGCTGGGCTGCGGAGGCCCTGGGGGAGGGCAGAGCCTGAGCCCATATCAGGCAGCACATAATCCCCACCCCATGCACAGGTCTGTGAGGCATGAGTCCCCGCTGCCCCCTCAAGTGTGCACAGCAATGGGGAGGTGGCCCCACCTCCCCCCACCCCCCAGACAAACCACCCACAGCCCCATTCCACTGGTGCCCTGCAGCCATGCATTGTGGCCCCAGCGCCCCAAACCTTACACAGGCACCAGCTGGGCAGCACTAGCAGCCCCAGACGTAGCCACAGACCCAGCCGCAGCCCTGCCCACCTCCTTCCTGCCCTCCCTATGGGGGCCTCAATCCCCCCACCCCCACTTACCTGCTGGAGCTGCTCTCCAGGCTGCCTGGCGGCCATGTGCATATACATACACATGGTGCCCCCTGCCTGACTGCCCTCCTCCTGCTCCCTGCAGCCCCAGGCAAGCTGGAACTCTGACAGCCCACAGACTGCTCTTTGCAAAACTCCAAAGTCTGTGGGTTTCTCTGCTAAAATGAGAAATCTGCAGTTTCCTCTGGTAAAGGTGGAAATCTGTGTTTTATTCTGTTTTCTGTGGGAAATGGAAAACCCGGATCCCTGCTCATCAGTCTCTGCTGCCTCGCAAAGTGCTTGCCCTTTGGCTGCAATTCCTTCAGCATTCAGCCACTCTTTGGCAGAGCCATAGGCTGTTCTAGGGACCTTATCCCTCCTCCTTGCACTGCTTGCTTTTCCCTGGAGGCCCCTACCTTTCCTCCCTTGAATTTCTTTCTCTCTGGGCTATAAACATCCTGCTCTTAAAGGACCTTTGCAGATCCTGCTGGTCCTGTCATCTTCCCACAGTTATAGGGCAAAGGTTCCCTGTTACAGGATCCATTGCAATCAGTGGCTAAACTCCCACTGGCATCAACAAGAGAGAAGTCAGACTCAAAACATGTTCTACTCCTTATGTCAGCCAACAACCCACATGAGCTAACAAAGAAGATTCAATAGAGGGAACAGTAGATGTGCATCTAACTGTTGTTACAACTCTTTTACTAAGAGAAAACATTTATTTTGGCAGTTGCTAAGCAAGTTAATAAGCTGCTGCAGAAGATTAAAGAAGAAATTATTACCAAAAGAGAAAGTGGTATAGCATTGAGTTCTGTTTTATTTTATTTTATTGAGAAAACAAGAACAGATCTAGCTTTATATCTTTTTTTATTCTAAAGATACTGTTTTATTTGGTGTTGTTTAATGGTACTGCATAGACCTGAAAATTCTCTCTCTATAGTGAACCACTTCCCACAGTGCTGTAATGCTAAGCTATCCACTCCCTTGACTAAACAAAAAAATTGATACTGATAGCCAAACTAAAAGGTGTGTGTGAGGTGGGGGGGCAATTAGGGTACTAATCCAAGGACACTTAGCAGGGGTGCAACAGTCTTAGCCATTGCTTATGCTTCTTCAGCTCCCACGCCACTGGAAACAGTCTGATCCTGTCCACTGCCTTCAGGATGAAGAACTGCCTAGCTATGCTTCTGATTGATATACTAAAAACCATAGATGAACAGTATTATTGGAAACCTTCTTGTCTTGCCTGGCCATGGGCACATCTAGAATTTTGAAAAGGGGGGTGCAGATAGTGTGGTGCATCATCACACATAAAACAGCACATCATTTTCTCCAGTTAAAAATAAACTAGAAACTTTACTAATACACTAGGGGCCTAGGGCTGCATTATTCAGTTTAAGATTGAAATACAAACAAACTTCATTGCAATGATTTAAAAATAATCTGCAGGGCTGTGAAATAGAAGATTCATTCCCAGGAGCAGCTAACAGACTACAGAATTGCAGAAGAAAGGCTAGCTTGCTTAGTGGAACATTGAGAAGACTAAAAAGGAGAGAGGGTCATTAACACCTATGGAATGAAGAGTTTAGAAGAGATAAGGTAGATTATAATTCATCATGAAGTCAAGGGACTCCCTCAGTCACTACCTAACTTGAAATGCTGCCACTGCCAGGCAGTTTTTTTAAACTTTGGGTGGGAATCAAAGGAGGGGGGTATGTGTGCACCAATGTACCCCACTGGATCCACCCCTGCTCCTGGCCAAGATTTTCCAGCCAAAACAGGTGGACCCCCTTAAGGATTGAGAGCATAGGACATTGTCCAAGTCTATTTTTTTGGATCTTCCCCAGAAGATAAATAAGGGAGACAATTATGAAGAAAAGTTTTTGCATGATATATATACCTATTCACTTGGAATCTGGAGATGTAGTCACTAAATGACCATCCAATGGCAACAACATTTAATCATAGTTAGCCTAACTTGCTAATAGTGAAGACAAAATGGAGGCAAAGAAGTAACAAAAAACTATGAAATAGCATGAAAAAGCCCCTCATTACAATTCTGTTTCATGCACAGTGGTTAGCATGGATCAGCCATGTGCTGCAAATGGAGGAATCAAGAAACATCAAATGATCTATAGGCATCAACCAACAGGGGGATGTTCTCAAGGTAGACCTTGCCCACGACTGATAGACAAGATAAGAAGAGACCTGAGTGAAGGTACTTAATATAGGACAGGGAGGAGATAGCTCATGATAAATGAGAATTATCAGGGAGGCCAAAGTGCTAAAAATGCTGGTCAGCCATTGGAAGTAAGTATCTTAACTTGCTTTGGACTTGAACAAATAATCTAGTGATAAAGGGTATCGCAGCCTTTTAATCCATTGTTTTTTATACTTCTTTTAATAGTATTGTTGTTACCAGACACAGGCACACAAGCTTAAGCATCTTTGTATTTTGCCAACTGGATTTTGAAAACATTCTTTTTTACCAGCAAAATTCCTTGGACATCCAGATTGTGAAGATACAATTTGATTGTCCTCAGTACAGTTAAGTGTCTTAGAATGAGAATTATTATTTAGACTTGTGTTGAATATGAAATTGTACTGTGAAACTTATTTACAGCAAAAATGACCTTTCTGCTGGCTTGTTAGGAATCCTCTATAATTACAATTACAATAAAATTATCTAAATTATGAAGGGGTAAATTTAATATTTTTTTCACCACCTTTGAACGATTTTGTAGTAAGGTAACTCTCTGGAATTAACAGCATTATTTTTCTGATGCAGTTTTAGCTTTCTAAGCTAGAACAGGGGAAAATAGACCCTGATTGGATCTCCTTAGCAATGTATCTCTTCAGGACTTGTGTATCAGAGTAGATTAGATCATTCTGAACTGATGTGATGCAGAATGTCCATATCTTCTGTGCAATCAGGCCCTCAGGTTTGGTTTGAAGGGAAAAGAATAGAGCTACAAAATTTGAGTGAACTTATTTTTATTATTCGAATCATAAGATTTATTATGGGCATGAAAACATTACTGTAACTGGCACAGTGTATGATTCATCTTTACATATTGGGAGCTCTAACTCTGTAGCATCAATTGGACTTCAGGCATGTTTACTTCTTTGGGTCCTTATTTCCATGTAATACTACTATCAAAGAGAGACAACTTCATGCTTGAAAATCAGTGCATACTATATTTCCTTTAAAAATCTTCCTTTTGTTTAAATCACTTTTTATTAAATATTCTTTTGATACACTGTTTTTCTTTCTAAATAACAGATCATCAGGTGAGCAGAGTGAAGGAAAAAAATGGATCTATTACTTGAAAATAATCCATTGGCTGGCTGCAAGTAATGAAAAAAAACAGTGACATCTGAAATGATGACTGTCCTTAACAATCTGAATCCAGCCATTATTACACTTGTTGATCATCTTCAAACAATGAAATATGAACTGTAATAGAGCATCACTCTTAGTGAGTCTTCTGTCATCAGATAATGGATTATGACTGCTACCTAATTCTGCTTCTCCTCTAAAAGGTGACACCATGGTACAAAGAGCAGCTGATTGCTCTATTAGTTTTTGATACCATTTAGTATACTTCTGACATCATCAGCTATGATTTTTGCATTCCCTAATCACTGCAAGTGCTTTGGAGCCTCTTATATAATTTGACATCCTGCCACTATCCCAACTTCAAAATCTGCAGTTGACTTTATGCTCCCTCAGCAACCCTGCAAAAAAGAAATTGTAACCTTTTCATCTCTGGAGATTTGAAACACCATATTATTGTAAGTGTGACTTATTTTTAGTTTATTCTTTGTGGGCTCATAGGGATTGCTAGTAAATTAAACAAGAACACAATAAATAGCAATTTGCTAGATTTCAGTATGTGCTCCTTATGAATGCACACTGTAAATGTAGTCTCTTATGACTTGCCATTTTGTACCAATGCTTTGGTTATTTCTACACAGAAGTTTACCTCCTGTTGTGAAGGATGAGTTAAAACTGGGAGTCTATCAAGCCACTGTGAATCCCAGTTGATTTATTAATAGATATTCTGGGTACCATGACAGGAAGCATCATCCATGAAAGCTATACTTCAGGGACTCAGACATCTGTGCCAGCCTCTGTTAGTTCAACAGGGTAATATGCATTCAGCAATTACTCCTCCATTCTGCTTCAGTGGCTCTAGTTAGTCGATCCTATCATGGAAAAAGATTTCCAGGTCAGTTGGATCCAATTTTAATGGCCAGTCTTCTAAAATGAAACTTATAATGGTGATGGTGTAGCTCTATATGTAAAGGAGCAAGCTGAAATTGGTACTAAGGAGGGCAACTTGAGACCCTTTGGGTCAAGATACAGGGGGGGAGGGGATGCAGTCAAAAGGATCTAACTGGAGGAATATATTATACACCTCTGAATCAAGGAGCTAGGTCTGGAATTCTCCAGAAAACTGGAAAAGGCTGCAAGAGCATGGGATAAGGTCGTCATGGACAATTTTAACTACCCAGACATCTCCTGAGAAGAATACTCGGCAAGATCTGACCGGTCTCATAGATTCCTGACTTGTATCAATAGGCTCTACCTGTCTCAGGAAGTATAAGGGCCAACCAGAGGAAATGCCCTCCTAGATTTAGTTTTGGCCAAGGGAGACAACCTGGTAAGTGATCTGACAATAGAAGGCAACATAGGCGACAGTGACCATGACACTGTCACTTTTACCATTTGTCATAGGGCTGGGAAATCTGTCAGTAAGGTGCAAATTCTTGACCTGGTGAGTGGACTGCGGGTTCTCGACCACCTGGGCAATAGCAATCATTGCCTACTCAAATTCAGCATCCAGTGCAGGGTGTCAAAGTCCTGCAGCATCCCTTGACTTCAGGAGGGTGGCTTTCAATGAGGTAAGGAGACTAGTCAGGGAGGCGCTGAGGTCTCAGAAGGGAGGGGATTTGGGAGTCCAAGAAGAGTGGTCATTCTTTAAGGAGACGATCCTCCAAGTCCAAAAGATGACAATCCCCATGTGACTCAAAGGGGGCAAGAGTGCTCAAGAGGCCCCACACCTCACCAAAAGTATCCAGGAATGTCTCAAAGCTAAAAAGGAGGCATATACCTAATGGAAGTGAGGAGCCATTACCAAGGAGGATTATACCTCCATTGCTCAAGATTGTAGGGGGGCTGTTAGGAAGGTTAAGGCGGAGACAGAACTGGGACTAATGACCTGGATCAGAGATAACAATAAGTCCTTTTTTAAATAATAGGGAGTAAAAAGAAGGTACCAAGTAATGTGGGGCCTCCGCAGGACATGCTTAGAAATCTGGGGGCTGCACCAGATGACAAAGCTAACCTCTTTAACAGATTCTTTGCTTCCATTTTTCTGAGCAGGGACCAGAACATTGCCCCCACTGGGATCCTGTATGGACCCAGGGGAAGTGCAGCCAGGCCCAGGGTCAGTGAAGGCCTAGTCAGGGAACTTCTGGTGGGACTAGACATGTTCAGATCAGCAGGTCCTGACGATCTTCACCCCAGAGTGCTGAGGGAATTGGCAGAGGTCATTGTGGGACCCCTGGCACAGCTTTACAAGCACTCATGATGCTCTGGCGAGGTGCCAGAGGCCTGAAAAAGGGCCAATATGGTCCCCATTTTCAAAAAAGGGAGAAAAGAGGACACAGGAAACTATAGGCCTGTTAGTCTTATCTCGGTCCTGGGAAAGTTCTTTGAAAAAATTATCCAGGAGCACATCTGCAAGGGACCAGCAGGGGAGATTATGCTTAGGGGCAATCAACATGGGTTCACTAGAGGCAGGTCCTGTCAGACCAACCTGGTTGCCTTCTACGACCAGGTCACAAAATCCTTGGACACAGGTGTCACGGTGGACATAGTCTTTCTGGACTTTAGGAAGGCCTTCAACACTGTCTCTCACCCCATTCTCATTAAAAAATTAGGTGACTATGGTGTTGATGCCTACATAGTCAGATGGGTCACTAACTGGCTGGAGGACCGCACCCAGAGAGTGGTGGTGGATGGGTCATTTTCAACCTGGAGGGATGTGGGCAGTGGGGTTCCCCAGGGCTCAGTCCTCGGGCCTGCACTGTTCAACATCTTCATCAGCGACTTGGATAAGGGGGTGAAAAGCACCTAGTTCAAAAGCACAGATAGCACTAAGATGTGGGGAGAAGTGGGCATGCTAGAAGAGAGGGACAGGCTACAACTAGATATGGACAGGTTACAGAGGTGGGTGAATGGGAATAGGATGGGTTTCAATACAGACAAGTGCAAAGTATTGCACCTGGGGAGGAAGAACCAGCACCATACCTACAGGCTGGGGAACTCCCGTCTCATCAGGACAGAGGCAGAAAAGGATCTTGGTGTCATTATTGATTCCAAGATGAACACGGGCCGCCAATGTGGCTGAGAGGGGATCTGGTGGCCGTCTATGAACTTGCCAAGGGGGACCAGCAGGCAGTGGGAGAGTCCCTGTTCCCCTAAGCACTACCAGAAATAACAAGGAATAACAGCCATAAGTTGACCGAGAGTAGATTCAGGCTAGACATCACTGTGAGAGAGAGAAGGAGCCAGCAGGCTCCAAGGCTCCCGGGCTAATCAGAGGGTCAACGGCCCCAGGTCCACAGCCCCAAGGAGCCCGGCAGAAATTCCCCTTACCCAGGTGTGTTGGGAAGGGAGGGGCCAATATCTTCCCTGCCGGTATGAAGAAGAGGCCAGGACCGGAAAGCGGGAGCAACGCAGAACCGGAAAGAGGAGGAGGAGCAGGCCGGCGCACACTGAAGAGAACGCTGAATGTGACGTTGAACGCTGGTAGGAGCCTCTGGCAAAGATCAAACCCCAGCAGGGTTTTGGAACACAGTTTACTGGCCGCGGCGGGGAGTAGAACTGTTTATTTACGGGCCGGGAGCTGGCTGAGCCCGGCGGGAGACGGGTACCGTAATAACCCCAATAGAGGGGCACTATTGACCTTGGGTACCGTAGTCCCTGTAATAGGGGCACAGTTCAGTAGTGAACTTAAGTTGTTAAAAAGGAATCTTGTCAAGCCCTACAAGAGAGCTCTCCGAGAGCCAACAAAGGGGTGCTTGACCCCTTGAAGATCAAGCTTGAGTTGGAAGGCGGCTGCAGACAGACGGAGCAGATACACAGATCAGGGGAACCTTCTTGGTTGTCATGTTTGTTTTGATTGACCTTTCTGTTGTGGATTATCTGGGAGGAACTGAGGCTACGTGGCCGGACCAACCGGCTGGCCACCACCTGGTGGAATGGGTGAGGGTGTAGGGGTGGTGGAGCCCTCAGAAACTCGGGACCTTGCGAGATGCCGGGGAGACTCATAATTGGACTACACGCTGAGACATATGAACCAACTCCATTAATATCAAGTTGTGGCAGGTGAAATGTACGTGTGTGAGACCCCAATTATAGCTGATGACACCCTAGGCAAGTGGCAGGGGGTGTCTGTTACGTCCACAGGGGACGGTGATCCTCGACAATCAGGAGGTGCTACTTCACAGTCAGGGCAGCTAGGAGCTGGAACCAACTTCTAAGGGAGATGGTGCTTGCCCCTATCCTGGGGGTCTTCAAAAGGAGGCTAGATAATCATCTAGCTGGGGTCATTCTTTCCTGCCCATGGCAGGGGGTCAGACTTGATGATCTGCTTAGGTCCCTTCTGACCCTACCAACTATGAAACTATGACTTTAAAAAAGCTGACTTCAGTGAACTAAGGGCTTTAGTGCGTAATGCCCTATGGATCATGGACCATAGGGAAAGAGTATGGATGAAGAGTGGTTGTTCCTCAAGGATACAATCATCAGTAGACAGAAGTTGTCCATACGTGTACACAAAAAAGGTGGCAGAAGGGCCGGGAAGCCATCTTGGCTCAATAGGGAAGTCGCAGATCTTCTGAAAAAGAAAAGGGAGGCTTACCAATGATGGAAGATAGGAATAGGCCCCAAGGAGAACTACATAAGATTAACCCACACCTGTAAGAGGCAGATTAGAAAAGCAAAGGCGGTGACTGAATTCAGGTTGGCGACTGAAATCAAGGACAATAAGAAGTCCTTCCAAAAGTATGTAGGTAACAGAAGGAAAACCAGTGGAAATGTGGGACCATTGCTCAATGCATCTGGACATCTGATCACAACACCAAGGAGAAAACTGAACTCCTTAACGTGTACTTCGCATCTGTATTCCACTAGTCTAGAGAGTGATAGCCTGCCAAATGCAAATATGACACAGAATAGTCACAGTAGGGATGATCATCTACCAACAGTCAATGTAGAGCTGGTGAAAGAGCAGCTAGAGAGACTGGGTATCTGTAAGTCAGCAGGATCAGATGAACTCTGTATACAGGCGCTTGAGTTAGCGCAGAGTTCACACAGGAGAGGGCGCGGGAGGGCACAAGACCCTGCCTGCGACCCCCCAGAGTAGTCAGCCCCAGCCGTAGCCAGCCTACCAGAGGCATGACATGGATGGGCACGCGCCGCACCCCGAGGGTCCCCTCGGGCTCTGTGGCCCCTCCACTGGGCACCTCAGAGACGGCCACCCAGACGGAGCCCATGGTTCC
>NW_017728931.1:81250664-81265140 GCF_001723895.1 Crocodylus porosus | reverse complement strand
CGAGGTCCCTTCCAGCCCTAATGTCTATGAAATCTATGAAACTCCATCCAAGAGTGCTGAACAAACTAGCCGAAGTCATGACAGGACCACTGGAGAAACTTTTTGAGAATTCATGGCACTGAAGAGAGGTCCCAGAAGACTTGAAGAGGGCCAATGTTGTGCCCATCTTCAAGAAGGGGAGGAGAGAGGACCCAGGGAACTACAGGCTGATAAGCCTGACCTCAATCCTAGGCAAAATCCTTGAAAAAATTCTCAAGGAGTCCATATGCGATAAGGTAGTAGAAGGCAAAATTCTGAATGACAGCTAACATGGTTTTGTTGTGGGTATGTCATGCCTGACTAACCACATCTCTTTGATACTACATGCAGGTTACTCACCACCTGTATAAGGGAGATAAGGCTTTTGACTTGGTATCCGATGAGGCTCTCAAAGTAAAACTAGGGGACTATGGGCTCAACAATTCAATGGTCAGATGGGTGGGAAACTGGCTGCCGAGTTGGACCCAGAGAGTACTAATAGATGGATCTGTGTCAACCTGGTGGAAGGTAGCCAGCGGGGTTCCCCCAGAGTTTCGTACTTGGACCAGTACTCTTCAACATCTACATCAGTGATCTGGATGTGGAGGTGAAATGCACACTGACAAAGTTCACCAATGACACAAAGCTGTGGGGAAGTGCAGCCATGCTTCAGGGTAGTCTGACAATCCAGGCAGACCTAGACAGATTAGTTAGAAGGGCAGACCGGAACCAGATGCTTTTCAACACTGAGAAATGTAAAGCACTCCATCTGGGGCAGAAAAATGTGCAACTAATTTTCAGGCTTGGTGGTGCTACGCTAGCTAGCACCACATCCGAAAGGGACCTGGGGGTCATAATTGACCATAAAATGAAGATGAGCCATAAGTATGATGCTACAGTTAGCAGAGCAAACAATATGCTGCCATGCATCAACCAATGCCTCACAAGAAAATCTGAGGAAGTTATTTTCCCTCTCTGCTTGGCCTTGGTGAGGCCGCAGCTGGAGTACTGCATCCAATTCTGGGCACCACACGTCAAGAAGGATGTGGATAAGCTTGAGAGAGTCCAGAGAAGAGCCACTTGTATGATTAGAGGACTGAAGAGCAAGCCATACGAGGAAATGCTGACAGGTATGAGTCTGTTCAGCCTAGAAAAGAGAAAACTATGGAGGATTTGGTGGCAGCTTACAAATATATCAGGAGAGAACCTCAGGGGTTAGGCGAACAACTATCCACCAAAGCACTTCAGGGGAAAACAAGGAGCAACAGTCATAAAATCCTAGAAGAAGGTTTCAGACTGGGTATAAGGAAAAACTTCTTCACAGTTCGTGTGACCGGACTCTAGAATAGATTCCCAGTGGGGGTGGTGCAGGCATCTACCCTGGAGATCTTCAAAATGAGATCAGATGCACACCTTGCTTGGGGTTATTTGACCCCAGTAGTTTTTCCTGCCCAGAGCAGGGGGCTGGACCCCATGATCTCACGAGGTCCCTTCCAGCCCTAAACTTCCATGAATCTGTAAAGGTTTATAGCCAACAAAAGAACCACTGAACCACTTTTCTCACTTTCTTTTTGTTCAACAGCTTTTATAAGCATTTGCATAATAATAAGACAGCTTAATATAAGAATAAAATAACAATATCACTAGAGTGCAGAAAATAAAGTAGCCGAATATAAAAACTTTTGGCCTACAGAGAAATGAAGGGTTCATTTGTGAGAACAAGAGACCTGCCCTTTTTCCTGGGGCAAGTGTGTAATTGTTGGATGAATATTGACTTGTAACCGTATTATTATTTTAGAGAAATCTAAAATCATTGAGCTGCCTCTTTCCTTTTCCCCTGGTAGAAAGCCTACAGTCTGGGCATTTTCACTAGCTCCAGAGAACAATTTTATAATGAGGATGGACTATAAAGCTCAATACAAAGAGAAAAAATTGCTAATTTGGTACCCTTAGCTGCACAAGTAAAGTAAAGAAAACATCTCATTTAATAACTAATGTGATCCCCAAAGCCTGTTTCTTTTCAACAGATGTCACTTAATCTTTGAGCAGCAGATGCACAAATTGTCTTAAGGCTGAAACTACAAACAGATTGATTTTGCATGGAACACTGTATGTGTATGGAGACATTGGGAACAGTGATAGCATGCCATTTCTCTCTCTCTTTCAGTGCTACACCAAACACTGGCCTGGCACCTTGCCTTGAGAGAGACCTTTTTTCAAGAGCTAGTCCTCTTGTGAGGATGGTTCACCATCCTCTATGCTGCTGTCATCAATGTGTAGCAGTTCCTGTGAAAACTGAGCTTCATTCTAGTTCTATTGCCAATAATTCAAATGAGTAAATGTGTAGTGAATTATTTATCTACAATATCCAGGTGAGTACTAACAAAAAAGAATCAAGCATGCTCAATATTTCCTACCAAGAATCCTCAGAGCTCTGGAAATTTACCCACAGCACTCAGCACCAGTCAGAGCTTCATTTTGTTCACAGAAATCTGTCAAATATAGGTCAGCCCTGCAAGGTTCAGGGGGACCTATCAGTTGACTAATGCCAGCCCCTTCCCCTTGATTCGGCAGGTTGCAGAACTGGGCCCTCAATAAGGGAGCTGAAAAGTGGCAGGTTTTTTCTGCAGCTACATGTTCAACTTACTCAGCAAAGCAAATATGTTAGCTAAATAAAGCCAAATCTCAAGAGCTTCAAATTCACCATGCTAAACAAGAAGGATGAGACACTTCTGTCTGCTTGATGCACCTGCAGTATGCAACAATGTCCTGAACCAGCAAACTACTTAAGTATGTGCTTAACTTGAAGCACATATTTAATACAAATCACTTAAAACTAAGTACTTAAGTGCTTTAGTGTATTCAAGCCACTACACAATGGATGATTTGAGATGGGTCACGTTCTCTGCCCCAGCTAGGCAATTCCATATATCCCCAGAAGTCTGGGGCACAGTATCTCTGCCAGCCTACTTTTGGCCACCCTATAGATACTATGCTATTAAATGACTCATTGGATGGAACTAGAATTTGGGAACCAGCTTTCTTAAGCAAATTCTTTTCCTTTTGTTTGTGGACATAAATCTTACCATGGTTCCAAATGGAAAATGGACTTTCACAAATAGCTCCGGAATTCTACTAATCCCCTGCCTTCCTCCTATTGCAAAATTCAGAATTTTTATTGTGCTAAATTTGGCAATATGTACAATTTGGCCTTTGTTGTCCAAATTACCCCTCTACTCAAAATCAGAACCACTTTCTGTTAGGTGTTGCAAGCCGTGCACTGCTAATAGCTAATGAAGGGTTTCCTTTAGCCCCATGTGGAGCCCCATTCTCCTTCATCTGCCTATGAAGAAGAATATATACGTTACACTGTTTCTAGACTTTTGCTAGTCAGGCATGCTATTCTGATTGTCACTGGGGGAACTCAAGGGAAAAAGAGTAGATGGTGAAAGTGATATCAGGCACAAAAATTAAAGCCCTAAGTGTAAAGAGTCTGCAGTGACATCATGATGGCAAACATGGGGGAGAAAATATGGTACTCCCCCCCAAAAAGCCATAGTAGTTCACCAAATGCATTGAGAGTAAAGCTAGTGAGAAGAGTCGATAGGCTTTGGGTGCATGTTTCTTACTGTACCTAGAATCTTAATAAATGCAGGGGCAGATCCAGGAGGAGTGTAATGGTGCACCTACATCCCTCTTTGATTGCTGGTCCACCCAAAGTTTAAAACCAACTATCTGGCAGTGGCAGCAGCATTTTTAAAATGGCAGCTCTTAACAGAAGAGAGTCAATTGACTTCCTGGATCATTATAATCTATCTGGTCCCTTTGAAACTCTTCATTCCATAGGTGTTAATGACCCTCTCTCCTGTTTAGTGATCTTGATGTTCCACTAAGCAAGCTAGCCTTTCTGTGCTGTCTGTTACCAGCTCCTATTAATGTAGCTGGTATATCATAGTCATTCAGAATAGTTTTTAACTATAAAACATTAACTCAGGTGTGGAAATAACTTTGAGTGAAGCACTGGATGCGCTGCCAAGATACTCAAGAAGGCTAGAATTTGTTTTAGGACAATGAAAGATGTATATTTAATTATAAGAACTACAGGACTAATGTAACATCGTTTGATTTATTTTTTGCTTAATTCATTTTGCTTTTATACATAATGTATAATATAGCAAACTCATGCACATTTAAATAGTTATATTTGTTTTTGCTTCAATCTTAAACTGAATAATTTAGCTCAAGGGCCCTAGCATATTAGTGAAGCTTCTAGTAGCTTTTTCACTGGATAAAAATGTGTGTGTGTTATATGTGATGATGCACTATATCATTGCATCCCCCCCTTTTTGAAATCCTAGATTCCCCCATGTACAAAATGGTACAGAACTGTAACAACAGCATTTTGCAGAGGATGATACAGATCTATTTCCTTCCACTCCCCAGGAATGGCTTGTCCTGCTATCTCCCACCAGAATAGAGCTATAGGATAGTCCTATAAATCACTGCTGTCAGGCTGTGGCCTTGAACCTAAGGCAGCAGCCTGATTAGCATAGGCACTCATCCTGGCCTGCCACCCTACATCTTATCACTTAGGGTGGTTCCAGCCCCTTCTGAAGTGGCAAGGGCCAGCTGACCTTTTAGTTGCCCCATATTAATCCTTGACCTAGAGCAGGAATTGTGTGGGCAATAGGTCTTATTCTGATTCCAAAATCCCTCTGGTTTGTGCTCTAACTCCTTGATCTCCTGGCTTTTCAACCCAGCTTTCTCTTGACTTTGCTCCCTGCCAGATCTCCTGGCTTTTTGATTCAGCCTGTTCTTAGGCCCTGTTCTTGGACTAACCTTTGAGATTCCTGACCTGGCTTGTCCCTGGAATCAATTTGGTCTTCTTGATGCTGGTCAGCACCTCAATTTCCCAGTGGCCTCAGATATGGTTGCCCAGGACCCAGCATGACAGTTTGCTCATCCATTTGGTTAAGAGAGCACTGTATGAAGCCTAATCCCTTGGCAGGGCCCTTAGACTCACTCAGCATGGATGCTGCAGCTCAAGGAGGCCAGCAGGCTGAGCAAGACCTGCTGAATCTGCTTGCCTCTGCCCATCATATAGTGGAAGCCTGAGTGCAACAGCTGCTGGCCAGGAATCCCTCTGGGTGGTGTACCAGAAGGAATGCCAGGTTTGCAGTGAGGTTACTGTGTTCCAGGATCATTTCATGGAGCCTTATGCACCCTCTACCTGAAAGGCATGATGGAAACTGGCAGTATGGGACAGGGATTCTTGTCCAATGCCACCTCTTATTCCTAGCCCAACCCAGAACCTACACCAGGGACCAGGCAAAGGTGAGCCCTCAACTATCAAATTCTGCCCCAGTTTAGGAACAGAGACTATTTTAATTGGCGGCTAGGGGTGCTGCCTACCCACTAATGCCAGCTGGGACTGTGGGTTTCCAGACTAGTCAACAATTCTGATATAGTCTGCTGTGGACTTGAGCTCTTTGGCTTTCCTGGTTCTTGACCCTGGTTTTTGACATGTTTTTGGATTTTGGCTTCAGATTTCTCTCCCTGAACCTGGTAGCTCAGCTTCTGACCTTCTGGATTCTGATTCTGGCTTGTAATATAGATGTTGTTTCAGCTTCTCCCTCCAAATCTGGTCATTTGCTCTTGGATCCTTATATTTCCCTCAGAGACCTGATTCCTGTGCCAGACTACTCATGAACTCAACACCAGGCCTGGACTTCAGAGGCCATAGTAAGGAACCTTTGCCAGGGGAAAGGTAGTACTGTTGCCTATGCTTCCCTTTTCTGCTTGTAGGCAACAGGCACCTGCTGAAACAAAGCAGCCCAGCTTTACCAATTCCAGTGGGGGTTGTAGGAAGAGGTAAAGGGCGAACTAGCAAGAGTAGAACTGCCCTCAGGGTTCAGTGTTTTTGTGGGTCTGGCAGTCTGCATCGACCAATGATTCCAGGAGCTGAGGGAGGAAAAGAAGTACTTCTAGCCCCCTTCTGGCCCCTGTTCTGATGTGGTCACTCCCAAATTCATGCAGATTGATCGTGGGGTACAGTTGCCTTATGCCAGAAGAAAGGTAGCAATGCTGCCTGCAGGATCTGTGCCTCTATTATGGGGTTCCAGGACACAGACTCACCAAATGTCCCAAGGAAGGTGACCATGAAAATGAGCCTGGCTAGGAGGGCCAGGTTGAGGTCATCACAAACTCCCTTCACCTACTCAACCATGGAAGTCCTCAGCAAACCTGATCCTTGGAATCCTCCGATACTGCTATATGCCCACCTTAAAGTTCCTGGGTCAGATCTGCCCACTTGGACTCTGGGGCAATGGGTAATTTCATCCATGAGACTGTAGCCCAGGCCCTTTGAATCCCATTAAGGCAGCAGTCCAATCCATTGACCATTGAAACTATAAACAGCTCACCTCTGGCACCTGGTTCAAAGGAGTGGGAGACCACCCCTCTAGAGATGAATATTGTTGGGCATCATGAAACACAGTGTCTCAAGACAGTCCATTCCCCTTGATTCCTGGGGTTTTCTGGCTCACTTGCCATGACTCCTAGTCAAGTGGAAAGCCCAGGAGGTTTTCTTTGATTCGAGCTACTGTCAGTAGCACTGCTGTAAACCCAGGATAGTTCCCCACCTGAGGACTCAAGCAGGGTCCCTGAACACTGTTGCTCCCCAGGGGCACAGACCTTGGAGGACCCAGCCTGCTTCAAATACCAAGAATAGGTTAATGTATTTGAGGAGAATGCAGAGGTTCTCCCCTACAGTGGGATTATGACTGCCCTTTTGACCTACAGCTGGAGCAAAGATCCCAGTAGGATGTATCTGTGTCATATTAGAGCCAAAACTTGCTGCCTTCTGTAAATATTTGCATGAAAACCTGGCCTGGGAATTCATAAGGAAGTCCACCTCACCTACTAGAGCCCCTGTATTATTCACTGAGAAGAGGTATGGGAGCCTCTGCCTCTGTGTTGACTATTGGGGCCCTGAGCCATATCACCATCTGCAATCAGTACTCCTTATCCCAGAACTGCTCAGGTGACTAAAAACTCCCCACATACTCCAGAAGTCTTGACTTCCAGGAGGCATATAACCTGGTGCAAATCAGAGCTAATGATGAATGGAAAATTGCCTTCTAGATTCGGTACAGGCATTTTGAGTATTTAGTTATGCCCTTTGAAGTTGCTGATGGCTGCTTCACTTTCTACTGCTTCATCAACAATGTATTGTGAGACCTCTTAGACCAGTTCATTGCCTAATTGAATGATATTTTAATTTTCTCAGAAGAACCTGAACCACACTTGTTGCATGTTCAGGTAGTATAGGGGAGGCTGCACTAAAATGGCCTTTAGATATGCTGGAAAAATGAACTTCTAACCAAACCTCCACTATGGTTCTTGGTTTTATGTTAGCTCCAAAGGGCTTAAAAATGGACGTGCAAAAAGTTCAGGCCGTCAGAGTGGAAGGCACCTGGGAATATCAGGGCTAAGTACAGACAATCAAAAAGCCTGAGGAAGAATTGATTCAATCTAGGCAGCTTCCTCTAAACTGTGTAGATTGAACCGAGACCCAGCTGAACTAATGTTCAGTTTTCAGTTGGGAAAGGCAGGGGGAGGCCTGCACTGACCCCTGCCAGTAGGCAGGGGGCACTAGAGCATGTTTCCCAGCCTGCTGGCTATTGCCAGCCCAGCCAAGTGGGGCCATACCAACTGGTTCCCCAGTACATGTCCCCAGCCACATGTTGTCCCCCCACAGGGGGTTAAAGAGCCCCCTGTCCAGATGCTGGCCTAAGGCTGAGCCTCACCCTCAGGGGGTTTTCCCCAGCCTCAGTCCCCCAGGCAGGCAGCCCTGGGGAGCCAAGGAGACCCCCCACCTCCTTCCCAGTTGCTGATTGCTTCAGCCACTGCCACAGGAGGGAGGGAGAAGGAGTCCTCCCAGTTGGGTGCCTGCCAATCCAGCCCAGTGTGCCCTGCGCCTGAGAGCAGAAACAGCTTGGGAGAGACCCCTAGTGGGGTCTGACCCTTCTTAAGTCCCAGGCATGAGGCCAGGAGGGCAGTCAAAGGAGGAGGAGCAGCTCGGCCAGTGCAGACAGAGGGGAGAAGCCTGATTGCTGCTGTGGGTTGGAGTATTTCCTGGTAGGGACTGAAAGTTGTTTGGCTGGACAGTTTAGCTTTTTATGTTATAGCCCAGGGGCTTTGTGTTTCTGTGTTCACTGTTTTGACCGGAGGACCAGGTGAGGCTATTAGGGGTTGGAGGAGGCCTCATAGGGGCTCCACGGTAGTGTGGGGACCCTGCTGCCAGGGAGAGCATGGCATTTTGGGATGCACTGACTCCAGTCCCAGAGTGAGAAGCCCCAGAGCAAGGGGGGCAGTGAGAAGCCCCAGGGAAGTCAAGGAGAGGGCCAAAGCACAGCAGGGCCCAGGTTAAAACCACGTCAGTACCATCTGCGAGGCTTGGGCTGCAGTGTAGGGGAGGAAAAGGAGCGGCAGATAGCGCCCCCTGGCACCGGGGTGCATAAAGTGGGCAGCCTCCTGCTAATTACATCGATTTCTTAATCAATTAAGATTAAGGTGTGGCAGGAAAGTAAGCAGGCAATTGGCCCACAACAGGAGGGCAGAGTCACCAATAGAAGGGCTCTGGTAGCGATACTCCTGTTACAGGGCACCAGGGAGCTCCTACCTTGGGGGGCTTCCCCAGCCCGGGGAAGTCCAGGGGAGCTGAGGGGAATACTTCTCTTCTTGTACCCCACAGCTGCTTGACTGAGCCCCTACCAGTCTAAAGGATAGCCCAGGCAGCCTCAGGGAGCAGAGGAAAATTCTGCTTTTGGCTCAGCTGCTGTAAACCTGAGGCAAAACCAATTTTTGGGGAGCAGAAGAATTTCTCTCTGCTCCCTGAGGCTGCCCTGGGCTATCGCTGAGACCCCTAAGAGAAGCAGCTGTGGGGTTGGGGAGGGGAAGAATTCCCCTCAGCTCCCTGGGACTGCCCCGGGCTGGGGGACCCTGGGCTGGGCTGGGTAGCCCCCCATGGCAGGGGCTCCTTGATGCCCCCATGCTGGGCTGGTGCCATGGGCAGGCACCTGGCCAGAGGGACTCCTTCTTCCTCAGTGTCTGAAGCAATCAGCAGCTGGGAAGGGAGAGTGGGGGAATTCCCCTTGGCTCCCCAGGGCTGTACCTGCCTGGCCTGGGGACCCCTGGCTGGGGTGGAGGAAGCCCCCTGGGGTGGAGACTCCCTGGTGCCCACACTACCTGGGCCTTAGGAAGTCCTTCTCCCTCCCTCCTGTGGCAGCAGCTAAGGCAAGCAGCAGTGCAGGGGAGGGGGAGGTGGGGCATTCCCCATGCAGCGGGGGAGGGCTGTCGAGGGTCAAAAAGCCCCCACCACAGGGGCTTTCCTTCCCCATGTGCTGTGTAGACCCTGCCTAGGAGGATCTGGGGGTCTGTTCCTGTGCCCCTCCTCCATCCCTATGGGCTGACAGACGCAGGCAGAAGCAGGCTCAGGAGAGGGGCAGGGCAGTCCCTGCTCCACTGGAGCAAACAGCATAGTGCAGGGCTGCAAAGCATCCTGGGATGCTGGGGGCCTGTGAATTAACTTGAACCAAAAAGGGATCTGGGTTAGAAGTTCCACAAACCGATTTGACTTAAATCAGTTAAGTATGATACTACATCCAACCAAGTTTATCTGAAACTGGTTTTGGCCATTTTGAAAGTGGTTTATATATACTGATCTTCTGTTGTGGTACAGGTTTAAATCAGGTTCCAATCACTTAAGTTGGCTTAAGTTCCGTCCCTAGCCCAAGAAACTCTAAAGATTCATGGGGTTTACCAATTTCTACTGGTAGTTCATTGCCAACTTTGCCCAGGTAGTGGCTTCTCTCACTGCACTGCCACATAAAAACATCCAGTTTTCCTGTCTATGGAACCCCAAAAAAGCCTTTGGGTACCTAAAGCAAGCCTTTACCTCTGCCTCTGTGTTTGCCTATCTAGATTTTGGCCCTTTTTTGTAGAAACAGATGCCTCCAGTACTGCAATATGTGCAGTTCTTTCTTAACAGAAGACCTGAAACAGGTCCTGCAGCCCTGTGCCTTCTTTTCCCACAAGCTTACCTGAGGACCAACATTTTGAGTTCTTAGACCACAAGACCTTGAAATTTCAAAAGCTTGAAATGTTGAAGCTCTTGGCTGTCAGACCAGCTTTTGAGGAGTGACAATGTTACCTTGAAGGAGCACAGGGGTGCAGATTCTTACCAACTACAAGAACCTGGAGTATTTCCAAAAGGCTAAGGCACTCAATCAGAGGCAATTTCAGCAGGCACTCTTCTTTTCCTGTTTTTACTTCCAAATAGCTTACCAGCCCAAGGCTAGAAGTGGGAAGGCAGATGTCCTCTCCCAGATACAAACTCAATGCAAGACCACAGGAAACTAGCCCTGTTTTGAAGCCTTATAACTTTTATCAATGCCATGTTGCCAACAGACCTGCTTTCCTTGCTCTGTGCTGCCACCTGAAAGAGAACTCCCCCAGAAGAGCAGACTGTCTTTACACAGCAACCACACTGGTCCAGGTTGGAATCATATTTACCTGAGGAAATATGTACATGCCTCCAGGTTTAGCTAAACTGTCCTGCACCTAATGCATGATTTCTTCCCGCCCTGCCCCGCCCCCTCTTCCCTCCTTCAGCAGACCAGCCTGGAACAGAAAAGAGCTACCACCTCATCTCGTGCTACTTTTGGTGGACATGACCACGAAAAAACTGTGCAGGCTTTGTCCACTTTCTCTAGGTTTTGCTTGCACCAAGAGACCCCCTCGGAAGACTTGGAGACTCTTCTAACCTTTCTCCACCCCACCTTGTCCATAGTCTGCAATATCTTTGGACTATCATCATATAGCTGCCAGTCTCAAATGTTTGCTTTATGACCCTGACCATAACCAATTCACAAAAATGGCCCATTTTATCCCATGCCAGTGCCTTCCCTCATTGAAAGATGCATCCCAGCTGTGACTGGACCATGTAGCATGCCTCTATGGTTTCCCAGACTGCATCCACCCAATTTATCTCCTGGCTCTGGCATCAAACCCTGCCTCTACTGGGAATCCACACCCATCTCATGTCAGCCTACCATTCTCAGACAAATGATCAGTCTAGACGACCAATCAGGTCTTAGAACAATACCTTCACTGTTACCTTACTTTTCAACAGGCTTATTGAAGTTTCAGTCCTAACACCTGTAGAACTCTTGTACAATGCCAAGCATGCCTCAACTAGGGAAAGCTCTTTCTTTACAAACTATGGGTTCTACCTCTAGTTGCACCCTGCCTTAGCCACAGACTTGGACAACCCTGAAGCAGCACAATGGGTGTACCATACTCAAAAAGTCCAGCGGGAATTAAAGCAACACCTGGAAAGGGTAAAAAGCAGGGTATAAGCAGCAGATGGACCAGCCCCTCCAGTCAGCACCTGCCTACTCTGAGGCAGGAAGTTTGAACATCTTCATGCAGACTGACCGTCATGGAAGCTGGATTACTTCTTCCTCAGCTCTTTTGCATAACCTGCCAAATAAACTTGGTAGCCTTCCAATTACAACTCTCTGAGACACTGAAGATCAACCTGATATTCCAAGTCACTACTCAAGTCTCAAGCCATACACAGAGAATTCTTTCCCTCACAGTACCCAACCACCACTCCCAGTAACAATACAAGGACAGAAGGAGGAGGTACATAGTTCACAAAATCTTAAATTCAAAGTAGAGAAGGAGGAAATTGCATTACTTGATAGACTAGGAGATATGGGCTTGAAGATCACACAGAAGGTACCCATGCCTTGGATCTGTTGAAAAAATTCCACAAAGACCACCCTGAAAAACCTGAACCAACACCCCTCAGTTCCCAGTAGCTCTATGTTCATGCAATCCAGAGAGTATGATTTTTTTAATTCCCCACCCTCCCTGCCAGTGCCTGAACAAGATGAAGATTTGAATGAATGTGACCTAAGCTTGACTCAGCCTAGATTCAAACAAATTAATGCTCACAAGTGTGGAGGAGCACTGGGAGAAAGAGACAATTTAGGGATCTGTAATGAGATCTTGAGCCTGATTCTCTCTTGCTTTGCATCATGAATAATTATTTATGCTGCTGCAAAGCGTCTATAACACTACTCTGGTCCCGGAGCATTTTGTACATACTCTACGGTTTTGAAAATGACCGTGTGAGGTATAAGAAAGTGGAGAATCAGGTAATTTGATCTGATATATTCCCTGTGTTTTGCTAAAAAATTGGAATTTCAAAGAGCAGCAAAAGCTCAAATTGCTGTTTTAAAATCTTAGGTTTGCTGAACAATCTGGAGAAGAAGTTGCAACCTTTCATCTCCAGTGTAGCTCTCACAATGGTTTCCCATAGCTTTGAATCTCCAGGTTGGACTACAGCTGTAGTCTTAATGTACTGTTGCTTTCTTTGCCATTTAAAGCACTTTATTGCCATGACTTAACAGAAGCGCATGGCTTTGCAGCACATTAAAAATGGGTACAGTGTTTTTAATAAACTCTTGTTAAATGAGGTGTTGCATTTGAAACACTGTATTTTACAGCACCATAGCAATCTACAGTACTTTAAATCACTTCTGTATGCTGGTCAAATTTCTGAATAGTTGAGAAGCCCCAGGAGGCTATGGAGCTCCCCCGGGAAGCTCAGAGGCACCCCCACCAAACACTGCACTTCTGTCATGTTTAAGAGCTGTAACTTTGCCATAAAAAGTACTCAGAGGAAACAGACAGAAGTGACAATTTTTGCCTGATCTGGCCCCTGGAAGCACTCTCCAGCCATGACCAAACACAAGTGCATGGCTGCAGAGCACTTTCAAAAAAGCCTGATCCCATGACAATCTGCACCATCATTACATGAGGGTTGAGGTACGGAGCATCTTCATTAACTTGTGTCTGTATGCACCAGGAGAGGTGCTGAGCTGATGCAGCCCAGCACTGTTTTCAGAATGGGAGCGGGGAAGGGAGCAGAGGGAGCTCATTCTGAGAGTTGCCCAGCTGGCACTGGAGGGTGGGGTGGGCGGATTGGAGCTGCCCACACTCTAGCAAAGGCTGGGGAAACCCCAGAATGGATCTCTGTCTTATTGTCCCTCTACTATCCTGAGACAGCATCAGGAGTGGGGAGGGGAGATGTAGAGTTCACGGAAGAGGCTGCAGAGATATAGCCTCTCTTCCCTGGATCAGCTCCAAATTGAAGCTCAATCTCCCACCCTCCTGAGCTAACAGCCTGTTGGGTTGGGAGGATCAGTCTAAATCATGGCGCTTTCTGTGAAGTGCCATGAGTTATGTTGGGGAGCTGCACTTTTGTCTGTGCCTTAAATTACAGCACTGTAAAACATGCATGGAGCACTTATGTACACTCTAGGGAGTACAGGACAGATGGTAAGTTATTAGAAAGGAGACATTTTTTTTTAATCCTCATTAGCCCTGTGTTTGAATATTTCATCTAATGGAAAAATTAATTTTTTTCTTATATTTCTTAAAAGAATGATTCGGACCACAGATAGTGGCTTAAATAATCTATTTCATTCTTTCCACCAGAACATACTCTGTCTATATATGGGGTCAGAAAGCACATCTACTTATAGCAACAGCACATCTCATTTGTGTGAAATGCAGTCTAATAATGGCCTCTCATTTGTGGTTTTGTATTTTAGATAGGTAGATTTCTAGGCCAAGAGTGTTTCTTAATCCTAAAAAGATGTTTGAGAAGAACTCACTGTCTGAATATCTGTCTGCAACTTTAATTCTTGAATTTTAATTCTTGTTTTAAATATGGGGAAGAATAACGGATCAGAGTGTCAGCAAATTTCCCCAGTCATTTGTCTGGAGAAAAATATGTATGTTATATAAATATCCAAATAAATATTTACTTGGAAGAGAAGAGACTTTTAAAATGCATTTCTTAAGATATTTGATTAGGGTACAGGTTCTAATTTTTATCCAGTAATGTAGAGTTCTTAATAGAGCTAAAGTGCTCACAGTGAGCAGCTCCATTTTGAATGAACGATAGGGTCAGCACCCTATGTTCTGCTCCATACAGTAAAATAGACTACATTAGGTCTGTAGACCGTAGTGCTGCCCGTACTGCTGTTATACCAGTCTGACTGTAAAAGGATAAAAGTGGTAGATAATTACATTATCCCCAAAGACAGAGTAGCTAAAGTGCAATAAGACAACTGATTCACTTGAGGTAGAAATTAACAACAAAGCTCGTGTTTGAGCTATATGGTGGAATCCTGCTCCCCTTAGAAATCACTGTGAGAGCACTGTGGCCTTCTTAGAATTCATCTTAGCTGCTTAGGTTACCAGACCTCTGTTTCCTCTACTAGACCTGTGTAGCAATGTATTCTCCAGAATACTGGTTTTTATTTTAAACAAAAGCCACCGATTCATTATAAAATAATTTCCAATCATTCTATTTCTG
>NW_017728931.1:81244458-81249409 GCF_001723895.1 Crocodylus porosus | reverse complement strand
ACACAAGGTGAGAGCCTAGGAAATAAGGCAGTATGCAGTTTTTCAATAAGTTAACAAAGTGAGTTAATGTCAATAGGGGCAGCAAAACAGCTGCTTTTTAAATTAGGTTTGCATAAGATGCAAAGGATTCAAAAACAGAGGGCCTTGTGCAGGAAAAAGAGGGCAGGTCTAGGGCCATGAATGGAAAAAGATAAGGAAACTATTCTGTTCTCATAGTAATTTCCTCAGTCTATTGTACTGTTGCACCTTTGTTCTCTGAACATCATTAATAATCACAGGAAAACACATAGATACAATCTGGTTCCAAATAACTCTGTTTATTAACTATATCTAAACATTCGAGGTTTAGTTATATGCACTCTGGCACAATACTAATGACTTCTGTAATAGAGAACAGGGATGCCCCTCACTGGTTCCCCCAAAAATTAAAAGGCTATTACCCAATTCCTGCACACTATGGTTGCCTATGTATGTGCCAGATGGCTGCTCCGACGTGTTAATTAACACGTCAAAAAAAGACTCTATTAAGTTTGCTGGAGTGTGCTAATTAGCACACTCCAGCAGCTTCCATGTCACAGGTATTAAGCATCCTCGTGCTTTAAAATGGTGGAGAGGGAACTTTAACTAAAGCTCGTTGAACAAGCTTTAGTTAAAACACTCCTGCTGCCATTTTCAAGTGTGGGATGTTGAATACACATGATGCTGCAGGTGCTTTAATTAGAGTGTTTCTCAGAGGCACTGTAATTAAAGTGCCCCCCTCCCCACCAGAGCATGTGTAAAGATGCCCTATGTGTTTTCTTTTTTCAGTTCATTTAAAAATTCAGTAACATCTTGATTTGGACAAATATAGAATGTGATTTGCAGTCTGAGTCTTGTCTGTAATGAAGGTGAGGTTATTTACATTATTAAATTGCTGATCTAATCTGATTTGTAGGTTTAGCTAGTTTTTCACTAGATCTTGAATACTGCAGTTGTAAGACTTGCTGAGAAATATGTATGGAAATGTTTGCAGAAATCATATCCAAACAAGGCAATATAGAGGTAAATTCACTGAAGACTGTAGATTTATAGAAGTACACTGTGTAGCTGAGGACACGATTTGGCTTAAAATGTGTAATGGTTTCATACTACTAGTCGATGTTTCAAATAACTTTATTTAAGGAAAAAATCCAGAATATAATTTTACTAGGAGAAATTTTCCAGCTCTCAGCTGTAAATTGGTTGTGAACTACAATATCCCTTTAGTAAAACTTTCATATGGAGCGGGGAAAAATTGACCCTGATTGTTGCAGCTAATAGAGACGTGTCTTGACAAGCAGTGGACTACCACTGTTGTTCTAGTGATGTTCCCTGGCATGTGTCATCAGCTCTAGAAGATGAATGGCATTTAATCACTTTACCTTACACAGCTTTCTTGATGAATCAGTTTTGCTCCCAGAAACCAGACTCTACATATATTGTTTATACTTTTATATGACTAATACTTTCCAATTTATTTTTAACCATTTAAGTTCAATTTGGTTCATGAAAAGTATATTCCTATTTGTCACCTTTACAGACAATCATTTATAGCCCGAAGAAAGAGATGGTAAGAATACCTACATCCTCCACAAATACATTGTCCTTAATCAAGAATCAGAACCAATGCTTTAAGAATGCTAAGAAATGACAGAGAGTAGTCAGCTTTGATTACATGTTGGCTATTTACACTGGATTTTCCAGGGTGCAAGTGTAGTATTGTATCTAGAATAACTGACAGATTAGATGTCAAGCTCTAAGTATCCCAGAGCTGCTGCCTTCTGAACAACATATCAAACTATGCTGAGTTGTATGCTGATCTTCACAGTATATTTCTTGCACATTCTTTATAATGTCCCATTCATTTTTAGGCAGGGAATATAAGGAATAGGTATCAGATATTTTTCCTCACTAATGCTTACTAGGTGGGATGGCAAGAAAAGTTTTAATTGTGTAATATTGCATTAATATGTGCACCTTGTTTTGGGAAGGAAGAATGAAGAAAACATTTTTTCCAGAATCTTAACTATCACAGCATGAGTACAGGATGAAGGCTGGCCTCAACAGGAGGGAGGATCCTGATTCTCAATGTTACTCAGCTCTGACCTATAGCTTCAGGACTGCCCAGTGGCTGTAACAAGGTTAAAACTAACTGTTATCCTGAAGAGTGCACTCCACCTCTCCCTCCTGGGCTGGGAAATAAGCACAGCTCATAGGAGCCACTATTACATGCTTCAGTTCCAGTGCAGAATCAGCTTCCCCACATAAAACGCACCACACATTTAGAGAGTTTTCTGGGGGGAAAGGTGTGTGGGGTAAAATATGGTAAAATTTGTAAACTGCATGTTTTAATCAAAATGGCCAGGACATCTACAGCTCAAAAGAGGCAATCTTTTTTATGTTGTTACATTTGAAACCAAGTAAATAAGTACAATTTCTGGTTTAAATGTTCTGACTTTACAGTGTAGAGAGAGACATCTCCACAACAGAAACAAAGAGAAGCAAATGATTTCATGCTCAGCCACTATCTTTTGGCCTAGTTGCTGTGGACAGGATCATGCATAGAGCTGTGGCTTGGCTAACTCTGCTATAAGAAACCCTAAAATCAACACAACCAAAAAGGACCACACTGTATTTTTACCTTCTTGGTAATCATAAACAGGTTTGTTTACTACCATATGTTCCAATCAGTTACATGCCTGCAAGTTAAGTGAAGGGGATAGGACTGTAAGGTTGTCCCTGAGGATATAATCTGAAGACAATTGAGTTGCATGGATGTAAATGAAATAATAATTTGGCCTGCTGAAACTTCAGCTTCAAAGCTCTGTTAATGAGCGAGAGTGCAACTGGCTACTGTTCAGCTGGCACATGGGAAAAGAGCCTGGCTTGATTTGCAGAGTGCAGAATAAGTTTGCGGAGTTGGCAGTAAGAAAAAAATAATGTTTGATTTGTAAACTGAGCTCATTTGTTATAGAAATAACTGAGAGATGACAACTGTGGAAACCTCATTATAGCATATTTGCAGACTTTTGTTTTGAAGCTGAATTTCATTTGAATGGTCTGACATTTTATTCTGAATGGTATGTCTGAAATTTTTTTTGGACTGTGAAGCCTGCAGATATACTTACTTTTTGAATCATCCGAAGGTGGAATGACTTTCAGACTTTTTTGATTTACAGCCTTCTAAAATTTCTCTTCTGCAGAACTTTATTGGAGTTGGGCTCATTTTTAAAGGTAATTTCAGCCCCTTTGACAGCCCTTTCCAATCCATGTCTTAATCATATGCATTTGCTATTTTCAGCACTTTGGTCCTCATCTTGTTCTTTCTGAAATCCCTGGGATCAGTAGGCACTCAAACAGTTTCCTTTGCTTTTGAAAAGGGCTTATCTAGGCTAGGTGGGTAAGTCAGCCACACAGCTTTAAATGATGTCCTATTCCCCTCTGTAAATTTCTAGAAATCTCTAATAACACCATTTTTAAACTGCTTTTGGAGAGACATTTTGGGATTCTTTTTTTAGCTTTCTGATGAATAATTCTTTATCTTTAGGTAGAGAAAAGATTTATAAATATTTTTCTCTGAAAGAAGCTGTCAAGCTGTTTAGTCCTTTAATGCACCACTTCAAAATTATTGCAAGTTGCTCTGAAACCTCGCCCAGCAGCACAATTAGAAAAATGAGAAACAACAGCAAAACAAAACAAAAAAACAACCAAAATTCAATCTTCCATCAAAGTGATGTTATAGTCAAGATGTTTATGTTAGGAAATACGAAGTTTTTGTTTTTGTATCTATTCTAACATTATCTCCTATATATAACTCCATGTAACATCTACCTTAATATCTATATTCAGACACGCAAAGACACATAAACACACAAATATTCCAATGTAGGTCCTGCTGTTGCTGGGTTTTTTATTTAATATTTCTTTTAAAGAGTCTGTAACTTTCCTCTCTCTTTATTCTACTTTTCTAAGCCATTTTTTTATATTTAAATCCAGGCAATACCTTCATGTTACTACCAGAGAAACAAGGACTTTTTGAAGCATTGCTTTCAATATATCTTTTTTTCAAGATTCGAATTCTAAGATATAACCAAACAAAGCACAAAACCTACCTAAATGACAAACCAAGTCTGTGTAACAGTTTCTTTGGCTCAGAATATCTGGTTATAGCAGCTAGCTACATTTGACTTGAAGTATTTTTTTTCCTTTTATTTTCCCCAAACCAGCTGTAGAAACTGATAACCAGCTTTAAATTTGTCATCTTAAAGGATTACTTTTAAAACCTAGTAGAACAGTATAGCAGAGTTCTTTACATACTGATATGGAATGATGCAGTCTATTTTTTTTCCTTTTCTGACTGGTGAATTCAGAGTTATTGCAATGAGTGAAAGAGCAACTGTAAACTAATGGATGTATCTGTAAGCCAATTCTGCTTTTTAGTTGCTGTCAGCAGTTTGGACATATATTTAAAAATGTAAGGCAAGATATAGCCTTTAAGTTCCAGAATGTAACTAAGATTTCAAATACCTCTGAGAATAAAATGAGATCATCATGCATCTATCTACAGGATCAGGAGTGCCAATGCAGGTGTGAAAGCATTGGTTATCAATTGGAAAATATTTATTTCCAGTTATTCAAATTAATTTTTAACTCCCTCCATAAAATTTGCATCTACTGAACTTCATTTGTAATATGCAGCCATGACCAGAAAGTGTACAGGTTGACCAAATTAGCGAGAATTTCTCAGACCAGTATTAAACCCTGCTTTGAAGAGAGCCAAGCTGAACAATCTTTGAAATTTCTCAGCTGGTATGGTCAAGAAAGAAAGGATAAATGATGTGAAAACCATTTCTTAATAGTAAGTGTTCTTGACTAAACAGTCTGTGAAAAGTCATAAATCAAAGCTACATTTGGTGGCACAGGGGGCGCAGAC
>NW_017728931.1:81242686-81244243 GCF_001723895.1 Crocodylus porosus | reverse complement strand
CCTGCTTTCCTGCAAATAGCACTGGAGTGTGGAGGGGGAGGGGTTGGGGGAGAGGGGTGACTCATCTGCTGTAGTCAGGCTTGATCTGCCCTGCACCCCAAGAGACAAACCTCTGTTGGGGTAGGGGTAGGGTGCTCTAACTCATGGTACTTTACGTAAAGTGCCATGAGTTGGAGTGGGAGGGCCTACATGTCTATCAGCACCTAGAGGGGGAAAAAGTATCCTCTTAGGAGTATCAATGACTACCCACCAATGAATCCCATTGAATGAGGGGAGGAAGCCTGTTTCCAGGAATCTTGTTTCTCTTCTTCCCTGGAAGAATGTTTTGGAGAAAGCCCATACAATGACCCTAAAATCCCAGTGGGAGCAGAAAGAAACAGCTAGTTCCAGCTGAAATCCAACAGATATTGAAAATTAGGAGACTCAGAGCTGACACTTCACCTCTCCCGTTACCTCCAGAATCTTGGAGTGGAATCCAAGGACGTCTATAAGCTCTTTCTCCACAAAAGCTGAAAGTTCTTTCTGAATCTGATTATTTTATCTGTAAAATGTGCTGAAAACTCTCAAGGTGTAAAGCATGTAATACTAGGTCTGACTGGAAATGATGAGATTTCAAAATGTGAATTAATATCTTGAATGGATCTGTGGACAGCAGACATCTACAATGTGTTGTTCTGCAACAGTGGTGAAGGTGGATGAATGCTTTACAGACATTAGAGATTTTTGCATTTCCCAGAAGTGCTTGGCTCCCCCCCTAGCCTGCTTATATAGTAAAACACAATGCACACAGCAATACTTTTAGTGGCATGTGTGTGCAAAATAACATTTGGATTAGAATTAACTTTAGCAGCTCTTTAGCTGTGACCATTATACTGTACAACTAATTTCTACTACTAATGCTCTAATCCTTGCGTCTATCCGGAATATTTAAGTGCCAATGTAGATGCAAGTCATTACCAAAATAGCACATTAGGTTCAAATAATTTTTCATTATAATCCAAGGGTCTCCCTGTGACATCTGGAAACCTCTGAGAATCAAAGTACTTCTGGGATTCTCACAAGTCATTGCAACTGAATAGCCTAAAACAGTGCTAACGTAAACAGGGCATAATATTAATTGGTTTGAGCATGTGAACACGCAGAACCATGTACTACAACTGCCCCCAGCTGCGTCCTTTAGGAACAATATGGTTGTTTAGGGCAAACATTGCTATAGAACAGACAGGTGAAAAATGGGTTTCAAAAGTTACAGGTGACAGATAACAGACTCCTCCCTCCTATCTGCACAATTCATGTTTTCTGACCCAGGAGGTATTCAGGCAGCAGGGAGAAGCCAGGCTCACTCTTTTCATGGTAATTTCTGACGATGATGATGGAGCAAGTGTCGCCACACTCGCATCAGAAGCACGAGAGCCAGAAAGCCACCACCAGGTAGAATGGTCAATATCAATAAGACCATGGGTGCCCAAACAAGGGCCATACGGCATTTTATAGATATGTGATCCAGATGAGTTTGAGCACCACAGCTGCAGCCAGCATTGTTACAAAGGCCCCCAT
>NW_017728931.1:81241310-81242658 GCF_001723895.1 Crocodylus porosus | reverse complement strand
CTATAGGTCACCAAGAGTTCAACCTCCCCCCCCCCTTTCAAGGACACAGTCAGTTGAATTCCAGCTTCTGTAATCTGTATGAGAAAGGCTAGGGAGAAGCTGGGGGAGAGTCTGCGATTTAGTATAAGAAAAGCTGTGGCAAGGCTAGGAAAGGAACAAAGTCCTTGGCAGTGTTTCTTTCTAATCAGGTGCAAGATGCAAGCTGTGCATTTCTAACAATATTCCATTTCTAACAATATTCCATTTCTAACACTGATCTTGGGGTTGGAGTACTACTCTGGTGTAGTGCTTCACCTTTTCAGACTTCAGGCACCTGTAGGGAGACTTGCACCACCCCTGCTCTTTTCACACTTAATTTTCCCCTTACAGAAAAATACAAGAGTGAGTTTAATGTGGCAAAGCCATCAGAAAGGGCACAAGAGGCCAGAATGCTTTTGAACACTGTGGGGCCCTACTGGGAATCTCTAGGTTTGTCCTGCGAGGCAATCCTAGCAAGGCTTCCACGCTGCCTGCCTGCCTGCCGGCAGAATCGCAGAGGTAGGGGCTGCGCCCGCCCTATCCAGGAAACCTCAAAGCGGGAAAATATTCAGGCTCACGTCCACCTCGGCCCGGGCGGTCACTGCAAAGCCTCTCCCGACGGGCTGGGAGGAGCGAGCTCGGCAGCCCGGGGTTTCCCGCGCACAGAGGCGGACAAGGGAGGAGGCGGACGCGCCCTGTCCCCGCCCCCTCGCGTCATCCCGCTGAGGCGACATACTTTCATGCCAAGGACAAGCGCGGGCGCCCCCGGGCGGGGACTACGGGTCCCGGCATGCAGCGCGCAGAACGAGCTCTCCGCCTCTCCGTGTTCAACGCGCGGCGAGAGTCGCGGAGGCCCAGCATACCTTGGTCCGACCCGTTGCACGCCGGGATGGGTAGTCCTCGCAGCTCGCGCGCCTCCTCCCTTAACCGCTGCCCCGGTCCCTCCCGCGCACGTCTTGCGCCACGTCCGCTCTGACGTCACGGGGACGCCACCAACGGCCCCTCCAGACCAATCGGTGGCGGTGCCGCGCGGCTCGCGAGACTCTCCGTGACCTTTGACCTCGCCCCGAGCGCGAGCAAGCGAACGAGCGAGCGGCTGCCGTCGGCGCTGCCCTTTCCCTTCCCCCGCCCCGCGGCCATGCGCCTGCCCGCCCCGCGCCGGCCTCGCTGATCCGCCGCTCCCCAGAGCCCGGCCCCGCCCCCAGCACCGGCATCGGCGGCGGCAGGCGAGGTGGAGCCGGCGAGAGCGAGGAGAGCCGCCCCCCCCGCGCGGGCCCCTCGACATGGCGAGCGCCTCGTACCACATCTCCAACCTGCTGGAGAAAATGAC
>NW_017728931.1:81233915-81241210 GCF_001723895.1 Crocodylus porosus | reverse complement strand
CGCCTGCTCCCGCTCCGCCCTCGCGCGGCGGCGGTCTCGCGGCCTAGGCAAGCGCCGCGGGAGCGGCCTGTGGAGGCGTTGAGACCTTCCCCGCCCCCAAAGGCCGCCGGCTGTCCTGACAGCCTCATCTGGAGCCCTCCAAAGGCTCGTCCTGTGTGAAGGGAGAGCGCAGAGGCTGGCTCAGGACCTGGCACTGCCACCGTTTAATCAGATACTTGTGATGTGGGTGAAGGTGGCTCCCCTCCCCCTTTTTCAAAAAAAGAAACCAAACCTGGAGCCAGCAGTGGGAAGCCAAAGGGTTCAGCTGCTTGAAGGTTTTAGGTTAAAATCTTGTTTTGAGCCCAATAAATAAAGTCCAGAAAAATCTAAGTGGCAGGTATGCTTCCTGCTGCAGGCGGTGGAAAATATATGAGATGGTTTAAAAAATTCTAGACAAAAGTGAAAACAAGCTGGTTTTCTGGTTCTCTTGTATTGCACTGAACTTCAGCACTCGGCCTTTAGTTGCTGCGGGAGCATGTGCCTCCTAACCAGACTGCTTCAGAGTGTTTTTTCTGTGCAGTAGGAAAGAGATGGTCTGTGGGCTCTGGTTTACAGGTATATGTGTTTTTATCTGTGTCTTCTGGGAGCAGTTGTAACATTAGGGACATGTGATTGGATTTCGCCATTAGATACTGATGGGAGTCTCTTTCTAATTCACAGTACAACGCCCTAAAAATGGTCTAGGCTTAGGCTATACCTTTACAAGGGAAAGTATATTAGTATGTAATAGCCTTCTAAATTACTTGAAAGCTGGTATTTTAACAATCAAATTTTAAGCCTTGAGAGTGGTTTCTCTTAAACCTTATCTCTTGAGCTTTTTAAAATTTAGGCAGCCTTTCCCAAACTTGTTCTTTACACATGCTTAAAGTGAGTTTTCTTAGATTTTTGTGGTGACTAACTTCTGGAGAGGTCTAGTCACATGACTACTAAATGCAGGTTTGATTGGGCTTCAGTATTTTGCCCCAAAATGACCTGTGTGAGACCAGACATATTTGGCTGAACTTGAAAGCAAAAGAAAAAAGTAGCTAAAGCTTATTAGGCATTAATTGAGGAGTAGGAGTTCTGTACTAGGTATTTTGCACCTCAAAAGGTATATGTATACTTTGTGAAACTGTTTATGTATTTATATATTTCTTAACTTTTGATTAGTCTTTGAATTTGCAGATTACAAGATATATGATTAAGAATTGAGATGCATTGAATTTGTCATGTATTTGCATGCAGAACCAAGTCTTTGTGTTAAAGATCAGTTTTCTTATGGCTCCTTGATATTATAGGGTGTTGAGTAGTTCAGAGAACATAGCCATTGAAAGAACAACAGTTTAGATTAGGGTCAGCAAAGTTTTTGGGTAGAGTGTGAAAAACACCTGCAACCTCAACTTCTAAGATACAGTCCTTGTTGTGGCAGTGCCCCTTCTCTGTCATCTGCCCTGAGGCACATGTGCCAAGTAAAATGCCTTTGTTTGACACACTCTGGCACCTGTGTGGGCGGTTGCCTACCCCTGATTTAGCTGTAAACATGCTATCAAGGAAAAGAACGAACAAACTAAGTTAGAAAACACCTTGTGAAAGTAATGAATAAGTAACAGTTTACCTATCTAAAAAAATTAAGATTCAGTTTAAATCTAAATTATCCATCATTTGTGATTAGTTTAATTTTTTCTTTTTCGATTAGTTGCCCTTACTGCAGGGCCATCACCCCTGCTAAAGCAGGCACAGTCTGTTCCTCAGGAAATAGAGCTGAAAACTTGTAAGTGCGATCTGTAGCAGTTATTGGAACATCACTGCCTGATTGTCCTCTTCAGGCCATGTTGAGTACAGCAAGTCTGGGGAAGAAAGGGGCTGTGATGAAAAACCAAGCCCAGACTAGGGAAGACTAGGTTTTTAAGTGCCAGTTATTTTTCCTAGTTGTATATGATTTAAATTGTCACTTCATGTATATGTTACATGGAAGACCGTGTGGGAGGGCTCTTGGCTTGCAGTTTTGAAGAGGGAGCTGTTGCTGAACTGAGAGAGCATAAGTTGAGTTGTTGGTGGGTAAAGATTGAGAAAATCTGAGGTTAATCAGGCCTGGGAAGTAGATGTTGGTGATCAGGAAATGAGCCCAAAGTAAACCGGGTATCAAGTGGAGTTAGAAGAAGGAAGTGAAAGGTAGTCAGAAACTGGATTTAGTTTTATTGAATGTATGCCTAAGTGCTCAACTGTCTTGCTTGTGTCCATATTACCATCCCACTCTTCCGTTTTCTTTACTTTTCAATTTTGACTTTGTCTCCAGCTGTTTTCCTGGTCTTGCTTAAATGTAGGTCCTGTTGAGACTAATCATTTAGATATTTTTGGCTCATCTGGTCCCTCCCAGGTTAGGATTGGCTTCAGTGGGACTAAGCAAATCAAGACTGCATGAGGAAGTGTGTTCTACTGCATCTCTGTATTTAAGGCTGTAGGGGTAACTTTCCAGGTGTGACCTGAGCTTGGATGATGCTGAGATGTCTGCCTGAGTCCCACTGAAGTAATTAAAGCCCAAATATCAGCATTAGCTGCTTAAGTGTTGATCATTTCGGTAGCTAAATGGTAGCATGTGATGGTATAGAACAGTGATTTTCAACCTGTGGTCCAAGGACCTCTGGGGGTCTGCAAACTGTGTCTTAAGGGGTCTGTGAAAGATGCCTGTGATCAATCAAAAGTATGTGAATACCACACTTACAACTCAAAGGAATCACCACCTCCATGTGAAATTTCTAAAGGTGTCTGGACCTTCATTTGAAATTTTTTAGGAGTCTACAAATGAAAAGTGGAAAACCACTGGTATAGAAGCATACTTAGTTTGAAACTCAAAATAGATGCAAGTGCAGAATGAAGAAGAAATGTAAACAAAAAGGAGAAATATAAGGCATATGTAGTGGGGTCCTAACAGGTAGTTTTTGCAGGAATGAATGGACATAAAACAAATTGCTAAATGATTAGTTACAAATAAATACCGCTCTCTTCACTTGAGTTCTATATACTCTGGCCCACAGATCATAATTAAACATAGAATTTGGTAGTCTTCTCCAAAGGAGCATGGGAAATCAAAACTAGGTACTGAAAAATGTGTAAATGACCATGTTTTAGGTCTGAGAAACCTATAGTCTATCTAGGAGAAAGAAAATACAAAAGATAAATGTAAAACAGTTTAATTATCTTGTCTTCAGTTAGGTTTTGCTTCAGTTAGTTTTGCACAGTTAGACCTGTGACAATGCTTTTTTTGGTTTTAGATTTGGAAAAGTTTTCTACAAAATGTCTGAAGCCATTCATAATATTGCTTTAAGACTAGGAATGGATTCCATTCTTAACCTGTGCTTTTTATTCTCTTTGTAGATCTCTAGTCCCTAAAATAATGTAAACACTAAAAATAAAGGTTGTACTTCCCCTTGTTCTTAGGGAAAACTTCAACATAAATGTTGTTCTTGATGTATGAGAAATACTATAAGTGATTTTTCTTGAATTAGCTTTTCCCCCAGTATAAGTAGTTAAAATAGTGCTTCTGACCCTGTAATAATACTTCTGACTGGTAACATTAATATAGTTTTAAATAGACTAAATTTCATCTGGCATGAAGAAAACATAATCTTGAACTGTATGGTTAAATGGATGCAGGCTATTTATGACACAATGGTTTGATTTTTCTTTTGGGCAGGTTTATGGCTACAAATGACCTGATGACAGAATTACAGAAAGATTCCATCAAGCTCGATGATGACAGTGAAAGGAAGGTGGTGAAGATGATTCTAAAATTACTAGAGGATAAGAATGGCGAGGTGCAAAACTTGGCTGTCAAATGGTATGCATTCTCTCTTTCATGGAAACAATTGTCTAATATTTGGACAGCATAATCTACTTCTGTATAGCACTTGACTGTTCAAATAAATGTGACAATGTTCAATTTATCATCTTTCAAGTGATTTCTTCCAGGGGTTTTTGCTTTAATAATAGACTTCTTACGAAGTTGTTTTTGTTTATGTTTTTGTTTCTAAACTGTGATGAGCTGGTTTGCATAGCATTTGCTGGTGATCTTTGGAGACCTAGTCTTTTGTGATTTTTCTCTCTCTTCATTGCCTGTTGTAAAACAGCATTAAAAGAAACTTAATTACCCTTCCATTAAAATGTACTTCAGGAGGGATGTGAACAACATGGAGAAGGTCTAGAGGAGGGCCACCTGCATGATCAGGGGTCAGCAGGGCAGGCCCTACAAGGAGAGGCTACAGGACCTGAACCTGTTCAGCCTCCACAAGAGAAGGCTGAGGTGGGGATCTAGTGGCCTGTTACAAACTAGTCAGAAGGGACCAGCAGGCATTGAGGGAGTCCCTGTTCCCACCAGGAGTGACTAGAAATAACAGTCACAAGCTGGCAGAGGGTAGATTTAGGCTAGACAGCAGTAGGCGCTACTTCACTGTCAGGGCGGCTAGGCTCTGGAACCAACTTCCAGAAGAAGTGGTGCTGGTTCCTATCCTAGGGATCTTTAAAAGGAGGCTAGATGAACACCTTGCCAGGGTCGTTTGACCCCAGTACTCTTTCTTGCCATGGCAGGGGGCCGGACTTGATGATCTGCTCAGGTCCCTTCCAACCCTACCAACTATGAAACTATAAAATGTTTCTGTAGTTGCCACATGGATGTTCCTTGTCTAAGGAGAGGAATTTGATCTGCATTGTCTTAAATGCAGGACAGGATTCATGCTTTTATGATTGTTTTAAATACAAATCCAAACACTCAAAGTAATATGAATAGTATAGGTTTGTTTATCAAATCAACCAGCTTTTTGTTCAATACAGTTTAATGCATTCAGCATTTTAAGTACTTCAGTTTCAGGCCTATGATACATTGACCGAAGACGGGTAAGGATATAGAAGAGACTATAAGCTGGTTTCAGGTATCTCCACTGTTAGTCTCTCATCTTCCCCAGATTCATACACTGAGGGTGTTTTCTCATTAACCACCTACTCTCCTTGGGTGTCTAATTTATTAACACATTTTTAAACAAGTCTTTTTCTCAGTTCTCCCAACTGGCTCCTGTTCCCTATAGGCATATACTTTCCAGATCCTAAAAAGAGAGTCTCTCCATGTGGAGAAATTCACACAGCCCTCTTCCTCCGGAGTACTTTTTGTGACTGAAGTTGGGCTGCCTTTATCTTTCATTTAGCCTGGTTTTGTCAGTCACGTGTTTGTGTCATGTGAACTGTAAATTGAAGTAAATGTTATAGGTGAGGCTGAACACAAGTCTTCCTTAGAGGCAGCTCACCTTGCGGTTACGTGATATTGCACAAATATTTGTTTGAACAAAGCTTATAACTAATGCATGTTCACGTTTTATATGTAGGAAGTGCTGGAAGTGTCTCTGTGTTGTTTAATATTAGGCTGGCCAAAATACTGGGAAAAGTACCATTAGGAAGCATCAGGAGGCAGTAGGCAACTTCTTTCTTAGTTTTAGGATTTTCTTAATAGTATGCTTATATAGTTATTGATATTCATTACAGTGTCCCTTATAAGCTGCAGTACTAGCTAGTATCTCTTTCACAGTAGTTCTACTTCATTAATTTGCTGATTACAGTGGGCCAGTTCCTGTTCAGCCTGTTAGGCACTTGAGTGTACTTTAGTTGCCTTAACATTGTCCCATTCTACTCTGTTTGGTTTTTTTTTAAATGCACTAACTCAAAAGATGGGTGAGTACTTCTTCTCTTTACTGTCTTTTTAAATCTTAGTTTTAAGATGATTTTATGATACAAAGGTGGACAAGTTAATGGATTTACAGGGACGTATGCAATATGGAGTAGGATTTTACCCAGTCTTTGCAGAAGCGTCTGTAGAATAATGATTTTTACACAATAGAATGAAAGCTGTATTTTTGTGTTACTTTGTTTACTTCTGAAATTACCTGTGGATACGAAATTGTACCATCTTCCAATAAAAGGCTTTATATTGTACTCAAGCAGGTTAGACAAGTGGTGCTTAACCTCCAGCCTGTGGGGCCATGTCACCTGGCCATGGATACTTCCCAGGAATATGGAAATTTGGCTATGGGGGAGCACTGGCAACATTAATTACCACAGCTTTTAGACCCACTGCTCTTTTGCCACCAACTTTCTGAGCCTGTAAGGAGCCCAGCACGCTGGATGACATGGGTCTGTGCACTGAATCATTCTGGCATGTGGAGTTGCTCTGCAGCTGGAGTTGGTGTGTGGATTTACACTAGATTGTACCTGTGGACTCACCCTGTGTGCCAGCTACATGTGAGATTCAGCCTGCTGCTAAGCCCATGCCACTTATCCTTTGTCTAGCCCACAGGACCAAAAGGCTGTGCACTATTGAGTTAGACAGTTAAAGACAATAGTAACCAAATTTGAGATGTACACTGCTTGGTTATAGAACTTGGTTAAAGCTTGACATGGGTAATACAAAAATATAATGAAAAATTAGTGCTGTAGTGTACACAGTAACACTTAGTCATAATTTTCAAACTTGTGAGCGTAAAATTAGGTTCCAAATCTTCGATTTGGGAGCCCCCAGATCTCATAATGTATTCTAATTAGTATTGTTTATGCGGCAGAAGAAAATCTTTTTTGTCTTGGCTTATATTTACTTAGTTTATGTTTATATTGCTTTAGAAAAATGAATAGGATGAGGAAATACAGTGGATTAAATTTTGTATAACTTCATGAGTTTATACCATTTTCTTTGGCATCCTCACATTTTCACTTGCTGGTTTGCTTTGCTGTACTAACTCTAGAAACAATGACTTTTCTAGCAAGTTTCTAGGTAGTGTCCCTTGATATGTTAGGGAAGGAAGAAAGGTGCTTTAGGCACTACTGTGAAAAACGTAACACTCAAAAAAAATAAAGGGAGATGAGCAGCTCCAGTTGCAGCATGCACTCTGGGAGGGCATTGGGGCCATGTGGCCCTGGATTTGCGTGTGGTGGGCAGGCCACAGCTGCAGGCCGGAACCAAGACTGCACTGGGCTCTCCTTGCCAGGGGCTGGGCTCAGGACATGGGCTACGGAGGGGGCTGCAGCCAACCCAGATTTCACTGTAGCTCCCTCTCATTGCCACCATGTGTCTGGCGCAGCCCCAGTTCAACCCCTGCCTCCCCCCACACTCTAGCAAGAGCCGAGGCTGCGCCAGGTGCACAGCCACATTGGTAGAGAGCTACAACAAAATTTGGGGTGGCTGCAGCCCATTCCGTAGCCCCCGCCCCGAGCCCAGCCTCTGGTGAGAACAATGTGGTGCA
>NW_017728931.1:81227446-81233815 GCF_001723895.1 Crocodylus porosus | reverse complement strand
CCTGGGGTGCACACAATGGTGGAAGCCACCTTCCCCCCCGACGAGCCATGGTTCCATCCCGCACTCCGCTTCGTCCTACCCTGGGATGTGCCTGCCCCTATCCCCTCCCTCGTGGTGGGGGCGTTGATTTGCCCCCCCAGGCCCCTCCCCTCCCCTTCCACCACAACGGACTTAACCAGCTGGAGGCAGCTCTTCACACTGTATTAGAAATAGGATTAGTATCAGCCGATATGCCTCTTTAAAAATTGGATCTTGGTATCGACCCCAAAAATCTCTATTGGTGCACTCTTAGTGGTGGTCTTTAAATAGAAGTATGCTAGCATAAGCTAGGGTGGTGGAACATCTGAACTTACCCTGAAAGGAGACAGTAGAGAAGCAAGCAGGTGTAAACTAAATCTGACTAAAATGCTCAAAACTAAATCTCCAGTCCTTTAGAAAAATTAAACACAGTAGCTAATGAAAGGACCTCCTTTAATGAATCTGTTGATTTAATATTTAGTTGACTGACATGGTACTTCATTAGTTATTTATGCACAACATGCTGCTCGTTTCAAACTTTCATGCAGTGTATGAAGGCAAGTTTCTGCTCTTGGTTTTATTTTACTGTGCTGTATCTGTTATCCATATGAAAAGGAATATTTATAGTGTTTTTGCTAATTGACTTGAATTGGAAAGTCATGTAGAATTTACTCTCAATGTCTTCAGCAGTGAGATGGAAGAATAATGTAATGTTGTTTTGTGCAGGATTGAACATAATATGATCAGCAGTTTGTTCTGGATCAGGGGTGTCAAACTCTCTTGACCTCATAGGCCAGAAATGGGGTGAGATGTGGTGGTGTTAACTGGCCCTGCTGCAAGGGGATGGTGGCTCTGGCAGCTGTGAGAGTTAATGCCACTGCTTGCCCTGTCACTGCAGGATTGTGTTCTCATTGTTGCTTACTGTGATGTTTTGTATAACAGTCCAAATAATGTTACACAACAATGTTGAACTTACCACAAAGGGGAAGAGAAATGTAAAGGAAAAATTACTGAGCAAACCATAAAGCATTGTTTAAATTCCATTTGCAGGTTTAGGCAGAAAAAAAGCTATAACTTCTTGTGAGGTCACTCCTGTTAAAAGGTGTTTAAAAACAGTTCTCTGGCATGTCCTACTCAATAGTTTGTTTCTGTCTGATTAGATAGAACAATGTTTGTTCTTTCTTATGCTCCTTATCTTTTTCATAGCTGGTGATGGGTACTGTGTAGTGAAGGCTTGTTCTTGTTTTGCTTTCCCAATGAAGCACCATTCTGATGGTATCATGTGCCTGTCAAAATTGGTCTCAGATCTTGGGGTTTTATCTGGGATAAACAAGCCCCAGCCAAAGGGCATTTTAGATTAAATTAGTTTGTTGGCTTATTAATAGGTTAAATGAGTCTAGGATGGGGTAGGCAATGTTTTTGGCCAGAATGCTGAAAAAAACTCACTGTCTACCTCGTAAGCTGCTGGAATGCCGGCATGCCAGAAAAACAAAACTGAGGTCAGGGGTACGTGGAGGAACGTACTGCATATTAATATAGTTAATCATAAATGTTGCTATGCTCTTTTTTTTTTTAATACAGTAAATACCAGGTTTTCTAAAAATTCGAAACTTGGTGACAGTAAATAAGTTCATATACTGCCTTTGTGTGCAATTGGTGTTGTGCTGACCTCACCCTTGGTGCTTGTGGCTGAGTTTGCAAAGCTTTGTGAAACTCTCAGCATCACCACAGATACAGGTTCAGCCTCCCTGTCTGTGCCTGCCCCCTCCTCGCCCTGGCCCTGGTGCTTACCTGGCGCTGGGAGCTGTGGCTGTGCCAGAGAGCCCAGAGCAGCAACTTGGAAAAAAAAAAAAATTTTTTTTAAACGTTTTCCTTGGCACACCTGCTGGCACGCCAAGGAAAATGTCTCCACATGCTACTAATTTGCACTCATGCTGGGGGTTGTCTATCCCTGGCCTAGGAGATATAGTATGTCTTCTCTGACAGGACATTTTTGAATGTGAATATTGTTACTTTTCTCAGTTTTTAATGTTGCTCAGAAAGAGATGTGGCAGTGAGATATTATTTGCATTGCAGTGATACCAACATGATGAGGGGCATGATTTGATAGTCTTTATGCAGCTAGCCTTCTCAGGTTTGCTTGTGTTTTGTGCAGAGAAAGTGTGTTTTGTTCTTGGGTATCACTCCGCTAATTTGTATGTCCTGCTTGTCTTTGGAGGCCACGCAGAAGAAACTTGCTAGGTTGACATGTGGGTGACCCACTGAAGGGTGTGTCTAAGTAACTTGATCTGTGTAGCTGATATTGTGTACAGGGTGGTGCTTCAAGTAAACTTTTCCTCCAGGCTTTTATATTTTTTTAGTGTGTCTGTTAGGGTGGAGGTCCTTTTCACTTAAGTTAGTTACTTCATATGGACACAGTAGATATGGATGGTAATGACACTGATAAAAAAAATTCTCTGTTCAAGGTTAAGGCAAAGGTGTTTCTCCAAAGTCAGTTTCTGCTGCTCTGATTTAAGTAGATAGCTCACATTTTACATCTAAAACAGCTCAGAGAAGCCTAAAGAAGATAACTACTTTTAGGCAGATACAAGAATAATGTAAAAGAAGGGCTCCAATTTTTTTTCCTGTTTGGTACTCTAGTTACATCATTTTAGATGGTAATTAGAATTTTCTGTTTGAGAGAGTAGTCCCTTACATCCTTCAGGGAAGTTTTTGCTAACTTGAAGCACCCATTGGTATGATTGGGTATAACACATGGATGCCAGTGTTTTGGTGCTGTTCAGCAAACTTTATTTTTTATTTACTAGTCAACTGGCTGTTGACTTCTCAAGCTTAAAAATATTTTGGTGGTTCCTTGCTTTTTGCTAAAATTATTCCTGTTAAAATGATTACAGAACTGGGTTTTGAAGACCTTTCTTTCTGCTGATGTTTCTCTGATGTCATCTATAGCATCATTTTCTACAGTCTTTCTATTTCAATTGTAACATGACATCCTGTGGATTATAGCTTGTTTGAGAAGACTTACATCCACAGCAGCTGTAATCGTACTTACCAACAAAGGACAATGGTTATTTTTAGAAATGGGTTGATTTTTTTTTTTTATTCAGTATTTAAAATATGATCCTGATTGTAGTCGTCTCAGAGGCTATGCATGTTAAGCAACTTTTTTTTTTTGTTAAAGTGGTGATGGTTGATCAGGTCTCTTGGACCTCTCTCTAGTCAATTCAATTATTTTCAAAAAGAGGTAATTTGGCTTCTGGCACAAAAACACAAGATGGCTTGCTAAATCTAGCAGAAAAAATAAATAGCAAAAGGTTTTCTTTTTGCCTTTCAAAAGGCTGCAAAATAGAGAAATAAAGTGGAGCATCTATACACTAAGGGTAGAGTGGAGTTTAAGGATAATTTAGATACAGTACAAATACTGAATTAATTCTTTGTCTAAGCCTACCACAAAGAATTAAGGTGCATAAGAGGAGGTGTCTAATGGGAATGAGGATGTGTTAATGGCAGTCTCCACATCTAGGGTGAATTCAAAATTTTGCTCATAGTGACGAGAACTGAGGGAGCGGGCTTGGGTTTTATATCCATTCTGGATTATTGGAAAAAATGGCTATAAAATTACAAGTTGGTGATGGATTAATTAAAAATCCTTGCTAACTGGCTGGTTGTACCCTGTGACTAGAGAATAGCAAACTTGGAGTCATTTTATGTATTCTTTGTTAGACATCTGAATGGTACTTGGCTATCTAAATGTGTTCCTATTCTGCTCTAACTGAGTCCCTGAAAACCATTAATATGTTTATTTTTGCAAAATGCCTTCATCTTAGTTTTAAGACTAAATTGCAAAAAGTGGTGAAGACACACTTACCCTTTGTATCAGTTGTTTTACAGGGACTCATGCAGGATGGAATAAGATTGTACTTAGACACTTAAAGCTTGTCTGTGCTTCCGGGATGGACCTTGGCATGGCATATCCGTATCTCCTCTGTCTATGCCTTCCATCATGCTCCAAACAACACGTACATGGTGAGGTACTCTGGGCTTGGCCCAGCAGTTGCTCTCAAGATCAATGGCATAAGACAGAGGTTCCCAAACTTTCTTATTATGTACCCCCTTCCAGATTTACCAGCTGCCCACATACTCTACCATCATATATTTTATATTTTAACCCCTTAAATGCTGATTATTATTACCGTACAAGCCTTGTTTTCTGGAATGAAGGGGGTGCTGGTAATCTAAAAATGCCAGTTACCTTGAGGCACAGGGGCTTCTGGCCGGACACGGAGCAGGTGGAGAGGGGTGGTGGCCGCCACACGTGGGAGAGGGGGGCTGGTGGTGGCTGCATGCAGAATGCTGGCAGCGCAGGGTGGTAGGTGGTGGCTACTGCCATGTGTGAACTTTCTTCCCCTGTCGCATCTGGCAGGACAGCCTGAAATTCTGGTTAATAGAAATGCTAGTTAGTAAAATGCTAGATATCAGGACTTTTATTGTATAATGAAAATTAAATCCACCATTACACAATTGCTCTCATGTACAGTTTCTCCAGAAGTACACGTACTACGGTTTGAGACCCCCTGGTGTAAGCAAACTTGCCAGCAACTTCCTTGATTTGGATTGTGCCCATAGGCATGGGTGGGTGAGACGTGTTGGCTGGGACGTACAGGTGCCATGGTGTAGACAGGCACTTAAAAGCCTAAATTCCATTTCAGTACTTTATTGGTGGAATAGGATCTGGTCTGTAATGTTTCTAGTCACAAAATTAGGAACAAGAGATCTGTACCTGTTAGTTTGACCTTGATATAATGCAGACTTTACAGTTTAAGGGATGGTATTGCCAAAAACAGCAGTAAAAAGAAAATGGGATAAAATGCAATGTAGCATTATCCCAGGTAGATCATGTTGGACTAACCTGAGATTGTTCTTTGGTGGGATAACAGACTTAAGAAAGAGCAGTGAAATTGATCTAATCTGTATAAACAAATCATTTGATGTTGAACCACATGGGAAACATGTATGTTGGAGAAGATGAATATGAATAGTAGAATTGTATCCTGGATAAAGAGCTGGTTAAAGGGAAGACTGCAAAAAGGTAATACTGAAAAGGAAATCATAAGGTTGGAGAGAGGTTACTAGTGGTGTTTCTTAGGGATTGGCCTCAAACAGTAGTGTTTAGATTTTTCATTTAGGTGTGTGCTTACGAAATTTCTAGGTGACCCAAAGCTGAGAAGTATTGCCAGTATGGGGAGGAAAAGATGCACTGTGTATTGGAGAAATAGGAGCATGAAACTTAATAGTTTGAGCTGCAAAGTTCTTAAGGGTTAATACCAAGGCATTTTGCAGTAAACTAGCAACTAAGATTGGAGACAGCAGAAGAATCATCTACGTCAGTGGTTTTCAACCTTTTTTAGGAAGTGTACCCCTGCTGGCCCCCTTTTTAGTAACTATACCCCTGGGGGGGATAGTGAGTGGCCTGACATGAGGGGTGTGGGGGGGCATAAGGCGCTGAGCGGTGGGTGTTGAGCAGCCAGACGCGGAGCAAGGGCACAGTGAGCAGCAGCAGTGCAGCGTCTGTGCAGCCCTGCTCTTGCCCCACCCCGGCCCTCCTTCTGTGAGGCAGCAACACGGGGTGGTGGCACTCTACCCCTGCCCACCCCCTGTGTACCGCCTAAGTCATTTCAAAGTACCCCTAGGGGTACACGTACCCCTGGATGACACCCCGATCTAGACGTATTGGCTGATTAGTGGCTCAGGGCCATTCTGCAGCATTGATGCAGCCGTAGTAAAGGCTGCTGTTATTCTGGGAAATATTAGGCAATATTGTTGTAGTAACAGCAGAGAAGTATTAGTTCTATTGTACATCTGTTGGTAAAATTGCAATTAGAGTACTGTGTGCATGGCTTGTCATCTATGTTCAGAAAAGATTAATTCAGTTTATAATATGTAGTTTTCATAGTTAGTTAGTTAATAGGGTTAGAAGGGACCTGAGAAGATCATCAAGTCCGACACCCTGCCATGGCAGGAAAGAGTAGGTGATTGTCTAGCCTTGTCTTAAAGACCCCCAGGGTAGGAGCCAGCACCATTTCCCTTGAAGTTTGTTCCAGATCTTAGCCGCCCTGACAGTGAAGTAGCACCTCCTGATGTCTAATCTGAATTTACCCTCAGCCAGCTTGTGACTGTTATTTCTAGTCACTCCTGGTAGTGCTTGGGGGAACAGAGACTTCCCCAATGCCTGCTGGTCCCCTCTGACTAGTTTGTAACAGGCCACTAGATCCCCGCCTCAGCCTTCTCTTGTGGAGGCTGAATAGGTTCAGGTCCCATAGCCTCTCCACATAAGACCTGCCCTGCACCCCC
>NW_017728931.1:81218015-81227346 GCF_001723895.1 Crocodylus porosus | reverse complement strand
GCTGATTTAAATACATCCAGTCCCTCCAGAAGTTCCCTGACTAGATCCTCACTGACCCTTGGCCTAGGTGCGCCTCCCCTGAGGGGGGCCTAGTGTGGGGGCTGATCCAGTCCCTGCTCAGGAAAATGGAGGCAAAGAAGTCGTTAAATAGGTCAGCTTTGTCTTTTGGTGTGATGACCATATTTCCCAGCGTATCTTGCGGGGGCCCCACGTTACCCGGAACCTTCTTTTTGCCCCCTGTGTATTTAAAAAAGGACTTCTTGTTGTCCTTGATCCGGGTAGCTAGTCCCAGTTCCATCTCCACCTTGGCCTTCCTGACTGCCCGCCTGCATCCCTGAGCAACCGCAGTATAATCCTCCCTGGTGATGGCCCTTCCCTTCCATTGGGTGTGCGCCTCCCTTTTAGCTAGAAGACGTTCCTGGATGCTTTTGGTGAGCCATGAGGGTTTTTGCGCCCTCCTGCTCCCTTTGATCCGTGTTGGGATTACCTTCCTTTGGACTTGGAGGATGGTCTTCTTAAGGAACGACCACTCTTCTTGGACACCTGACTCCACTCCCCTCTGGGACCTCAGTGCTTCCCCGACTATTCTTGTTAGCTCATTGAAGTCTGCCCTCCTGAAATCTAGGGCTGCTGCTTTGCTGCAGGCCTTTGCCTCCTTGCGCTGGATGGTGAATTCCAGCAGGTGATGATCGCTGTTGCCGAGGTGGTCGAGCACCTGTAGCCGCCTCACCAGCACCAGGTCCAACAAGGCGTCTCCCCTGGTCAGGCTGTGAACTTCCTGGGTTAGATGGAGGTCCTGCATTTTGGCTAGGAACCTATCTGAGCGGTCAGACCTGGCTGACTGCTCTTCCCAGCAGACATCTGGAAAGTTCAGGTCACCCATGATGACCACATCCTTTGACCTCACTACCTCCAAGAGTTGACTTAAGAATTCCTTGTCTAGCTCTTGACCTACCCAAATTGTCATTATGCAGATTTCATGGAAATTGCAAAATAGGGTGATCACTGCAAAGTATGCAGGGGAGAAAAAAACTTACTAAAAATAAAATGCTGGCTCCCTAGTGGGAACTAGTGGTCCTCACAGCTACATTGCCCCACACAGGGGGGGCTGCTGGCACAAGCAAGATTGCTGGCGCCTCACCTCTCACTGCTGATAGGCCGAGAGGGCTGCCTGTCTTGCAGCCCTGCCCCTCTTAACCAATCAACAGTGAGGAGCAAGCCTACATGACAGCCCTCAGCCAGTCAGTGGTGAGTGGTGGGGCCATATGATGGATAGGCATCTGCAATCAGTGGTGGTGGGGAGGCACTGGTCCCTCTGCCAATCAGAAGCCTGGGGGACCCTGCCACGATAAGCCCTCAAATAGTGACTAGCCCCATGTTCTGCCTGTAAAATCAGCTGGCTACTGCTTCAAGTTGGGTAGACCCCTAGTAATAGTCCCCTACCAAAGAAGGGCCATACGGGTAAAGGAAAATTTGTGTTCTAAAAGATTAGAAAGATTTGGTTTCTTTAGCCTTTAACAGAGAAGTGGGAGTAGGGATACGATTAGTTATTTTTTATTAATTCGTTGGAGGTCTGAGTCGATATGAAGCATGGCGAAAAACTACTAAAATGTAGAAGATAAGACTTGTAGATTTATGACATGGTTTTGAAAAACTAGCCTGTGAGTTAGACTTCTAACCGTTGGGGAGCAAGGGACTAATTTTTTTACAGGGAGTTTGTGCAAGGGGTAGCAGGTTGGAAGTGATTTCAGTGTTAGCAATAAAAGCTTATGATGAGGCTTCTGGTGTTCAGTTTGTTGGTAGCTATGACAAAAGTGTCATGGCAGGTTAGGTTGTTACATCTTTGTCTTGTGTCGGAGTTGACTGTAGCTTTGCTAAAAGGTTAGATTATGGTTTAGTCTCAAATCATGTGGATAGTGATGATCTTGTCTCAGTCAGGGGGTTGGACTAGGTCAGCATTTCTCAGCCTGTGGGTCACGGTCCAGAATTGGTTGCAAGTATATGTGAAAGGGTCGCAAACAAATGCTAAGAATGGATTCTCTTTTGAAGGACAAAAATGTGGGAAACGGTGGGTTTTCCCATGTAGGCTGGCAGAGTTCCAGCCTGCAAGGGGCTGCTTGTTCCCCACCCCATATACAACAGGCCGGGGGGGGTAGTGGGTCAGGACTGAGGGGCAGTGGGTTGGGACTAGCCATTGATGTTACAAATGGGGCCCAGTACAAAAAAGATTGAAACCACTGAACTAGCTGACCTATGGTGGTCCCTTTCAGTCTTACTTTTCTATGATTTTATGAAAGCAGACTTCATCACAGTGTGGGATGCTTGCATGTGAGGAAGGTGTTTGGCATGCATCTTCTTGACTGAATTGATAGTACAGGCGGGTGTTTTGGTGGAAGTTGAAAGGTAAGACATGGCTTCCTTGCATTAGAGTGAATTCAAGCTTTGGAGTGGTGTTTTACTTTCAGTGTAGAGGCTTACAAATATCTCAGTGTTCTTGAGATGAGATCTGAAATCTTTGTAAAGATGTGCTTTAGTTTTAAATTGTATAGTTATCTCTAGTTTTCATATGTAAGCAAGGAAGTCCAAGCCCTGTAGTTGGGATGAATCTTTCTAGATTAGTTTTTCTTTCCTTTGTGTTCATTGTCCTTCCTCTTTAGCTTTAAATATGCTTACAGACTCTGTACTCTATTTGTGTCCCATGCTTGAGGGCTTCTGCCAGTTAAAGTTAGGAGCCAGGAAGAAGTTTGTTTTCCTCTTGAATGCATACTTGGCTTCTGATGCCTTTCTTTCCTTTCTTTCATCAGGGACCTCCTCAAAGGCAGGCAGTTAAGAAAATTCAGGGATGTAGTCTAAAGATCAGAAGTGTTTTCTTTGACAAAGCAGGCACAGATGCCTATTTTCTCCCTTTTACAATCCCCATTGTTTTTATTTGTTAATACTTGGTTTGTGTGTATATTTTAAATTACTTCCACGTGAGTTGTGCTCAGTTGGCAAATAAATGTTTTTATGTGCTAGGCTTGCAGACTCAGCTTGGTGTCTGCCTGTCAGACTGGCTTCTTTAGATTTTGCATACAGCAGCATCAGTTGAAATTTAGTTCTGTAACTTGGGTTTTACCTTCAGTGACCTGTGAAACTTGCATTGTGTTTTACAAGGTTAATTTTAATTAATAAATATTTTTGATAGATTTCTAAGGTAAAATCCAGTCCACTTTGAGTTGTTTTTGTCTTGCAAAATTATGTAAGTGTATTAAAAACTTTTTGCTGCAGTTAGTAGATATAATTGGGAAAAATTAAACAAAAAAGTGAATTATGGTCATTTTGTAGAGTTACAGTTAACATGTGCTGTCAAAACAGCCTGCTTGTATGTTGTTGGGTAGTTAGTTACACAGTGGCTTATTTGTCAGCTTGCAAGATGCTATCAGTCTCCTTGCTGTCTTGTTCAGACCTAGTCATTTAGTCTGGCCTTATAACTTGTACTTCTGATCTTGAGGGGAGTGATTCTAACATGGGCGGTCTTCAGAAGCACGTGAAACTGGTTGGTGTAGACAAGATGAAACCTGGCCATAGAAGGTGCTGTCTTTCTAGTCTTGCAGTAGGGTGATTAAATTGGACTGAGAGCTCTTATCTCATCTCATTTATTAAATATTCCCACAACATGGGCTTGGCAGTATGTTTCTCTTAAATATTCAGTTACGTAAGTTACTACCTTGATCTTTGACCAGAGAGAGGTATTTAATCATGTTAGTCTGAAGGCAGGGTAGATTTGCACCTTAGGCCAATTCTCAAACTTTTTAGACCTGAAGTACACCTTGGAAAATGCCAGCTCTTCATTTTTGCTTGTTTTTTAATTGCAGAAAAATAATAAAGCAATTTTTTCTAGTGCAAGAAAAAACAGGGCCCCTGCACCAATCAGCAGTAAAGGGGGGACGACTGCAAAATACCCACAAAATCAGCCCTATGCACTGCAAGCAGGCCACAAAAAAAACCTTCTGTCTTGCTGTGACTTAGGTCCCTACTTATGCATCTCTGATTTAATAAATGCTGCTGACTGGCAAAGGGTGCCTTCACTCAGTCTACGTCAGTACCACTTTTTTTGGTTGATTTTGTGGGAAGTTGCAGCCGATGCTGGAGTTCCTAGGAACTGTGGACAATACTGTTTTTTGTGGTTTCCACGAAATCTGCAAAACTGCGAGTTGGGCAGGTCCCTGTGCATAAACTTATGCATCCATGTCTTCCAGCTTGATCTTGTCAACTGCATTTTAGTTTAAAGATGTCTTTGCTTGTTAGGCTTCATGATGATGTTGAGTCTGAGCCTAGTGTCATGGCCATGTTTTTTAACTAGCGCCTCTACTTTTGACTACACTTAAAGCTTGGATTGTGGTAACTGATGGTTATCTATTGGTCAGGCTGTTTCTACAGTCCTTCTTCATACTTACTCACTGACCATGGCTTGTACAGTCCATTAATTCAATTATCTGCAATTATCTGCAATGTCTACCTAAGGGCACCTCTATTCAGAAATATTACAGTGGATCCATTTGGTTGCTCTGGGTACATGATATTAACTCTCTAGAACTGAAATGTGTTAGGGTGACAATATTTGGATCTTGGGGAGCATTGGATTTGCAACTGAATACAGGCATGATCTGTGGCCTAGTAGAGCTGCTGACCACAAGGCAGAATGATATCTAAGCCAGCCATTTGCTTATGCTAAGTAACCATCTTAGCTGTGTCAACCATTTTCTGAGAAAAAAGCAGCAAGTGAATCTGCTGTGAATGAGGTGATGTTTTAGGAATGTGGAAGATAGTAAAACGTGAGACAGAAAACCAGATTGGAATGTGAAAAACAACATGTAATTGGTAACAGAATCTGAGATGAACAGATGCGAAAAGGTGAATGGTGATTGGTGAAGAAGCCTCCAGAAGCTTCCAGTTTTGGTTAAAGTCCGCCCATTGACCGGTCTTAGATGTGCTCGTAGCAAAAAGATGTAAATGAATGAAATGCGAAGGCAATTCCACGCTAATGAAGCATACAGTAAACAGAGGTGGAGCTTGAAATAGGAGGAGAAATGGGTGGAACAAAAGGAGGGACAGGGTAGAATAAATGTTAATGAGCATAAACCAAAGTGTATAAATGTGGGGGGGGAAACTACTGTTTATGGCTGCTCCCTGTGTTCATAGACTGGGTGTGTGTAAGGGAGCTTGCCTGAAGCTGTCTCCATTCTAAATAAAGCTGTTGTAAGCAATATGTGCAAATAACATCTGCTCCCTGTCTGCTCTGGCTAATGAGTAGCAGGATCCATGAGTGATTGGATCATCATCTCCCTAGTTGTTGGGCAGCGCATGGAGTTGGGGTCTAACAAAAATGCATTTGAGTAGGTTTTTCTCTGTTGGTTTAAAGTGCTTTTAATTATTGCACCAAGCAAGCTCTGTATTTGTTCAGATGAACTGTGCAGCATGCTGTACAGCTATCCCTTTGTGCAGAATTTTACCATTCAGCTGTATACTTAAAATTTTTTTTGTTGCAGAGCTGTGGTTTTTAGATTTCCTGGTCATGGAACCCCTTTCATATAATTTCTTCTGCCATGGAACCTCTACCTGTGGCTGTGAGCTGATGGGGAGCCAGGTTACTTTGCTCGGTAATGGTGGCATGCCATTATCCAGTCCACTCTGCTATTACCCCCAGTTGATTTGTGGAACCCCTGATGACCTGTTGTACAACATCAAGGTTTCATGAAATGCAGTTTGAAAACCACTGTTGCAGAGTGTTGTGAAATGCCTGCTAGGACCTATGTAATTTTAGAGCGGGGGATTAAATTGTATGGTTCCTCCTGGTTTTCTTTTAATTCATCTGTTTTTGTCAGTGTCGTTTTTCAAACTGCTCAAACCGTATGGAAGGTCAGTGTCATGTACATGAAAGTTACTAATGTGAAAAGGAAGATAAAAATGTATTGGAAGTTGTGCACCCAGATTTGATTTGGGAGCTTTAGAGGGCTTTGGATACCATAGTAATATAACTGTAGGTGGAAGAATGGCAGAAAATTAGAGTAAAATTACCTTGGGGATGGATTGATTTTTAAATCGAAAGTACCTAAATCGCTGATTTAAATTAGCTAACAGGAAGCCTTGATTGAAATGACTGACTTTGATCTTAACTTGCATTTGTACTTAGTTATTTTTGTAAAAAGTGATTTATTCTCACTGGTTGGTAATCATTAAAACATGTTGAATTGCAAATGAATATACTCCTTAACGTGGCATTTTGTACTATTGATAAAAAGGGTATTCTATATATTTATTTTCTCAGTTATGCAACTTAAAATACATTTATTCTGATTTTTAATTTCTCCTTTTTATTTTGAAAAGGTAAATGATACGTTTAGTTTACCAATCATATTTTTTTTACTAGTGATTTATCAGGTTGCATTTGGATGGAAATAGAAAATCAGAATCCATAAACAGCATTTCAAAAACTGTTAGCTAAATGACTAGATAAACTAGATAAAAATATTTCTTATCAAAACATTTTGTATTTAAAACTGATCTGTTAATGAAGTATTGGTTGTAATTAGACAAGTGAATTGGCTGTTACTGGTCATTGGGTCTTGCTATAGTAGATTTTGTTCTTTCTCATCTCATTTTTATTCATAGATTGGTAGGTGGAAACAGCCTTTCCCCTTTTTTCAGTTTCCAACTGCTTTCTCAGTATTGCATGAAATACATTGAAGCAAAGTAGCTGAGTAAATGGAAATGAAATGTTTTCTCAGGAGAGGCAGAAGAGGTTACTACTTTAAAAAGTGGGTCAGTAAAACAATTCCAGATGCTTAGTCAATATCCTCTACCTAGTTAATGATTTGTTTAAAACTTAAGCAGCAAGTGTTCTTCTGCTTGACTGGTTGAAATGATGCAAAAGAAATAAAGTAATATCCTATTCGGTTCTAAATGGGGTCGGAGAGGGCTTGTTTTAGAATCAAGTGAATATGGTAGTTGTACAGCACACTGAATTATCACCCGGTGATAGAACTGTATTCTGCAGGTATTTCCATCTGTCGGCATTCAGTTCTTTTGTTTTGCAGTGTGCTATATTTTATAATTTTAGTCAATATGGCCTACAAGCAATGGAGGCCACAGTCCAATTTTGGTGTAGAGGGGAGTGCAGTGTGAGATAGCAGTGGAAGGACTGCAAGAAACAGTAGATAGGAGTTTGTCCATGCACACTTGAAAGCGATTAATTCACTTAAGAATATTTTTGTTTCCAAGCAGATTTATTTGTGTGATTGAAGATGAGAATACTTGAGACCATTTAGGGGTAACACCATATTTAATATGATGTAACATCCCCCTGTTTACAGTCCTTAAGACGGAAGTCGTATACCCTTGAATATCCAAGTAGGAAAAAATGTAGCAACCAATCTGCAATCTACATTACTGTGAGCACATCAGCCGTGTGATCTGCTGTCCACTCTAGTTCATTCACTGAGTACACAGTTCATAGGTACTCATATAATAGGGAGACTTTTCATCTGTCTTGGCCTTGGCTGCATGTAGGTTCCTTATCTGAAATGGTGATTTTCATGTTTGACTGGAACTGTAAACTATCCTCTCACTGGGACTGCTCAACACAGGATCCAGAATTGTGGTAACTGTTGGACTTAACTCTGGATCCAGTTCTCTTGTGAGAAAAGACTGCACTACAACCACACTACAAAAATAAATGCAGTTCTCTAACCGCACTACAAAAATAAATGCAAAATTATTCTTAAGGTAGCGTTTCTCAGTATATACTTACTACAGGTTTGAACACATACCTGTAGGTTTTTTTTTCCATTTAAAAGCTTTTGGAGCTATCTGATACAGCAGGGAGAAGGGAGAAGTGATGCTTTAAGTTCCAAGATAAAATTTAATAAAGTAGTCAGTTGTGTAACATATATTGTCAATTCTTAACTTAGATTATATTCCTTTTTGCGCACCTAGTCCTCTTTTGAAGTATTGTTAATTTTTTGTTAGTTTGGTCTGTGCTTTTGACATCCCTGCAGATTTTTCTTGAGATGTGATGTTAACTTAATTCCAGCAGGATTCTTGTATACAATCTGCAGTTCCATAAAATTATAGCAGCAGCACTCTATTAACCTCCTTTACTTCAGAAAAAACTTATGTTAAGTGGCTAACCTGGAGTCTGAAAGGAAATAGACTCTGCTCATCCAAATAGTATCGTTCCAGTAATCTGATAGTCAAAGTACAGAAGTATTTAGTTTCTTCATTAGACCTTACGGGAATTGTGTAGCAACATTTAACAGATAGGGTTTAATTTAATATTATGACTTTATAATCCCAGTATTGTTCACTAGAATCCTTGCAGCTAGAAATTTTTATCATCATGGAACCAGTATTCAAGTTATTTGAACTTGATTTTTTTTCAAGGACTTCAAAGGCCTTAAGGACTGTCATACGAATGAAGCAACAACTGCAGTTTTAGTTAAATAATCAAACCTTGAATCTGAACTTTGTGGCTAGAAGTCTGTTAGCTTTATACCTATTGCTGTTCTTCCATATTGGTAATTTTTCAGTGATTACTACTGCTGTATTACTCTAGTACCCACTACTTTTCAGGAGGAAAAGAGACTTTTCAGACACAGGAGGAAAACGTTTTTTCGTTGAAGACCGGTTGGGGGTCTTTACATGTGCTCCAGCATAGGGGCTTTAGTTAGAACAGCTCCGAGAGCCTCTCTAATTAAAGCATCTGCAGTGTGTGGCAGAAAGCCACCTTGGTTTCTCCCCAAATTCTCTGCCCTGTGACAATGAGATTAAAATAGGCCCAGCACAGAGGATTCACACCTCAGCCTGTCTCTTTAGGTAACCTGAGCTGGCTGCATTCCTGAGGGAGGGGGGAAACCTGCTCCCTCTGCCTACGTGACTGGCATCAGTTACCTGGGTGAGGGGCATCTACCTGCTGAGCTGGAATCTGCCCGGTGACAGATGATGTATTTCAAATTGGTTGGCTGACAGCCAACTGGGGCTGACCTCCACTGGACTAGGTGAATGAGGTCACGGGGGCTATACTATATAAGTTAGGACGGGCTAGGAGGCGATCTCTCTTCGGCCATGAGGTGAAGCAGCAGCCACACGGGGGACACAGAGAAGCTTTACCATCTGAAACTAGCTCTCCCTTACCCCAAAACTCATGAGCAAGGAACTGCCTGCCTCCAAAGGGAAACTTCACCTGCCTTTGGAAGATGCTTGTGAGTAAGCTACTCAATCTGATTAGATATTTAGCTGGCAGTAACACAGATGCGTAATCAAAAGGCTACCTCAGCCACACTGTTTGCTCTTT
>NW_017728931.1:81214722-81217865 GCF_001723895.1 Crocodylus porosus | reverse complement strand
GTTACCCCCAGACTAGCGAGTGTGCTCCGGGAGAGGGGTCGGCTGAGCATAAGGCACCCCTAGGGAGGCATTCGGAGCCTGGAAGGTGGTCAGGCGCAGGGAGGTGGGCGGCTCAATGCAGGAGCGCCTCCTACTGGTCCACCACACAGTGTCGCCGTGTATTCAGTGTCCTGTGCTTCAAAATGGCGGCAGGGTGCTTTAACTAAAGCTCATTTGGCGAGTTTCAGTTAAAGCGCCCCCACTGCCATTTTGAAGCTCAGGAATGCTGAATACACGTGATGTGGAGGCTGCTGAAACACGTTTATTAGATTTATTGAGTCTGCTCAACTGGAGTCTGTTGGAAAAAAAAATCTGGCACCTGTATAGGCTGCCCCTGTTGCATCTAAAAACTATTACAAAAACTGAAGAAAAAGGATACAGTGGAGTCATCAGGGTGACATTAGTCATGGGACTCTAGGTAAAAGTTGGTTTATTTTTTCAGTTAAATCTATTAGTTTGTATTTATTTTTAGTTTCATCTGCTTGTTCAGCTTTTGAATGTTTCATATATTTTAATAAGGTTCTGACTGTGGTAACTTTTGCAGCATCAGAAGTCTGATGTTTTAAGAGACAACACTGGTATTTGGAAATTTAAGCTTTCCTAGGTTTTTTCCCCGTTATCATTAAGCTTAGTTGCTTTGATCACAGGCATTTAATTCAGGTATCTTACAGGTTTTCAGTTTGATTGCTGTTGAAATAAAATAAAAAAGCATGCGTTTTCTCGCATACTGCATGTCACCCAAATAAGAAATGGGCCTTGATTGATTGATTGATTGATTGATTGATTTAATTTTTGGGGTGTTTTTTTTGTTTTTGTTTTTTATTTCTAGAACCCAAATATAGGAAGGAGTCATGGCCTAACCTTACTTTTCCATGGAGAGACTGTTGGAAAATGGCTACCTGGTTCTTTCTCAGCTAGCAAGCTGAGCTGCTATGAGGGGGTTAACTTTGGGCTTTGCCTCCTTGCAGAGAAGTTGGCAGCCAGTTTTCAACACAGCATCTTCATGCTTACCTTCTGATGAAGAAAGCCAGTGTCCTTGCTTAAAACATGCACCCCAGTTTTGGAGGGCTGATTTTCTGGGTTCATGGTGTGTGTACTATGTGAATAACTATGGTATTCAAAATTAATGTTTAGGAGACGACATCTCAGTCTCCCAAATATGTTGGTATTCCAAGTTAAATGTGAAAAATAAATATTTGGATTCAGGCAGGATGGTTTTATATCTTGGGTAATTTGCTTCTGAACAGCTTTATTTAGATGTTCTTGTATGTATATTGATTTAGCACATTGTAGTTCTTTGTGGTAGTGATCATCCAAAGTAACAATGTTGGCTATCAGGCTGGCAGTCTCTGAGTAGCAGCACTTTCTTTACAAAATAATTACCTAACAAATAAATTTCTCTTCTCCCCTCCTGCGTACACACCCAAAGCCTTAACCAGATATTTATAACAGGTTGCTTCAAAGCTTTGACCTTACTGTTACTTGAAGGTTGCATTGTGGATAAATCTTTAGGATTGCTTCAATAGCTTCTGACCCTGCTGATTGTGGTTTTAGAACAGATCTGTGTTCTGGTATAGATGTATGTAACAGTGCGTGACTCCATTTTGAAAGCCTCTATTGGTTATGGGAGGATTGTAACCATATGCTGTTAAACCAATTTGTTGCATTTCTTCAGTGGCAGCAACTGAAGTGGCTCTGTTTGCCTTAACATTCAAAATAGGTAATGTTGTCCACTTTGACAGAAAGAGAAATAAATTGTGGCCTGACAAGCATACACTCATGTTTTTGCAGGTGCTGCTGACAAAGAACTATGTTCCATGCAGTATTATAGAAAGCACTGAAAAAGGGCAATGGCAAGAGGTATATCAAAAAGTATAAGCAGAGGAAGCTAACGAAGTAGGTGTTTAAGACTTAAGCTAGCTATTGTGTGCATTAACTAAGCTGGGATGTTTTTCCATTAGCCAGGTTGTGTTTGGAATACTTGTTCTCTGTTTGATGGTGTTAAAGGAGGTTAAGGAGTTGGTGATAGGTGTCTTAAAAGATTGTCTTTCTTTGAAATAATTGGAACACTTCATCCCAAGCATGGGGAAACATTAATAGGTCTCGAAAAATGAACACACAAGTCCAAAACAGCCAAGATGGGTGAGAGAGAAAGGTGTGTTGGAATGGGATTTTGAAACTTGCTAATGCATTTTGCTAATGCAACCATGCAAATGAGTGAATTTTTAAAATTAATCTTTAACCAGATGATACCTATTCCTCCCCTTGACTCTTAAAAATTGGGGTTAGGTGTAGACTGAGCTTCAGTCTTACAAGATGAAAGTGACTAAGTACAAATAGACTGCAGAAGTTTGGTCTTATCAGACTTGTTCTTATTTAAAGACGGATTTTGTTTCTAGCTACCATTATTGTAGTACTTATGCTCCTGGTCCATGATTAGGGTTTGTGTTGTGGTAGGTGCTGTGCCAGCAGAACAAAAAGACGGTTGCTGCTCTAAAGAGGTTATAGTCTAAGTCAGTGATTCTCAACCTATTCAGGGTCATGACACCCACCTCCACTTCGAATGTGGAGGCCTTCTCTAGCTGAGAACCTCTGTCGGTGCTGCCTCAGCTTACCTCAGTGCTCAGTGCAGTTATGCAGCCTCCAGGTGAAACTGCTCTGCCTGCCTGCAAATGGCTAAGCCATGTGTACATGCTCCCCCTGCATTAGGGCTGTCTGTTCAGCCTAAAGTAGGCAACAGCTGCCTTGTGTAACCTTACCTAGTCCAGCACCCCCTACACTTTGGGAAACAGAACTTACCTGTCTGCTTCGACTTGCCCCTGTTTCTGGGGGGAGTGTAGGGAGTGGCAGATTAGGAAGTGCTATATAGCACAAGAGAGCCATAATGCAGGGGGAGCCCAGAAGGTAGTTTTACTAGGATACTTCCACAGTACCCCTACAGCAACCTTACAGCACTCAAGAATGCCACAGTACCCAGTTGAGAACCACTGATCTAAATATAAGGGACCTACTAAATTTGCGATTAAGAGATTTGTGTAGAAACCATGAAGAATGACAGGATTCCCATTTTGGCAGGCTCTCTGCAACCACTGCCCCCTCCCCCC
>NW_017728931.1:81185875-81214622 GCF_001723895.1 Crocodylus porosus | reverse complement strand
AAAAAAAAAGAAAGAAAGAAAGAAAGCCTTACCGGTAGGCAAAGAAAAGGGTGAAGGGTCCTGCAGTCTTGGAGCATGGCGTGGGAGAAGGGAGGGAGCTGCTTGCAGCAGGGGGCATATCCCCCCCACCTCCTCCCTGCCCTCTCCCCTCTGCCTTCCTCTCCATGCTCCAAGACAGCGGGGCTTCTCACCCTTTTCTCTGCTTGCTGATAGGGTTTGGGGTTTTTTGGTGTGTTTTTGCAGTGAGCCTGCCAGAATCGTAGAGTCTGGTGCTCAGGGATGGCCAGAAACTGTGGCTTAATTATCCTGATTAAACCCAGGGAAACCATTAATCCATGCTTAACACATGGATTAATGGCTTCCCCAGGTTTAAAAAGGGTAATTAAGATGCAGTACTGAACCATGTGGTAATCTGGGGGGGAATAGTGGGACTGCTGGGGCTGCTCAGCCAGTCACAGGTGTGGGGGAGTCCTGCCATGTTCAGTCTGCAAAAATGGCAGTGGGCCCTGGGATATGCCCATGAAATTGGCGAGCTCTCTCCTTGAGTTTGGTAGACTCCTAGGTATAAGACGAGGAGCCAACAGGTGGCTGGGTAGGACAGTACAAGAAAACAATGAGACTTGGCCAGTGTGATAAGCAGTGGTCTCACCATTCCAGCAACAGAAACAGCCCCGCAAACTAAATTTGGGATATGAAAGTCAAGCTGTAATTACTTGGTCATGCATTATTGCCAATAATGATAGGCCAGATTCTAAAAATTTTATGTAATTGTGATAGAATTTGGCCAAGTAGTTGAAATGTGCTTATATCTTTTGATGCATGAGCCAGTAAAATCCAATTTATTCTTCAGCTGTGTTTGTCTGGAATCAGAAGAATAAAGTTAGCAACTCTTCTCCTGGATAAACATTTCAGTGCATAGAGGTAACAGTAGCTTGGGAAAAGGTGTTGCTGGGTTTTTTATTGTTTGTTGTTTGCCACTTTTGATAAAGAATCATAGTAACTATGGGGAGAGAGTGAAAGAGTCAGTGATGTGGAGGACTGAAAAAAGCTTAAAGCATGCTCTACTATTTACCATTTATAGGTAAACACCACTTGTAGGTACTGCACTGTAGGTTTTCCAGAAGTCTTGCTACTTGTTGCTCAGTGATGTGCCAACTTAGAACCACAACATTGTTGTACAAATGGAAGTATTGTGAGTCAGAGGGTATACGAGACTGACCTGATCATCAGAATGGATAGTGGGATGGTTAGGGAACCAATTTCAGCAAAACACTGAGAAGACAAAGAGAAAGATATTCACGCTAGGGTGAATGGTTGGAGTCTACAAGAGCTTGGACACCCAGTTTCACACAGCATAATACTAGAAATAATTTTTGTCTAGTTGCATGTCAGATTGAGCACTAATCAAGTCTAAAGTAAAGGTGCCTTAATCAGTTAGTTCACCCTTTAACATTTTGCGCATACTTTAGTTTGTGGCTCAAGTATGCACTTGTAGCTTAGTGCACATACTTGTGTACAGTGGTTATGGTTTGGCAACTGTTGATCCTTCCAGATCATGATGTACGCATGAGAGATCACCCAGACCTTCGATGCATAAGCCTAAGTGAAGGCTGCCCAGATCTTCTATCTCCCCTTTAGGCCACTGAAACAGAATCCAAAAGCTAGAATAGGACCAGACATTTGGTGCCTCCATGGCTGTATTTTGTGTAAGTGTCCAGGAATTGAACCTGTCTCTCCTGTGTGACAGACAAGGATTCTACCACTGAACCTCAGGGGACTCCTTCAGTGGATGTGGTAGTTTTGTTTTAAATTTTTTTTTTTTTAGTTAAAAAGGTGTAGGTGTTACTCTCGGTTTTGAAAGCATGAAGTACCAACATTGGTACAAAATGTGTTGGATCTAAAGGGCTTTAAACTCATGGTATGAAAGCAGATTTTTTTTTTTTTTAAAGCATGGTGTCTGGGTATTTACAGGGGAAAAGTCATAATTAATGGAAACTTGGTTTGCCACTTCAAGAATGCTATTCAATAAAAAGCACAAATAATAGCAATTATCTTAATTTAGGACAATCACTGTCTGACTAAATGAAGAATACTTTTAAATGGAGAACCCTTAACGTGATGGTTGTATATGTAGGTGGTTGTCTCTTCTGTTTAAAACTGCAGATTTAATTGCTTTTTGCGTGGCTTTGTTTTTTGTTACAGTCTTGGCCCGTTGGTCAGCAAGGTAAAGGAATATCAGGTGGAGACCATTGTAGATACGCTCTGTACTAACATGCTTTCGGATAAAGAGCAGCTGCGTGATATTTCAAGCATTGGCCTCAAGACGGTCATTGGAGAACTTCCACCGGCTTCCAGTGGTAAGAAATTATGCCCTTTTCCCTTTCCACTGTTTACATAAAGCAGGAGTGGGCAGTGTATGGCCCGTGAGCTGGATTTGTGCTAATGACACTGGCCCCACTTTCCACTGCTCCCTAGCAGCAATTTTTTTCCCCTTCTATTGGATGCACGTTTCCGTATGTGAAGGTAAACATCTGGTCTGCAGAGCAGAAGCTTTCTGGGTGTTTGGTCTGGGGGTGGGGCTTCGCCTGTGTTGCTCTGTGCCATGACTGGGTGGCCAAGTGTTTTGCTTGTGCCACGCTACAGCCCAAGCGCCAGCCCACTGCTGGACAACGTAGTCAACCCCCAACTTAAAGAATAAGGTATGCTGACTTAATTTCTTCTCTGCATTCAGTTCATTTTATTTTATTTTATTGAAAGTGAAGTAGGTTCAGATGTACATCTGCTAGCATTGACGTTGAAATTCATTGTCATCAGATGAAAATTAATTTTTTGTGCGTCTTTTGTGGTTCTTTTGTTATAATCAAGGGTGGGCAAAATACAGTTCATGGGCTAGATCCAGCCTGCCAACTGATTTGCATCCAGCCCATGGGTGGGTGTCCACCACTTAATTGGATCTGGCCCACAGCACTCTGCATAGGGCTGAGCCCTGCCTGCTCCCACCTGAGGCAGTCCATGCCACACTCCTGCCTGCGTCCACTGGACAATCCTGGCCCTGGCCAGCGCACACAGCTTCCCAGCAGGACTGCTCCCAGTGTAGCTGTCTAGGTACTGCTCAGTTTTCCCTGCCTCCAACGGCTTGTCCTCCTCTTCCTCCTGCTCCTGTTGCTCTGTTCCAGTTCGGGGGTGGGGAGGCTTCAGCCAGGTGGCTGCTGTCCCAGCATGTCAGGCTCTAGTTCCCAGCAGCTTTCCATTCATTCTACTTGCAGGTCATCGCTCTGGATGACTGAGTGCATGGAAGGCAGCCAGGAGCTAGAGCCCTATACACTGGGCCAGGAGCCATTTAGCTGCAGTTTCCCTCTTCCCCCTCCCTCCCCCCCCCGACCTGGAATGCTGTAGCAGGGGCTGGAGGAGGAGGAGGAGCCACTGGAGGCAGGGGGACCCAAGCAGTATGCAGACTGCCCTGGCGGGAGCAGGCACAACAACTTCATACAGAGTGCTGCAAGGGCAGCCATGGGCTAGATGCCGGTGCAGTGTGGACCACCTCCGCTTCGCCTGGGCGAGCTTTGCTGCACATACCCCCTGCCACTCCTCCCTTTATTCTTCCCCCTACCTCTGGCCAGCTCCTGGCACCAAGCATATGGGCAGCTCCCCACACACCTGTGTGAACCCCTACCCCCTATATGCTCCTCCAGCCTCTCCCCAACACAACATACTAGAGAGAAACTTTATTTTGAGCTATTATGCAGGCGCCTCTACTAGGGGGGAAAAATCAGGAAAAAGTTTTTTTTTTAAATTAAAATGTTATAGTAGATGTTTGGTTTTTAGTATATGATTTTTTTAAATCTATAATTTGTTAAAATGATGTCTTCTAATAGATTTTGTGTGTGTAGCCCTCAACAGCTCCCCAGACCTTAAGTGGCCCTCCAGCTGGAATAATTGCCCACCCTTAGTATAAATACTGTTACTTCTTTCATACTGAAATAGACATAGACTTGCTATCAAGTCAGTTTTAAAAAGGTCATGAAAATAATTTTAGTTTATATCTGCTGGGAAGACCCTTGCTAACTTTTATGGTTTTCATACTGGTTTTCCAATTAATTGTTTTGTTTGTATAAGACTCTAAGCAAGCTGTTTAGGCACAGGGACTATTGGAATGACATATGTGGGTAAAAGAACATTGTGTGTGTGTGTGTGTGTGTGTGTGTGTGTGTGTGCGTGTGTAATACTTGCTACAGTATTCCTAGGCACTTTTTAAAGTGATATTTATGGAATTTAGATATTTTTGTCCATGTTTATTCAGTATGTTTTGAAGTTTCTAGTATTTCAAGCTAAAATTGCAATATACCAGACAACTGTTAAATTAAGGCAGTCTCCTGTTAGTGGATAATAACACACCTCACTTTCAAATTTAACCGTGTTGTTTGGTGATCTGATTATATAGAGAGTTCAGTATGTGAATTTGAATGGCATAGACATTGGTGAGAATACAACTCACTACAAACTTGGAGAATCTAGAACTCTCTTTTTGGAGAGTTAGACTAATGGTTATCTGTTAATTTAGAAAATCATTGTCAAGTTTATGCCTGCAATCCTTTTAAGGTCTGCATATAAAAAAAGGCCTTGTTAGTTTCACTGCTAGCAGAAACTTCGTTCCTTTTTATGTACATTTCATATGCAAGAATGGTGAATGTTATCTTGTTCAGTATCTGTTTCTAGGTAGGGCAGCCTTCAGCATTAATGCACAGCAGTGAATTCAGATTTATTTTGGACAGTCATTAATAGCTAAAGGTTCTCCAAATGACTTGAGAGAAGCAAGAATTTCTTAAGCTGATAGTTTTTATTAGACTAAGTATGTATTTGGGATAGAGTTAGACAACTTTCAAATGCAGGCCTGATCAGAATGAGCCATTCACAGCATAGTATAAACAGTAGTTTGGAGGGGCTGAGAGAGATTCCCAGGGGTAGCAGACACACAGGCTGCATCCAGATGAAGAGGCTGTGTGGTATGTGGCGCTGTAGATGTCTGTGGTGCTACATACCACACATTCAATTGTTCTCCACGTTTCAAGGGAGCAGTGCAGAGGGCTTTTTTGACCCCTGGATATCCAGGGGTCAAAAAAAACCTGTGGGGGGATTAAAAAAAAAGCAGAGTGGCGCACACGGCAACAGCATGCACTGCCCAAAGCCAGAGCCTGACCGTCTGGAGCTGCAGTTCACTGCCAGCCAGGTTCTGCGTGGTAGGATTGCTGCTGCTGCTGCAGCCCTGGGAGGCCCCCAAGACCCTGGTAAGGCTGCTGGGGCCACCCCAGTGCTGGCCTCGGCCTCCCCTGCCCCACCCAGGGTAACTTGCTGCATGCTAGAGTATGCATTGCATAGGCATTCCCTGGGGGCAACTAGTGGCTGTACAAGGTGCACCACTGCTAATTGCCCTCAGGGAACCAAACATCCACACACGTCTGGGCGCAGCCCCAATTAGCAGAAGAAAAGCTGATTACTGGGAGATTGAGACACTGAGGAGGGTCAGTCCCATTTTTTTGTGTTTGGAAAGAATTCAGGAGTCGGGTAAAATATAGTGTGCCATAAAACGAATATCTGTGTTTAGTCCTTGGTTCTTAGTATAAGCCGACTGATAATTTTTTGTTCCCAAGTTTGCCTTTTTAAAGTGTTAGGTAAACTTCATTTGAGTGCGAGGATATGGAGGTCAGAAAGGAAGTGGTTGTTCTGTGAGAAATGTGCTCCTAATGGCGTGTCCAAATGACTTGTCATACTTTCACATATTAAATTTGGTATTGGACTTGTATGTTTTCACTAGGAAAATGTCATGGTTTTGTTTTTTCAGGATCTGCCTTAGCAGCCAATGTTTGTAAAAAGATCACAGGGCGTCTTACTAGTGCTATAGCCAAGCAGGAAGATGTGTCTGTTCAACTAGAGGCCTTGGACATAATGGCTGACATGCTGAGCAGGTAAACAACTATTCCACACAATGCTGCACTTTAAGTGGATAAATTCTGCACACCCCACAAAACCGCCCCCAAAATTTTGTTTTCTACTGAATAACCTTAACATGGTTATACTTTAAGCTTTATAAAGATGTGAAATAGTTGTATAACTTGATCCATATTAAGGAAAGTGAATAAAAATGAAACTTTGTCAAACAAATGTGTTAAGATTAGAATGCATTTAAGCTTAATGACTGTTGGAGTAATTGATTGCTCTATCTTGGCATTGCTGAAGGTCTCTTAAAGTTTTATTAATATGATTAAAGTGTGTCTGAAAGCAGTAACTTTTTCTCCTAAATAATTCTAAATAGGATCTTAATGTAACTATTTTTATGGTACTTTGGGAATAATTGTGGTACAATATAAGAACAACATCTTTTCTATGTTCAGTTGGTTTGAGTTTGTGTTTTGTCTGTTTAAAGGCAAGGAGGACTGCTTGTTAACTTCCATCCTTCAATTCTGACCTGTCTGCTCCCCCAGCTGACTAGCCCCAGACTTGCTGTGAGGAAAAGAACCATCATTGCTCTTGGTCATCTGGTTATGAGTTGTGGCAATATAGTTTTTGTTGACCTCATTGAACACCTCTTGACAGAGCTGTCTAAAAATGATTCCATGTCAACAACTAGGACCTATATACAATGTATTGCTGCTATCAGTAGGCAAGCTGGTCACAGAATAGGTAAGAGAATGCATATATTTTTTTGGTAACTCTAAGTATTTTTAGATGTGACTAATTACTATTCCAACTTTCTTTATCAGGTGAATATCTTGAGAAAATAATCCCTTTGGTGGTAAAATTTTGTAATGTGGATGATGATGAACTAAGAGAGTACTGCATTCAAGCCTTTGAATCCTTTGTGAGGCGGTAAGTTGTTTTTTTCAAGTACTCTTAAGTTTGGATTTTCTTACCGATTGTGTACTGTTTGATTACAATGGTAGTTTTACTGCCAGTTCTTGAGCAGTTAAAAAGCATTGTAATAAACCACATAGCACATGGTTCCTTTACTAATGGAGATGTTTGTTATGAGAGATCTTTGCTTATTTAGTTTTGGAATATAATATAGCTTATCATATTTTATTAGTTTTTTATTATTTAACTGCTAACCACCATAATATTTCTTGACTTGCACAAAACTATGGCATTTTAATGCTATTCATGCCTCAGGGACAAAGTAATAAACATTTTAGTTCATATTTTAATCAATACAGTGCTCGTGGATAATGCTTGATCCTCATTAGTGGAAACTGAAAGAACATAGTTTCACAAATAGATCATGAGATTCTACAACCTGTGTTTAAACAGGAGATCACATTGGGTAATTTGAGGGGCCCTGAATTATCTTTTTTTTAATCTTTGAAACCTAGACAGTGTAAAGCATGCTTTCTTTGCTGTCTGTCCATTGTGCTTTTTCTGAAAGAATGAGATTTGCTTGCTTCCTTTACCACTGCTTAATGATGATAGCAATTATTATGATAGCATTTTGGGTATCTAAATTATGGAGAACAAGACTGTATCACTGCCAAGTTACTAGTGAACTATATTTGTATTTTGCTTTCTGTTCTGCTGATAGAACTCCATGTTCTCTTTCTAGTTCTGCAAGCTTATCCTATCTCTGTTTGTATTCTTTGTGTCCTGAGGTCTTGTGTGCCAATTTCAGATTGGATTGCATTTTTATAGCTGAGTGAGTTGAATTCTGGAAAAACATCTACAATGAAGTTTTGACTATTTCAGTTTTGCTAATGGATCCCATAACAAAGTACCCAGTGTTAAATGCCTTTTGTTTGTTATTTAATTCTTGGAGATGAGGTTTTTTGTGTGTGTGTGTTTATCATGCAGATGTCCTAAAGAAGTTTATCCTCATGTGTCTACCATTATAAACATTTGTCTTAAATACCTTACTTATGATCCCAATTACAATTATGATGATGAAGATGAAGATGAAAATGCTATGGATGCAGACGGTGGTGATGATGATGATCAAGGTATATATTTTTTGGCTTTGGGAAGAAGAACTTGTGAACCTCAACTAAATCAAGGTCAGATACAAACATTACACTTTTACTAGCATAACTAATTGGAAACCAGTCTGTACCTATAACAGAACAGAAATTCAGCACACGCAGACTGGCTTAAAAATGACAGATCCTTGTCTTAAGATTTGCCCCCTTCCCTCCCCTCCCTCACCCATCAAAGGTTGAATGTGTGTTCTGTTTGGTTCCAATCTAAACTACACAGCTTACAGAAAACTGCATAACTTAGATCAATTCTGCTTTGGGCGTTTTGAATATTGGTACCTAAATACTGATGAGCTTTGGCTTTCAGTGATCGCTGTTTGCATATTGAACCCTCGTTGATGAAATGTCATCTGACTGTAATTCCAGAGTGTCACAGTAGATAAAATCAACTATGTATTAAAACTAGAGATCTCTTCAATATGCTGGTATGGTATCTGTAATAAGAGTAAAACATCATGAACAGACTAGCTTTCAGAACTTTGGTCTGCTGTTAATTTTTGCCTTGTTGTACTTCAAAAATTCAGTGATGTCCTAGATGTAATGGAAGAAACCCAGCCCCTTCTCACAACAGAAGTTAATGAGGGGCCAAATGTGAGAAACCTGTCTGAGGAAACTAGCAAAAGAAGTAATTAAAATTTAGATTTGAGGCAGCTTGAACGACCTTTTCTTTATCTTTGGCTGTAGACCAAGTGATTCTTAAACATCCCGTAAACTAATGTCTTTGGTATGTCTTATCAAGTGTAAAGCCTTTCCATGCATTTTATGCATGAAATGGGTAAAATACCATTCTGTACAAAACTTGGCCTGAATTGTCTAGTTTAGAATTTCCATGTGATTAATTTATTTTATTTTTTCAAGGGAGTGATGATGAATATAGTGATGATGATGATATGAGCTGGAAAGTGAGGCGTGCAGCTGCTAAATGCTTGGATGCAGTGGTTAGCACAAGGCATGAAATGCTTCCAGAATTCTACAAGACAGTGTCCCCTGCTTTGATAGCAAGATTCAAAGAGCGTGAGGAGAATGTAAAAGCAGATGTTTTCCATGCATATCTTTCTCTTTTAAAACAAACTCGACCTGTGCAGAGTTGGCTTTGTGATCCTGATGCAATGGAACAAGGAGAGACACCTTTGACAATGCTTCAGAGTCAGGTTAGCTGCCATCATTTTTGTTTCTTTGATGGCCCAAAATGATTTATTCTTTACTCCTCTGATACCATGGAGTTTGGAGTTGTATGGTCAGAGCCCGTATGCCAGCACATATAAAATGGTGTAGGATAAGTTGGCCCCTAAAGCTGCTATTGATTTGGGAACTGGAATTACCTGTTGGACTCAGAAGCACTTACCTGACTTGAAGATTTCACTGTCCTCTCTAAGAATGCTGTGGAGTCGAAGCACTGAATTCTGCCTGTTTTATCTGCTATTATAACTGTTCAACTAAATTCAAAATATGAAAAGAAATCATACAATGGAAGTGAAGTGACATGATGTTTACGAAGAAGGCAGAGATTTTTGGAACACTTCTGAAACAATAGAGGTGTGGTAGTGCAGACAAAATACACTTTCTCTGAACTGTTTTAGTACAGTGGTACAATTAATACTTATTAGTAAAGATTTTATAAAAGAACAAACCTGATATTTAGCTAAGTAAGATTAATTTTAAATCTTCCTAAAATTTCTCAGTATATGGGTTGATTTGAACATATGAAACTTTATCTTCAGTGTCAGTTTAAATGGGAATAAAGCTTATCTAAAGAATCAAAGTGAAGGGAGATGGGTTTTCCCCCCATGATCTAGAGTAATTGTGCAAAGGAAGTGATAACTGCTAAACTAATTAACAGGCATGTAATAATTTCAGGTTCCCAATATAGTTAAAGCCTTACACAAACAGATGAAGGAGAAAAGTGTAAAGACTCGTCAGTGTTGCTTTAACATGCTAACTGAGCTGGTAAATGTGTTACCTGGAGCCCTGACGCAACATGTTCCTGTACTTGTTCCAGGTATGAAAAACATACTAGTGAATTCTAATATTATAAAAGCCTCTGTCTGTCTGTCCATAACACTTTATTTGCACTCTGATTGGTTGACTGAAACAACCGATCAGAGTGCGAATACAGCATTAGGACAGGAGGAGGCGGTGATGATGGAGTGGGGTGGGGGGGAGGTGAAACCACCGGAGCTTGCCTGCCCCCCTTGCTCCTTGGAAGTCGGGGGGAGTGGGGCCAGGACCCCAGACGGGTGGGGCCAGGCCACCAGCATTAGCCTTGGCTTGCCTCTCCCCCTTTCTGTTGTCACTGCCTGCAGGGCAGATGTGGCAGCAATAGGGGGAGGAGCAGGCATGCTATGGTGGGGGGTGGGGGGAAGAGTGGGCCCGGGCTGACACAGTGTGGGGCGGGGGTGAGTGGAGTGGGTCTGCAGGAGAGGGAGAAGGCAGCCCACCACGATGGTGAGGGAGCAGTGGGCCTCCCCCACACCCCCCACATTGGGCCTGAGCCCGCTCCTCCCCTCCCCTCCCTCTGCCACTGTGGTACAGAAGTGGGGAGCAGACCTGGACCCCAAGCGGCAGGAAGGAAGGGGGGAGCAGGCCTGGATAGGAGGGAGGGAGCATAGGACTCCATCCCTGCCTGCCTTCTGCCCCCTTCCCCCCCCCGGCAGTCATTCTTGACGGGCAGTTGGCTAGTGTAAGATTAGCAGTGAGTTAGATTTCAAACATTTTGATAACTTTAAAGAAAGAAAAGCTTTAAAATGTAAAATTAAAAGAAAAATGCCATTCTTGAAGTAGCTTGATGTGAATCTGAGTGTATATTTTAGAGAAATTTAATCTTACTCCCCTTAGCAACAAATAGCCAATATTGTTTGTGACAAGGTCAACAGAATTCTTTTCCTCTTGGTGTATAAATGGCTATCTTGCATCTAATTGCAGGGCCAATTTTACCCATGTTATCACCTATTTGGGGTGAAATACTGCCTGTATTTTAGTCTTTCCTGCATATGCAGAATCTTTATTAGTGACACTGCCAAAGCCAAAAAGCTTTTCTTTTAGATTAATTTCCTGTAAAAAAAAAAAAAGGTAGAAACTCTTTAGTGCTTAGCTGATGATATCTTTTTCAAAAGAAAACTTAGGCATATGGAACGTCTATTAATTTCTATATAACTTATGTAAAACAATTTTGTAATATAATGTATAATGTCAGTGCTTAGTTCCAGGTACTACTTTAAACTTCTTTCAGTCTTATAAAGTAGCTGTGTATGTGTGTGTTTTTAAGTACAGTCATTTTGAACAGTTGTGTTCCAAATGTTCTCTACTAGACAAGAAAAGGGCATTAAGTGGGTTTAGTAGAAGAGGTTTCTTTGATTTCTTTAGTACTAAAGTGTAAAGGAAGCTTTCATAAAATAGGGTTTGGGAGCAGAAAATGTCAGCATGATTTGACTGCAGTCCCTTCAAGACTAGGGAAATTTCTGTGTTAAAACCCAGCCTGTAAATAACAGTGTTTCCTTTCTTTTACAGGGATAATTTTTTCACTGAATGACAAATCAAGCTCTTCTAATCTGAAGATAGATGCTTTGTCTTGTTTGTATGTGATCCTCTGTAACCATTCTCCCCAAGTCTTCCATCCTCATGTTCAAGCATTGGTACCACCAGTTGTAGCTTGTGTTGGAGACCCGTTTTACAAGATAACCTCAGAGGCACTTCTGGTTACACAACAGCTTGTGAAGGTCATTCGCCCTTTAGACCAGCCTTCTTCCTTTGATGCTACTCCATATATCAAAGATTTATTTACTTGCACGATCAAGAGATTGAAGGCTGCTGATATTGATCAAGAAGTAAAAGAGAGGGCAATATCTTGCATGGGCCAGATTATTTGTAGCCTTGGTGATAATCTGGGTACTGACCTGCCTAATACACTTCAGATATTCCTGGAGAGACTGAAGAATGAGATTACTCGGCTAACTACAGTGAAGGCCTTGACGTTGATTGCTGGCTCTCCTTTGAAGATAGATCTCAGGCCAGTCCTTGGGGAAGGTGTTCCTATTCTTGCTTCTTTCCTCAGGAAGAACCAGCGAGCTTTGAAACTGGGAACGCTTTCTGCTCTAGATATATTAATTAAAAATTACAGTGACAGCTTGACAGCTGCAATGATTGATGCAGTCCTGGATGAGCTTCCACCTCTCATAAGTGAGAGTGATATGCATGTATCACAGATGGCAATCAGTTTTCTGACTACACTGGCTAAAGTGTATCCTTCCTCCCTGTCAAAGATCAGTGGGTCCATTCTCAATGAACTTATTGGGCTGGTGAGATCACCCCTACTGCAGGGTGGAGCACTTAGTGCCATGCTAGAATTTTTTCAAGCTTTGGTTGTGACTGGAACAAATAATTTGGGATATATGGATTTACTACGTATGTTAACGGGTCCAGTGTATTCACAGAGCACAGCACTTACTCACAAGCAGTCTTATTATTCCATTGCCAAATGTGTAGCTGCCCTTACACGAGCTTGCCCTAAAGAAGGACCCGCTGTAGTAGGTCAGTTCATTCAAGATGTCAAGAACTCAAGATCTACGGATTCCATTCGTCTTTTAGCTTTGCTTTCTCTTGGGGAAGTTGGGCATCACATTGACCTAAGTGGACAAATTGAGCTCAAGTCTGTAATATTAGAAGCATTCTCCTCTCCTAGTGAAGAAGTGAAGTCTGCAGCATCTTATGCACTGGGCAGTATTAGTGTTGGTAATCTTCCTGAATATCTACCATTTGTATTACAAGAAATAACTAGTCAACCTAAGAGGCAGTACCTTCTTCTGCATTCCTTGAAAGAAATAATTAGCTCAGCATCAGTGGTAGGTCTGAAACCATATGTTGAGAACATCTGGGCCTTATTGCTGAAGCACTGCGAATGTGCAGAAGAGGGTACAAGGAATGTTGTTGCTGAATGTTTGGGCAAGCTTACTTTAATAGACCCAGAGACTCTTCTCCCACGGCTCAAGGGATATTTAGCATCAGGTGAGTGGTTACTCATATCATATGTTTGTATACACTCACCTATGTATATATTTAAATATTGGCTTCCTGTTAAGAGAGAGGTTAGATATAAAATTTCTTCCAAGGAGTTCAGTACAAAAGCTATGAAATATTTATATTTTATTGTTGAAAAGGTGTGCTTTTGAATTCTGTGGGACTGTTGTTTTCCATACCATTGCGGCCCATATAATTAAGCTAACAAAATTTTACATATTGTTCATGAATGCATTTGAATTTCAGATAACATTTATAGAGTAGTGAAGTGATAAAAGTCACAATTCACATAAAGTTCAACTGAATTACTGTCCAGTTTATACTTTTGAAAAATTAAGCATTTTAAAAGTATAACATTTTCCTTAAGCTTCAGAAATAAGTCAATGTGACTTTCCTGTCCTTGTTTTTGACAATGGAAGGTGGCTTTTGTTAGAGTTCTTATAAAGTATGTAAATGGTTTCAGAGAATAAGATGGAGACATTATTATTATGCCACTGGCAGTGGGATAAATTTGAAAGATTCCTAAACTGCGTATCAGAATAATTGTGAAATATAAGGAGGGTTAAGGAGTAAACACTATATTTACTTGAATACAAGGACAAGAATTCCCCTCTCCCCAATCAGCATGGGGAAAAAGCCCCTTATCTTGCACTTGAATACAAAAAACCCCTGATTAAATACATTGTCTATCATTAAATCACTTCCAAAAAGCAGCATGTGCTCAGTAATGGGAACCAACTATGAAGTGGATTAAATGTACCAACATTGAACATGACTATCCAACACGTGGCTATGCTGGGCAAACATGCTAATGGAAACTTGCTACATGGCTAGGTTAGTGCAACTCATCTGAATAAGATGTATAGTAGTGCACATTGTGCTCAGTCCCCGCTCAGATCCAATAGTTTTTCAAGTCATGGTGAGCCACTACATTGCATACATTTCTGCTTCCTTTTCACTTGCAGCTTAGCTGTGCCTTTCCCATTTCCAGTTATCCTGGTTTCTTTGCCAGTCTTAAATGTATGGCAGACATCACTGACCCAGGCCTCAAATAATTCACCCAGAGTAGCTCTGTTGGCCTGTTTCTTACCTGTCACTTATGATTAGTGTGGTGCTACACTAAATAGTGAATTAACTAAATTACTACAGGCATGTTTATTTCAATGTCAGTGTTTTGAAATTTGCCTCTCACTTTCAGGTACTCAGGGAAAGCAAGGGCTGATAGTAAAAGTGAGAAGTGGCTGTAGGGGGAAAAAAATTAGGGGGGCTATGGGGTAAGGGGCCACCTGATTCCCCAAGCTTATTTCTTTGCTGTAGCAGTGGAAGGGAGACAAAGTCATGGCAAATTTCCAATAATTAGATTCTATACCTGAAAGCTGATTTAAAAAATTATAACTTATTGGGGGGTTGGTCTTCTATTCAGGATCATCGTGTATTCAAGTAAATATAGTACGTCTGTTGTATGTAATTCAGTACTCCAGATTAATTTGTAAGACTTGACAAACATTTCTATACTTGCTGCCATGTAAGACAGAATTCCTGTGTTGAATGCATTGGGATGTGGTTTCAAGTTGTCCATTATTTAATTAATATTGTATAGAATGTAGACTTTAATATATTTCGAATTTTTATTCTTCATTTAAAATGTAATAGGACATATATGAAGAAAAAACAACATAGTGCTAGGCAATCTGCAATTGTTTTATTCTTATTATTCAGAAGTCAATCTCAAATGCCATCCTTAGGAAAATTAATATTTTGAAATGGAGCCCAAGAGAAAGTCACTTGCAGTGAAAGAATTTAGTAGTCCTGTTTTTTCAGTAATTCCTAATCCTTAAACTTCCTAATGTTTTCATATCAGGATCATCATATGCTCGAAGCTCAGTAGTTACTGCTGTGAAGTTCACGATTTCTGATCATCCACAACCCATAGATCCACTGTTGAAGAATTGCATAGGTATGTTTCTTGCACTTTTTTAAAAAAATTGAAACAAGTTTAGTTTCAAGCAATTGCTTCATATTTGTGTTGAAGTGTGTGCATTTTAAAGAATCCATTTTTCAAAAAAATTAATACTTTCCAGTTTCTGGAATTTGTCACTTTGCTCTTACTAATAGCAATTAGTATCGGTTATAAGCTGTAGACTGAAGTATTTGGGGTCAATAGTGACATTTCACTGTTTCATAGTTAGTAGGGTTGGAAGAGACCTGAGCAGATCATCAAGTCCGACCCCCTGCCATGGCTGGAAAGAGTACTGGGGTCAAACGACCCCAGCAGGGTGTTCATCTAGCCTCCTTTTAAAGACCTACAGAGTAGGAGCCAGCACCACTTCTCTTGGAAGTTGGTTCCAGATCCTAGCCGCCCTGACAGTGAAGTAGTGCCTCCTGATGTCTAGTTTGAATCTACCCTCTGCCAGCTTGTGACTGTTATTTCTAGTCACTCCTGGTGGGAACAGGGACTCCCTCAATGCCTTCTAGTCTTCTCTGACTAACTTGTAACAGGCCACTAGATACACCCCTCAGCCTTCTCTTGTGGAGGCTGAACAGATTCAGGTCCCATAGCCTCTCCTTGTAGGGCCTGCCCTGCTGCCCCCAGATCATGCGAGTGGCCCTCCTCTGGACCCTCTCCATGTTGTCCACATTCCTCCTGAAGTGCGTCACCCAGAACTGGATACAGTACCCCAGCTGCAGCCTGACCAGTGTCACATAGAGGGGGAGGATCACCTCCTTGGACCTACTTGAGATGCATCTGTGGATGCACGACAACGTGCGGTTGGCCTTCCTGACTGCGTCCCCACACTGTCAGCCCATGTTCATTTGGCATCAGTAATGACTCCAAGATCCTCTTCTGCCTCTGCACTGACTGTAGATCATGGGAACTCAGAGCTATGGTCATGATAGAAATTGCTAAGCATTTGCTTGCAATTGTATAGGAATACTACACTTTCAAACTATTTCCAAACATTTTATCATAAATTCAAGCATAGCTGTGTCATTCTTTTAAAATTTAAGATTTACTGAACTCTAGAATTATTATACCTATTGAGGAAATAATCTGAGCTGTATAATTGTGCTTTTTGATTTGTTAATAACATAATATTTGGCACTAAGGTAATATTTGGCATGAAAAAACAAGCTTTGTATTGCTATATGATTTTAATCCTCAGATCTACTTTTGTTCATGACAAACCATTGAGGCCAAACCTGCCATGATTGATTAACATCCATAGAAAATTTATACTTCCTACTCTCTTAGGTCTTGTAGGAATGTAAAACATTTGGCATATTTTCAAAATCATGCATTTTCAATTACTCTTTGTTCATGGTGTGACTAGCTAGTCTCTGTATTGGAAATGTTTGTGTACTTTTTTTTTTTTTTTTTTTCAAATCAAGACTGGGTTGCAGTATGATGCGCAAGCCTCTAAATCAGAGATGCTTCCTTTTAGAATCATTTGTTATTTATGGAGCAAGAAAAAATCCTAAAAGAAATCAGAGTTCTTGTAATGGCTTAGTGAACAAGGAACCAGACCTAATGGCTGTCATTGGACCTCCATCAGTATCAGTATTTCTTTGTCCTGCTTCTTTTTCTTCATTTTTCCTGTTTCTCTTTGTATGTAGGAATAGGTGTCCTTTACTTTTCCCTTTTTATATTCTGTTTTTCACAGCAACTGGCTATAATGTGAGGTAAACTTTAAAACAAAATTCTTGTCTCGTTTACCTTATTGTGGAAGTATAATACAAATGATTTCTGCAAAGGCTGAATGTTAACTGTGGTTGAGTTTGGGAAGTAGTTTTTCATTAATAGGTTTGAAATCTCTTACTCATTTGCTTGCTCAAGTTAAGGACATGCAATAGCAAATTTGCTCGCTTATAAGTTAAGGACATGCAGTAGCAAAGGTATTTAAATACACTTTGGTAGGTTTCTTAGAATTACATTTGTATCAACTCCTTGATGTTAGAGTGGATGGTAGCACACTTGTAAACAGGTTTTATGAAAATTAGTGGGGGAGGATAGAGATGACTTCAAATAGCGTTTTCTTTGTTTTGTTTTGTTTTTACTAATTATGTAAGGCTTACCAGCGAAAAATAATGGTATAAGTTTATAAGTTCACTTTGAAAGTGGTAATTGAAATCAGTGGTACTTTTGTGCATAATATGCTTGTAACAAGTGGGTGCCCCAGGGCTGGTCTAAACATAGGCCTACCCACTTGTCTTAGGGCCAGCCTCCCACCTTCTTGCCTGCCATGCCTTGATGTTAATAATTATCCGATGGTAATCAGGCGGGAGGCTGCCCATGTCTCTGCCCTGATGACAAGGGCCTATGTATACATCTCTGACCTCCCCTTATCATATCCCATGTCTCGCAGATGTTTCCTCCAACTAGCTAGCACTGGAACCCGAGCTCTGGAGTCTCACGTGGGACTCTCACTCCCACCAGCGCTCTCACCCTCACGGTCCTAGCGCGCTCACCCTGGGTTTTCTCATTACACACATACACTGGGCCCCAGGCCCTGTGCACACTCTTGAGGCTCTAACCTCACACCTCTGGAATCAGGGCTTCAAGCCCTGTCCCCAAGCCCTCCCTGGGCTATCTCCTTATCTCTGGCCCTGGGAGCTTCGTTAATAGCTCCTCAAGGCTCAGGGCCCCACCCCCTGGAGCTTCATGCTGGCTTCTATTTGCAGCCTCAGACTTTCACCAAGAGTCTGGGTGTTGTCACTGGTCCCTCCACCAACCTGGGCCCTGCCTCAGTACTCTAGGTGAGTCTGGGCTCCCCCCGCTTGATCTCACGCACCAGGGATGTGGGGCTGGGCTTAGAAGGTGCCCCATACTCTCCTTTCACTGGGGCTGTAACTGGCCTGGCATTTCTGAGGGACTGTCCCACCACAGACAGTGCCACCAGGCCACTCATCTCCAGCAGGGTGCAGTTTCGGTCATGCCCAGGACATTGGGGCATTCTCTTTCCCCATAATCCCAACCCTTAACTCCAAGATGGTACTCTGAGCAGCAGCCCAGCCAGATAGTGTTGCTTCGTAGCTGCTGCCTCTTTGCAGTTCAGGGCTCAGCTCTTAATAGAGCACAGCTGGGCCCTGCTCCCAATCAGGCAACTTTGCCTAATTGGCATTGTAGGCTGCCTAACTGCCACTCAGGCCCCTGCTAGTAAGTGCTCTGTTACAATGCTATTTATTTCTCAGTGTGATACTAATGTATATAATGCTGAACCCAAAGTCCAGATATATGGTATATTAAGTCACAACATTATAGCCAGTTCTGTGCACTGTGGCTAAAAGTAGCAATGGCCATTTCTATTCACCTAAAACTGTACTCACGTTAAGTAGTTCGCTATTAAAAGCTGAACATGAACCCAATATGGAGAAATATTTATAATATTAACAAACTAAAAAAATTGTTTTGTAACTGATTTATTTCCATGATTGTAGGTGACTTCCTGAAAACACTGGAAGACCCAGATCTCAATGTAAGGAGAGTAGCTCTAGTGACATTTAACTCAGCAGCACACAATAAACCATCATTAATAAGGGACCTTTTAGATACTGTGCTTCCTCATCTTTACAATGAAACAAAAGTGAGAAAGGAGCTAATAAGAGAGGTAGGTGAGCCAGGAAAAACCTCTAAACAAAAATTAAGAGGACTTTTAAATATGACTTCCTAACATTTTGTTTCTGTGTGCAGGTGGAAATGGGACCATTTAAGCATACAGTTGATGATGGGCTGGACATCAGAAAAGCTGCTTTTGAGTGCATGTATACGCTTTTAGATAGTTGTTTGGATAGACTAGACATATTTGAATTCTTAAACCATGTTGAAGATGGCTTGAAGGATCACTATGATATTAAGGTTGGCTATCATCTCATACATTTTACATGTGAGCATTCTGTTCTAAGCAATGATGTACTCTTGCTTATGTAAATATTGAATAGACCAGCAGGCTGATTGACAAGTATCATCAGGCAGTCTTTCTTTTTAAATGATCCATTCTGCTTGAATTCTATTTACGTTAAGTATTGCTGTAGAGGAAAAGGGCATAACTTGTTTCTGAATTGACTTTCCCCTCAACTAGATGCTAACATTTTTAATGTTGGTGAGACTGTCTACCCTGTGTCCAAGTGCAGTACTACAGAGGTTGGATAGACTTGTTGAACCCTTACGTGCCACATGTACAACAAAGGTACTGTCTTAATTATAACTACTCTTGATTAATAGAACACAGCAACAGAAAAAAGGTCATAGAAATAGTGTGACTGAATCAGTGTCTTGAATCCAAAATACAGTACTGTTTGAAAAGTTATCATTATGAATTTATTCTGTCCTGTAGTTGTAAACTAGGCTTCAACAAGGTTTGCATGAATGTACTCTTTATAATCAAATTGTATTGTAAGATAAGATGCCCAGAGTGGTACCTTCACCCACACACAGTACACCTTTAGTCTGTCATGGTTTGGTAAGTTATATTCAAGAATTGTTATAATTTGAAAAAGTTTATAAAATATTTTGAAGGACTTGGGTATATATGTGCAATTTCTAATGGAAATTCCTCTTCTGTTCTGAATATACATGCTAATGTAAATATCCCTGGATCATTTGCTTACCTTGTCTGAGGTCAGTCAGAAGCTTCACTGCTGTTTCAGCACTTGGCAAACTCAAGTTTCATTATGTAAATGAAATATGGAATATTGAGTGTTACTATGATTTTTAACAATGATTTAAAAGTTACAGAAAACTTGCAGTTGGCTACTGAAAGGGCAAACATGCAGTATGAAATGAAAGGAGTGGCATAAGACTGCTGTTTTTTCCTTTTCTGAATGCTTTATTTACCTTTATGATAAGCTATTTGAGGCAGTATGTTTTATTCAGCACCTGGCATAATGGTGTCCTTGTTCATGGCCAGGACTTCTAGATGTTGCATTAAATTTCCCCTGTTCATTTTGTTACTCACTTTTTGCAGTTATTCTGCTTCTTGTTTCACGTGATGGACTTGAGAAATTTTTTTAGTGATGAAGTAATATCTGTATGATTGAAAAGTTTTGCATGGCAATGCCATTGAGGTTCTAACATTTTATAAAAATTTGGCTTGGTAAATATGCCTAGAGCTGTCATTTAATTTTTATAATGCTGCTGACCTGACTAAATGAAGATTGGGTACTTCTGCTTTTAATTGGTATATGGATTGGCTATTTTTTTTCCTCTAGTACTAATTTTTGCCTATTCTACTATTTTCAAGACAAGTCTATTTGTAATATTTTTTTGTTTAAGTACATCAAACATTAGTTTACAGGTTTCTAGTCTCCTGTGATGGGCTCTTTGCTTTTTCAGTTTTTGAGTACATTGCAGCCAGTACAGTAGTAAACCATTTCAGATACCTGTTTAATGAAAGTGTTTTATACATAAAAACAAAAATGTCCTAAAGTGCCTGTTATATATATATATATATATAAAAAAAGAAAAATTAAACTTCCTAAATGCTTTTATTCCTCCTACCCCAGGTAAAGGCAAATTCGGTGAAACAGGAGTTTGAAAAACAAGATGAACTCAAGCGATCTGCCATGAGGGCAGTAGCAGCACTTCTAACTATTCCAGAAGCAGAGAAGAGTCCATTAATGAGTGAATTTCAGTCACAGATAAGCTCTAACCCTGAGCTGGCAGCCATCTTCGAAAGTATCCAAAAAGATTCATCATCCACTAACTTGGAATCAATGGACACTAGTTAGATACTTGTTCAAAATGGGGACCATTACGTTGAACCATATGATGCACTGATTTGACAGGTTAAAAGTAAGAAATGGAAAAATACCTAATCTTCACACTTGTTCCATTTTATTTACCTTTATGGAAACAGTTGGCTTTTTTCCCATTGTTGCTTTTCTTACATTTATTCCAGAAATGTATTTCCATAATCCAGAGTTTGTAAAGCACTCATGTTTTAGTGGATTTGGCCACATTTGGAAATAAAAAGTTTAAGTGCATGGTGTATGGAAATTAGGTTCCAACATCCATTTGCCACGTAATGTTTAGGATTAAAATGTTAAAATTTCATGACCATGGTTTTTTCTTTTTATTAAGTTTCTCTTCCTGTAAAAACCCACCATGTTTTTGTACAACTTTTATTCTTTTTTTGTTTTAGTTACATAAATTGATTTGGCTGGCAGATGAGAGATTCTTCTGTGTAAGATTTATTATTACTGAGGGTTTGGGGACAGTTTTAAAATACAGACATAAATACGTGTCATTTTTAAAGGTGTGGGGAATTAGAAAAGTAATATCCCTGTTGTGCACACTAATTTTGCATGAGCAAGTTTACAAATATATTGTCTGTAAAACAGCATGTGCAGTTTATTCATAATACAAGTTAAAATAAGTACTACTGTATCAGTGCGATTTGCAGGTATTATTTTTACAAAGAAAATGTTCATAGAAGAGGGGAGAAAAGAGAGAAGGTTAAGTTTTAATACAAGTTTCTAATTTCAGTTATGGTGGTCTATAGGTAAAGTAATCACTATTCCAGTGTTTCCCAACCTGGGGAATGAATCACTTGGAAGACAAGCCAGGAGCTTGTGCGGGTGTGGGGTAGGGAAAAATTCACAGAGTAGGTAAAACATGGAATCCTGGACCAAATTTGCATTCTACTATAAACATACCCAAGCAGGTTGTTTCTCAGAAGATCTCTGCCTTCCATCCCTTGTTTTGCAACTCCCAATAGATGAAATTGCATAGTATTGTAGATTCATGCATCTACTTGGTAGACTGCAATTTTTTTTGCTAGTCAGAAGTGATAGCAATATGGTGGCCAAGGGACCTCACTGGCAAGCTCACACACTTCAAGCATCATGTAATCTTCTGGTGAGTAGGACTTTGGAGGTGGTGGTTATTGCAAGTGGAGGCTTCATCATGAAGTTGGGAACCACTGCCTTAAACTGAAGTTTGTCACTTCTTTGATTACAGTTGTTTTGTGTTAAAATTCTGGTCTTCATGTTTTTCTCTGGTTTCATTTTACTTGATAACTTTTTAGCCATTTACAAATTCTTAAAATCAAATATTGCTGTTGTCTGGCATACATTGACTGTTACTGGAGTATCTCACGCATGCATTTTTAATGAACTCTGAGAAGCTCGTAGTATGTCAGGATTTGTTAGCTATCAGATGAATGGTTTAATTTTGCTTACACATTTGCAAACTGGTGGGGTTTGATGCCTTTCTTTTTAAAAGGACCTGTATGGAGAAGTTTACATGAACTCAAATGGTAGTTACAATTGCAAGTAACACTGCAAAGTAATCATTTTGATATTGTAGCTTATCTATCTTCAAAGTCTTCATGCTCATGTAACAAAGTTGTCTTTTGGAAGTAGAAATAAAGGACATCTTAAATTGTACCAACATATTTAAATATGGTGGAAAAGGATGGTGGTCAACATTAGTGAGAAATGCCGTATGTTGGGGGAGGGGAAGAATATACTTTTATTATTGGGACCATGATGCAGGAGAATTTCATACTCCTTTGTATTTCATCTAATTTTAACCATAGTGTGATGCTCTGAATTAAAAATCTATTGAGATTGTTAGTCATCATTACTATTAAATTTCTTCACTGATGTTTTCACTCGCAATGAGTGAGAAAGTACTTATGGACTTGATCTTGGATGTGACATGAAAAAATGTAAGGTCTTATACCTGGTGGGTTGTGGTGAAAGATTCCATGTAGTTGTAACAGTCATGCTCTGTTAAGAGATTAGATGTCGCAAGTAATTATTGAGAGAACAGAATGTCACATATGAAGAACTGCTATAATATAGATGATGAAAACCAAGACACCTTGTGTATCAATAACTGATTTCACAATAAACTGAAGAACAGTAAGATTTGGGACTAATCAGGAAGTTGAGTTTCTCCTTAATAGAGAGAGAAAATCACCATTCTGTTTTAGTGGCACGTGGTTCTCAAGTCATTTGAAAAGCTTTCATACTTTAATTTTTGGAGTGGTTAGAATTACCGTAAACAGCTGAGCTCATATTGTATGTTATTGTAAATATCAGTGTGTTGACACTTTTTAAGAGTTGCCTTCTATTTGCCTGCCCTAGGAGAGTTAAATAAGAGAAGTTAAAAGAACCTTAAGGAGTGGTGATGGAGTTGGGGGGGGGGTACTACTCTCTTGCAGTATTTTTACAGGTTTTCTTTGTTACAGTGAGTTTAGAGCACACATTTTTAGCCACTTGTGATGACTGGTCAGTCACTTCTATTGCCATTTATGTACCTCTTTTTACTTAATTCCTGTCATTTCCATTTGTACAAACTCATGGAAGAGGAATGTGTGTCTGCATAACTATGGCTTTTATTTGAGCTGTGTAAAAACTTTGTTACATGGTGAGGTGGGAGAACAAAACACAGTTCAAAAATGTTTTTTAATTGGTCAGTAAAGTGCAGTAAACATTAAGTGTAGTTTCAAAATGAGAAATAACTTGTTTGATAGATGAAAATAGGTCAACATACTTTAGGTGCTATATCTGGTAATGAGGCCCTTTTCCCCAAAATGATAAATTGACAGTTACACATTCATAAAGGATTCCATATTTTAATGATGAAATATAACTTGGAGGGGAAACTAAACAAAACTGCAGTACGTATCCAAAAATGTGTTGACAAATCCAAAGATACTGGGCAACAGCTATATGGAAACTATCCCAACTATTAAGAAGCTTAATACAGTAGAACCTGGATCAAGGTGTTTCTCAAATTTCTTCATTTTCACCGAGTTGCTGAATGAATTCAGAGCTGTTTACTACAGGTAACACAGCACCTTCTGAAATAAAAGCCACAGCAAACAGCTGGAGCACCCTATCAGTCCCAATTAAAGAACTGTAGTTCTTTTGTAACCCCAGCTACTTTGCAAACCCTCATTTGTGCAGGGAGGGGTTATAGAACCTAACCAGTGACATGTATAGGTTTTTCTGTATCCAGCAACTTACCAGGTAAGCAGTTCTTGGTTACAAAATCCTTTTCTTCCCTGTTTCTGGTAGAACCCCTTGCCCCTGCCTTTTTTTTTTCTTTGTTTGAAGTTCAAAGGACCTATACCATAACACTTCCCTCTCTACCCCTTTTTCATATGTCAGTAGTAGTGTTCCTTCTGTGAAAAGGAGGAAAAATGCTGCTCAGATCCAGAATATGTAATCTGATGCTTCAGGCAATGATTTTTGTGACAGATATTTTATGGAACCCATTGCATGGTTAGGATGAAGTCCATTTACAACTCCATGGGGCTGGATGGGATGCACCTCAGGGTGCTGAAAAAGTTGGCTGATGTGATTACAGAGCTGCTGGCCATCATCTTTGGAAACTCATGATTTATCAGGAGAGGTCCCAGATGATTGGTAAAGGGCAAACATAGTGCCCATATTTAAAAAAGGGGAAAAGGAGGATCCAGGGAACTACAGACCAGTCAGTCTGACCTCAATTCCTGATAAAACCATGGAGCAGATCCTCAAGGAATCCACTTCTAAGCACTCAGAGGAGAAGAAGGTGATTAGGAACAGTTAGCATGGATTTACTAGGGGCAAGTGATGTCAGACCAACCTTACTGCCTTCTATGATGAGACTAACAAATTGCCTGTTATGAATGACTGGGGGGATGGGTAGGCGGGGACAGAGCACCACCACCAGTGCCCTGTGGTGCCACCGTTCCACCACTGGCTTCATGAGACACTGCCCCCCCCCCCCCCCCCATTCCAGCCCGTCAGTCCCACTCCATCCCTGCCATCTGCTTCCAAGGAGGCTAGCACCACTAGCCTCGCCTGTGTGCTCCGGCCCTTCAGCCCCTGCCATCCTGGTGGCACTCCACTGTGTGTGTCTGTATGTGCAGAGGGCTCTGATTGGTTGTTTCAGTCAACATTGTGATTGGGTGCCAAGACAACCAGAGTGCGAATAAAGCATTACAGACAGACGCACTAAGGCTTTTATGTTATCAGAATGAGCCTGTGGTTGCGGGGAGAGCAGTAGATGTGGTATACCTTGATTTTAGCAAGGCTTTTAATACGGTCTCCCACAACATTCTCGTAGGCAAGCCAAGGAAGTATAGGCTGGATGAGTGGACTGTAAGGTGGATACAAAACTGGCTGGAGCATCTGGCTCAGAGAGTAGTAATCAATGTATTGATGTCTAGTTGGCAGTCCATATCAAGTGGAGTGTCCCAGGGGTTGTATTCTATATTTTCCTCAGTGACCTGGAAGGTGGGATGGATTGCACCCTCTGCAAGCTTGCCGATGACACTAAGCTGGGGAGAGGAGTAGATACACTGGAGGGTAGGGCTAGGATTCAGAGTGACCTAGACAAATTGGAGGATTGGGCCACAAGAAATCTCATGAGGTTCAACAAGGATGAGGGCAAGGTCCTGCACTTACCAGATCAGACTAGATGATCTGAGGTTCCTTCCAACCCTCATTTTCTATGATTCTAATGCACGGCATTTTCATCAGATCACTTTGCTTTCAAAAACTTATCTTTGAACCAACTATGCAGTTTCCTGGATCATTCCATCTACATCAACATTTCAATACTGCCTAGGCTGATGCTTCTACTTACTTGCTCAAAATGTTTCCATTCATACTGTTTTCACAGTGTAAATTGCAAATGAAGTGCAAATGTAATTCGTACACTTCGAGTGCTATGAAAAGGTTTTAGATTAAACGAGTCCTGATGAGTTCTGAACTTTTAAACAGAGATGAAAGTTCACTGCATTGGTCTTGGAGGAATCCTTGTCTCCTGTCTCTGGTGCTGCTTTTTAATTTGCATTTAAAAGCTCCTATTGTCAGGTGAGCATGTCACCTTAAATTCTGATGGCTAGTCGCAACATATTCAGGTGTGGTCTGACTGTGTTAGTTTAACTTCAAATAAAGCATATTTTGGGAAACGAGGAATGGATCTGTTTTAGTCAGTGTCAGCTTGCATCTAATTAAAAGCTAATAAAATTTAGTTTGACCACAGAACACCTCTGAGTTACAGGTTTGCTGACAACACTGTACAAATCATTCACCAAGTCTTTCCATTTTTCACTCTGTGCACTTATTCTGTTGGCTGTTATATCATCTAAAGCTTTTATGCTGTAGTCTAGGGGTGTCAAAAATATAGTTTGCAGAGTTTTGTATGATCTGGCCCATGGGTCTGGGACTGACCTGGCATAGGTGGTTTGTCATAAGGTTGGCACAAGAAGTTGGTCTGGAGTGCACACTGGACTGGCTCTGGGGCTGGGCTGGTTTGGGCCATGCCAGTGTCTGTGCACAGGGCTGGTCCAGCGAGACACTGCTTTAAGCTCAATGAGACACTGCATGAAGCACCTGTCTCATGTTGGCTGCAGGCAGTGCACATGGCCAGCCCAGTGCTGCATGTAGCATGCACACACTAGTCCAGTACTAGGGCTTGGTCTGTATGTGGTGCACAGGGCACACATTAGGTTGGGTGTCATGCCAGATCGCCCTGTGTGCTGGCTCTGGTGTATGCTGATAGCCTGGGGCTCAATTTGGACCTGGCCCAGAGCCAGTATGCAGGGCTGGTCTGGTGGAGCATCCTATGTGCAGAATGAGCACTGAAACTGGGCCAGAATGTGTTGTGCATGGAGCTGGAAAATCTGCATGCACTGCACATAGCACGGTGGGGGCAGCACAAGGCACATGCATGCAGTGCCCCACCAGATTGGCTCTGCATGTTGAATCTGGTATGGCCTAATCTGCCCTGCCTTCAGCCTACGTTGGGGCTAGCAATAAGTAGTAAATCTGTAGCGGTGATCTTCCATTTAATGGTTCAAATTACGTGCACAAAGAGTTCATGTGCTACTATGGTAGGCCCCTAGAACAAGCCAAGTAGAGTGTTACTAAGAACAGTTTCCTTCTACGCATCTTGCACTTTGCCTCTTCTGTGGCTCAGAATTTTACTGTGGGTTTTACTCATGGCTATGACTGATGGGCACTATCTTTGTACCCACTAACTGCTTTCATTGGGAAAACATTCAAAATCAAAGTAGTCTGTTTACTTCAGTTTCTAGATCCAGCTAGTCAGAATCTTTAGATAACACTTTCTGAGCAAAACCAGGAAGTTAATCGGCTCCCCAGAGAGGTGGTGCTCTCACCTTCCCTGGAGATCTTCAGGTGGAGACTGGATAGGCACATGGCTGGGGTCTTATGACCCCTGCCACCCCCAGTGCTCCTTCCTGCCCATGGCAGGGGGTCGGACTCTGTCTAGGTCCCTTCCGACTCAGTGATTCTATGAATCCCCAGATCCTGGAGCTTAGTTGTTTTGTTTTTTTTTCCCCCCTCATGAATACTCAAACATCTATTCTTCTGGTTTAAACAGAGTTGCTCTTCAGTGCATTCACCTTTACTCACTGCCATATCATCTATTAAAGTTTAATTGGCAGCAATAGTAAACAGCTGCCATTTTATTCTCTTCCCCTTCCCTCCTCTGTTCTGTTAGGACCGTATCACTTGAGTGTATACAAAACAAGACCCAACGCATGACCCAATGCATGAATGGGCAGTGAATATCAAGGGCTATAGGCTGTATAGGAGGGACAGGATGGGGAGAGAAGGTGGGGGTGTGGCACTCTACATTAAGGAGGAATACACATCCTCACCAGGTAGCACAGAGTCAGAGGAGGGGCATGGAAGTGCTCTGGGTTAGAATACAAGGCAGTCAAGGGGAAAGAGATTTAACGGTGGGGGTCTACTACAGACCACCCAACCAAGGGGAAGAGCTACAGGATTTTTCCTTGTAAGTGCTTAAGTCAACTCTTGGAGGTAATTATGTCAAAGGACATGGTCATCATGGGTGACCTGAACTTTCCAGACATCTGCTGGGAAGAGCAGTCAGCCTGGTCTGACCACTCACATAGGTTCCTAGCCAGAATGCAGGACCTCTATCTAACCCAGGAGGTGCACAGCCCGACCAGGGGAGACGCCTTGTTGGACCTGGTGTGACGACCTGGTGAGGCGGCTGCGGGTGCTTGACCACCTGGGTGACAGCAATCATCGCCTGCTGGAATTCACAATCCAGGGCAAGGTGGCAAAGGCCTGCAGCAAAGCAGCAGCCCTAGATTTCAGGAGGGTGGACTTCAATGAGCTAAGGAGAATAGTCAGGGAAGCACTGAGGTCCCGGATGGGAGGGGAGCCAGGTGTCCAAGGAGAGTGGTCGCTCCTTAAGAAGACGATCATCCAAGCCCAAAGGGAGATGATCCCAACACAGATCAAAAGGGAGCAGGAGGGCGCAAAAGCCCCCGTGGCTCACCAAAAGCATCCAGGAATGTCTTCTAGCTAAAAGGGAGGCACACACCCAAAGGAAGGGAAGGGCCATCACCAGGGAGGATTATACTGCGGTTGCTCGGGGATGCAGGCGGGCAGTCAGGAAGGCCAAGGTGGAGATGGAACTGGGACTAGCTACCCGGATCAAGGACAACAAAAAGTCCTTTTTTAAATACATAGGAGGCAAAAAGAAGGTTCCGGGTAACGTGGGGCCCCTGCAGGACATGCTGGGAAATTTGGTTGTCACACCAGAAGACAAAGCTAACCTATTTAACGACTTCTTTGCCTCCATTTTCCTGAGCAGGGACTGGATCAGCCCCCACACTAGGCCCCCCTCAGGGGAGGCGCACCTAGGCCAAGGGTCAGTGAGGATCTAGTCAGGGAACTTCTGGAGGGACTGGATGTATTTAAATCAGCAGGTCCGGATG
>NW_017728931.1:81178381-81183415 GCF_001723895.1 Crocodylus porosus | reverse complement strand
CTAGTGGCCTGTTACAAACTAGTCAGAGGGGACCAGCAGGCACTGGGGGAGTCCCTGTTCCCTCGAGCACTACCAGGAGTGACTAGAAATAACAGTCACAAGCTGGCTGAGGGTAATTCAGATTAGACATCAGGAGGTGCTACTTCACGGTCAGGGCGGCTAGGATTTGGAACCAACTTCCAAGCAAAGTGGTGCTGGCTCCTACCCTGGGGGTTTTCAAGACAAGGCTAGACAATCACCTTGCTGGGGTTGTTTGTCCCCAGTACTCTTTCCTGCTGTGGTAGGGGCCTGGGGCAGGGGTGCCCCGCAGCTGCCGCATTGGGAAGCACCAGACCCACCCCAGGGCCACTCCATCCATGAGCAGCTCGCCCTCACCTCCCCACCAGAGGGGCAGGTAAGTCAGTGGGATGTATGCATGACATGGGGGTTTAATCAGCCCTAAACTGAAGCAGTGTTTTTAAAACCCACTGCTTCAGTTTAGAGCCCCTGTTTCATCTACAGACACCCCTACTAGGCTCTTGCTTTTTTGGAGCTACCTGCTGAGCTCTGTTTGTCTTGGTCCTTATGACACAGCATGCCAAATAGAGGAAGCTGAAGAAGTAATCTCTCTTCTGTGCTTCAGAAGAGGAATGCTGTCTCCCTATTCTAAAACTGTGTTATGGCTGGGTATGGAGACTGCAGTTCGGATGGCATATCAGAACCTGTGCCTGACTTAAAGCCACTCGAGGCCTGCAAAACCCTCTCAGTAGGATGAGGCAGTCCCCATATCAGAGGTGTCATGCTGTTTATGATGTGTTTGGGATTAGACAGCTTTTACCTGTGAGCAAAGAATCTAACTTTCCAACTCCCCTTTCACTTTTGGTAGGGCATCTGGGTGTCTACAGTGATGCTGATATAATTTTTTCAGTCCCCTTTCAAAGAATGAGGATATAACACGGTAATGGTCCTATGTAGCGCTGTAACTTAAAACAGCAGTTTCACCTAATGAAGAGGGTTCAGACTGGTGGCAGGCGTGAGAACATTTACCAAAAGACAGTCATCTTTGGGCTCTAGCTTTTCCCTTAAAACATGTTATAGAACATAAATGAACTAAGGAAAAAGGTGTGCTTTTGTAGTGTTATCTGTGAAACCCTGGAGAGAAACGCAGAACTCCTGATATCAAGCAAGAAGAGGGAGCCAAATGTATCAGTGAGAGGAGATACTAGAAGCAACATTCGAGTCTGTGAATTCCAGGCAGTGTCTGTTTATGATGAACAAGGAGTGAATCTACAAACAGGTAAGAAATTTCTCAGTTTATTAAAACAAATGGCTTTATATTCTCAAGCTGGTACCTGTCTATGATGTACTACAAATGCTTATACACAATCCATTTGAGTCAATGATAACCACTTTTCTGTAGCTCCTTTTAATAAAGATAAAATTTATTCCAATAAGCACATTAACAAAGTATCTGCAGTTGTTTTCTCTAGCAAAAGCCTTATGAAATTGTTCTGTATCTCCCTGGAGGTCATTCATTCTTTTTTTGCAAACCTAAACATCAGTAAAACCTGTTATGAAAAATATAGTTTTCCATCACTAGTAGGGTCAAGCACTACGTTATTAAAGTGTATTCACTGACACACAAAATGATTTCACAGAGAATCAGTCTGAGTTCCTTAGAGGTTTGTTGGGGAGAAAAGACCTTAGTAAATGAAAAAGAAAATGTGGAAAGCTGCTAGCCTGGTTATCCATTTGCAGACGGAATACTAGTGTGCTTAGGTGCTTTACCCGTAAGGTTTCACACATACTCTTCATCACCCCTGACATAAAATTAGTCCCTTGGTCAGTATTTTTTTCTTGTGACAACACCACTCGAGACACCCACTTTGTCAGTTCTTCAGCTATTGGGAGCATTCACTGTCCTCAAAGGAATACCATCCAGATATGTTGTTGCATAATCAATAATTACTAATACAAATTGGTTGCCCTTTAGTACTTTTTGGGAAGGGCTCTGCTACATCTAGGGCAATTCTCTCAGAAGGATCTTCTACAATAGGCATTGGTATTAACAGTACCTTGTGGGGGATTAATATCTTACACCTGGCATACAGGACAACTTTTACAAAATTGCTCCACTTGGTTAACAATCCCAGGCCTGTACATCCAACACTGTAATCAATCTTCTTGTCCCTCCCTAAATGCCAACCCATAGGCAGGATATGCGCAATGCACATGAGGGCCCTTCTTTATGTCTGAGGTACTAGTATGTGAGCTATCTCTGAATCATCTTGATGCCCTTTCTCTATATGGTACAAGATCCCCTTTCTTACCTCTAAACAAGAATATACCATAGGGAGATCCAGTCGTACCACTTCTTCCTGTCTCTTAGCCAACCCATTTCATAAATGTATCTAAAGGTGGGCTCTTGGTGCTGCACCTCTCTAAACTGGGCCCTCATTGATGAAATCTTACAAGTTGATATCTTCTTCCTCCTGCCCCTGTTCCAGGACCAGGTGTTCTTCTAAGAAACCTTCTTCCTCCTCTCCTTGTCATTCTAAGTTTCTTTTATATCTCGCCTTTCACCCCATGGTTTGGTTGATCACTTCATAAAAGCATGGCCAGTCCCTTCCTAATAACATGGGACATGGTAATATTTTCTTCTAATGGTACCATTGCATTCAATGGTCTGTTATGGCCAGCGTATTCTAGTTTTATAGCAATATGACTTCCCATGGATGCAACCATTTGAATAGGGCCTTCCTCTGTGCCCACCTGAGAAGGTACCAGGTTCACTTTCAACATAGTTTGAGCACAGCCTGAATCACCTGCAGGCAATAGAATCATGGAGCCTAATCTTGTGTCTACCATGGCCTTTGGTACACTGGAGGGACCCACCAGTCTCCCAAAGCTACAATCCATGGCTTCATTGTGGTGCCAATCTGGTTTACAGATCTCCTGGTCTAGGGTTTACCTGTTCTCCCAACAATCCCTCTCTGCCTCTTGTGCAGTTTTGTGCCACATGACCTGCTACTCCACACCTGTAGCTCACTGGCTCTCTGGGTCTCAAATTCTTAAAACCCCATGTGATCTTTGTATCCCTTCAGTCCTTTAGTTCCCTGTGTCCCAACATGTGTCAGCTGGCCCCATTGAGTCTGTCCCTGGCACTGGCCTTCCCTCCAATGTTTCTTCTTCAGCAGCCGCAAATGCCTCAGCAAGTTGCAGCACCTCTTCAATGGTTCGGGGTTGGTAACACCACCCATTTCTGCATTCGTTCTTCTAAATCAGTTAACTGTTCCAGTGTGAACAAATCTATCACTTCCATAACTGTTTTCTGGTGGGGTTGTATCCAGCATTTATTGTCTCTCTCAAGTATTGGGCCAATAGCTTTGGATGTTTTTGTTCCCATTTCTTTTTGGCTCTAAACTTTTGCCTATACATCTGTGGTACTGTGCCCAATTGGTATAGGATTGCTTCGTTTGTTTTATAATCATTTGCTGCTTCTCGCATTAAGGCTCTATAGGCTGCCTGGGTCTGACAAGGGGCTTAGCTAATTGGCCCATCTCTCAGGGCTCCAGTCTTCCACTAGGGCTGCCCTCTCAAAGGATTCTAAATATGCTTCCACATCATCCTCCGTCATGCTCCGTCGTCTTTGGCATCCTTAGACTTTCTGCCACCTGCAATAACATCGCCAGTTGGGCCTCAATTTTCTTGCTGAGCTGCTGTTGTGCACCAGCCTCTAGTAATCTTACCTGTACGAGTTCTTCCATCCCATGCCTGTTGATTTTGAAACAGCTGAATCATCATACTTTGGGCCTGTTGCCACTCTGGAGCCTTCATGCTGAGGTCCATTTTTGTCCTTGAGGTCTTTCCTCAACTGTAGGAGACTTACAAGTCTCAGAAGCCTCAATTTCCTGGCCAGTGTACCACTTGTGCAGGGTGCTGTCAGGTCAGATAGTGGATCTCCCACTTAGGTTCAACACTCCCCTGCCCTTAGAAGTCTCATCTGCCACAACTTTGCTGGAATTGTTGCGGACAGAATGAATGTCTGCCCTGTGGGTTTTCCGTCTGCTAATTCTTGCTGTTGATCTTCCCTAGAGCTCTTTTCCTCCCCTAAACCCTGGTCCATCACTCTCTCAGGGTGCTTAACAATTACGGATCTCAACATCTGTTCTCTCAGCCTTCTTCACTTGATTGGCCAATGACTTACTCCTGGCCGATCTTGGCTGAAGCCAGATACACTAATAGTAGGCAGTCTCTCAAGACAAAAGTTGGTACCTCTGGAACCTCAGGATCTGTTTAATGTCTTCATTGTCCCACCCTAGATTCAGGATACATCAGGTTGCCTCTTGATCCAACCCACATTATTTAGAATCCTTATTCACTCACAGTATCTCAAGGCCTCCCTCATCACAATTCAACTCTGAACAAGTAAGCCCATCTTCTTTTAATTTCAACTCTCAGGTTACATGGCTGTCATAACGGTCTATACCTGGAGCCAACAAATATCTTCCAGAGGCCCTGGTCAGTGTCTCAGGTTCTGGGCTATCAGTTGTTACTCCTTTATAGTCTTTTAGCCAGTAAGGTGATCAAGAGTTCTCCTTGGCACCATCATTGTAGAGAGAGAAGATGAGCTCACTCCCCGCCCCCCACCCCCAATCCTGTGACAGACTCTGTCCAGAGAAACTCTCCTTAGCTTCTTCTTTAATCAGTCCAGCCTGGCTACCTTCTGTGGGTTGTGGCTCATTTCCACCAAGCATCTAATTAATGCACAACAGTAGGTTGTTTCTCAACCCATCCTTTGTTCCCTCTCACTTCTTTCTCTTTTCTGCTCCCTCAGGGTCATGTTCATGCTTCCAAATGGGACCTGGATGGCTAGCTCTCCTTTTTATGCCCCCACTGGGGACTTGTTCTGCAGTTCGCTCTGTTAGTGGCTTGCTTGCAGCTTCATGCCGACACAGAGTCAGTACACTTTACTTCCCCTGTTTCAGGGGTAGTCCATACCCTCGGATGGTAGGATCTAAGTTTCATAGATTTCATAGACATTAGGGCTGGAAG
>NW_017728931.1:81151836-81178281 GCF_001723895.1 Crocodylus porosus | reverse complement strand
GGCGGATGGTGAAGGTGATCAGCTCCTGACCTTTCTCTGACTTTCTACATGGGTGAATGCTTTCTTACCAGTCTGCAGCTGCGGTTGGTGCCTCCATGGCCTTGGCGTTCCTTTCTTGGCAACAGCAATGGCAAAGGCAGTCCTCTTGACTTTCCAGTGATGATTAACCCACCCTTCTGTGAAGGTTCCAGCTAAAGTTCCCAGTCTGGCCTCTTTCCAGGGGACTTCTCTTTTTCTGTCTCTCACTGCCCTTTTTCTCCCAGTGGCCTTGAATTCCTAGGGCCTTTTGGGGTTCTGCTTCTGCCCCACCATACATGGAAGCACCAGATTTAAAGGGCCCGTGTCTGCAGTGGTGACTCTGCTGCTAGACTTCCATGTTGGGAAGCCAGCGGAGGTGAGCGTAGTGGGGCCAGAACTCAACTCCTTGGTATAATTAGCATATCTGGATACATGTTATCAAAGCTTTATAATAGACTAGGACTTGGTACAGACCTTCAAAAAGCCCAAAGTGGAATTGATTTAAATTATATGTGCCTGGTGTACTTTAGGTCAGTAGCAAATAAAATACACATTCACCTAGGAGTTGTGGGGGGCAAATCTTAGACTGGGTTTTGCTATTTTTAAAGCAGTCAGTATTGAACTTCTGTTACGGGTATAGATTGGTTTCCGATCACTTACACTGGTAAAAGTATAATGCCTGTACCTGGCCTAGATGCTGATGCTGCACATAAACTAGGAAGTGTGCAGGTATGAGTGGTAGGACTGCCTTGGTGGTAAACAGAATCTTTGTTTATTTGTTTTGCCTGGAGAATTGCGGGCTTTTAATTTGTTAAGCAAGTTTTCTTATCTAATCAGTATGTCTCTACTCAGTGTATTATAGTACGTGTGCATGTTGTCTTGTCAAAGAATTTTTGGGCAAGTTTTCACTTTATTTCTTTTTATCACAGGGGAAATCATAAACCTGTGAATCTTCAGTAATTTTTTTTGTATGCTTTAAGAAAGATATTCTTAAAGGAAAATTAGAAATAGTAACAAGGTCTAATGGCTTAAAAACCTATCCTTTAAACATGTCTTCATAGCATTAGAGCAGGGGCTGGCAAAATATGGCCCACAGGCTGCATCTGGCCCACCAGGCATTTCCATCTGGCTCATGGGGCCCCTCTGTAAGCCCTGGCCTTTGCTGCCATTCTGCAAGCTGGATCGTCCATGCCTGGCCTGACCTGCCCCAGTCCCAAGCTAGGGAATACTAGAGACAAGAAGCCTCTGCCTGGTCACCCCATGCCTGTTCCCAGCCTCCCTGCTGGCAAGGATGAGAATTCAGGTAAGGGCCCCACTGGGTCGAGGCCAAGGATTCCTGCTGGGGGAAAGGGGTAGAAATGTGGGGAGCAGTGTGCTATGGGGCCAGGCTGGGCTGGCCCTGCATGTTGCAGGAGTGCAGGAGCTGTGTGCTACGGGGCCAGTTTCATAGATTCATAGATGGGTAGGGTCAGAAGGGACCTCAGTAGGTCATCAAGTCCAAACCCCTGCCCTGGGCAGGAAAGAGCGCTGGGGTCAGATGACCCCAGCTACATGGTTGTCCAGTCTCCTTTTCAAGAACCCCAAGATAAGGGAGAGCTCTGCCTCCCTTGGAAGCCCATTCCAGATTTTGGCAACACTTACTGTGAAGAAGTTCTTTCTAATGTCTAACCTAAATCTGCTCTCCATCAATTTGTGGCCATTGTTCCTAGTTACTCCAGGGTTTGCCCTAGTAAATAGAGCATCTCCTATTCCCTGCTGCCCTCCCCTGATGAATTTATAGGCAGCCACAACATCACCTCTCAGCTTTCTCTTGTGAAGGCTGAAGAGATCCAGGTCGCTTAGTCTCTCCCCGTAGGGCCTTGCCTGAAGGCCTTTGACCATACCAGTGGCCCTCCTCTGAACCATCTTAAGATTCTCCACATCCCTCTGGCAGTGCGGCGCCCAGAACTGAACACAGTACTCCAACTGTGGCCTGACCGGTGCTGCATAGAAGGAAAGCATCACCTCCCTGGACCTGTTCATCATGCACCTGCTAATGCATTATAAAAGTGCAGTTAACCTTGTTGATCACTTCATCACATTGATGATTCATGTTCATCTTGGAGTCAGCTATGACTCCAGGATCTCTTTCCACTGCTGTGCTGCTGAGAAGGTCATTCCCCAGCCTGTAAATGTGTTGGTGGTTTCTTTTGTCCCAGGTGCAGCACTTTGCACTTGTCTTTGTTGAACTGCATCCTATTTTGTTCTGCCCATTTTCCAACCTGTCCAGATCCACGTGGATCCATTCCCTACCCTCTGGTGTGTTAACTTTGCTCCATAATTTGGTATCATCTGTGAACTTGGACAGGGTGCTCTCCACGGCCTCATCCAAATTGCTGATGAAGACATTGAATAGCACTCGTCCAAGGACCGAAGCTTGCGGGACTCCACTGCCCACATCTTTCCAGTTCGATATCAACCTGTCCACCACTACTGTCTGGGTGCAATCCCTAAGCCAGTTTGCCACCCACCCGACTGAGTAATCATCTACATCATGGCCTGTCAGTTTATTTATGAGAACCAAATGAAATACAGTATCAAAAGCCTTCTTAAAGTCTAGGCAGATGACATCTACCTCGACTTCTGTGTTTAAGCATTTTGGGACCTGGTCATAAAAAGAAACAAGGTTAGTCAGGCAGGATCTATCTGCAATGAATCTGTGCTGATTTCCTTTCAGCATTATTTCCCTTGCTGGGCTATCACAAATATGATCCTTAATGATTTTTTCCAGATTTTTCCCAAGGATAGAGGTGAGACTAACTGGCCTATAGTTTCCTGGTTCCTCCCTCCTCCCCCTCTTGAAAATAGGGACCACACTGGCCCTTTTCCAGTCCTCTGGGACCTGACCAGAGCACCATGAGTACTCAAACAGCCATGCCAGCAGCTCTGCTATGATGCTGGCCAATTCCTTCAGCACCCTTGGATGAAGTTCAGGGCCCACTGATTTGAACAAATCCAGCCCTTCCGAGTGCCTCTTCACTAAGTCTGTGCTAACAGTTGGTGGGCTGGTGTCCCTCCTGTGTCTATCTATGATCCAATTGGGAGATTTGCCTTGGTCTGTGTCTAGGAATACAGATGCAAAGAACTCATTGAAGACCTCAGCTTTGTCCCCCCTCTTTGTCACCAATTGCCCTATTTTGTCCTGTAGGGGTCCTATGCTACCCTGCACCTTTCTTTTGCTCCTCATATACCTGAAGAAGGACTTTTTGTTGTCCTTAAATCTTGTTGCCAGCCTAAGTTCTAATCCTGCTTTCGCCTTCCTGACTGATTCCCTGCAAGCGTGAGCCAGGGAGGTGTATACTCCTCCTTGGTAGCTACCCCCTGTTTCCACAACCTCTATACCTCTTTCTTTGCCCTTAGGCTTTCCTGGACTTCCCTGCTCAGCCAAGAGGGCTCCTTGGCCCCTTTGCCCCTTTTTATGTGCAATGGGATTGTCTCCTTCCACTCCCGTAGGATACCACCCTTGAGGAACAACCACCCTTCCTGGACCCCCATTTCACCGATGCTGTTGAGGTTTAATGCCTCACTAACTAATCTGAGCGCACTGAAGTTAGCCTTTTTGAAGTCTAGCACTTCAGCCCTGCTGGTCGGTTTACCCACCCTTCGCCGGATAGTGAATTCAGTCAATTGACAGTCACCGTCCCCAAGTTATCTTGTACCTGTAGATTCCCCACCAGGTCATCTCCTGTAGCTAACACCATGTCCAGGAAGGCATTTCCCCTGCGTTAGGTGGAGGTCCTGTATGCAGGTTAAGAACCTACGTGAGTGGTTAATTTGGCTGACTGCTCCTCCCAGCAGATGTCAGGGTAGTTTAGGTCACCCATGACAACAATATCTCTTGACCGTCCGGCCTCTGAGAGCTGTCTGGAGAATTCCATGTCTAGTTCATCCTGGTGTGGTCGTCTATAGTAGATCCCTATTACTTTCCCCCCGACCCCCTTGTATCCTGACCCACAGTACCTCAGTTTGGCTCTCCTCTGATCCCATCTTGATTACAGAGGATGTATATTGTTCTTTAACATAGAGAACAACATCCCCCCCCATCTCTTTTCCCCACTCTATCCCATCTGTACAATCTGTAACCCACAATGCCTACTGCCCAATCATGAGTAGGGTACCACCAAGTTTCAGTTAGTCCAACCAGGTTGAAGTTGGTGCTTGCAAGCAAGAGTGCAAGTTCCTCCTGCTTGTTCCCCATGCTCCTAGCATTAGTGTAGAGACATTTAAGTCCCCTGATGGGTTCCTTTGGTTAGCCCCCTGTCCTGATATCTATCGGACCTTTAGTGCTTACTTTAGTTTTTACCTGGGCTGATCCAGTGCATTGCTCATGGGTCGCTGATCCTAGGTTCTCCTTATTCTCTGCTTCCTCGTCCCCTGACAAACCTAGTTTAAAGCCCTTTGGAGGAGATCAGCCAACCTGTAAATGAGCAGACTCTTACCTTCAGAAGAGAGATGAAGACCATCTCATCCCAGGATGCCTCTTTCATGGAAGTGTGGACTGTGGTTGTAGAAGCCAAAACCTGCATGATGGCACCAACTCCGGAGCTACAGTTTGACTTCCCTGATGCAGGTGCCCTGCTGCTGATGGTAGCTGCTTACCAGAAGGATGGATGAGAAGACCACCTGTGCTCCTGACTTACTAAGCCTCACCCCCAGAGCCCTATAGTCACTCATGATGTGGCCAGGACTACTTCAGTTGGGGCTGGCCCTGCACATTGCCACCATGTGCAGCCAGGGACAAGGGTGGGAGCGCAGGAGCTGCAAGCTATGGGGCTGAGTGGGACTGGTCCAGCCTGCTGCCACCACATGCAGCCAGGGACTTGGGCAGGAGTATACGGAGCTGGGTGGGGCTAGCCCTGCACACTGCCACCACATGTGGCCAGGGCTCAGATGGGAGTACTATTGGGCCTGGTAGGGCTGGCCCCACACACTGCCACCACCTGCAGCCAGAGGCTGGGGTGGGTGCATGGGGAACTGCACATTATGGGGTGAAATAGGGCTGACCCACATGCTGCCAACATGTGTGGCTGGGGACTTGGGTGGGACAGGCCCTGGATCCTGCCACTACGTGCAACTGGGGATGCAGGAGGGAGTGCTATTGGGCTGGGTGAGGCTGGCACCACACACTATTGCCATGTGTAGCCAGGGACTTGGGTGGGAGCTGTGTGGGCTAGCCCTGCACACTGTTGCTACCTGCAGCTGGTATATGATTTGTTTTTTTTCTGGGTTCAAGATGGCACCTTCCCAAAAGGAAGACTTCCAGGGCAAGGGGAAAGACTTCTGGTGGCAAAGGCCAGGGGTTAAGGACAGGACCTATGGTCCGAAGATGGTGACTAGGGGGAAGGGCACCTGTCAAGGAGTGGGGCTACCTTTGTGACCCTCAACAGTTCACCAAAACTCTTTAAACAGCTCTCCAGCCAAAATAATTGCCCACCTCTGCATTAGAGAAATCACATACCCTCTATTTCTTTGTCTGTAATGGAGATAATGCTCTTTCAAAGAGTTCTGTGGGTTGATTGACTGATTAGTGTTCGAGCACTTGGGGACCATCAGGTGGAAGTCATAAAATGCAAATAATTTCATGGAAATAAGATTTTTTGGCTCCTTCTCAACTGAAAGATTTACTTTCTGTAAGGTGGCTGTACATGCTAGAATCAAAATGTAAAACTGAAGGGGAAAACTAAATCTGCCACATACGAGGAAACTGAATGTGCACTTGCATCACATTCCTGGCCAGTAAATGATTGTTAACTGTTTTCCTCCTGGTGTTTTCCTGCTCATAGTTAAGGCATTCATTGCTCCACAAGTTTTCATAGTGTCTAATTGAATACGTACTAATTGTAGTTAAAGCTAAAAATGTAATAGGTAGCAATCTTAAATTACATTAAGAATCCCAAAGGCCAGAAGAGGGAGAAGGGGAATGAGATGACTTGGAGGGAGTGGAAATTGGAATAGAGCAATTACCTGGGTTTGCAGGTCACTTCCAAGAAGAAACTGCTTATTTTCTGACCTGTAAGGTAGCTCTAGCTTTAATCACTGCCTGTTTCAGGCAGGAAGACCCTTACAAGTGTTACAGGGAAAGAACCCTGCAGACTATCACAAGACTTCTCTGTGCATTAAAGACCTGCCTCTCCCAGCTGGGGAAGAAGTCTGATCTTTAAGGCTTCTGTTATATACTCCATTAAGTGAAGCATAATTACTTTGTCTAATTGAATAAACCTGATAAAATCCTGTATAATTTGTGAGGGTAGATCTTTAGTTAGGAGACTTGGACTATGTTAAACACATTAAAGGAATGAAACAATGTTTTGCCCTTCCTTTGAATGCTTAAAAGGAGGTGTAAGAATTACTTTAAAATAAGTAGCCAGAAGAAACACTTGATGTTCAATATAATATTCAAGTTGTTTACCGGCATTTGCATTTTTCTATTGTAAACTGATCACAGTTTTTATTATAAATATGCATTTTTGGGTGGGTTCTGTATACCAGTGCCATCTCAGGGGAGGAGGGAACAGGGAAATTTTTGTATTCTTGATTTCATCAAGCCAATCTCCCCTATTGTCTCCTCCCTATCTGAGCCTGTAGCAATAGCTGACTGAGCTGATGTTACTTGCAGAACACAGGTGCCCTAGGAGACCAAAGAAACATCCAAGGATTGTATACAACGTTTGACTACATAGTTGCCAGTGCAACTCTGTTTCAAGGAGTACATTTATTTTTTTGACAGCGTGATGGAGATGGATTTATAAAGGGGCAGAAATATAAAACACTTTTGAAAAATAAGCTTATCTTTATATCTTGCTAAAATATGGCTGAGAAACAGATTAGTCAGTGAGGTCCGTTTTCATGGGTTATCACTTTTCTTAAAGAAAAAGGATACTATGTTTAGTTTTGTTAATGCATTATCAGACACTGGTAAATACTGGCACAGTGCTGAACATTATTATTTTAAGAAGTAACTTGCAGCCTTGTGCAAGAGAACATGTGTTGGGTCTCTAATTGATTTTTCAGTAGTCATGTTTGGTAGGAATTGCAGACATTACTATATTCAGTGAATGGACACAGTGAAATATCCTGAGAGAGAGTATTTTAATGACTTAAGGTTTCTCAAAGTAAAAAGCAAAATAGGTTTTTTGTTTTTTCGCTTTCTTTTAGCTTTTAAAGGGACTTGGGATATCAGACTTCAAAGATATGGTACTTTTAATGCAATAAAAGTTCTTTTGGGTAATATAGTTAATTTTCCCCTTTGAATCTTGTATAGGTACACATGGCTGCCAATGCTCTCAGATGTAAAGACAGAATAACATAAAAGGAGTATATTGATAGTTCTTACATTAAAATAAAATATTTCTAAATATTTAATATTAAATCTTTCTAAGTATTAAATGGTAAGTATGTGATGCACCTTCAGAAAGTCATGTGAAATATTTGATTTTGCTCCTTTTGGGATCTTCTACTTTTACTGTGTTATTTTAAACCCTTATTATATCACCCATCATATATTCTCTGCTAACCAGGTAGCTGTACAATTTATTGCATTGGTATTACACCCAAATATACATGATTTTATTTGTCTATGGTAGTGAGCAAGTGTGTGTTTGCATATTCTCTGAGGATTTTTTCCAAAAATTGTTCTTCCTGGGTGTAATTACTTAAGATTTGCAATAACAAGTAATTAGTATTGTGCTGGGGAAAACATTTTTAATAATCAGAAAAAAAAACCCATAATGAAATAACGTTCTTTCAAGTACTGGATGAAATACTTTCTTCTTTTTGGACAAATATATACAAAGGCAAAAATGTATTCTAATATTCAAGTATATAAAGAATATAAGGAATTTATTTTAGTTACTATACACAAGAATTTTGCAACCTTCATTAAATAACATAATATTTGATCTAACAGTCATAAACTGATAATCTGCACCATTTTATTTTCATTTAAATTCCAGTTTTTTGTAAAATTGAGTCTCTTGTTCACTTGTCTTTCTGCAATCCAATGATCTCCATGTAGAAACCCCTATGATTAATTTCTGTTTGGAGCAGCTAGTGGAAAAAATTAACCCCCTGAGATCAGATCTGTGCTCCCACAGTGTTGCTGACTACCAAGATGGAATCTGATGTCACCTCTCCAAGATGGAGCATAAACATCTCCTCTCAGAGGATTATGCAGTTTTTAGTTGACCTCAGCATCCTCACTGTCCTATTGCATTCATTGATATGGTATGGGGCACAACTAATAACAACTTGCTTATAACATTTTTTTTGCTTTCCTAGCCATATATACCTTTGCTGCACAGAATGTAACATACTGGCTTGGCTATGTAATCATCACTATGAAATATTATATTAGCTCCACTGAATTCCAGCTACAATTCCAGTTAGTTTTTTCTTTTCTCCCAGAAGATGGCACTGTGCCTTCATAAACACACAACAAGACTGCAAGATTTCTGCACAAATAAATCTAATGTTCATGTTGCACTACCTTTTGGTGGATTTTAGCAAATATTTTTCCTCACCAGGCTCTTGAAGGCTACCACTATGGCTGGCTCAAATGAAAATCAGTTTAAAGCTTTCAAGAGTAATCTACAACCTTTGTTTCTGTCGAGCATATAGGTTATCTATCTATCTATCTATCTATCACAATGATTACAGTCTTCTGAATGAACACTATTCCTATGCTCTTTCAGAAACATTGTAATGCGAGCTGTTTTTAAGACAGAATTTATAAGATGTGCTTGTCTCTTAAAAATGTATGTTCTTACCCCCTTTGATTATGATCTGAAACCAGTTTTTTTTCCCGAATTGAGCATTCAGAGAAACTGTGAAACAGATGCTACTTTAATTATGAATTAAAACTTGAAAAATGGTAAAGCAAATGTCATGGCATCACTAATCTACTCCCCGTATATTATATAAATAGCTAGTTGCTTTTTCCCTTCCCCTGTGCTTTTAGCACTAGACCTGAGCAAGAATTTCAGCATTGAGCACTAGATTTAGTTTATCAGAAGTGGTGATAAACTAGTGTTTGGTTTATGATGTCAGGAGTGCTTTTTTTGCTGAAATATGTGATATTTTTCCAGGGCCAGATTTGGCGGGGAGGGAGCTCAATGGTACAGTTACATGCCCACTTCTGAAACTGTCCCCACATGATCCAGGTGCAGAGCTGCTCCTGCCCTGCTCAGCAGTTCTGTGGGGATCTGGCCTTGGCTGGCAGAGGATAGTGGCAGCAGTACACAGATCCCTCCTTCTAGCACTTGCTCCCTTTTCAGCTTCCCTCTGCTGTGTCTTTCACTGGTCAGGAGCATGTGCTGGAAGGAGGAAACCCCAGAGCTGCTCCTCCCTGTGCTGCAGGAAGCAGCTGTGCAAGAAGCCAGGCTCACTTGGGGACAGCGGTGGCGGTGCACAGGTTCCTTCTTCCAACACTTGCTCCCTGCCAATGTGAGACACTGTGGGGAGAGAGTATAGGCAGGGAACTGGCACTGGGCACAGGAATTTGTACACTGCCACCACTATCCCAGGCCAAGCCTGGCACCCTGCACAACTGCTAGCTGGAAGCAGCCCACAGCTGTGGAGTGGGGCAAAAGAGCAATTCTGCAACCTCCCCGGTCCCTCCCCTCCCAGGTCAGCCAGAGACAGCAGCAACCGCGTTGGCACAGAGCAGGTTCCTTCTGTGCCCCCTGCCATTCATGCATCTGTTCCCCGCCCTGCTCCCCAGTGTTCTTGCCTGACCCATGCCCCCATGTTTTGAATGATGGTGTCCTGTACCCACCTGGAGTAAATCCTAGATCCACCTATGTATTTTCTTAGGATTAGATGTTGAAAGTACTAAGTGGTGTCAGTGACAACATTATTGTTCTAGCATGCTCAGCGTTTTCTGGAAAACAAAATTAGGCTGAAACCTCGGAAAAATCCTGAGGTCTGTTTTAAGGAACTTCAATTATGAGCTCTTTAATATGTGCCCCTCCCTCTTCCTTTCCCTCTCCCTTACTCAGCGCGCTTCATGACAAACTCTTTTACAGGATGGTATTTCTCCCTCCCTGGCACCTGGCGGCAGAAATATCTCTGAAGAACTCTCCAGAACTCTCTGCCTCCAAGCTGCATGCACAGCTGACTTGGAGCTTTCAAGGGATTTCTCAAATAATTATAGCTATGTATCGGTCTGTTCGATAACTTTGAACCTGTACCTCTCAGCTTTGCTGTACTTCACTCTCGTGGGTTTTAGAGGCAGATTGGAAGGGCACAGCAACCACAGTTAGTTGCAGGAACTTACCTTCCAGCTGGCATTTTGGCAAGGTTCACACTGGTATACTGGAGGAGCAACCAGCGGAGGAACATAGTTTCTGCCAGTGTGGGTGAGGTGCAAATGGTAGTGAAGCATGGCTCCTAGCTTGGCTGCACTGGGGTTTAGGTCAAAGGGTGGGGTTGAGATCAAAGGGAAGTTTCCATCGCTGATACCAAACCAAAATCAGTGATACAGAACTTGGAATTAGATCCCTTTTCTCACCATCAAAGATTACTTTGTGGCTCATTTAGGCATTCCCACAGAGCAGGAATAAGCATTCACTGAATCCTCCTGAAACTGGGGAAGGTACAGTCCCCTCCCTTACCCACAACCATAGAAACTAGAGAGAAGAAATTCCTGTTCCCAGCTAGCATGCAGGTGTGAAGGAATGGTTGAAAGGGCTTGTTGGAAGAAGTAAAGTCCTTTTTATCTATTTCATCCTCAAGGTCATAGCTCCCATGAAAGATGCAAAGGTTTGTGACCATTATGATACCAGTGAGATGTAGGTCTGCAGTAGCTCTGGCTCACTTCTTCTCTGTGGTCAAACCCTACTCAGCTTGACCACAGTAGCAAGCAGCTGGGTGTGAAGTGATTTCAGATCCCCTTCCTTGGGGAAATGACCCTGCCTTGTCTTTTACCCTCCAGTAGGCCTAAGGGAGCTTAAAGGGTTATTACTTTCTTTAAGCTGACGTATCAGACACACATGCCTATAAATCATCCCTTCAGTTTCTGGTAATGTGAATTTCCCATCACAGGCAATCTCTCCCTTTCTTTCAAGTTCTTACCTCAAGGGTACCTAGTGCATGTAGATCAATTAGTTCCTAGAGGATAACCTTAAAACCTCTCATGAACGTGTCACCTCTAAATCCTCTAAAGCAGGGATTGGCAATCTTTGGTTATCATAAGCCATTGCTTGTGACCTCTCCCCCACACACCCACAACCTCACCCTACACACACACTGTAGGTTGCAAATCTCCATATCCCCTAACAATCAGCAGATGCTACTGAGGGAATCAATGGGAAAGGCTGGTGGTAGGATCCTGGAGATACTTCCTCTCTGGTCAGAGCATGCTACTGATTCCCCAAGCAGTAGGGGCTGGATCATAGACTGGTCACCTGTGCTCTAAAGAGAAGGTGAAAACTTCAAATCTGGGACTTTGAAAGAAAGACCTCAGACTCTCAACTAAGCGTCCCAGAATTGACTCTGTAAGAGGTGTTCTAATATTAAAGGCATTTGCTTTTAGAGAATGAAACACCCGAGCAATACAAACACCAAAAAGCCTTTTGTCAAGTTAGAATCATGTAGACAGGTCTTCCTTCTCATCCAATTTAAAGCTGAGGCTGTGATTAAATTTAGTAGGAATTATTGTACATACTTGTACTTAAAGACCATAAACTCTTGATTCCTCTGTCTAATGATAAACCTGCTGAGGCCTTCTCACTGAAGTCCTTACTCATCTGCTGAGGAAAGATTCCTACCAAAGCCATGCATGGAAGAATAAAATCTTCACTCAGTCTAAACTGAGATACAGCAGCCTTGGCCTGCAGGGACTGCTTCTCTTACTGAGGGCTGGGAGCTCACTGTGAATGTGTGAAAAATAGCACTATATAAAATCTACTTCAAATTGCTTTTCGGCTTTTTTTTTTCAGAACTAATTCACCTGACAAAATTGCTGTACACTCAGAGTTTCCAATCACGGTACCATTTGAGAACTGGAATTGCTGGCTAAATTCTGATATCCTTCCAAATATCCTCTGGGAATGTAAAGATAAGCATTCACTGAGCAAGGAAATGAATGAAAGAATAATTTATCTTCCTTATCTTATTAGGTATCTTCTTCAAAGCTACAGCTACTCAAATGCTGTATAGAGATTATGCTTTACTTGAGAGGCCACTGCTGCCTATCTTGAACTGGAAGGCCAGGTGAGGATTCTTTGGAAAACCATCTAATCCAGCAGTTCCCAAACTCTGACAGATTGTGCACCACCAATTTAAAATGATACAACTTAAGCACTACCAGCAAATTTTTGTCATATGAAGTCATTATAATAAATCTGTTAAGGCATACATCTGACAGGTTGTCTGTATACCACTGGTGGTACCTGTACCACAGATAGTGAACCGCCGATCTGATGTTTCACCCAAAACGGTTCAGCTGTTGTCAAGAGGGAAGCAGAAATACATTGTTAAAAGATTCTGCTGATCTCTTTGGTGCTGATACCTCCATTCCTTGGAATAGCAAATTAAAATATTGGCCTTTGTCCCAGGGACGGGTCTTTGTCGGGTCTGTTGAACAGTTGTTCAGATTTGTCCGGCTTGTTATAAACTGTTGAAAAACTGCCATTCATATCTGCTTAGTAGAAAATTTTGAGTTTAGTACTGAAATGTCTGAAGAGTCTGTCCTTGCTGATTTGTGCCCCAGTACTGGCCTAGTGGTGCATGTAGTATCTTACAGCTCCTGATGATGACCACACCACATATATGGCTTCCCCACAGAACAGCTGAGCATATTCCAGTGTGGTGTTGCATGGTGAAGATGGACTTTACGACTCTCATCCAGGGTCAGACTAGGTGCTGAAACTGAAACTAGGACTTGGAAAGAGAGGTGGAAGTATGGCTAGTAGCCACATAGAGTTGAGGATAAGAGAGCTGAACCAGGACACTGGGATAGGGAGCTGTTGAGGAAAAGTGGGCAAACACTGAAATCAAACGAGAAGTAGTGGTGGAAGTTGGGAGGGAGAACTGGCTGGGCAAGCAGATTGGGAATAGGGACTAGTAAGGGAGGAATGGGAGTGGTGGCAATGTCTGACAAGATGTGGTTTATATCTTCAGTTGGCTTTTTTTCAGTGGACAGAACACCTGCAGTGGGGATGAGCCAAAGGTATGTATTAAAAGGAGGCTGTTTGTTATTTGTTGTAGAAGGTGGTAGATATATAGTGAGAGAGGCAGGTAGTTTCAGTAAAAGAAAGGATGGTCTCATGGTTAAAAGACTTGAATTTTGTCCATATCTCTTCAAAGACATTTTTATGTGAGAGGTAAGGCCGGTCACTTATCTCTCTTTTAGGGAGGCCTCCACTTTCCTTATGGTTCATGTCCTAAATGAAGATATGGTGGGGATGTTAGGCTTCAGCTCCCATTTCTGCTGCTTCCAGTACTTCCAACCCTTTCCCCTTCCTCCTTTACACTCTGTTCTGTTTCAGTAGAATTTGCTCTTCTTTCTGTCTCCACACTGATGCCATCTGCCCTCTTCTATGTCTTTATTATAAGCCTTTCTTTGAAATTTGACTTCTAACTCATTCTCTCTTCCTCTTAAAATCATAGAATCATACACAATTATGGCTGGAGGGGACCTTGGGAGGTCATCTAGTCCGCCCCCCCCCGGCTCAAAGCAAGACCATCCCCTACTAGATCATCCCAAATGAGGCTTTATCTATCCACGTCTTAAAAACCTCCAAGGGTGGAAATTCCACCACCTCTCTCAGTGACCTGTTCCAGTGTTTTACTACCCTCTCAGTAAGCAAATTCTTCCCAATATCTAACCTAAACTTCCCCTGCTGCAACTTGAGACATGAAAGTTGGTTGGTACACATTATTTTAGAAACACTTACTGTAGAGAATACAATGACAAACTTCCCTCCTTATGTTGTAGTCGGCCCATTTTCCTTCCCCCATGTCTTATGGTTCTGATGCATTTCAAAATCTTGCTCCACAGGAGATTTGACATTGCCTTTCCCTTTCACTAGCTGACTTTAAATAATATCTCCGCCAAGAGATTTCCCTGAAAGAGATTTCTATTAGCTATAGGAAAAAGGGCACATTATAAGTATTCACAGGTTACAATGTTAGAGAGTAATATCCATCTACAGACTGAAGTACTATTATTTACTGTTCTTACCCAGAAGAGGCACTATTGCAGTTCTAGCCATGGTCTGAGGAACTCCTATTGTTTATAGGAATGCAGGGGTTACCTACGCATATCAAAAGGCAGAACTTGGTTGCCAGTAATGCATTTATTTCATATTTGTGTATACATTTCTTTTGTATTGCTTGAGAAAGAAAGGGACTGTCATGTACATTATCTATACATTTCAAATGAGAGTACAAGTAATGGTATTGGCAATACCAAAGAATCAATATATGCAGACGAATCAAAATAATTTCTTTCCTGTGTACTGAAAATATTGATTTCTAGAATTACTGCAGCTCCCTTTATTGGTTTCTCTTTGTGAAACTCCAAAACTACTTCAGATTCTTTTTTTTTTCTTCCAAATCATCCAAAGTGATTGACAGAAATGTATCAAATTAAGCATTAACTGATCCATTAATTTTGGGCTCAGCCTTTCATTCAGATATCACTGCTGTACCATTTGCTAAGTCAGGGTTCCTTTAATGAATTAATGCCAAGCTTAAAAGAAGAAGGCAAATGCTTTTAGTGGCTCATGAAAAATACATTTGGAGGAAAGATTTCATTTTAAATGATTAACTAGAACGTTGAGGCTACAGTGAAATGCTTAGGGACTTAAAACCAGCATTTGCCTACTGTGAATCTAGGTAGCAAGGAGATGATCATTTATGATGCACTTGCAATGTGAAGGTGCCAGCGATGGAAAAGTCAGCTCATTTTGCTGTGTTGCTAATTGAGAAGAAAAAGTTGTCAAGGGGTGATTTGTCACATTTAGTTAACTAAATCTTATCTTTAGTGAATTGTTCCATATTTCCATTTTTTCTGATGTTCTGTGAAAAGGATTCATTTCACAAGTAACAAATGCTGCACATTTTCTTATACATGGCTTATCCATAATTAATGTGAGAGTCTGAATTCAATCTATCCTCTATGAGAGCTCTGAAAAAACGCCAGGATGTGCAGAGTCCTGGAAACAAGAATGTTTCCATCAGAAATGCTATTTACAGTGGATTAATGTAAACTGTTGTAAATACTAAGTATCATTGCCACTTGAAACATGTCTAGTGTGTTGCACCAACACATTCATTCACTCCTTGGAAAGAGGACCTATGAAACAAACGTGTTTTTTTTCCCCCCTTATGAAATTCATCCTGTTCTACATTGAGGGGAGAGAAAGTGGAGAAGGAAGGGGAGGGAGAAAGACAATTCCAGGGTAGCCGGTTGCTCAGCAGTTAGGGCAAAGAGATGCACTGTGAGGCAGCTGTAGGTTCAAGGCTCTGATCTGCCTCATAAAATGAATTGGTGTCTCCCATGTTTCCAGATGAATGGGTAAACAAGTCTACTTGCTATTTTGATACGAGTCTCACTTAATCAGTCCTGTTGAACTGTTCACTTTTTATATTGAAACAAAGATTTCATCACCTTCCACAACTCAGGTGAGTGCCCCAACTGCTGGGCTCTAGGGTCCTCTCTCTCTCTCCCCTAATTAACACTGAATTACCTATACAAAGGGGAACAGCTGGAATAGGAGGGACTGAGAAACACAAAGGCTGCCTCAATAGTCTGGTGAAGGGACAATCCTTTGGCATGCAAGAGAATGACAGAGCTGGAGCCTGAACCTCAGTTTCCCATTTGCACAGCTTTTAACTCTTCTGGGGGCGGGTGCTGTCTACCATTCCATTTGAAAAACACTTCCCAGTGAAAGCTTAACTGAAACAGGTAGGTTTCCATGGAAAACTTTGGTTTCCAGAGATGCCCATTGTCCTACAAATAGACTTTTGATCAAAAGATTCTCAATATGCTGTACAGGGGAACAATTTCCATGTGCTGATCCTTGGCTATGGTGTACCTTTGGTCCTGCATAGCAGCCTGTAACAGAGCACTGACTGATTATCAGCAGGAGGTTAGCTTCAGAGATCAAGGATAGAACGTAGTCCTAAAGCAGTGAGTAAGCTTTTAGCTGTTGTTGTTTAGTGTTTATGAAATACCTCATCATGTTAATCATTACTCTGTTGGGGAACATATGGTATAATAGAGCAATTTTTTCTGTTGCAACAAACTCAGAGGGACCATAGTAGGTCAGAACGTTTTTAACATTATAGTTTCCTATTCAAAATGCCTTGGTTTATCTTGTGAATCATATTTGCACACCTAACTTTGTGTGGCACCCCACAGCCCCCTTGAAAAGATCTCAAGGCACCGCAGGGGTGCAGGACACCCTGGTTGAGAACTACTGTTCTAAATATACAACAGAGACAAAAGGCTGGAAGAAAAGCAGAGGCATGAAGAAGTGAAGTCATTTTGCTTAAGGTTATACAGCAGGTCAGCAGCAGAAGCATGAACAGAAGCCAGCTCCCCTTGAGCCTCAATCTAATGGCTTATCCATTGGACTTCACTGACTCTTCCCTTTCCCTGCCATATCTTTCCTTTTTGTTTTCTCCTTATACCATCTTCCAGATCCTTCCTGCACCCTTTTCCACTCCCCTGACTGAAGTAATCCACAATGCATTGATATTTAAAGGATCATCATTCAGTTTAACTCCAAACGAAAGGAAGAGTGGTTTGTTTGCCTTTCTCAATCTATTGTTTACAGATTTGGGAAGATAATTTTGCTCTAGTGAATACTTAAGTGAATTTCAGGAAGATTTTTCCTTAGCTGTGAAAATTTTATATTGTGCAGAATCTGAAAGTCATACAGGACATATAAGTAGCTGGAGTTAGGTACAACTTGGCACCACTGATTTAAGTGAATTAAGATCAACTCCTGAATATGACTGTGGGGAGATAACATGAACAGCTTGCCGCTTTTAAGACCACTGTTACATTGTAACTTTGTAGGTGTCCTTAACTTTGACCTACATTGTCTTACTGTATGGTGAATATGGAACAGTTTTTGAACTAGTAGCCTTTTTTTTTTGCCTATAATTAGACAATTTATATCTGTTTTGCTTAATGTAGCATTCACTTGATATAATTATTAACACAAGTTAAGTTTAACCTGTTTAATAGTTCAACATGGGGACCTTGAGGAGTCCCAGTTCAGTGCCAGTCCCTATATCCTATTGTCCTTTAGTCTCATGGATTCATTTGTTTTGCCTGATTAAAATACTTTGTGAAGGTCTGCAAAAATGTAAGTGAGGTTGTGCATAATGGGACAGAGATGCATTGAACAAACTGTCCCACAAAATTTTGAATTGTGTTGGATACAAGTTTCAGAAGGTGCAGAAAGCAATTAGAATCGACATTATTATAGACTTTCTTCAGATTAATAGCAAAGAACTAGTTGAGAACGTGAAAGTGGAAGATAACTTTAATGACAGTGATTTATGCAATTAAGAAGGAGATGGAAAGAAAGGAAATATTGTAAGGGACTAACTTCACATTGTGCTGAAATCCAAGAAAGAAGCAAAACGTAGCTAGCTCAGATTATTAAGTATAAGAAGAACAGCACAAGCAAGTAGGGTTAAAATCAGAAAGGTCAAGAGATGAAATGCAACTAGCAAGAGATATAAAAGATAATGAGAATATTTTGTAAATTCATTAGTCATAAGAAAGTATATTCTTCCATTACTTGATGGGAAGAAAAGGTGAATAATGGATAAGGCCAAGAAGGCTGAAATGTTTAATGCTGCTTTTTTTTTTTTTTGCTTCAGTCTTCACTAAAAAGGTGAACTGTGATCAGATGGCTAACACAATTAACATCAGAAACAAGGGGGATGAAGTCAGGATAAGATAGAAAAAAATAAATTAGAGACTATTTAGATAAATGAGGTGTTTTCAGACCAGCTGGGCCTGAGTACTTAGGGAACTGTTCTGAGATTGCTTCAGTCTGTTATCCTTTATTTTTGATAACTTGTGAAAGATGGGCAGTGGCCTAGAAGAAAAAGGAAAACAGTGTTTTATCTGTCAAAACTAGGGAAAAGAAGAGTTTAAAAATTACAGACTGGTCAGTTAATTAATCAATTGGCTTATAAGCATCTAGAATATATGAAGGTGGTAAGTAACAGTCAAGATGGATTAATCAAGATCAAATCTTGTGCTGACTAGGTTCTTTCTGTGACTGATATCAGGCCTTGTGAACAGGGGAGAAGTCATAGAGGTATTGTATTTTGACTTAAGTGGTCTTTTGATACCACCTCACATAACATTCCTATCTCCTTTCACATGGCTTTGGGAGCAAGAGCTATGGTCACAGTTTTAATTCCAAATTCCTCAACCAAACCAATGCCCTGCTGGAAAGCAAGTGTAACTCCAGGATGTTGCCGTCAAACTTGTATCTGGGGCAGGATGTTATGTGCTCCATGGTTTGGTCAGGGTTTCCACAATCACAGCCAGGAGAGGTTTTAGGTGCCACTTATGCATCAGGTGGCCACACCGGCCGTGTCCAGTGTGTATCCTATTAAGGCAGACAAGGTTCTTTGGGTGCATCTGATATCTTTTATTAGACCAACTTAAATAGTTGGAAAACAATTATTAAGCAAAATTTGGGTTCAAAAACTCTTCATCAGGCTAAGGAAGTTTCAGCAGTTTGTTCATGCTCTTCCTGGATGGAATGAAAAGTAAAGGAGCCAGAGGCTGGGCTGGTATGCATGCAAGACAGGTAGTCAGTGAAAATGTAAATTGAGGAGTCAATGGGTGAGAGACAGGCTGGGTGTGGTGGGGGAGAGAGAGAGAGAGAAGGGGGATGAATAGTGGAGAGATACCCAGGGAGTCAGATGTCAGGCAGGTTATAATGTATCATAAATCCAATGTCTATACTTAGTCCATGATTTTTAGTGTCTAGGAGGCTGATGAAGTGGAGTTCATAGGCTGGTCTCTTTCCAGTGTGCATTCATTCTGGTGCACAGTTGTTGTTTGGTCTCCTACGTATTTTTCATCAGGGCATTTGGTGCATTGGATGAGAGAGATTACATTTCTGGAGGTGCAGCTGTAAGATCCAGGAATGCTGATGGCTCTGTTGTGGGGTGTAGTAATTGTGGTGGAGGTGGAGATGTGTTGGCAGGTTTTGCATTTCTTGTCGTGGCATGGTCGGGATCCTTTTGGTGTGTTCTGGGCTTGAGGAAGTTTTCTTCTGGTGATGAGGTTAGTGAGGTTCAGTGCTTGTTCGAAGGCTAGGATAGGTGGCTCTGGGAAGATCTTTTTAAGGATAAGATCTCTTTCTAGTATGGGTTGCAATTGTTTGAGGATTTTCTGTACAGGTTCGAGGGAGGGGTGATATGTCATAACCAGCCGTGTGTGATTTGTGGGGCTTTTTCTTCTGTACTGCAGCAATTCTTCACATGGTATCCGGGTGGCTCTTTCAAATGTGTGAGCTCTCTCTCTAGGAGAGTGTCCTTGTTGGGTGAAAGCCTTTTTAAGATTGGTGAGGTGGCAATCCCAGTGGTTCTCTTCAGTGCAAATACGGTGGTATCTGAGGGCTTGGCTGTATATCACAGCTTTTTTGGTGTGTTTAGGGTGATTTGCTGGTTGCTGGTTTTGTGCAGATATGTATGTTGGTCTGTGGGTTTCTTGTATAACGTGGTCTGTATTTTATCATTCTGGATACTGAACATTGCGTCTAAAAAGGAGATGTTGGTGCTGGAGTATTCTAGAGAAAGTTGGATGGAGGGATGGCGATTGTTGAATTTCTGATGGAACTCAACCAGAGATTGCAGGTTTTCAGTCCAAATGATGAAGATGTCATCAATATATCTTAAGTACAACAAGGATTTGATGGTGCAGTTCTTCAGGCAGTCTTCTTCCAGGTGGGTCATAAAAAGGTTGGCATACTGTGGGGCCATTTTGGTGTCCATAGTTGTTCCCATAGTCTGGAGGAAGTGTTGGTTATTAAAAACAAAATTGTTATGTGTGAGGATGAAGTGTACAAGGTCAGTAATATCTTTGGGACTGTATTCTGAGTTGTAATCTTGTTCCTGTAGATATAGGTAGGCTTGGTGCCGTCCTGGTGTGGGATGTTGGTATATAGGCTGGTAACGTCCATGGTGGCTAGGAGAGTGTTGCTGGGAAGGTGGTATCTGTTTTTAAGTGTCCGTAGAAAGTCTGTAGTGTCTTGTACAAAACTTGCTCTGTGGGTGACGAGCAGTTTTAGGGTTGATTCAATGAAACCTGATATTTCCTCATTTAGGGTCCCATGGTTGGATATGATAGGTCTGCTAGGGTTCCCTTGTTTGTCGATTTTAGGGAGCATGTAGAAAGCCCTGGGTTAGGTAGTGGGGTGATCAAGGTCTGCAGTTTCTTGTAGTCTTGATGGAAATGATTGGATGGTATTGTTGAGCTTCTTGGTGAAAAGGGAAGTAGGATCTTCTTGTAGTTCTTTGTAGTAGAGAGCTGTCTGTTGGCTTCCTTTATGTAATCTTCACAGTTTAGGATGACTGTGGCTCCTCCTTTATCTGCTGGTTTTATCACTATTTGGTGGTTAGATCTTAGATTCTGTGGCCTTTTTCTCTGGTAGAGAGGTTGTTATGGTGGCGTGTGTTGCTGATTATTTCATTGTTCATTCTTTCCCTGAAGCAGTCAACGTAGTGGTCAAGGTTAGGGTTTTGTCCACTGTGAGGTGTCCAATCTGATTTTTTGGGGTTTTCTGGTGTCGATCTTCTCCTGAACGTTGTCAGAGGATGAGCTGTTGTTAGGAGTGGGTTCAGTTTGGTTGTGGAAATATTCCTTGAGGCAGAGGCGGAGGCATCGGAAGAATTCTTCTAGTTCTCCACATTGAAGCATTTTATTAGGGTATTTTTCTGTACAGAAATTTAGGCCTTTAGAAAGGACAGATTTTTCAGTTTTGGTAAGCGTGTGTGTGGAGAGATTGATAATATTTTTGGGTTGGTTGCTGCTTTCAGTTTTATCAAGTCTGAGGCTGGAATGTTGTCAGCTGTTGGTGTTGTTCCTCTGATGGTTGTTTTGTGGCTGGGGAACTTGTTGTTGGAGTAATTTGTTCTATTTCTTCTTTTTATGTAGGATGAATGTTGTAGAAAGTTTTTCATAGTCTCTTTGTATCCATTGTATATTGTTAGGGAAGATGATTGGATTTCTGTCTTTTAATTTGTTGCAGTATGTGGTGATTTCCTTCCTGAGTTGGTCTCTTTTGGAGTAGGTTAGGTGAAGTAGACGATTTCTAATTTTCTCTGAAGCTCTTCTGCATAGCTGTGAAGCATATTTGTAGTCTGGTGTAGTAGTCAGGATTGTAGATGTTTATTTGTCCGCATGCTTTGTGGGTGACTGAAGCCCAGTTTTTGCATTGTTGGGTCAGAAACAAGGTGTTTTCGGGGAAAGTGTTTTCTGTCCAAGATTTCCTCCAAGATTCTTTAGTGTTGTGGCATAAGAGGTGCTTGATTCATGTCCAAAAAGTTTGTGAAACCATGTAATGAGTTGGGAGATCTTAAAGGTCTCTGTAGATGGGAAGGTCCAGAATACTATTGATAAACATTATTTCTCTGTATGTTACATCCGGTTGAATAGAGGGAGGGGTAATGTTTGAAAGTACTGGTAGCCACTGCACTGGAGTTGATATTAAAGTCCCAGAGATAGTCCTCATTACTGAGCAGAATTGTGTGTTGATGAGTTTAGTTATGTCAGCTTGAGGCCCAAATGGATGCACTGTACTCAGCTGTTGAGAAGACCAGTGTTATGGCAGAAGTACGGAGGATGATGGCTTTTGCACCCCAGCTTGTGCTGGCAAGCTTTTGGATGATGTTCACTTGTGCCTTTGTTTTCATGGCAGTCTTTCAGAGGTGATAATGGTAGGTTAGGGGGTGGTCAAGGTTCACACCAAGATAGGTAGGAGTTGGGTCATGGCATGCTTTTTCTCCACAAAAGGTGATGTTGAGTGTGTCATGTGCCTTGCAATTGTCAAGATGGAATGCGGAGATGATGGACGTGGCTGGATTTGTTCGTGGTCTCCACTTACGAAAGTATTTAGCCATTATGGATAAGTCAGGGTTCAGTGTGGCTTCAGTATCCTGAAAAGATTTTGCTTGTATGGTCAAAGCAATATTGTTGGCATAGATACATTTCCACTATGATGTGTAGGGCATATCACTTATGCAGTTGTTAAAATGTGTCAGTGCCAGAACACTACCCTATGGGAGGTTGTTGTTGTACCCCCTACAAAAAGGCACTGCCGACACTGTTGGTGACGACTGTGGGCAGCTGCTGCTTGCCACCCTGCCGACATTGCTGGCAGCATCTGTGGGTGGTCTGCAATCACCGCAGGCTACTGCCAATGCTGCTGGTGACGTCTGTGGGTGGCTGCCAACTTCTGGTCAGCGCTCACCATGGCACTGGCACCATCTGCAGGAGCGCTGCACTTACCACTGCCACGCTCCTGCCACTGCCAGCACAGCGGTACCCCACCAGCTGCTGAGGGCACGTGGCAGCCCCTGTCTTGAGCTTTCAGTGAAAACCATCCTTGATGTTTGTAGTGACGGCAAGGATGTGTTTACAGCAGCTACAATGGGGTCTAAACTCAGCCTGTTTTTGGGGGAGTAATAGGTTGATGATAGGGTTAATTCTTAGAAGGGTGAGCCACTCCAGGAGCTTATAGGCTGTGCAGAGCAAAGAGATGAGCCTGTAGCTGCCAGGGTCCAATAAGCAATCTAAAGAAGTATGATCTAGATCGGGGTAATCAAGACCTGGTCCATAGGCCAGATTTGACCCATTGAGTCATGTTATTTGGCCTGTGGGCTCCCCACAGGTCTGGAAATTGGGTGGTGGGTGAGTTGTATCAGTGCTAATTGCCAAGGCTCCCAAAGCCACAGCAATTAATACTACTGCTGCTCAAATTTCTGGACTGAAATTTCTGCCACTGGTCATATTTCTGAAAACATAAGTGACCCACAATACTGTTGACTGACCCTACATGCTGGATTAGGCCTGTGGGGCTGTATTTTGCTACTATAACAGGGTGCGCACACAGTTGGAAAACCATACTCAAAGAAGAGTTAGTAATAGTTCACTGTCTAAATGGAAGGATATATTAGGTATATTTCTGCAGATAGTTATCTTGGGTATGATACTATACAATATCTCGGTTAATGACCTGGGTAAAAGATTACTGAAAATAAGAATGTAATAATTTTCCATGCCCTCTAGGACAAGAAATAATGGGCTTAAACTACAAGATGGCTTTGATTGCCAATAATTAGGTGCAAGTAAAAATATCCCAATATTAAGAAAAACTTTCTAACATAAGGATAGTTAAGCCCTGGAATAGATAACATAAGGTAGTTGTAGAGTCCTCATTATGGAAGGCTTTTAAGCACAGGTTAGCTAAGCATTTATTAGAAAAGGTTTATGCAGGATTTATCCTGTCTTAGGATAGGGCAGGAGTGGAATAGATAACTCTTGAGGCATCTTTCAGTTCTGTGTCCTATAATTTTATGGAATTTTTAATTCTAAACATTCAGAAATCAATTCGGTGCCCCAGAAAATCAGAGCATTTGATGTAAAACCAAGCAATTTAAAACAAATCAATTTGTCTTAGTTTTCTTAAAACAGATACCAGCCCTTCTGGTTTTTGCTCCCTTTTATATGGTGCTTTTTTCAAGCTTTTCTTCACAGTAATGAGAAGCTTAATATGTGTGCATAAATAAATGCCTGAGCTTCTTGCATAATCACTTACCTTCAAGAGCGGAGGTTTTATGCAACACATCAAATATTATAAAACTCACAGTAAAGTTTGTAATAGATAGCAACAATACATACATCCAGTAATTATAAATCCATCCATTAGGTAAATCTCATTATTTATTTCTGTAGCATGCTCTCTCTGTAGTGTTGCTGATTCACGTACTGTAGTCTTTTGCCATGCTAGATACAGTGCACATGGCACTTTTTCTTGCTCAGAGATTGCTGTTGATCTGTCATGATTTGAAATTCAAATGACATGTTTCAGAGTTTGGATAGAACAGTAACTAAATGGCAAGCAACTCCTTGTTCTCTCATTTAACATTCATATACTCTTTGAGGTATATGAAAATAAAAGCTAGAACTATGCCAGTTTCACATCCTTCCCTTCTAATAATCAGGTCTCTGTAATTAACACAGAGACAGTGGAACAGGGAGAAGTTTTGCTGGCTGATGTTGCTTTTTTCATAAAGCAAAGCAATACCTTCCACCTAAGTCAAAGCCAGGTCTAGAATTCTTGTGTCTACCCAAACTATTCCCTTCCTCCACAAGGTAGGAATGCTAAATGGTAGGGCTATGCGAAGCTTCAGGTGGTGATTCAATGCGGAGGAGATTTGGCCTGATTCAGTGGCCAAATCTCCAAATCTGAATTGAATCAGGGAACCAATTTTAAAGGTCTGAATCGATTCAAACCTCTCCAAATCTTCGGCAAAGATTTGGAGAGCTTTGATGATTTGGGCAGTCCCCAGTGGCTATAGCAGGGAGCTGCTACCACTCCAAGCTGGTAAGTACTAGGGCTAGGTGGTGGTGGTGGGGGGATCATGGGGAGCAATGCATTGGGGCAATGTTTTAGAAAAAATGCTATGCTTGGGAATATGGTAATATTGCTTATTTGCAAAAGTTTGAGTAAGAATTGCTACAGAGCTGAGAGACTATTGCAGGTTACAATAGTCATTCCCTAAAGGGAATATTACCAAAGAAGTGAAATTTTGTTTAAAAGCTTGATGCTGAAAGAAGTTAGTTTGGGGAGGGTGTGGGGGGGAAGGGAATGGTTTTAGTCTCTCTTTAATAGCATTTGGTGCATTTGAGATGGCTTTGAGCTATACCCAATCAAAGACTTAGGTGCCTACAAGCTAAGTGCTGAAATGCCTAACGTTTAGGTGCCCAACTCTTGAAGCAGAATCCAAAGCTCATGGTGTAGGAGCCTTAACTTGTGTAGGAGCCTTGTCCATGGTTTATGTGGAGAGCTAGATGCCTCATCATAGCAATCAACAACCCCTTGTGCTAGTCACGGAGGGGCCGAGAACTAGCCACTAGGAAATGTAAGCACAGATGTGTGTCTCTAAATCTCACCCTTCACCAGAATTTAGGTATGTAAGTCAGGATTGCCATGTATATTCACTTGGGATCCAGGGCCTGGAGTCTTCTCTTAAGGACAGGTAACCTATAGCTGTTCCTTCAAAAGATGGAATTAAGACTCATTATTTTTCTGTTCAGAAGAGGAGACGGTGTGAGCGTTTTGTTACCCACTATTTCCATAATTACCCTGTGGCTAGTAAGAGACTATTCCTCCTTTGCTTGAAGGGGTTCAAACCCACATTTCCCCTAATTGCTAGTCCATATGCTAGCCTATTCTGTTTAAGCTGTGTTACTGTGCATGAAGGACCCAAGATTGACAGAGTCAGGAAGAAAAAGGAAATCCAGCAGGTGATGTAATCAGATGGGTCTCAGTCTTGGGGGCAGGACTGCATCATATGCATTGCAATGAACAGTTACTGCATAAAATACAAACAAATTTGAAACTAAAGCTGAAATTAAGGCACACTTTTATAATTGTATCCATATTCAAAATATGTTTGCATCTCTAGTTTACTGGAGTGAAAAGGAGAACAGGTTACTAGCCCAGCTCCAGATATGCACTGTAATGGAAGGTCAGTCAACACTGTGTGGCATGTCAGGAACATGAGGCACAGCTCTGAATCCTGGGACCAGGAGATATGGCTTAGAAACCTTTTTACAGAATAAAAAGTAGAAGCTAACACAATTAAGAGGGGTGATACTGTAATTCAGAAGCAGTAACAAGATCCCTTACGTACACAGTTCAAGATGTGTTGCTGTAGCATATCTTTATGCATAATCAGTATAGCTAATAGTAATTTTATATTAACAAAAGGGCAACTACTTTCATTGTTCTGTGTAATAGAGGTAATGAATGGGTGTTGTGTACGTAGAGGAAATGAAGAACTTATCCATCTTGAGGACTTGGTCCTCAGGCCCACACCATGCAACATCTTCATCAGCGACTTGGATGAGGGGGTAAAAAACACCCTATTCAAATTCGCAGATGACACTAAGAAGTGGGGGAGAAGTGGGCATGCTATATGGGAGGAATAGGCTGCAATCAGACCTGGACAGATTACCGGGGTGGGCGGATGAGAACAGGATGGGTTTCAACACTGACAAGTAGAAGGTACTGCACCCGGGGAGGAAGAACCAGCAGCATACCTACAGGCTGGGGAACTCCCTTCTCATCAGTGCAGAGGCAGAAAAGGATCTTGGAGTCATTATTGATGCCA
>NW_017728931.1:81135748-81150906 GCF_001723895.1 Crocodylus porosus | reverse complement strand
AACTGTATTTTATTACACAAATTTGAACTTTAATCAAGTTTAAAGTTGCATGACCTTCATTGAAATCTGTGTTGGGTAGTATAAGATTAAATGGATATTATCCATAGTTTATTTTATTGTGTATATGTCTTATGCATTTTATAATTGTAAATTTGTAGTTAATAGAGTTTAGAGTATATAATTTTCATTCAGGCCCTGCTGGGACCCTCCTCTATTATTTATTTGGTATTTAGCAGCAACATATTTGTATTTTTAGGGGTGGCAGACCAAATATCCATTGATTGATCGATACTATTTACTGAGCAGAGTTGTGTGTCAATGAGTTTGCTATGTTGACTTGAGGCCCAGATAGATGCATAGTACTCAGCATCTAGATACTATTAAACTATTTAAACTACATATAAAAAAAAAGACTCAGGGACTTAGAAACCAGTCAGCCAGAGTTCAATACCTGGAAAGTTATAGGGAGCAAATTATTAAAAATAAAAAAACAAATAAAAGGCAATTTGTAAATAGTGGGAGGAGGAAAGAGTGATTGCTAGCAGCCATCATGGATTTTTTGAGAATAGATCATGCCAGACCAACTTGACATCCTCCTGTGACAAAGTACCTAGTGCGTGAATAACTTTAGGAGCATTATGTATAAGTTGTTACATTGGCCTGGGAATTGCAGAAGGGAACAGCAGATCAATAGGCTAGGAAGGCTCTCTGAATAAGCAAGCTTCATTATTTGATAAGTTTAACTCCTGTCTTTTGAGAATAACACATGTTACCAGGAGTGGGGTGCAAAGGACAGAAAAATGGAGCATCTGAGAATTCGGGAGGAGTTAAAGCTGTCCAGCAATGCAGCAGAAAACTGGAAGAAATTTAAGCAGAGCTTCACGATATATGTGACAGCCAGCGGAGCTACAGAGAAGGATATGATCTGGAGCAGGGGCAGAGCCACAATCCACTTCTTGCATGCCCCTGCCCAGAGCGTACAGGCTGCAGATCTCAGCTCTGCCCTGGCTTGGGAGTAAGCTGCCTCCATCGCAAGATCCCATTGGCTCTGGAGCAGCCTTCTGCCCTGCTCTGCTGTGTGCCCTACCAGCTTGGCTTTCACAGACAAGCTGGGCTGGGGTCTCCATGGAGACCAGCCCCAGCCATGTGGGCAGAGGCTGCTGGGAAATGGAGTCCGGCTGCGGGCTGGATCGCCCATTTTGTCCACTCCTGGTTTATATTGATGTTTGGGGAAATTATATTAATGTCTATTAGTTTGGGGAAATGCTATGGAAGAACATGACTTGAGGCTAAGAAAGACGCTAGAAAGAGCTTGCAGAACAGGTTTGAAAGTGAACAAACAAAAATGCAAATTCAGGGTCAAAGAAATAACATATCTGGGAGAAAAACTCTCTGAGAAAAGGGTGCAAATTGATCCTGCAAGGGTTAAAGCCATTACAAACATGCCACACCCTACAGATGAGGAAGGAGTGCAGAAATTATTGGGAATGATCACTTTTGTAGGGAAATATCTACCTAACTTAGCAGACTAGAGCAAAACACCTTAGATCACTCCTACAAAAAATACTCAGTGGATATGGGAACATGAAGATGAAGCTGAATTTAAAAAACCTGAAGGAAAAAAAATGAAAGCTCTGGTACTAAAATATCATGATGCTAAAAGTCTCATTAAATTGTCAACAGATGATTCTAAAGAAGCATTTGGAGCACCTTTGCTTAAAAAACTGGGGGATAGCTGGAGACCAGTAGCATATGCCTCTAGGGCACTCTCTAAATCAGAGTGTCTATATTCACAAATTGAGAGAGAAAGTTTAGTGCTGGTATAGTGCTGTAAGCAACTTCATATATTCATTTGTGGGAAGCCTGCAATAGCTGAAACTAATCCTAAACCTTTGGTAACCACAGCAAAGAAAAGGTTACCAGACATGCTTCCCAGATTACAGAGACCTTTCTTTCTACTGCAAATATATGATCTAGACATACAGTACATGCCAAGAAAGCATCTACTTATTGCAGATACGTTGTCCAGAGCATATGACACAATAGAAAATGACAGAATTCCAGACTTGGACATAGTATATGTTAATCTAATAAAAGAGTGATTCCTGTCACAGATAAAATGTGGGCACTAATAGCAGAAGCTACTGCGCAGGACACCATATTGCAAAATGTGATAAAAGCTATTTGTGCTGGTTGGCCTGCAAAATATATACAGTAAAAATTCTGTTAACTGGTATCTTACAAGCCGGCATGCTCTACTAACCAGCATGCCAGCTTGTAAGATAAAGTGAAACCAGAAGTGCCCACCATGGCACTTCCAGTTTCTCCAAGCTCCACAGCCTGGGGCAAAGCAGCCTGTACTGCTGAGCCCCCATGTCCCAGGGGCATAACAGGCTGTGCAGGGCCCGCCTCCCTGTCCTGCGGGCCCACAGGAGGGGTGGAGAGGCGGCAATGTCGCTGGAGGGGCAGAAGGACGCCCCAGATGCGGCGGGGGAAGTGGCGGCCTGGGCTGCTCAATTAACTGGCATATTTTGTTATCTGGCATCCCCCATTCCCAGGGGATGCCAGATAACAGAGCTTTTACTGTACCTAGCACCTACTCTCAGTTAAAGGAAGAGCTGTTGCTGCTGGATGGCATTTTGTTCAAAGGCTCATGACTTATTGTTCCAGCAGTGCTAAAGAAAGATGTGTTAAACAGAATATATGAGGGGCATCTAGGCATTGAAAAATGCAAAAGGAGTGCAAGGGGTACTCTATATTAGTTCAACATAAATAATGGCATAGAAGATTCTGTAAAGGCTTGTACAACATGCCTAAAGTACAGATCAGTGCGAACAAAAGAGACCATGATGGTCATGGAGGAGCCCATACCTCTATGGTATCAAGTGGGCATTGACTTATGCACGCATGCAGAAAAAAATTATGTATTAGTGCTGGATTATTATTCTCACTATCCCACCCCCGGAGTTGGGTTGCTCAAAAGCACAATAACAAAACCTGTCATAACTCGCATCAAATCAATTTTTGCTATATGTGAGATTCCACAAATTGTGAGAACAGGCAATGGACCTCAATCAACTCTCTTGAGTTTAAGGAGTTTGCAAGCAAATATGGTCTGTCACAGCACTTCAAGTCCTAAATACCCACAATCCAATGGTCTGGTGGAAAATGGAATACAAATAGTGATGAAATCATTGAAAAAAAGCTAGATTTGCACACTGATGTTTTTCTGTCACTCTTAAATTACACTAAAAAACCAGGAAACATGGATTGTCCCCAGCAGAAATACTGTTTAACAAGAAACTCAAAACCAGGCTGCCAAATCTTGTGGAATGATGCTCATCAGAATGAAAAGCAAAATGTCAAAACATTTTAAAAATTTGAGAAACTCTGACCAAAATGGTATTATGACAGGGGGAGTTATGGCAACTGCACAACAAAGATATGGTGCTTATTTCAGCTGGACAAATGTGGAAACAAAAAGCACTAGTTTCCCATCAAGTAGCTCCCAGATCCTATCAAGTAGTCACATGGGAAGGATGGGTGTTAAAAAGGAACAGACACAGATGACACTTGCAGCTCATAAAGGGGAGAAAAGAAGCAGCATCACAAGATTCACCAGAGGAACAGAGCTAACAACAAAGCAACAGGAAATGACAGAGGAGATTGAAAATGACACAGAAGTAGAGACATCTGAACAAGGAAACCAAACTAGAACTGAACCAATAAGGATTGAGAATGCAGAGAAACTGAGATCACTTAGAGCTGAAAATCCAACACAGAGACTAACAGACGTCTGTTAAAATGTGCTTTAACAATGGGTTGAGCTAAACTTCCAATGTTAGTATTACTTGGGGATATGTTGTATATAAAGGGGGAAGATGTGTGGATATCTTTAAGAGTGTTATGTATCAGTTGTTACACTGGCAAGAGGAAACAGCAGATCAGTAAGCTAAGAAGGCTCTCTGAATAAACAAGCTTTATCATTTTATAAGTTTAACTCATTGGTCTTCTGAGAAAAGCACGCCTAGCTGGATGAATATGCAAAGGAATGCAGTAGAAATATTATACTTGGACTTTGGAAGTATTTAAAAATCCTTACTATATGACATTTTCATAAGTAAATTGGAGAAAGTAGGCTAGACAAAATTATGATTAGACTGAGCCAATTATGTATGTATCTTAAGCAAAGAGTAATTATAAATGAGTAAATATCAGGAAGGTTCAGGTGGGGTTCCACAGGGGCTGTCAGGGGTCCAGTGCTGTTTAATATGTCTGTTAATGATTTGGTTACTGGAATAAACTTCCTGATCAGGCTTACAAGTGACAAAAAACTGGGAAGGATTATAAAATAATAGGAATAGATTAGACAGCTGAGCTAGAGACAATACGATGAAGTTCAACACAGATGAATGGAAGTTGCTACATGGAAGGAAAAATAAACAAATATGCAGTCATGATAGCTGGCTAGGCAGTAGCATTGCCGAGAAAGATCTGAGGGTTTTGGTGGATCATAGACTTCGTATGAGTCCATAGTATGACGGTCACAAAAGAAGCTAATGTAATTTTGGGCTGCATCAACAGGAGTAAGACATGGTAGTACCACTTTAACTTGGTGCTGGTTAGGCCTCAGCTATAGTATTCAGTGCAGTTCTGGGCTCTGCATTTTAAGATGGATGTACAGAAGCTGAAGGGTAACAAACATGATAAAGGGGTTGGAAGGCATGCTGTATGAGGAAACATTGAGAGAACTCTGTATGTTTAGCTTGGAAGAACTGCTATCAGTTATCAAGTATTTGTAAGACTATCATAAAGAAGAGGAAAGCAACTGTTCTCCTTTACTGCAGAGGGTAGGACATGAAACAATGGTTTTAAACTGCAGGAAAGAAGATTTAGTTTCTTGCTGTTTAGAACAGTGATGCATGGGAATAGAAGGTCCAGGGAAGTTAGTCTCCTTCTTTGCAGGTTTTCAGGAGAAAGCTAGGTAAGCATTTGTTTGTGGTCATTCAGCACACCTATATTCATGCATGGGGTTGGACCTTTGGATCCCTTCCAACTCTGGTTCTAAGTGTATTTTTATTTCACTTTGTGGTCCATAAAAAAAAATCATGTAAAAAGTAGATGGGTTAATGCTAAAGGAGGGTGGGTCCTGTTGAACTCCAGTGATGTTCTGGGGACCAAAGAACGTTCAAGAAGCCTGTTCCACAAAAATCACATGCTCTAAAAAATGTTAATGACAATTTTAATATTGAAATACAAATAATATATGAAAGATACAACAATACAGGTAAGCTATAACAAGGCACTGATTAAGAATAATTAACCTAAACAAACAATAGAATCTAATGTCCCAGAAACAAAAATAAATTGATCTTAAATTTACTGAGTCCTAACGCCTTAAAAATCACTGACAGGTGGCCAACATATCGAGGAGAAGAACTTCTTACCTATGTTTTAAAGGCTAAGTTTAGAAAAGCTGCTTATTTCCCCCGCAGATGGGCAGTTCAACAAGAAATGGAGTTTAAGATAGAAGAGCAAAAACTCTGTGGTGGACTTAAATTCTATGCTTGATTACCAGACTTTAAAAGCTTGCTAAATAAAGGTATCTCAAATACAGTTAGTAGATATGTGAATATCCCTAATATGTAATCTAATCAATGATATGAAGTTACACCTATTCTAGTATGACATTTGAACGTACCTTATCCAGGGTGGCTATCATAGAGGACAGTCCGGTTGTCCTCTGTCCTCTATCGATACCAAACTGGATGCCTTTATGTCCTTTATTTTTCTCTTAAAGAGAGACAAAAGAGAAAAATAGACATAAAGGTGTCAGGTTTCATATCAATAGAGGACAGAGTAGCAGAGAACGGAATGTCCTCTATGATGGCCACCCTAACCTTATCTGTTACCCAGGAAATATGCCTAATTTTGTTACTGCTATACAAGCACTTCTGTAGTAAGACCAGATATAATTGGCATGAAACCATGGACATAGATATAAGTGATCCCAAGCTGACCTAGGTAGTTTAGCCAACCTTTAATCTACATTTTTGTCTTCTCACATACGACTTTTCCTTGCCTGTTACCACTTCCTTTGCTGCCTCTTCTTTTAGCTTTGCTTCTTGACCTAACTTGACTTATGATAATTATAAATCATCCTAAAACCTATAAGGGCACTTTTACACATGCTTGGGGGTGGAGCGGGGGAAGGGAAGGGAGTGCTTTAATTAGAGCATCTAGTGTATCAGCATCCCCGCACTTAAATGGTAAGCACGACAAGCCTTAGTTCAAGTGTCCCCAATGCCATTTTTAGGTGTGGGAATGCTGATACACGAGACGTGGGAGGCTGCTGGATTGCAGCAATTACCACACTCCAGTAGACTTGATTAATTGAGCCTGCTTTAATGCACTGTAATCGCGGTGTATTGGAGCAGCCTCCGCTCTCATATACAGGCACCCTAAGAATCTTGTCCTCTATGTCCTTGCTGCTTTGTGACCGTCTGAAGGCCAAGATCAAATTGTGTTACAAAAGTTAACCAGTTAACAGGTTTTTCAGGGACTCAAGTGAAGTGATTAGGACTGTGCCAATTTAGGTGCCTTAGGCCAAATCCTATTTCACCTGTACATGTCCCACAAGGAGACATGAACAGCAGAGGAGTCTGAATAACAGTGGCAGCAGATTCCAAATTCAGGTTTTGTCTTCTGGCTCCTGCCCTTTCATGGTCTGTTTCTGGAAGGCAATATTACATTTTTGACAGCCTCTTCACTACAGCATGTACTTAATTTTAAGCCAGTATTGTGCTGAATTGAAGTTTTGCAATGTACACAGAATACCCCTGTAATGCTAAAACTTGCACTGGCATACCTCGGATGGACTTTGCTAAGTGGAACAGCATCTTTGACTACAATACCTAGCCATCTTTTTGCAGATCTGGTGTTTTAGGTGGAGTGGCACGTGGCAGGTCGGGGGGGAACAAGCAAGACAGTAGCAGATAAGGCAGGGAACTGAAAGCAGAGCAGCATATTGGTCAGGTAACATAGGGCAGGGAGCAGAAAGCAATAGCATGAGTGGCACTTGGGGAGAATGTTGGCTTAATTTGGGTATGCCTGCCAAAATGGTTGACCCCATTGAAGTAATGTATCTAAAAAACATTTATTTATTTTATTTTTATATCCTGTATATATAAAGTGATGGTTAAAATTGTTGGCAGAGACCCGATGTGCTCATCACATGTGTGTACCTAAGAAAGCCAAAGAAAAGGCTGAGTCTATGAAGGCAAGGAAACTATGTATGCAGCTAAAGAAAACAAAAGACTAAATATGCATTTCAAGAGAAACTTGTAAAAAGTGCATTGAATATAGGAAAGATATTCTGTACCTGACATCGTCACATTTTTCAAAACAGGAATTCAATATCTAAGGTATTGTAAGTGTTTCAACCATTCAATTCATGACTGGAGTTTTGTAAATAGACCATCACTGGTACAAGCTATTGCAAATACCCAAAGAAAGGTCCAGTAATCAGTGCCTCTAAGCATCTTGTTTGACCACTCAAGGCCCATCATTTGTAATTGACCTGTAATTGCAGTGGCTGAGAAAAACACAAGTCTTCACACCTAGAGAAATCCAAAAACAGGAGCCAGGCAATTTAACAATTGTAATATGATGGTCACCCTTTACCTCCCTGTTTGTTGGGAATTTAATGTCCAACTATCAAGGAAACATGCTTTGAATTTATACAGTTAAACAGTATAAGAAGTAAGCAAATCTGCCAGCAAGGTGTCTGCAGTCCAGGAAAGACCAAGAAACCACCCTGCCAGCCAGCCAACAAGTGAAGGATCCATGCTTTGAGGCTGTACAAGAACTGCTTGCTGCCTATGTTGGGTAAAGCTCTCTTAGCAGCTAAGACAATACAAGGACTAATAGCGTGTTTTATATTGGGAAAGAGTCGTTTTCTGTTATTTAGTTTTGTAGCTTATTGGTAGTTATTAAAACAAGCCTTTCTGCTATTCATCAACTGAGTGTTGTGTCAATTCTCAGAGCACTAGGTTTAAAAACCCACTTCTAAATGCAACACCTATCCAACAACTTAGAGCAGTTTATCATAAACAGACAAAACTCACAGATATTATTCCTCAAACAACAATTCAGCACCTTTTGCATGGTTTTAAATCATTAAAATGTAGAAGGGGATGCATTGTATGTTCTCCCCAGTTTATCTTTCCTTTTCAGCACCCTGTGTATCTCTGGCCATTCCTCTCTGGCTTGGCTGTATTTAAACCTGGGAGTTTGCTTCAGCCAATCATAAAGATAATGGCCATCTACATTACTTAGGTGCAGATACTAGCAGTACGTAATTCAGTAATAACAAATTAGGAATAAATAGATAGACAAGTTGATAGTGATTAGTTCTGGGATTTTGCTTGGAACCAACCCCTAGATATAAAGAAAATGTTATATTTATGCTTCTTCAATATGCTTTCCTTTAAAACCTTACTCCCACTTTGCTTTTTGACATGTTTTTCTTGAATGACTACCAAATGTATTTTTTTCACAGAAAACTCTATTTAGTAACTAGTGCCTTCTTTTCAAATGCTGCTTATTTATTATGAGTAGAAGTATGTAAAATTCCCTTGAAATTGAGTTTCTAATGTTAACATAGAAATAAATGAACAGTTGAAGAATAGGTCCTTCATAAACAGGCAGTTTTACAAATGTGCCATACATTTTCCTTTTTAGCACATTTAAAAATATTTAAAGGGTCACATCCTATTTTACCTTTACACGTTTTAGAACTGCTTATGTAGCCTCAAGAATGCCATTTTTGGTACCTGCACAGATTTTACTAGTGTAGTTTTCCTTCCCTACTGAGCAAGTTCAGAAGGCTTCAGTATGGCTGTATATTCTCTAAAGTAAAATAGAGATGTCTGGATCTGCTCAGCTGTGTGCAAGTCCCAGTCAGAGAGAAACTGTGATTAGTGAGTGTTTAACAGAGGAGGCAGAGGGCCATCCCACTTTTAGCCCCATGATTAGGACAGTTGCCAGACAGTAGAATATGCAGCTTCTAGATCTCCTTCACCCAGGAGTTTGAATCTGCATCTCTCACTTCCCAGCAGTGTGTCCATGCTATGAGCTATGTACTGTACAGAACATGTTCCAGTACTTCCTGATATGTGGGGTAAGGAGGAAAGCAAGTCAGAAGACATGGGCTCAGTGAGAGAAATACTGTCTTGGCAGGGAGGAATCTTTGGGCCCTAGCACTCTCACCTGCCCCCATGGGCAGAAATAATTCCAATGCTTTTTATTAATTTTACTCAATAATATTGAATGCAAGATGCAGCTAAGTTATTGGTGGTAGGGGTCTGCCAAATTCATTAGTTCTGATATGTTTATTGATGTCTGACTTAATTACGGTTCAAATTTGATTTTCAGCTGATTGCAATTAGCGCTGTGGAGCAAGGAAGGCATCTCAAGGTTCTGAACTTCTGCATAGATGTTTTAAGGAAGGTCTTGTAGGTGACTGTGGAATTGTGTTGGACTGGGTTGGGAAGAACTGGGCAGGTTCCTTCTGCATGGGGGCTTCATGGAAGACGGTCTCAAAGAAGAGCAGGGAGAAAGAAGATTTATAGGTATAAATTAAAATGCTTAGAGGTCCGAAGACTATTTAGTCTTTTAGCTTTGGAGAAGAAGAGGCAAGAAGAACAGCAAAAATTGATGGATATAAAGAAAGGTTAAAAAAGTATGTAATGTTTCTGGTTAAAAAGCTGCCTTTTAATTATGAATATTCAACAATTTTAGGAAAGTTTACTAATAGGTGGCATGTCCTACCAGGCCCTATACTCCCAATTGTAATTATTCAGGAAGAAGGAAAGCTCTAAGCTTAAGCTAGCCTGGGAAATCCCACATGATCCATCCCTGACTGTAGCCCCTACATCCCTATGTAACTGTAAAAAAAGAAAAAAGAAAAAAATTGCCAGTGCCTAGTCTCGTAAGATACTGCATAGAAGGTCTTGTTAGGAGGTCACTATCTGGTTAAAGCTGTGCAAGCAGTTGCAGATTTTTTAAGAAATAAACATTGTCAAGGAAAGCGGGAGGAAGATATGCAGAAAAAGAGGAAGTATGCAAATATGGGTGTGTTTATGCATGAAGTTTTAGAGAAATGCCTAATAGTAAAAAATCTATTATGTAAATAGACTGTGAATAGCAGTAGTAGTAATAGTAGGAATAATGACTATGCAAGAAACAAAAGGTAGAAAAAGTTTGGGACCAAAGGGACACTGCACTACTGGATTACTATACCCCTGAATGTCTCAACAAGACCTTGGACTGTCTTGGAACAAGACTTGCTTCCAAGGTACATTTCTTAACATAAGGGTGCATGCTATTTGCTAAATAAACCTACATTAGTGAAGTGAAAACTCTTCTCTCTCAAGCATTTGTTCTCTCCACAACCCATTGGTTCTTCCATCCAGGATTTGGGGGGTAACTCCTATTGAGCCCAAGACTAATGCTAGTTGGGGGCCCTATGGAGCTCGAAGTCTGAGGGCAACTGCCCCATCCCTCTCTCTAGGGGACTTTATAGGGTCCAACCCAAACCTAACCAGGATACCTCTGCTGGACTCAACCATGACATTATTTGAGGATGCCTTGTTGGGCCCAAGGTGCCCTGCTGGAATGAAGTCTAAAATTCTTGATTCTAGGTTGGGGAGACTTACCTATTCCATCAGTACCCCATGCTTGGCAAGCATTTTCATTCCTAACCAAGTTGCTTCTGCCAGGCCCCTAGCCTGGGACTCCCTAACTGATCCTTAGGCAACCAATCCTATCCCTAACTTTAGGGAGTCCTACTTGTTTAATCCCTATAACAAGTTTGGGGAGCCCTCTTGGCCCACAGTAATATCCCAAGCAGGATACCCCTGCTGGTCCCATACCTAATCCAAATCCTGAGTGCCTTGCCAGATCCACACCAAGCCCTAGCCCTGAGGTGCCTGACAAACAATCACCAATATTTGCCTGGGGGTGCCCTGCTGAACCCTAGACTTAACCACAGTCTGGAGACTACCCACACCTATCCCTAGCTAGGGGAGCCACACACATTACCTAACCAGAGACCCCTGGTAGGTCCACTCCTAACCCTAGCATTGGGAGTCCTTCAGGTTGAAACTATAACCTTATGAAAGGGGAAGGAAAGGGCCCCAAAATTAAATTAGTTTTATAAGAGCTCCTTAGGAACCATCCCTGGACACTATCTATGTACCTGTCTTGGGAAGTGCCCTAATGCCAGCTGAGGAGTCCTACCAAGCCTAACCTCAGTGGCAGCCAGGGTCTAGCTTGAGACACATATTGAATAAGGAGAGGTGAGACACATATTGAATAAGGAGAGGACAGAAATAAAATCAAAGACCATATATAAAAGTTATGCAAGTAGGGTTTTACAATGGAATTTTGCTATTTATACTTGAGTGAGGAGGGAAATAGGATTTGAGAGTCAGGATTTCTACTTAACTAGTGCCTACAAACTCAATGAAAAGCAATTTGGCAAAAACTTTCTCAATGCTTTCCTGAATGCCATATTAAGTTACATTTTATTGAAGCTTTCAGATATATAACTGCAGCGTGAGCCAAACTTTTTGGCAGGCATGCCATAAATTAGCCACACACTATCTCCTGTTGACACTCTGGTCGCCTTCCCCTGTCCAATCAGCTGCTCTGCTTTGTGCTCCTGCCCTGTGCTCCCTGCCCACTTTACTGTTTTGCTTTCTGCTTCCTACCCTATCTGCCACTATGCTACCTATTAGGGATGTGCGAAATTTCACTGAGTGTTTTGTTTTGAAGCTGTGTAGATGCATTTTGAGCTCAAAACAGTGAAATAGAAATTAAACAAAAAATGCTGAAAGAGCTTTGAAACGAAATGAGGGCACTCAAAATGTTTTGAGTTTTGAAGCAGCCTGGTGGCAGGAGGCAGGGGAGAGCCAGGGCGTGCACTGTGTGCCTCCACCAGCCCCATGGAGCTCAACCCTGGCTCTCCCCTGCCTCCCACTGCCGGGCTGAGCTTCATGGGGCTGGTGGAGGCAGTCAGAGCGCAGCCTGGTGGTGGGAGGCAGGGGAGAGCTAGGGCTGTGCTCTGACTGGCTCCGCTAGCCCCATGGAGTTCAGCCTGGTGGTGGGAGGTAGAGTGCAGCCCTGGCTTTCCCCACCTCCCACTGCTGGGCTCTGCTCCAACCATCTCTGCCAGCCCCATGGAGCTCAGTCCAGTGGCGGGAGGTGGGGAGAGTCAGGGCTGTGCTCCATCTCCTGCCACCAGCTGAGCTCCATGGGGCTGGTGGAGTGGGTCAGAGTGCAGTCTGGTAACCGGAGATAGAAAAAGCCAGGTCTGCACTCTGACCAGCTCCACCAGCCCCACTAAACTCAACTTGCCCTCCCAGTACTGCTGGACTCCTCCCAGAGGTGCAGGCCCCCAGATCTGCATGCAGGATGGCAAGAGGCTGCCACTGCTGCCTGGGGCCAGTGGCAGCAACAATCTTCCTGATGCTGGATGTGGGCTGTGCCCAGCGCTGGTCCCACGCAGCAGCGGCAGCCTCCTGTCATTTGTTGTACAGATCTGGGGGCCTGCACCCCCAGGAGGAGTCCAGCACAACCCTCCTGGGGGTGCAGGCCCCTGGATCTGCATGCCGGGTGATGGGAGGCTGCCGCTGCTGGCAAGTGTCATGAGTTTTCTTTTGAACAGTTTGAGGTGCAGTTTCCCAGACACCTCTACACCCATCTCCTTGAAACTTGGCAGGCTTCATGCCCTCAGAAGGGGCTACTATTCCTGCAATTTTCATCCAAATCAGGCAAGTAATGACAAAGTTTTAGGCATTTTCATGATTCCCCATTATAGCCTTTGGGTGAAATGCATTGAAACAGCAAAACAGTTTCAATGAAACAGAACAGTGCTTCGAAACAAAATGACAAAATGAAACACTGTCCCTTTGAAACAGCAAAATGGATGCCGAAACGACGCTGTTTTGCACAGCCCTACAGTGCCCATCTTTTCCCTGGTCTGCTATGTGCCATCCACACAGAAGTTGCCTATGCTACATTGTGGCACTTCGTGCCTCCCTAGTTGGTCATCCAAGTGCTACTGTATATTTCAACATACCAGCCCTTGCCAGACCTAAGAATCGGCCCTCTTGATTTATTATCTGACAGTCTGAGATCTGGTAACCTTCCTATAGTAACTCTGACTAGTGACTTCAATAAGCCCATTAAATTTTGCCACAAGATTCTTGGGCTGTCAATAATTGCTTTTGATTTGCATCAAGTCCAGGGTATTTCTATCCCTTCAAGCTTAACACCCAGGTTTCTGAGATACCTAAGCACACAAAGCTGCAGTTGAAATTATAGGAGCTTTAGTTGTTTCTCTGTGTTCTGAAAATCAGGCTTTTACTGCATTAATCCGATAGATAACAGAGCTATTCTTTTAGAAGGAACCTTCAGACTTTTTCTGTGTGACTGTGCCAGTATGCTTTCTAGAGCCAATAATCACAAAATGTCAGCACTCTTAAATGGGGCCAGTAAATCTTCCAACAGCTCCATAACATGATTTTACTAGTCATTAAAAAGGTCAGGCTTGAACTGTAAATAAATTCTTGCCTCCCAGCAATGTGCCTCTTCAGTTTAGACAGTAAATCTTTATTGAGAGAGGCGTTCAAGCAGCTAACATCCTTCTTATGGTCCTAAATTTTGCTAGTTGTGCAGCTGCTCTCCAGCAAAGATATAGAGTCCCCTGCTAGGGTGCTAAAAATTTGTCCCTATGAAAGGGAACATGAAGAAAATGAAATCTATTACAGAAACGATCTGTGCATAAGTTTGAGATACTTGATTATTTTCTACAGTTAGATTGGCATTCTTTTTTTTTTGTGAATGCTGAAATTCAGTGGGGCAGGACATCTAAAGTCTGATCTGGGTCTAAGAGAAGAAGAATGTAAATCCCACATCCCTGCTAAAAGGAGGGGGAAGTTCCTCTCCTTCCTTACATTTTACAGTGCAGGGAGGTAGAGAATTTCAAGTAGGAGCTAACAAGCAAGTTTAGCTAGTGACTGGTAGAACAGCAGCCCATGATGGGGAGAGGAGTATTCCTCTGTGCCACTTCTGTGTAAATGCTTGTTTATTGAAAACCGTATGGTACTTGGCTCTAAGGCTGACTGTTAGCAGCTAGTTATTACCCCTTCTATTCAATAGTTTGCACATCATAGCAAGCTCTGAATAGTATCTATTTTTTCTTAAAATCCTGGAAGACTTTAAAATCTTGAAGGACCTGTGCTGTATCCTGAATGAAAACTGAGATGCATGAAAAAAGGGAGAAGTTAGTCCAGCTAAAGGGATAATAATTGATAGTCACAGTCAAGATCATACTTAATACAATCTAGTCTGTGGCTGAGTTTTTGTTCTATAATTTCATGTTCCTTTTTAAAAAAGTTTTACTGAGAACAGCTACTCTAAAGTGAGCAGTGGAGTGTCCAAGGAGGCTAAAGTGCTCTGCCACCAACTTCTGTGTCTTTCTGGAACTGGTGTCAGATACGTGTTTGTTCACTAAGGATTGCAGAAAGCAGAGGGGCACTATAAGCAGGTGATAGTGTACATATGACATTGGTAAAGGTGCAGGTGAATGAACCGCAGATGTTAAAAACAGTATTCCTTGATCTAGTGATTTTTCATAGATTTCATAGACATTAAGGCTGGAAGGGACCTCAGAAGATCGAGTCCAACCCCCTGCCCCAGGGGCAGGAAGTCAGCTGGGCTCATAGGATCCCAGCAAAGTAAGCATCCAATTTTCTCTTGAAGGTATTCAATGCAGGTGCTTGAACCACCTCCGATGACAGTAAAGAAATTCTTTCTTAGGTCCAGCCTGAAATGGTCTTGTAGTAGTTTATAACTGTTCGACCTTGTCATCCTTTGGGGCGCTCTGGTGAACAAAAGTTCCCCCAGATCCTGGTGAACACCCCTTATAAACTTACAGGTGGCCATCAGATCACCCCTGAGCCTGCGCTCCAGGCTGAAGAGTTTCATAGCTCTCAGCCTGTCATTGTAAGGTCTGTTTTCCTGACCTCTGATCATGCGCATGGCTCTTCTCTGGACTCTCTCAAGCTTCTCCACATCCTTTTTGAATTGTG
>NW_017728931.1:81127072-81135648 GCF_001723895.1 Crocodylus porosus | reverse complement strand
GGATTTGCTTGAGAAGCATCTATGGATGCAAGCCAGTGTTTTGCTCACCTTACTAGCTGCAGGATGATATATTGAAGGCTCATATTTGTCTTGTGGTCAATCATGACCCCCAAGTCCCTTTCATCCATAGTGCTAGCCAGCATAGCACTGCTGAGCCTATAAGGATGCTGCAGGTTTTTCCTCCCAAGATGGAGAACCTTACATTTTTCAGTGTTAAACACCATCAGGTTCTCATCTGCCCATTTCCTGAGCCTGTTGAGGTCAACCTGGATCACCCTCCTGCCCTCAGGTGTGGGCACTTTACACCAAAGTTTGGTATCATTGGCGAACTTGGCCAGTCCACTTCTGACTTCAATGTCCATATCATTAATGAAGATGTTGAACAATAGAGCTGTTGACAGAGCCTTGAGGAACCCCACCAGTCACAGGGCACATGCCGATTGACTTCTGTCAACCACCACCCTCTGGGTCCGACCACAGAGCCAGTTCCCCAGCCAGCGGATCATGGTGATGATGTGGTCTTTATTGATGAGTGGGCAGAGTTGGCATCTGGAGGTTTCTGTACACGTTCTCCTAGGTGTGGGGGGTGGAGGGGGAAGGGAAATGGCATTTTAATTAGAGTGGCTCTTGGTAGACACTTTAATTAAAACACCCACAGCATCTCATGTATTCAGTGTCCTGTGTTTCAAAATGGCAGTGGGGTGCTTTAACTAAAACTGATTCGAATAGCTTTAGTTAAAGCACTCTCGCTGCCATTTTGAAACATGGAGATGCTGAATACATGAGATGCTGCAGCAGCTTTGATTAATTGAAACTAGTCTGATGTGTTTTAATCAGAACGCACTGGAAAATATGTAAAAGTCCCCTTAGTCTGCTGCAAGCCCTGGTGCCTCGGTGAGAATGGGAATTAAGTAGCCTGTTGCTTCTGAGATGCAGTTTGAGCTTGGGGAGTTGTCTGCAATCCAGGACAGATTTGTTCCCTTGAGATAGTCATTCCTTTCCAGGAGGGGTTGACATTAATGATGATTAATCTGAGGTGTTCAAGTTAGGAGATGCAGGTGACAACCAGAGGGATCCTGTTGTCCTTGTCTTGGGATGAGCATCATAGCAGTTCAAATCAAAGTCTGAGTCTGGCTTTGATTCGAGTGGCTACAGTTTTGAGATTGTATTGTAACTGTAGGAATCCCTGCTCCAGATCCTTAAGGTGAGCATCCCAGTAATGTAGAGCTTGGCTGTACGTGGTAGATCTTGTGATGTGTTTGGCATAAAGTGGGTGGCATGAAGGTAGCTGTGGCACTTGGTGGCTTTTCAATACTACATGGCGGCAATGTGGCCAGTGCAAACCTCCACCACAGTGTTTAGGAAATTAACTCTGAAATACTCCACCTTTCTTGGGCAGGATTCAGTTCTATGTATTCTCTTTCAGTTGTGAAGTTTCATACAAACAAAGAAGACATGGGAAAGACTGTAGAAATGCATTATTTTATACCATCATCTGCTGTGCAATTACTCATGAAATTTTAGTGGCAAACCTTAATGCACATTAGTTAATTCTGGTGAGGAATTATTTATATGGAGTACTGAGGCATACTAGCAAATGCAATTAACTTTCACATGTGAGAGAGAAATGAGCACTCTCCTTAAAATAAAATCTCAGTTGAGAAACAGTTGCTCTGTAGATGTGAATGTGACTGATGGTAAGCCAGTTTCTCTTCTTCTGTTCTCACCACTATGCCCATGTGTCCCTCCCTATGCCGAGCTGAAAGTTCCCACGGTGCTTCCTTTTTTTGCAAGAAACATTTGAGTCATTCCTAGATCCAACCTGATTTCTTTAAGTCCAAAAGGGACCATTACATTATTCAGTCTGATTTTCTGTGTAATGTAGGCCATAGAATTTCACCTGGGCCCCGTCTACATGTTACACTTAAGGCAGGATTAACCAGTTAATCACACTTTATGTTGTGACCCAGCTACATATTCAACCAATTAATAGCAGTGGCAATGTGAAGTGAGTGCACATGCACCCCTTGAGAATGCAGCGCACCCCCTGTCAGGCCATGCTCCCTGTTTAGCCAGCAGGCAGGGGGGCAGATGGGACCACCAGTGCCCTCCCTGTGAGCACCAGCTGGGGAGTGGGGCCGCCAGCCAAAGCGGCCACGCCACTTTGGAAGTGGCCGTGGGACTTCTGGCAGCAGCACGGCTGCTTTTTGGTGAGTGCGATTGGCTGTCAGGGGAGCCCCCCGTTCACTGACTGGTGTCCTCCCTGACTCAAGAGGCACCAGTTGCCCATGATTAATGGTGTGCTAAAACAAGCAATCTACAGAGTTATTCCACAGAAAATAAGTAATAAGTTTGTAGCTTGTTCTAATAATGCCATTAATTGAATGGGGGGACCAAGTGCTCCCTTGTGGCTAGGAGCCCCGTCAACTGAGGGGCTTCCAACCACAGAAGTGCATCACCTGCTGCCAGCCTTGTTCACTGCAGGGCTCGCAGTAGGCAGTGGTGTCAGCTGCAAGGCTCATAGCGGCAGCAGTGTTCTGCCCTCTGCCCCCACTGTGAGCCCCGCACCGCATGAAGCTCACAATGGAAGCAGTATTTTCCCTGCTGCGAGCCCTGCCAGATGTGGTGCTAGCAGCTATAGGACCAGCTGGTTTAGGGGGAGCCCAGGTTTGTGATCCTGGGCTCCCCCTGCTCCAATGATAAGGTGCAATGGGATCTAATGCACGATCCCACAATCATACCTCCTGCTATGCACGTGTGGCATGGCAGGAAGTGCGATTGTGTGGATTGTGCATTAGATCCCATGCGCCTCTACGTGCACATAGAGAGGGCCCCCTAGCTATGTTTGCATTAAGTCTAATACAGGCATTTGATAGGAGTCTCTCCAGGGAGACATCCAGTCTCAGTCTGAAAGCTTGATAAAAGGGTGGAGGAGGAATGCCATCATCTGCCCTATTTGGGTTTTTTTTCCAGCCAGCTGATCCCTTCAAAATACATGGGAAAGCCAGTTTAAGTAAATGTTGTGTTGCTATATCCCTTAACTATCAAGCTGTTTGCATCTGCTGATTGATTTATGTTCATATTTTCCAAGAAGCTCCACTGCTATTTAAAAGTAATTATTGTATGGGTTGTATTCTGCCATCTTCAGTTTGGTAATACCTTATTTTAACATTTGTCAATGTTTCCCAGTGGCAGGCTGGAACAGTCCAGGTTAGGTCTGAGGCTGGCAGGTCCTAGGACCTGGCTGCCACTACTGGCACTGCTTCTCTGTGCTGCCTCTTCTCTGTGCTTCCTGGCTGTGGCATGGCATGGGAAAGCTCTCTGCCACCCAGTTGTCTGGCTGTGGTGCAGTGCAGTGCCACTGAAACCTCCCGCTGCCAAACACCACCAGAGCTAGTTCTGCAGGCCGGATTTAACCTATGGGCCATAGGTTGCTGACCCCACCTTTATTTTATAGTCTCGTTGACTTTTCTTGGTCCAGCTGCAGAATAAGAGAGATTCTCCTGCATTTAGGGTTATCAGAATCTGTTTCTATGTTTGTCTTTTCTTCCTACTGATCTAAATATATATGGCATTTCTTTTTCCTTTTGATTTCTAAAAGGAGCACAGCCTCTCAGACATGAATCATTAATTCCCTCTTATTTCTTCATATATAAATAGACTGACTTTCTTTTTAGCTCCTCTTCCTACCTCAGCATACCCCTTAGGCCTTTTCACTAGCATTGGGCTCTGCTGTTATCTTTGTCATGCACTTATCTTTTTCCTTTCAAGCTATAACTAACTCTGACTTCTTTTTTGTTTTTTGTTTACAGGAGATTTTTCTGTTCTTACTTCAGATATTTAAGCAGTCCCTCAACAAGTCGCTATGCCAGTTGTTTCCTGTGGGGTTTTTTTACATTCAAAGGAACTTATTTACAATGTCCTTTCAGGTTCTCTAGCTCCTTCCTGCTGGTGGATTATAATATGGTGTCCCCTCAGACTCAAGTCAGTGGAGTTCTTCAAAATTGGCTTTAGTAGTTTTATAAACAATTCCTTGGAGGGCAGATTTATATTTTTGATTTTGTTTTGAGGAAATGAATTTTGCAAATGATTATTTAGGCACATCATTCATCATCATGCTCTCCTCTAAGTGATTACAGGCAAATCCCAAATCCTCCTTCTGCTATGTGAGGTATGGGAACAGGGAAGGGTGCCAGGATTCCCAAAAAGGGAGTACAAGCATCTGGCATGCTATGGAGTCCAATTCCTCAGGAGCTCCTTGAAAGAATGTGAGATAATAATAGTCTGCTGCTAACTATTTCTCTGTTACTTTTTTACAGATGCTGCACTCTCATGGAGAAGGGTATGGGCATATGGTGGCTTGGATGCTGCAGCTCTGACCAAGAACTGGTGTGGAAGTTGCTCCCATAGCTTATTTAAAGGACATTTTCCTTACACAGATTGGTCCTGGTGAGTCTTAGGGATGAGCAGCACACATAAAAACAGTAATTCCATGCTAAAATTTGTTAACGCTGGTTTCCCATCTGCACTGTCCCCTCCCTGTACTGTCAATGGGAGCAGCTGTCAGAGGTAGAGCACGGTCATAGGGACCCAGTGGCAGAGAGAGGAGAGGGGTCCAGCACAGTGGTTCTCAAACTTTTTTTTCGTGGACCACTTGAAAATTGTTGAGGGTCTCAATGGACCACTTATTAAACTTTTTTTTGTTCTACAAATCAAAGCCCACAACTCGTGTTTTAATATCAGTACTATTACCTTACAAGTACAGATATTCTTGATTGTTCCACCACCTTTCTGCAGGCCACCTAAGTGGAGCTCGGTCTGCGGACCAGAGTGTGAGAACCTCAGGTCTAGCAGGCTTGGGAGAGCCACAAAACCCTTGCAGGAATCCCGTGCCTGCAGTGCTGTGCTCCTGCTCAGACAGTAGGTGGTGCTGCTGTACTTAGGTTTTATGGCTGCTCTAGCTTTTTTCCTGGGTTGGGGGCTTAAAGGAGTGATAGTTCCATGTTTTTAAGGAAAGGAAAATCTTTTTATGCATCTTTTACTGTCAGGTGTTTTTAGGGCAATTTTTTTTTTTACAGCATATCCATAAATTTATGGACAGTTGGCAACTGCACTGTGTGTATTTGCTTGACTTGAGGTCTGTGCTGAGCTGATAAGGCCAGTGAATCTGTGATTGACCCTAGTGCTCCAATGTCCACTGTAGGACACATGAAATATTATGATATGCAAATCTAACCCCAGAAGGGGAGTGGTGATCAGTGCTTTGGTAAGTCTTCCATGCCTTACTAGTAGACTTCCCCTACAGTTACTGAATAGCTTCTTCCCACAATGTCTGCTTCCTCAGATGTTCTGTGTGGTATGCTTTTGAATGAATTCCACAGACAATATTTGATATGGAAGAATATTCAACTTGGTATATGGCAATATTAATGGGCTGAAGCCAGCATGCAAAAAATGGCTTTAAAAATTAACCAAACCAACAAGAGCCAATCCCTCCAAACAAACAAAAAGAATGCAATACAAAACAACCCCCTCAAAAACCCCAAAACCTCATATTATATGGAGTTATGGGCTTGTTTCCTGAAAACATTTAATAGCTTGTATATATAATATCTGACATTAAACTGTACACACAAAAAGTGGTGCAAGTTGAACGGTCAGTTAACTTTGGCAGTTTTCCATCCATATTTATTTGATAACAGATGGGTAATATACACAGCACATTTTATTAATAATGTGTCTCATTTCTTGGAAAATGTCATGTCTATGAAGTAGAGTTATTGGACCCGACAGTACTGAGAAATGTACTAACCCATTTCATTCAATTATTAAAAGTTAATTATTTGATCCAGCTAGTACAAAGAATAAGTGTGAACTCCAAACATTAAAATACAAATGTTAGGGAAAAGGTACAAGGGAATTACCTTTAAGAGTAGAAAGCATAAAATAGAATGCCATATATACTATACCTTCTTATTATAGCTCTTGTTGTTTATTTGTATCATTAAAGCAAAAGGCGTTTTGCTCACATGTTCTATCCATCTCTAACATTTTACTTGTTAAATTAATAAAAATTAAGCAGCTTATGTAGTGTGAATGGTCAAACATGCCAAAAACTAAATTCTGATCGTATTTGAAGACAATGTTAAAAGCGCATTGAATTAAGTGGAACCAGGATTTTGCTCCCAAAATGCATTTCTTTTACCAGTAGCCTGTCAAGAACAAAAGGTTTCCTTCAGTACTTTCTAACATTCCTTTTATTCTATAATTAACAACCATCTTTTGCACAAAAACAGCAGTGAGAACTTCCCCTCTTTTCAGATGGATTTATTTCTCCTTGTTTCTTTTCCAATCTTCTTTGTCCAGTGCACAACCTTTGTTCTTACAAGTAGCAGACCATCCAGGTTTAGCAATTTCTTACTTTAAATCATTCTAAACATCCATAAAAATGGAACCACTTAAATCTCCTGAAGTTGGTGCTATGGCCACTAGCAGACATTCATTTAAAGGCACCGATCCCAAGAATCATAACTCCTGCCATACCACACAGGCACGTCAGGAAGTGCAAATCTGGGATAGGGGAGTAGGTCCTAATAACGCTGTAGAGATCCTGGACTCTCCCTGCACTGGCAAGCTGGAAGCTAAGTGCCAAACAAATAGCTGATTGTCAGCTTGGGTTTTTAAGACCTGGGTAGACTGGAATGGGATGATCTAGTTGGGGATGGTCCTACTTGAGCAGGAGGTTGGACTAGATGACCTCCTGAGGTCCCTTCTAACCCTAGCTTTCTATGATTCTACGTGGAATAGCTTTGTGGCTCACTTGCTGCACTATTACACAATAAATTGACTTGAATGTATATCTGTGCTACTATTTAAGGCATGATAAAAGATTTATCGTGGCTTAGGTTCCTGGCAGACATTACACTTATATGGCAAAGCTGGGTGTTGCAGTGCACTAGCTACAGAAGCTGGTTACAAGAATATGTAATGTGATCTTTGCTTGTTTTTAATATACTCATTGAAATGCTTTATGACTAGACTGAACTATAACTGAAAACATAATTAGAACATTAGTATAAATGTTTATTCTTGTGATATATGTCATTTTGTGGAAAAACAATATAATTTTGGCATGTTACACAGGGAATTAAGAGAACTCAGGTTATTTCTTAGTTAAATACAGGCCTAATTCTTTTGACCCCACACTGAAAATGGATCCTTATCAGAAGAGGCAGGTGTTGCACTGTACTGGAACACATGTCTAAAGCATGTGCATAGGATTGTTTCAAATGAGATTAAAAGAAACAGAGCATTTCAATGATATACCATTGTTTAGAATCCAGGCCAAGTAATCATAAATCTCCATTAGCTGAGGTCTGTTCAGTGGCTGTGTGAAATGAGTGGATGAGCTCAGTTTGATTTCTTGGCAGGAAGGGCAAAATCTGGGGGAGCAGGGGGGACCGTGTGCAGTGGTGCAGGTACACTCTTTCCTTTGTTTCCTGCTCCAACCAAATTTTAAAACCAACTGCCTGGGAGAGGCATCAACATTTCTGTTTAGGTAATACTGAGAGAGTCAATTGACTTCATGGCTCATTATCATCTCCCCGATTCCTGCTAATCTTTCTACGTCACAGAGGGCTTAATGACCTTCTCTCCTCCTAATGGTCTTGATGTTCCACTATTGAAACAATATTTTCCTCTGCTATTTTGCTGTCTGTTAGCCATTCCTGGTAATGTCTCTCTTCTATTTCACAGTCTTGCAGACTATTTTTAGCTCTAGCTAAAAACCTTAACTCAGGTGTAGAAATGACTGACAGTGAAGTATTGAAGGCACTGGCAAGACACTTGAGGGCTAGATTTTATTTTATGAATCTGAATAAGAGATGAGCATTGGACTATAATGCATAAAGAACTAATGATGCTATCTTTTGCCCTTGTTTTCTAGTTTGTTGTGTTATCTTAAACTTTATATATACTCTAGCAAATTAGTGCACATTCCAATAGTTAATTTCCTTTTGCTTTGATCTTAAACTGAATAAAATAGTGCTAGCCCCCTACCATATTAGCAAACCTTCTAGTTTCCTTTTAACTGGAGGAAAATGTGATGTGTTATAGATGATATGCCTCACCATCCACAACCCCTTTTTTCAGAATCCTAGATCTGCCCATGTTGTGATCTACACCCCAAAACTAAACCAATGATATTTTATATTTTGCTGAGAATTGCAGCAGAGGCCTAGCTAGCAGAGACCAGTAAGGGGAACCGCCTTAGCTTCCTAGCTGTAGAGAGACTTCCTAAATTTCAAAGTTGTTGTACCCGGTGGACTGTCATAGGAGTCTTTTCTTACAGGCTATGTAAAAATCTAGATGTATTCTGCCCCAGTGTTGTTAGGCCCCCACAATGGAACCCTGAAATTAGGAGAGGCAAGACTTTCCTTTTCCAGAGGAAAAAACAAGAAATAGGATTTCAGAAGTGTGTTCCCACCTCAGAGAGAGATCCCGGGTAAGCTCTTTGAAAAAATTATCCTGGCACACATCCAGGAGGGCCTTGCGGGGGAATGCATGCTCAGGGGCAA
>NW_017728931.1:81088241-81126122 GCF_001723895.1 Crocodylus porosus | reverse complement strand
TGGCGCAGGCTCCAAGCCTGGGGATTTTTAAAAGGAAGTTAGATGAGCACCTTGCCGGGGTCATCTGACCCCGGTGCTCTTTCCTGCTCAGGCAGGGGGTCGGACTAGATGATCTACCTAGGTCCCTTCCGACTCTAGCTACTATGAAACTATGTATGGTATAGAAAATGCTTTTCCCAATGTTAGAAATAGGGAGGAAAATGCTGACTGCTTCATTTATGTAAAGGAAATACTGAGTCAGGGAAAGGGCGTGGTTTCTTATGTATTCTGCTCTTAGTAAGTGTCTGTAGAAAGCAGAAGAGGAGGTGGTATCATGAAGTTGTGGTGTGTTATAACATATTGGAAACTCAAGTAGAGCCTCCCCTGTTTAAAAAGCCTTTTGGTTAGTTAAAGGAAGAATCTTTGGGGTAACTTTAGTGTTTTGATCTCCGCTGTGCTCTGGGAGATTGGGTTCTGCATAGTTTTTGTGTTTCTTGATGTAACAAACACTCATGGGGTGCATCCACACATGTAGGCATGTGCGCTTGCAGCAGCTCAAATAGAAGTGGTGCAAATTTGAGTCGGGACTTTTTTGCCTCAGGACGTGCCCAGATGTGCACTTTGGTGCAGGACACTTAGGGCAAAATAACCCTGTCTAGCTCCTCCCAGATCTGCAGCCAGGGGGAGCTAAAGCCTGAGGCCAGCACGTATGCTGCCTCCAGCAGTATAAAAAGTTGCCGTGGCAAGCAACTTGGGGCTACTGGCTCTCGGGAGCTTCTGGGGAAGGAGCCTCTGGGATTAAGTTGGCCATGCCCCTTCCTGTCCCAGGCTACTGTTGCTGTGGCTGGTTGCTGCAAGCTTGGTCTCAGGAGCTTCTGGGGAAAAGATGGCCAGGCCCTTTCCTGCCTCCGGCTACTATTAGCTTCTGACGTGGTCTCAGAGCTTTTGGAGTTAGTTGGCTGCACCCCTTCCTGCCTTGGGTGGCTGCTGCTGTTGCTGCCCCCCTCCCAGGAGGGTGTCCTCTGCTGCACATTGCTACCCCCCCCTCAGGGAGGGGCCCACTGCACTGCACTGCACCGCACCCTAGCTTCTGCACCCCTGTTCTCGTCTGCGGTCCAGCCTGCTGCCGAGCTGCGGTTGGGGAAAAGCCTGGGGAGGGAGCCTGCACGATCTGTGGGCCCCACCATCGCTGTCAGAGCCCAAAGGAACCTTGCCTGCCCCAGCTGCCTTGGCAGGCCACCCCCACTTTCACCAGAAGCACACCTTGAGTGGCTAAGCTGGAGGGCTCCCACCATCACTGCTGCTGCTGCTACTGTCCCCTCTCAGGAGACAGGGAAATTCCCTGCTGCACCACCTGACACCACACCTGCACTGGATCACTTCCTAATTGACTGACTGCTCCTACTCTCCCCCACTGCTACCTCACTGCATCTGATCCTGATTTGTCTTCCTGCCAACTACCCTGCTGCTGAGTGACTGGCTGGAGGCCTGAGGGGCTTCTGGACAGATCTTCCACCAACAAAGACCCCCACTGCTGCAGCCATCTTTTACACCTGCCTCCACAGTCTTCCCTGTGTGTTTTTTGCCCTTGTGTGGTAAGTCCTGTGGTTCACTCCCCCGGACCTGGTGTTTGTTGTGTGGCTGAGTAAGCCAGCGTGAGTTTCCCCAGCACTTGTGTGTGTGTTTTCCCCCTCCCTGCCCCACATTCTCAAAATATCAGCCTCCCGGTTCTTTTTTTTTCTGTGGGGCTGTGGCTCAGTGAGCTTTGGCCTTCTTTCTCCCTCCCTCCCTACCCCTTTCTGCCCCCACAACCCCAGCCTGCTCCTACTAGATTCACCAGCCCTGTGGGATTTTTTGTTTTTCTTTATTGTCTTCACCACCCTCATGTGAAACAATGGCAGGGCAGGAAACTTCTGGGGGGAAGATGCTCCCACAGAGCTTCCTGCAGCCCCCATTATAGGGGTGGATCCTAGCCAAGCTCCCAAGGGGATGCATGCCCCTGCAGCCTCCACCCTGGAGGCAGAGTCCAACCAACCTCCTCCAAGGGTGGAGAAGCCTGCAACCTCTGCTGCAGAGGCAGGTGGGACTCTGGTAGGGGGCCAACAGGGCCATGGGGTCACCCCTGGATAGGTCCTGGCGGGTTCCCAAGCCCCCTCTCCCATCATCGGAGGGCAAAGGCAGTGGGAAGGGCTCCTCTTCAGCCTCCTCCACAGCTAGGGGTGGGAAGGGCAAGGGCCCTGCCTGGAAGCTTAGACCACCAGCACCTGAGGGGACCAGGTGCACTACGTCAGCCAGCACATCCACTCAGCCTGTCCCTAGCCCTAGCTCAGGCCCCACCAACATAGCCCTCCTGGGGAGGGGGCAGGGAACTGCAGCTATGCACAGGCAGCTGTGGGGAGACCTGAAGCTGGGGGGGCCTGGACCCTCCACTGGTGGCGGGGTTGATGCCGGGAGCTGGCAGTGCAGCTGGTCCTATCAGCATATGCTGATGATGTACTTCTCATGGTCCAGGACTCAGGTGATGTGATGCAGGTGGAGGCCTGCCAGGCATTATACTTGGTGGCCTCCTCTGCCTGGGTCAACTGGATCAAGAGCTCTGGCTTGGCAATGGGTGACAGGTGGCGGGTGGGCTCACTCGCATCCATGCTCTGTGGGATCTGCTGGGTCGTGGGCTTGCTGCTCTACTTGAGGGTCTACCTGTCCCCCAAAGACCCCTCCTTGCCAGAGAACTGCCACCAGCTGGAGGCAAGGGTGGTGAAGTGGCTCTGGGTGTGGGCAAGGCTCCTGAGGTGTCTCTCCCTGTGTGGGAGAGTGCTGGTGCTGAACCAGCTGGTCCTGTCCATGCTCTGGCACCACTTACACACCCTGCCTGTGCCCCCTGAGGTCCTGGCAGGACTCCAGAGATGGACGCTGGACTTTTTCTGACCAGGATGGCACTAGATTGCTGCAGGGATCCTGAGCCTCCCTTTGTGGGAGGGTGACTAGGGCCTGGTTTGCCTGTGCAGCCAGGTCTTGGCATTCTACCTTCAGGCCCTGCAGTGACTGCTATACAGTGTTGCCCCATGCCGCATGGCTGCCTACCTGGGGTGCGCTTTCTTCCACCACCTCCAGGGGCTCTGATACAACTGGCAGCTCCTCAGCCTGTGGGGCTTCTCCCTGAAAGACCTGCAAGGGCTGCCAGATTTCTACCAGGACTTCCTTTGGGCCTGGAGGCTGGTCTCCACTTCCAGGTCCCCCGCAACAGTCGGCCAGGGTGCCAACCTGCTCGTCGAGCCCCTCCTCTGGAACCCTCATCTGGAGGTGCTGATGGCAGAGGAGCCCCATTTGTGATAGAGGTTGATCCTGGCTGGTGTCACCCATATTGGAGACCTCCTGGACTACGATAGGCAGGAGTGGGTGCACCTCTCTGCGCTGGCCCGGCGTATGGGTCTACCATGACATGTGCAACCTGCCATCTGGCCCAGGAGGTGAAATCTGCCCTACTGCCTGATGCACTTGCCTTTGTTGACCAGGTCCTGCACGTTGGCAGTCCCTGCCCCCCCATGTCCTCCAGCCCACCAGAATTTGTCGTGGGGCTGGCGCCTTACCTGGCTTCACAGCACTCCCAGCTCCACCACCTGAGCTGGCTGGAGGACACCAGACCGGTCTGCTTTTCCACCATCCATTGCCGTCACCTCTACATGGTCATGTGCCTCACTGTCCATCATGCTGTCCCACCCAGACTCCAAGTGGTGGGACCTGCTCGATGAGGGCATGGTTGGGGCACCCCAGTGGCTGAGTCTGTACTCCACCCCCATCCCATGAGCCACTGGGCATGTCAGCTGGTGGCTCCTCCATGGAGCCATTGCCATGGGCGTGTATGTGGCAAGCTTCACAGACACCCCAGTCTCCTGCCCCTTCTGCGGGCAGAGGGAGACCCTGGTGCACATGACCCTTGAGTGCACCAGGCTAAAGCCCCTCCACCTCCAGAGCCTCCTCTTGAAGTTCTGTTTGAATTTCACCCCCCACCTTTTTGTTTTTGGTCACCCCATCCATGGCCCCCACCAAGTCCCGGGACCTCCTGGTCAACCTCCTCCTGGCCCTGGCCAAGTGGGCCCTGTATTTGACCAGGAAGGAGGCTCTGGCTGGGAAGGTGCCCAAAGACTGCGGGGCTGCTTTCCTCTCACTTGTCTGTGTATGTCTCTGGGTGGCGATGTCCACTGGCTCCTTGGATGCCTTTGAGGACTGGTGGGTGCAGCCCAGGGGGCTCTGCTTGGTGTCCCCCTCAGGCACACTTATTTTCACGTTTTGACCCTTTGACCCACACGACACTCCTATCCTGTTTTTTGCCTTTTTTGATCCAGTAATTCTGTTGTATCTTTCACCCATTGCCCCCACAAAGTAGGGGCTATTAGTTACCTAGGTGGGCCTTAGAGTCCATGATACTTGAAGGATACAAATAGACAGGAGCTTCTGGGGCCCGGCCACTTGGGATCTGGAGACACTACCCCTAGTGGCAACTGGACTGCTGAAGCAGCATCACAAATTCACTCTTTAAAATACCCGCAAATCCATGTCCTTCCAGAATTAGAACAAAAGACCACTTATATATATAATTAGTGAGAGAGTTGGACCATGTTTTATTGCTATATTTACAATGTTAAAGCAACTTGGAAGCCTACAAGTGTCACCATAATCATACTAAAATAAATTCTAAATATAGAATGTTTTGATGTTTGCTTTTGGTTTTGTTATAACAAGATGGGGGTGTGATGGGGGTGTGGGTTTGCAGGACGGGGGTGAGAAGGGGTGGGGGACATGGTTTGGTGTGGGGGGGGATGTGGGTAAGTGTGGGGAGACTGTGTCCTACTTACCTGGCTGCTTAGGAGGGATGGGTCCCCAGCCCCCCACAGGACACAGCTCCCCCCGCACAGCACATGGACTGCCCCCCTGCAGGGCATCAGACTGCCCTCCCTACAGGGCCCGGAAGCCCCTCCCACAGGGGCTACTATCCTCTCTGCAGGGCCCAGAGTCCCCCCTGCAGAGGCTACTGCCCTCCCTGCAGAGCCCCCTGACCCCCCTCCCTTCACAGCCAGAGCTTACTGGCAGTGGTAACTGGGGTGCTCAGAGCCTTGTGGCAGAGCACCCCCCCTGCACAGCAGGGGGCAGCAGGGCTTGACCCCCAGCTGCCTGGCACCCACCAGCTTGGCAGGGTGCTGTGTGCTGTCTGGCAGCTCAGGGCACTCCAGCAGTCATCCAGTGGCCCTGAGCTGCCCAACAGCATGCGGTGCCCTGTTGAGTCAGGCCTCATCTGTGCAATGTGGCACAGCAGCATGAGTGCCAGGCAGTTGGGGCCGGGTCCCACTGCCCCACACCATATGGGGGAGCTCTGCTACGAGGCTCCAAGTGGCCCCAACCATCATTGCTAATGCCAGTGAGTGCGAGCTGTGCAGAGGGATGGGTCCAGGCTGGGGAGCGAGTGGGAAGCTGGGGAAATCAGCGGAGGCTGGGGGAATGAACAGGAGGCTGAAGGAATGCATGGGGAGCTGGGGAAATGAGCAGGGGCTGGGGTAATGCATGGAGAGCTGGGGAAAACAGCAGGAGCTGGGGGAACGAATGGTGGGGCTGGAGGAATGGATGGAGAGCTGGAGGGGCAAGTGGGGGCATGGGCTGGGGCCGGGCAGGCCCTTCCCATTGTCCTGTTGTCCAGCCTTCCCAACTTCCTACTTACCTGGCACAAAGCCGGGTCCAGGTCCCTTCTCTGCGTCCTGCACTGCTGCTTGCCCTACACGAGTAGCCAGTGTCTTGGTTGGCTACCAGAGAGGTTCTGTGAAGTACCCAAGCCTCCAGTCCTACCACACTTTTTTCCCCCCAGGGTATTTTTTGGTGCCTAGATCCCCAGGTATCAAATTTTGCCCCCATGCTGCAAATATGCAGCATGGGGAATGTTTTTTTGTTCCCACATGTGCATCTTGCAGTGTCTCAAAGGGGTTTGGGATACTGCAAGAGGCACATGTGCACTCGTCTGGATGCACTCATGAAGCTGGAGAAGTACTCTGTCTCTGTTCTTGTTTGTATCTGTGTCCTAATTTATTACAGTGACTTGAATGATGATCAAGACTGGTAAACCTGAACTACAGGTCATCAGTCTCAAGGTCCATCAGACTAGTACCTGTTAGGGGCAATTAAGCTTAAAAGCAACATCAAAAGGAAATATGCAGAAATCCAAAAAAAAAAAATCCTAGCTCCCCCCAAAAACTTCACCACAACAGATACTTGCATTAAACAGGAATCAAAATGACTGTATTCTAGTACTATCTCTGAAGAAGCCTGTTGTCTTCGGAGCAGCTACATACATCCTTTTATTCTGTCAGGCCCATGATGCCATACTGAGGTTCCTGCCACGGTTCCTGGAGTTTCTTCTGGCAATTAAATAGTACTTAAATGCTCATGCTCTACCACTGTCTTGTCTTGTTGGGAGCTATTGGCCTCCTTTGCACATTTCTATCCCCTTTTAATTCATCTTTTGTTCATTTGGCTAGCTAGTGGTGCAGGTTGAAAAACTTGCCAGCCTGGAGGTAGACACCAGGTTTGGGAGGTTTCATTGTAAAGAGCGACCTCTAGTGTTCTGCAGACTGATATTCCTGGTGTTGAATACTGCAGTTTTCTTTTAGGTTTCTTTTTATATTAAGTCTGGGTAAAATAAATTCTGCTGGGTAAAAGAAAATGTACAGTTTGCATCAGACTGGGGAGTAGGGGGGAGAAAAGGTGCTTTAAGAAAGACTTCAAAGCTTTCTATTTTCTCAAGAAGTTGAATTAAGATTCTTTCATCTTCCTCTTTCATTATTTGCCAAAATGGCAATACTTTTATTTAATTTTTTTTAAGTATAATTGCTTTTAAAGCAGGAGTTGATGTTCTTAGTAACAGGACTCTAGAGAAAGTAATATGCGAGCTTCCTTATTCAGCTTCCTTACCTCCCTGCAGGAAAACTTTTCCCTGCCAAATGACTCATGTGTTTGTTTTATCTTTGGTTTCTTTATCTGCAACAGGCCTTAGGTTATAGCAACCTCACTTGCTGCTTGTGTAAGTTAGTCTCTCTAGCCTCTACTTTCTACCTGGACAATAAAGCTAGAAGGGGGAAGGGCACCATCTCTTTTAAGTTAGCTTTGGGGAAGGCACTGAAGTGAATTCTGTGCTGGTACCAGGATCAGTCAGGATCACTAATGAGGAACTGGGGGTTGTGCTCTGACTGGTGGGACAAGTGTATTTTTAGAGGGCATTTTTGCAACAGTATTCATAAGGTTATAGCAGCTACTGCCTAATTCAAGTATAATGTGCCAGGGGATGCTGAGGCAGTATTAGATAGAACTGTTACAATCCCCTTCTTTCTGCATCTCAGCTTTAATCTTTGCCAAAGGTCAGACTAGAGTCTTTCCAGGAATTTTCAGGAAGCATTATGCAGTTAAACCTGGGGAATTTTTCTGTAAAATTGGTAATGAAGTGGCTTTAGTAGTTCTTAGCCAAAGGCATGTCCTAGGGACGGAGATGCTAAGACGGACAGGTATAAAGTAAAGCTGGGGGGAAAGGCCTCTGAAGATGGTTGGAGCAAACACCAATTATGCACAGGGGAGAGAAATTCCAGTCAGACCTGTAGGAAGTTCTGAGCGTTAGAAAGTCCCTTCTTTGGTACTTTTGCCACTGTTTCTACCAGCTGGAGTGTCTGGCTAGTCCCTCTCCGTAGTTTCCCTTCCATGCTTTCATGCTGGGCAGGTGGGAAAGAAAGGCATCATCCAGGTCACAGTTTTCTTGCATGCAGAAGTTTGAAAAGTTTGTTCTAAAGGATTCATTCTTGGTGGCACTGACTGAGGAATGATACAAAATATTCCAGTTCGGATTATATTAACACCAGTAAATTTGAACATAGAGCTAATGATAAGCAGTAGGCCTATGTACAAAACTTGTTTTGTGACATGCTCCATCAGCGCATTAGCACAGTTGTCAGGAAACATGCCTCAATGATTGTATACTAGCTGATCACCAATTGAGGGAATAGGTTGTTCCCCCCCAGCTCTTAATACAGTCTTTTGCTATTACCTGCTGATTTCAGCTATTCAGAGTCCTATCAATAGCACTGATGACATTTGGAAAGCCTATAAAATCTGCCTCTAACTTCCTGCTGAGAATTTTGTCTTAATGGCAATGAAATGTAATTAGGCTTCCATTGTCTCAACCCCTTGGCTACCTGCTCCACTTAACTGCTAATTCAGGACTCACTATGACCAAACAGTGCCAGCACAGTAGCAGAGATAGCTCGACTGTAAGTTTTATATATGGGCAGAACTAGCATTTCCTGAACAGGCTGGGTACAATTGTTATTACAGCTCATGACCCCCAACTTTATTATAGTGATGTCCATAACACCCCTAAAGTTTGTATTAGCAGTTCTACTATAAACTCCCTATTTTCAGTAGTTTGATCTCCAAAGTGTTAGCTATATGGTCTTTCAAACAATCTTGGGTAAAAACAATGTCTACTTCCCACATTTTTTGTGATTCTAAATGGGTTTCATATCAGTAGTTTAAAACATTCATCCCCTCAGTGTAGGTATTGCTATGGAAGTGTTGGCATGGCTAAGCAGTTGGTGTCTGTCTCACATATGTGGACCCCACTAACTTTATGGTCTGAATTTGCAGCTCTTGCTCAGACAAATTTGCCATCCAAATCTTACCTCAATTGTGAGGACAGGGGGCTACCTGTGTCCAGAGTGAGTAAGAACTGAGGAAGGTCCCAAGATTTGGTCCACTCTATTAGATACAACTTTCTCTATGCAACTAAGCATTGCTTAAAACTAGAAACTCAGGTGCTAAATGGGCTTAATAAGTTCATGTAGAAAATGATGCTTTGCTTTGGGAACTCAGGATGGTCCTGAGCCAGAGAGTTTGGAGATGCTCAGATTTAGAGGTTTGGCTTGGCCCATTTTGAAAATGGCCTGATTTGAATCTAACAGGTTCTTAGTTGCATTAATGCCCTTCTGTGCCATTCTGCCCCCCAATCAGTTGAATTTTTAAAGCCTCTGGCCGCCCAACCAGTGGCGGCCCCTGATTTTTAGTGGGCTGGGCCCACGGCCTTTTTAATTCAAATAGATGTGCCATTCTGACAGCATTAAGGATCATTCAAATCAGCAGAAACTGCCCTTTGAGCATTCTCCAGGTGTCTAAGGCCTCTTTACAGACCTTGCTTTTTGCCTTAGACATAAAGAAGGTAGATCAGAGACATAACTAGCAAGTTACATGCCCTGTGCAAAACCCTGCCAGTGCATGTGTGTATGCTGAGTGCCAGAGTACAGGAGTGAGTGTCAGTTTTACCTGCCCCAAGGTCTCAAATCCCCTGTGCTACTTCCACCACACAATCTCTCTGAGCTTCAGCTGCAGCAGTACAATGTCCCTACACCCAGCAGCTGCTGCTGTCATGGCATAGGCTCTCCTCAGGAGCTGGGGTGGGAAAGGTGCTAGTGTGGCACCCTCTTTGAGATGGCATGCAGGCCTGGTGCCCTGCTTGCCCTCCTTCGGTTATGCTGCTGAAGGATATGTATGGACTGTACTACATTACAGCTGTTCTTTACATTCTAGGGCTTATAGATGGCTCTGGGAAGCAGAGTATACACTAGTGCAGCCTGAAAGCTTCTTCAGCTTACACTAAGGACCAGAAGGGTCCCTGTGTATCTCCCCAATATGGGATGGGCAAAGATGATAGGAAATCATCTTTCCTCCCCAGAATTTCTGCCCCAAATATGGGAATGGAATGACTAAGAATTAGGCTCCCTGGACTGATCTCTAATGTATTCTCTCTCTAGCCAGGTGCAGTAATAAATGCAGTAACCTAAGAGTGTTCATCTTCCCTTGCAGTCTATTCCAAGCCTTTAGCACCACCAGTTAGCCTGTTTCACATCTGCTGAATTAAAGCACTTTCACCTTTCACTAAACACTGTTATTACTCAAGCAGCTTATTGCAGTTTTGGAATGAAAAAGCTTATCTCTATAGTAACACAGGATGGGAATGGGCCTAACAGACCATTGTGTCCAGTCTCCTCATTCACAGGAAACCATTTATCCAGCAGCATCTACAAGATTGTCTCTCTGACCTCTTGCTCCTCTTGTATCCACAGAATTCCCCAAATCTGCCTACAACGTGCTAGGGGTAAGGAGCAGGGGAAATAAGGGCATGGACAATGCCTACAGTGGCCGGGAGTTTGTTAAAGTAATAAATATTCAGATGATCCTAGGAAGGGGCCAAGACTTATACTACAGAGGAAGGCAGACAAACCTATGTTCCTCCCTGACCTCAGTTCTGGCAATTGGTTTGACTGTGGCTCTTTAAACAAGCCCTTCCAGCCAAACACCTTAGAGGTTTCTAAGAACTGGTAGGAGCACCAGAACACCTCAGTGAAACCCCCTATGGTCTCTTGTTGCTGTCAAAGAGACCACAGAGAATTAGACTGAGGTGTTCTGCATGTCCAGTACCTCCAGGGAAGGTGAGAAAACCAAGCAAAAACCAGAATAACCCCCCACGAAACAAAAGAACTCACAGGTCATGTCCCCACATGCAGGGGTGTTTGCCAGCAGTGGCAAGAAGGTAGCAGAACAAGTTTGTTCCACTACTACTTCCCACTGTGCATGCCCTGTGGCATGTGCCATGCTGCTTTTTTCACAGCATTTTTGTTGTTGTTGTTATTGTGTTTTTTGTTTGGTGCTGGGATTTACCAGTAGCAAATTTTGCTCCCATACTACAAATTTCCAGTGCGAGGTACATTTTAACATTCCAGGCATAGAGTTTGTGGTATCACAAAGAGGTTTGCGGTGCCATAAATCACATGTGCCTGTACATTGGGATCCAGCCACAGAAGCTTTCTCTGTGATGACAAATTTTTAGTGGTAATTTTAGACCAAAAAAATTAATAGGTTATAAGTATTTCTCAGTGCATCTAGTGCAACTACACAGCTCATGTACCATACTAACACTGAGAATAACAGTTCAAGTACAATAATTGCTTACACAATGGGAAATCAGAGCTAAGTACAGATATGAAGAAGTACACTTTTGTTGTCCACTCCCTTCCCCACTCCCCTCCAATCTGATTGTGGATTTGTACATGCAGTGTATTGTTGGAAAGAAAATGATCATTGCAGGAGCTGACTGCTCTCAGTACATGGTGAAGTGGATTGTTACACTATGCACGATGGGCACTTGTATATGTGATGCCATTAACATGTACATGTCATGAAAATGTCACTGTGTGTGGCTTAATGATGTCACAGTGTACATGTACAAGACTTTTGGGAGACATCTGGATATAGTTTAGTTTGCAGCTCTGCAAATCGCAATGATGCAGCTGTCAGTTTGCCCCCCAGCTGTGGGAGAGGTGGGCAGGCTCTGCAGGAAAAAAGAGTTGGGCCTCTCGCTGCTTCTCCCTCCAGCAGCTACCTGCCGAAGGCAGAAGTGGGGATGGGCCTGATCCTTCTTTTTTCTTTTTTTTTGGTGGAGCCTTTCTGCTTCTCCCCCAGCTGGGGGCAAGCTGCCAGTAGGCTGAGTGGCCTCTGAGCTGCAGGAGGGCTGTGGTGCCCCCTGGGGCCACCTAGGTAGACTGCTAGTAGGCCAGATGCTGCTGCAGCTCAGGGTTGGGGAAGAGTTGGATCAGGCCGGGTGTTGCCTTGGAGGTGGGGCAGCACCCAGCCCACTAGCGGCCTGCCCGGGCAGCCCTGGAGAGTGCTGTGACTGGAGGGAAGGACCGGGCCCCTGCAGATTAGGGGGTACTTAGTCTGCTGGTAGCTCACTCCCCAGATGCAGGAGAGGCAGGCAGGCTCCACTGAAAAAAAGGGTTGGGCGCCTTCCCGCTTCTCCCTTCAGCAGGTGCCTGCTGAAGGCAGAAGCAGCAAGGGGCCCGATCCATCCCTCCCCCCCACACTGTAGCCTGCCTGTGGCCAGGGGGCAAGCTGCTGGCAGGCTGAGCAGCCCCTGAGCCGCAGGGGCCCCAGTCTTCCCTTTACAGTGGCAGCACTGCAGAGCCACCTGGACGGGCTGCTAGCAGTCCAGGTGCCGCCCCAGTTCAGAGGCAGCACCTGGCCCGATCCAGCTCTTCCCCAAGCTGGCCTGCTGGAAGACTGCTGGGTGCTGTTCCCTAGGCGGGCGCAGGAAACAGTTGGATCAGGTGGGTGCTGCCTCCGAGCTGGGGCTGCATCTGGCCTGCTGGCACCCCAAGCGGTGCCACCACTGTGGAGGGAAAGACTGGGGTCCCCCACAGCTCAGGGGCCACTTAGCCTGCTGGCAGCTCACCCCCCCCAGTCCCAGGCAGGCTCTGGTTTCAGCTCTGGCTCCAAAAAAAGGATCAGGTCCCTCATTGTAACAGGATGGAAAAACTGAAATGGTTTAGGACTCAGGGTTTTATTCTATGGCCCACTGTTTCAATTTAGGGGGCATAGAATAAAACCTTGGGGATTAAACCCCCCCGTGAAGCAAGATGGCAGGGAGTCCACCTTTGAGGCTATACCTGGCCTCATCTATCCAAAGGACTCCTCTTTGCTCAGTGCTGGGGTCCCATTTCTGAAACATTTTCTGTTCAGACTGGTTCATTTTTTCTCCCAGAAGGAGAAGAACTAGTATTCCACGTACTTACCTGGAGTCTTGTTGCATACTTACCTTTCTTTGATACCACTGTACCTAAAATGACACATTAGAACTCACTTTTCCTCACGTCAAGAAGAACTCTGCCTACTTCATTGTTTTTCTAGCACTTCATCATCTATTTGACCTTTTATGTTGCTTCTGCCTTGTGCTTGGATTTCATCTGCCTCCCTGAACCTTATGACTAAAGAACTTGCATCTTCTATTCAGAGCTCAGATACCATGATGATGGATGCGCTGGACTATTTAGATGGATTAGGTAGCTCTCAGGAGTTTTATCCCAAGGGATGACCAACAGCAATACCCTTTTTCCATCTCCTTCTTCCCCCAGATATCAATGAAACCTCCAAGAATGAGCTTAGAAACATGAATGAATTGTAGGGATTTTTGGTTTTTTAAGAAAAAAAGTTTGAAAGATTTTTTAAAATTTAATACTAATAATTTATTTAGATAGCTTAAGATTTTTCAATTGTTTCAGTCTATATACATAGACAATAGTGTAGGGAGATAACTCTAAATTTTAACCTATACAGTTTTTTAGTGTGTTCTTCAACAAATCTGTGGCTTGGGTTTCAGGGCCATTTAATTATGTCTTCTTAACACTTGGAGAAGCTACACTTACTGTTCCAGGTGCTTTGTTCAGAAAAATTTTCCAATAATCCTGTTGGAGGCAGCAAACAACAAAGAAACTCTACTAACACAATAATACGACTTCTGAAAGGAAGCCAGAGTACATCAGTCACTACAAATCTATTTGTAACAGCAGTTCAGAGACTCAAGGGCATCTCCCAAGGTCTATTGTAGAGGTAAGGTGAATTGGTACGGGAAGGCATGAATACTTTAGACATCAACGTATTCATCTACCATCCAACAGCGTCTATATTTTACTAGCTGTAATGTACCCATTCCGTAATGGCTTCTGTCATTTTTACTACTGTGTCTGCCTAAACAAGTCCTTGGAGAATTTAACTTAATGGAATCATTCCTCTCATCTCAGAAGGAGCTTGGCTTCTTACATTGTCCTATATCCTTGTCACAATGCCCGAGGGCAGCCATTTTAACTTGTTTTCTAGAATGAAAGTGAAAAGAACATGTAGGTAGTCACAGGAGAAATCTTATGAACTTAAAAAACTTGAGATACTTTTAATAATGTAGATTAAATAGTTTTAAAAAGCCTAAGATATTGGTATTAATGGAATTGCAACAGCAGAGACTGTGGGATGTTTTATTTGACCCTAATGTTATTAGTATTTTGAGGGACTCTCAAGGGCTTTGTTGAATGGTTCCAGAGGAAGAGGGCTGCATGATCAGATGGGTGAAGTTTCAACTGGACAGAAAAATGAAATAAGATTACATTACCTATGTTTTCACAAATATATATATCTATGGCAGTGTAGAGTCCACAGAAATCAGGGGTTATCACTTAGCTCGGGATGTCTGTAGCTGTGTCAAACACATGATTTTTTAGTCACAAGCCACCTTTGACCTTCATAAGCTGAGTCAGTGGGTACGTCTATGTGTGAAATTAATATGACTGAATATACTCAGCTCAATTTGAGCTAGAGTAAAATAATCCTGACATCACCATTCTACACATGTGTTTAAGCACAGTAACTTACTGCACTGTTGGATACCACTTGTATGTGACGGGACTATCCAGCAGCGCAGTAAATTAGTCTACTGTGCCCTAATAGCCATGTACGTGTAGATGGTGACACTATACTGTGCAGCAAATTAATCTGTGGCACAGTAAAGAGTCTCATTTAGACGTACCCAGCGATATCAGCCTCAGAGGACTGGAGAGATGCTTTATTCTCAGATAGGCTTGCAGAAAGTGACAAACTTATAAAGTGAAAGCCAAACATCCTATGCTGAGAATATAGCATTATTATCATAGATTGAGGCCAAGCTCCAACAAAATTGTTGCAAAGACATTTTCAGATGCCACACTGAGATTATATTGTGGCTTTTCTACTTGATTTACCTGGTCTAACTCTTACTTGTCCTCTCCCTCTTTGTGGGGTTACAATGATCATACGTACATATTGCATGCTGATGTGGCCCTGTATGCTACAGTAGTGACAGTGACACTCAAGAACCACAGCACAAGACTAAATGAGGGTAACTTCTGGTCTATTACTTGTTGCTTTCTTTCTCCTAGCTGCTAAGGGGACCCATGTTTCTCCTGTTTGTTTTAGGTTTTTTCCCCCATTTTCCCTAATTTTGGCTGCTCTTTAAGAGGTTCTGTATGATCTGCCCACTAACCCAAGAATCCTTCTTTCTTGTACTCAGGCATCCTGGATGATGTACTCATGAAAATTGTGTTCGGTCTTTGACCTGGCTGAACAAGAGAAACTAATTCCAGAAGATTTCTAAAGTCCATAGGGAGCACATCTTTAGTGAATGCTTAACTACCATTTTAAAATATAACTTTTAGTGAATATTTTTAATATTAGATGATTAAATGAAGCTGTGCTTCATTTTTTTCTCAGCCCTGAAGAGAAGTGCCTTGCACTCAAACTTACCTAAATCAATCCCAACCTTGTATTTCATCCAATAAAGGATCTGACCCACAAAAATCTTTGCCTTCACTGAAGGTGAAGAACCCTCAGAGTGGCTGGTCTTGTACCTATAGTCCTTATTCAATAGTCCACTAATGCAGAGTTCAAGTATTTTAGAGGGCCTTGCTCAGACTGTTCCCTGGGTTGTACCAGTAAATTTAGTTTAGAAGGAGACTTGGGAGGAAGCTCAAAATCTTATTAGAAAATTATGATAATATGATGCTGACATTGTGGGACATGATGAGTAAATTACATGGAGTGGAGTTTTCACAGATTCTTTCTGAAGGGGTTCTAGTGCTAATCAAATGCTGTATGATCTCTTTCTTGCTGCTTCTGCTGCCATCCATTTTTTTCTAATATCACCATCTGGGAAGGATTATAATTTCCACGAACAGAGCAGGTTTCTGCTATTTTTAGGTCCTTTTAATTAGGCAAAGTTAATTTCAAGTTCAGCTGCATCAGCTGCTTGAATTTCGTGAAGCCTGCTGGCCTTGCTTGGAAGGAAGTCACAGGTCCCACTCTGATTTCTTTATAACTAATTGCTATTTCCTACAGATCTATACAGAGAGCACAGGAGCAGCACATTTAGAGAATCTGGGCAGGCTAGAAGCTTTGGCAAGAGGAGTCAGGGAGTAATAGAGCGAGCTGCTGATTCAGGGTCCTACAAACACAGCTGATCTCATTGCTGTGAAAATAGGTCACTAATGACATGTGGCCAGAATCCAAAAACTAGCCAGGAAAACTAAATGTCTACTGGCTGCAAAATCTCTTTTACTAGAATGCACAGAAAGAAAGCGATCTGCTTGAATCTGTTTAAAACAACGACAGGATGATGCGACCAGGATGCTAACACTGTGATCTCCCTCCCCCGTTATTATTTTAGGCAAGCAACTCATTTATTGTTCTACCTCATCCCTCACATCCATTCCCATGTACTAAAATAACTCCAATTCACGCTTCTGTTTTATTCCATATTCAAGCAAGTGGGTTTGATTCTTGAAAGAAAAAAAAATAGCACCAGCCAGGATGCTGCTGGCACTAATTTCTTTTAGTCTTCTGTCTAGCGAAATGAGTTCCAGGCTTGTCTAGTCAAAATTGTATCTATCTTAAAAATAGCATCGAGGCTCTTGCTTTTCCATAAGGCAAAACAATTCATTTCCTTTTAGATCATTCAAGGAAGTAGAGCAATTTGCTCACCCTGACATCCTAAATGATTCTTTCTGTAGGAGAGATCTTCCAGATAGAAGCAAAGTTGTAGGTTGCTGGCATCCAGTTAGTGACTACTATATGCATGTGTGCCATAACACCAGTCAATATCCATTAATCCATTTTTCCACTGTATAAATGCTTTCTTACCAGTCAATAACTATTTTAAAACTGGAGAAGAGAAATTGAAGCATTATAAAAATAGGCATCTATTATGATTTCAAACTTAGACCGGTTGTATGTTTAAGAGTGAACATTTAGGAAGCAAGAGATAAATTGATTCAAGTCCCAGTTTTCTGATTGACCATAATCAATTCAGGTAATTTCTTTATGCTCTGGTTATGCAGAGAAGAGGCATTACAGAACTTGATTCAAAGTCTGTTAAAAATGTTTAAACCCTTCAGTAGAAGGAGCTATAAAAATACAAAGAATATTTAGAATTCTCAAAAGGATTTCAGAAAAAGATAGAATTATCTGTGTAGTTGAACTGCAGGCACAATGTATTCCTGTTTTTAAAACAGTGACAGACCTATGCAAGTTTAGAAATAACTACTTTGTTATATATAAGTATAAACATAGATGTTACGGGGTACCCCCCAAAAACAAATTTGAAATACCTTGCTCTATGGACAGTCTGCCCAGCTTTCTCCTGCCATGCCTTCATGTTAGTTGATGTACAGTGTGGGAGGCTGCCCTGGTCTTGTTACAGTGACCACCCAGATTGTGGTCCTGGCCTTATGGGCCAATTGCATGGTTCTGTACCTCCCTTACACCATACCCCATGCCTCACAGATGGCATCTACTATTTGCTGATGCAGACCCTCTCTGGGCTTTCTGACTCCTTGACTTCTCTCAGCCCCACTCTGGGCCTACAAACCTCTTGATCTCCCTGCACAGCCCCTTCTTGGTCCCTCCATAGCCAGACCCCTCAGTCTCCCTTGTGGCCCCACTCAGTTTGCCAGGCCCCTTGGTCTCTCCTTCAGCCCCTCTCTGGGCCCTCAGACCCCTTGGTCTCATACAGCCAACCCCTGGGCTACCAGACCCCTTGGTTCCTCTCCTGGCCCCCTCCAGCCTGCCAGCTCCTTTTGGTTGCTCGTCCTGGACCCTTTCAGTTTTCTACTTTCCTGGATGCTCTCCAGGCCCTAAGACCCATCTGGTTCTGAACTCTATTCCCAGCCCCTCGCTGGGCTGCTGGACCCCTCTGGTCTCACTATGCTTGCTGGGCCTCAGGTCCTTCACTGGGCCTCACTACATGCCTCAGGCCTTTGGACCCATCTGGTCCTGTACACTATTTCCCAGCTCCTCACTGGACTGGTCTTCCCTGCTAAGTGCTTTTCTGTTGGGGTGTGCTCCTCTAGACTTCCCCTCCATGGCGTAACCCCCAAGGCAGTGGGAGCTGAGGCTTTCCAGTTGGTTTTTTCCTGCTGAGCTTCAGGAAAGATCTAATTTGTTACTTTCCTCAGGCCCAATATTCATAGGTGGTTGATTTGACATGCTAATATTTGATCTCTGATTGGTTTTTCTTAAATTTCTTTGTTGCACTGGAACTTTCAGAACTGGATGGAACTAGATTTTAGTGGCCCTGGGAAAGGGATCAAGAGATCAATTTAGCTAAGGCTCTTTATTTTAGGTGTCTGACCCCAGTCTGTTAATCATCTGGTAATCTTTAATCAAGATCTTGTTAATCAATTGACATTTATATTTCTGAGATAGCAGAAGGACAGATTTCTTATCTTCTTTATGGCTTGCCTTTTGGCCCTTGGTCAGTTATTTAGTAACTGTGGCCTGTGACCTAACAAGACTGCTTTGCTCTTTCCATCCTCAAGGCTGCCTTTGTGTCTATAATCATTTGAATATGTTAGCAAAATACATTTTTTATAGCAAAATAACTATTAATACATTTTATTACCTTAGTAATGTTTTAGGATGCAATTGTAATGCAGAATATTTAGGATATAGGCTCTTGGCTTGCTGTTCAGTCATATTTTTGCAGCTTTGACTTAGGTTCCCTGAAACTGGCCAGGCTTGACATCCTCACTTTCCCTGCAGTTTGTTTTTGCTTTGGATAGCATATGTCTGATTCAAGTTATAGTGCTATTTGTCACCCACAGCTCACGCTGTGCAGGCCTATGCATGGCTACTAGGGGATTGTGTGCCTCAGTAAGAAGGGCACTGCCTTGGAAGAGAGGTTGTGCTGGATCTGGTCCCTGCTTCTACCCCCAGTGGTATTTCTACATTTTGTATATTATGGCCATAACATAGCTTCTGTCCTAACCTGCTTCTGCAGAAAGAGCAGAAACCAGAGGGTTAGAACTCATGTCGCTGAATCATTGGCCCTCTGAGTTACTTCCCTTCTGGCCCCACATATCTTTTGCTCAACAGAATAAAGCCTGTTGCTTGGAGATTGGACAGTGTGCTGTAAGGTAGAAGATATAGGTTCAAACCTGCTCTTCATGAGTGGGGAGCATAGAGCCTGGATCCCCTAGCCTCTGGGCAAGTGTCCTGACCACTAAGCTATTGGGTGGGAGAGCTGCCTTCCTTCTCTGGTGTCATTCACTATTTGTGGTTTTCCTGCACCTGAGCTGGAGAGGCTGGAGCAGGTCCTTCTGAGTGTCTGGAGCCGGGTCCTTTTAAGCATACTTAGAAGGACAAAGTATCTTGTACAGAGAGTAAGATCTACATCTTCATAAATGACACTTAACTGTTACTAATTTGCCTAAGGGGAGTTGGATTTTGGTCTTAGTTTCATTCTGTGATTCTTGAATGTCATTGCTGTCAGTGATGGGAATGGGATCTACAGTATACAGGACCACTTCAATTTGTGAAATATAAATATGAGCTTTGTAGCAAAGGAAGTGGTGCAGGTAAGAACAGAATATGGCCAGGCGCATCAACTGGAAAAGCCACAAAATAATCTTAATATGGCATTGTAAATCTCTTTGCAGTGACTTTGCTGTCGCTGGTCTCAATGTGTGATGAGGCAGTGTCATCACTATGTGATGTCTGGATTTCACTTTACAACAGTTTGTGACACTCTGTAACTCTAGTTGATGATAAACTGTCTCTCCAGTCCTCTAAGGCTGATATCACTGACTAAGCTGATCTGGGTCAGAAATGGCTTTTGATGAAAAACATTATGTGCTTGTCAGGATTTTACCGTGCAAGTTAAGTACATAAATCATGTACTGAGGGATAACAGCTGATTTTCTAGGGATTTTACCCAATTGTAGATGAAACTTTCTAGGAAACATCAGTCTGGCATGTTGCACAGAATTAGACTGATAGCAAGGGTTTGCACAATAGAACTGTAGACAACTATAAAATCATCTAAATCTGTATGGTTTTATCTTTGGGGGAAAAATTGGAATTAGATCAAAGACTGATTTTGCATATTCTGTCACTGTGTGTGTCTGCATCAGAAGGTGATATGCAAATGCATAGTAGTTGATATTAACACAGCTCTTTTTTCTATTATATAAATTCTTTCTCCAAGGCAAAGGCTGTTTTCAAACAGAAGGAGAAAAATGAAAGTGTTATAAAACTAGACACCTAGGGATGAAACTCTAGGCGAGGCTTGCGGTTCAATTTTGTCCCTTTATAATACAAAAGCTACAGGTTCAAGTCCTAGTTTGACCACTAACAATATGTCTTAGCTGAGGGTATGACCCCTAAAATCTTATATAAGATACACAGACACAGCAAATAGACAGCCAGCCAAAGGACATGGTTTCTTGATAGTGATATTTGAAGAAATGCACCACGTTGAATTGCTTAGAAATCCCAAGTCCCTTATATTTCATTCTCTTATTCCAGTGAGGAGGACATCATAAATGAACCTGAGAGTAAAGGGAGTTTCATATTTTGATGAAAACTTTTGATATGAATTAACATTGTGGACATTTAATTCAAACCCTAAATGGCAGCTGGTCCCTAGGATCCACTAGCAGGTGCGTGATTTAGGTAAGAGCGGCTTCAGGCTGAGATGTGTGACAGCTCGTTCTGGAAGAGCTAAGAGAAGCCTTCCTGCTAGTTTTCATGGTAGCGATGCTGTTTAGAAAGGACTTAATATGTTTTGAATGCTATATACAACAGTGAAGCTGTGTAGTCCTGTAACTGGCTGTTTGGAAAAACCAGTAAAGTCCTATGAAAACATTAGGGGTTTAAAACCTTCTCTAGCCATGTATTAGAAAGTGCAATCTTTCGAAAAGTGACATTTGTTTTACTCATTTAGTAAATCACTTTCCATCTGCTTTATAGGTATCATAATGCTTACCTAAGCTTAAATGCCATGTTGCCAGTATTAATTATGAATTACCTCTATATACTGAGCTAGTTAATCCCAAGAGTCCTCCATGCTGATGAGAACTGAGGAAAACGAGCCACACTTACACCACCATTCCTTCATCCTGGGTGCATCTACACATGCAATTAGCATGTACCAATAAACAGTGGTGTAATTCACACTAGAGTGTATTACTCCCAGTCACTGAGTTAACACAGCTGGGAGGAGCAACACCACCTGGCAGGGGACCCCAGGAGTTCAACCTGCCAGCCAAGGGCTGCTCTGCCCCACTCAATATGCTGAAAAGCAGTGTGGGGATCAGCAGGTAGCCCCCGCACTGTAGCACCCTCATGTCCCAGGCAGCCCCGGTCACTGTCTACATGTGCATTTTGTCCCATGCAACTATTCTGTTGTAAGATAGTACTTGCCCCATACAGTACTATCCTACAGTGGAGTCAATTTACTTTACCCTAAAACAGGCACATGTGCAGACAGTGATGCTTTACTGCAGAGCTAATTAGTCAACTCCACAGTAAAGTGCACATGTAAATGCACTCCCTGAGACCTAAAGGCTTGAATCATACAAATAGAGTAGGTAGGGACTGGTTACACCGCAGCAAGGAGAATAGAGGACATAGTGTTTAAGAAATTACACCAAGAACAGTTCATCTTTTCTGAATTTCTTCTGTCTAGGTCTCTAGGACTCTATGGGTGCCTATACATATGCTCAGGGGTGGAGGGGCAGGGGCATGATTTAATTAGAGTTGTTCCCAGAATGTGTGTGCTGCTGCGGTGATGCTAGACTGTTGTAATTAGAATGCAGAGCAGGCTTGGTTAATTGAGTCTGCTCCAGCACATTCTAATTAGAACACATTGGATAACGTGTATATGCACCCTAAGAAGCCATGTGTTGCAAGGGAAGCCTTACAGCATAGTAAGTGGAATTAGTCATACACAGAACTGATAAGGAATGGTGGGGTTTCTAGAATTACTGTGGAGTTGTCCAGAATCTGAGCAGAGCTCTTTGGCCCCTAAAGATAACTGGATATCTGGGGGTGGTTTAAGGATCCTGTTGTAGGAGAACCTTCTCCCAACTGATCTGAAGGAACGCCCAGGAAGAGATTCTTTGAGTTTTTCGTTCCTTAAACCTTCTAAGAGATGACCTAAGGCTTAACTTTTTTAATGCAATACTGCATTTAAATAACAAGTCTTGTACATGAATAGCCTTGGCTTCCTATTGATCTCCACTTATCCGTGTAGATTAAGATTAAGTCCAAGACCTGCTCAGGAGGAGGAAGACTCTGATAGAAATAAGGGGAGAAATTTGTAAGGGAAAGTTTGGATGGGCTCAGCCCCTGTCTGCAGGTTTTCTAATCAGGCATGTAATGATGAGATGATATATGTTTTGAAAATGCATAGGTAAAGCCAACCAGGCTGCAGATGCTCAGTAATATAGCTTGGGGCAGGCAAGTGGGGCACCAGGCCTGAGTGCCAATTTAAGATTTATGCCAAAAACACCCCCACCTCTACAGAGTCTACTCCCTGGCAGCCCCACAGCCTTGCTATTGCAACAGCAGTTGGATAGATTGTTGGGTGAACAAAAGTTGGGGCAGGAAGATTATGATGTCGTGACAGCAGCAGCAAGGGACTGTTTTTGATTCCTTGGTAGAGATAAGACTCCTGTGCCCTGTTTCCTCCCTCACCATTCTTCCTCAGCATTGGCTATGGCAAAAAGCCTGTTAATTACACTTTTACAGACTCTACCAACATGGGTGACTGGTGCTTCCAGGCTCTGGGGGAGCATCACTGGCTGATTGCTGATTGAGAGGGGTTGGTCTTCCAGTGGTCAATCACTGACTGGGGGGAGGGAGGGGGGGTCCCTCAGCAGCTGATCCCCAACCCTGGAAGTGCCACTGGCAAACCGGAAGTGCCATGAGAAAAAACAAAAATGCCATCAGTGCTTTTTGGGGCGGGGGTGGGGAGAAGGCACTGACCAGTGCTCTCCCTTCCATGGGTGGTGAGGGCCAATTTCAGGAGGGGCATGTGCCCCACCTACTCGTCACCTATGCCTGCCAAACCTGTTAGTGGGTAGACCAGTGCCAAAGGATGAAGCTAAACGGCACCCTTTGGTGTTGTCCTTCAGCAATGACAGAGGGATGCGTGCTGTTTCTTTCTATAATTCTTTAAACTGAATAATGTGCTCATCATGGGGAAGGGGAGGATGAATGGGTTTTGGGGGCAGTCATAACTCCCTCTGAGGTGGAAGGACTACAGGCTTGGGAGGGGTAGTAGGGGAGGAAGGAGGAGACTTCCTGGGGAAGCAGGGGAATGGGAGTGGGTGGGCTGGGAGGAAATACAGGAAGAAAATTTCTGTCTTTAATAAAGAAAGTGACTGAGGTTGGAAGCAAAGTTGGGCTGTGCAAGGGGGAAGGACACTCCTTGGTAAGAGGCAGAGGAGTGGGAGTGCGTGGGGTGGATTTTTTAAGTTTTGAGGGTATTGTGATATGTTATTTTAATACTTTATCTGTTTTATTGTAAACTGCCCTGAGCTTTTTTGAGGGAGGGTGGCATATAAATCCAATAAAGAAAAAAAGAAAAAAGCCTAGTTAATCCTGCTGCTTGCTTAATCAGTCACATTATGAGAGAGGCAGTGGGAGAGGTAAGAGCTTCAGAGCTGTTTACACCATATGTAACGTGCACAAATGTTTTTGTTAGCAAATCTTTTCTTTCCTGATCTCTGCAACGAAGAAAATGATAGAAAGCAGCAGACAATGAATCCTTTGAAAAATTACCTCTTGGGTGTTCTGCTGCACGTAACGCAGCAGAAAAGCAAACCTTAAATGACACTCTGTTAAATGAATCCCTAGGACTGCCCTCCAAGGATTTCTCCAGCAAAAAAATCTTTGCTCCAGGCGCATAATGAAATGTCAGTCTATCCCTTCCCCCTCAGTCTATCCTTATCCCTCACAAGACTAAACTTCTTGTGTAAGACCATAAACCAGTTCCAACATAGCCAGTTCTGTGTTGTTGGTCAATGTTGGTGGCTGACACTGGCTAACGTATCCTTTATCCTAACCTAATACATATATTGTGTAAAATCAACTAGTTTTGTAAGATCCTTTGATAAAGGAGCTTTCAGTGAGAGAGACATTTACGGAATGTCATGCTTTTGGACATGTTCAAACGGACATTGCTGTGGCTTAGGATATAAAGAAATGAACAACTTACATCAAGCTAACAGGTGCTTCATGAAATGGAGTCACTGAAATGACTCTCATTGACCTTAATGGGATTTTGTTTGGGATATTACAAGAATAAAACTAATGATTATAAAGTGCCCTAAAATTATGAAGATAGGGGAGGTATATAAACTGTCTAAATAGGTAGATGTAAAGTCAGTTTATTTCATATGCTGCCTGGTTTTCAGAAACAAGGTAGGGAATCCATGATAGCCTTTAGCTCAACTTAATACACACAACCAACACACAATCAAATGTGTATACAAAGAACAAGCTGTTAAGAAACTTGTTTTGCTTTGTGTACACAAGTGCTGTTTTCCTTTAAAGCTAGGCTGAAAAACGTTACTGAAAAATTTACTCGCTAGAAAAATGGGGCTTAAAAAACATGCACACCCTTTTTATTTTTAAAGAAAATGTAATTTTCATAATATTTGTAATGTTAACGACAAATTTAGGAACTAAATGAAATAAGAAAAATTATTTGAATTTTTCATTTTTAAAAACTGAAAAGACAATTTAAAAATTTTGGATTTTGGTTCCCTATTTTTTCTTTTTCCTTGTGCATGTGTGTGTATATGAAAACTAAATATATAAAAATGTATATAAGGTTAGTTGGAGGCTTTCCTCCCAGTATCTCTTTCTCTTTTTGCCTTTTGGTGTTTTTTTCCTATTTAATATCTAAAAAGACTCCTATCTTTGGAAAAATTACAGAATAAGAAACAAGAAAACCATGAAATTATACTTTTGCTACTTCATAACTTTTCTAAGGTTGAGGAAATATAAAATAAAAATATTTTTTTATTTAGATCTAAAGAAAATTAACTATTAATTAAAATACCAGTAAATAGAAAGTTGTTTTCTTTAGAAAAATCCCTGTTGAAGAAAATGACAAATTCAGGATTAACATTTTTAGTTTTGAAATTTTCCATTCCGGGGAAAAAATATTTTGGACAGTTTTATCTCAAAGACCCTAGCCCAGATTTTCTGAGATGTTAATGTTGCTTTGCACTGTGTCACTGAAGCAAAATGTTTCTTAAATTAGTGGAGTGAGCTAGACTTCTGCTGAAGTATAGTTTATATAAGAACTCCTACCCTCTTCTCCCTGGAGCCAGATTAGGAAGCATGGCCTTATTTTGCTGATCATTAGGAACCCTGGTCTCTACTTGGGGCCACTGGCAGCAGAAGTAATTTAGAGCAGCCCTCAGGCTGCCCTTGTGTAGACTGGTAAAGCACGCTGCTGGCTTGGGATTGGGGAGGTAAAGTGGGGGCTTTTGTGTGGTATTTTCTTTAGAACTGGCCCTTAAATTCTTGTGAGGAAATCTTTTGTTTAGGGGCTTTCTGGAAAGATGGTTTTTGACCTCACAGATTATAGCATTTTCGAATCAAACAAACAAAAAATAATAAAAATAAGATCAAAAGAACCACTGCTTTGAGTACTTTTACTCTCAATTATTTTGACATTCTGTTTTTTGGGATATTTACTTGCACTGCTTTCCAATGGACTTCAGATCATTCCTTATAAAATGCATTTGATTTTGTGAGCATGTGAAAAGTTTTACTTGTTTAAGCTTGTTTTTTGCATCTAGGCAATCCTGTTGTCAAAATAAATGCTAAATTGGGTGACGCTAAGATGTTGACCAGCATACCTGTATATGTAATATCATACCACTCAGATGCTTAAGTGAAGGTAATAAGTTACAGCCAAATGATATATGAATACGAATCTGATGGCATTAGGATAGACCCTAATAGTGGTTATAGACACGCTCTGGATGGTGGGGGTGCTTTAATTAGAGTGGCTGATTAAAGCTGCTCTAATTAATTAGACAGGCTAATTAAAGCAGCTTTGAGAGCTACTCTGATTAAAGCACCCAGAGTGTCACATGTATCAGCGTTTCTGCGCTGAAAAATGGTGGCAGGGGTGCTTTAGTTAAAGCAGCTCTGAGAGCCACCCTAATTAAAGCGCCCAGTGTCACATGTATCAGCAGGCCCAGGACAGCAATTGTCAACCTGTTTGTTTTACCTACCCCCTGGCTTTTTAAAAATAAATGCATTAAAGTTTATTTTTGCAGAGTGAGTTATAATTATGATTGGGTTAATACTTGGAGAGGCACCAGTGTTGGGGTACTATCAATTTTTATACTTTAGGCAATGCCAAAGCTATCAACCCTGAGTCCCAAACCCAATTCAACCTTCAGAAAGAGGGTGACCCATGTTTTTTCCATGACCCATTTCAATTCCATAGCATTGACAAACTAGGTTGGTCAGAATAAAAAGTAATGGAATCCTTTGACCAGTTTTTCATCTAAACAAGGCTCGTTTCTTTTGCAGCATAGCAAAATCTTGGGAGATAAATACTAACACACGTCCTTGTATAATAGTATCTAACAGGAAATAACACTACATTTCATTAAAACACTAAATAACACTAAGCTTCATCCTTTAACCTAGTTTCTCCTTGTTTTCACTGAGCTCTTGGTTTTACTGGGAAGAGCAATATGCCCTGAAATCTGCAGGCTGAGAACTATTGAAAGAATCCAAAACCCTAACTGGCCAAAGCAAAGAATAGAAAATGCTCAACTGGAATTTCTATGATATGATAGAGATTGTATTTACTGTTGTTGTTGTTATAGGAGACAAGCTTTTGTTCTTGATCATGAAATGCTGAGAGAAAAGATTGTGATGACAGCAGAAATTAGTGGCTAATGTAAAATCTGTAAAAAAAAAAAAAAAAAAAGTTCTGTGGCATCCAGTCTTCCACATCCCAGGTGGGGGATCTAACCTCAGTACTTCTAGTTATAAAGGGGATTGCTGCTTCCACCATCTGATTTTTTTCAGGGCTGATGAAATTAGGGCTGAGGATTCCACGGGGCGGCAGAACACTCAAGAGTTGCAAATCTGAGCCTAAGGCCCCTTGGTGAGTTTATTCTACCCAGTGCTGTACAGTAGGTCAAGATCCTTATAAAGGAGCCAGGAGACTGGGAAAAAAAAAGATCTGTTGCTTTTGGAAACTGGTTTCAGAATTTTTGGGCCCTTTGCTTTGAAGTTGCCTATAGTAAACTTTATGTTGTGCCTTCATGCTTTTGGCCATGAAAGTGGTATTTTTCAATGTATTGTTCTGTCTACAACAAACTACAATACTCAAGTGTTGAAACTGGTGTCTTTCTGCTTTGATCCACTAGTAACCTTATAACTTGATAAAAATGGGCCTGAAAACTTATCTGTCCAGAACATTTATTTATATTATTAGAACTGATTATTTATATTACTGTGGGACCCAAGGGCCCTAATCTTGAACCAGGAACCTGTATTATTGGATGTTGTAGAAACACAGAACGGATAGATGATCCTTGCTGGGGACCTTTCCATGTAAGTATGAGAATCAACAGGTGGATTTAGGCAGTTGGGAGGAGAGGTACAAAGAGACGATGTGGTAAGACTGGTCAGCAGTACTGGTGGTCATAGCATGCCAACCACTTAACCACTTTCAAGATTTTCTTTATAGTCCTTAAAGCAAAGGAGAACTTGAAAGAGGGTGTTGGGATTAAAAAAGAAATGTTTATTTGCAATATTTACCAGGGAGCAGCATAGGACAAAGCACAAATGCTTACTAGAAAATTTAAAGGGATAATGGAGGTTGGCATCAGGCAAAGTGAAGGCAAGAGTTGACCTTTCAGTATTGAATCAGATGGTAGGTAGGGTAGGACTTTCAAAGTAAAGACCAGTAGCTTAAGTTTAATAAAATATAGAATAAGTGCATCAGTGCAGGGAAGCAGAGAGGAATTAAGTGCTCAGTGAAATTGGCTAGATCAGCAGTCTAACTGGCAGCAAATGGGTTGCATGTGGCTCACGAGGAGTTAAGTTGAGGCCGCTAAGCTCTGACCTGGTTGCCATTCTCTCCAGCTGCAACATACTGAGAGGTCGAGAGCTGATCTTGTGGCTGTCTACAAGTTCATCATGGGGGGTCAGCAGGGAATAGGGGATTCTCTGTTTACCAGGGCACCCCTCGGGGTTACTAGAAACAATGGCCATAAACTGAAGGAGAGCAGATTTAGATTGGACATCAGGAAAAAAATGATTTACGCTGAGGGTTGCCAAAACATGGAATGGGCTTCCAAGGGAGGTGGCGCTTTTCCCTACCTTGGAAGCATTTAAAAGAAGGTTAGACAAGCACCTGGCTGCGTTACTTGACCCCAGCGTGCTTTCCTGCCCAGAGCAGGGGAGTCGGACTTGATCATCAAATAAGTCCCTTCCAACCCTAGAAATCTATTAAATCTATACCCCCCCACCACACACGCACACATGCCTCTACATACACTCCCTTACTGTGTGGGCTATGTGGTTTCTGTGGGAGATGTGTGGGATTATGGTAGGTTGGGGTGGGGGGGGGAGAGAGAGAGAGAGATGGGGCTGGTCTGATGGCTTCATCATGTGCGAGTCTTGTGAACTGTGTGAGCACCTCATGCGATGCAGACCCCATGCCCAGGATCCAGGCTCCTGCTGCCCTACCCCGGGTCCCAGCTCGCCCCAGGGCACTGGCGTGGCCTCTGTGCTCCTGCCCACTGCTTCTACTTCTCTGCTATTTCCCTACTTTTCCTCCTGGATGCCTACCTGCTACTGCTGCTGTTGCTTCCCAGCCACCACCACTCCCCCTCCTGCTGCCACTTCCCACAGCCCCCACTGCTCCCTGCACTGCCACCACTTCCCACGGTCCCCTGGCTTCTCCCTGTACTTTTCCCCATGCCATTGCTGCCTCCAGTGGCTCTGCTGCAGGTCCCCCTGTTGCTCCCCACACTCCTGCTGCTTCCTGCAGCCCCCCTGCCTGCCACTTCCCAAGGCCCCCCTGCCACCTCCGCTACCCTCTGCCCTCCTGCCTGCTGTTCCCCACAGCCCCCCTGCCCACCACTTCCCACACCCCACCCCAACCCCCACTACCTTCCACCCCCTTGCCTACTGCTTCCCTCTTTGGGTCCAGCCCAGCCTGGCCAGCATCATGGAGCTCCCAGCTGCTGGGCTGATCACAGTGGTTTCCCTCCATCCAATCTCATCTTACTTTCAACACTGAAGGAGGCAGGGAACAGCCCAAGGATTGTGACCCCAGAACCTGCAGAGGCTTAGCCACTGGGTCCTGGCATTAGCTTCCCCTGGGTCCTGCTGTTACTGGATGGCTGTCATCTTTGACAGGCAGCCAGAGCAGATAAAAATTAATTTTCTAAAATTTGTAGGGGCCCCATGGGCCAGATAAAATGGCTTGGTGGGATGGATCTGGTCCACAGGCTGTATTTTGCCTCTCCCTGCTTTAAAGGAGGAGTATATGCTTTAGCACATACACAGTATAAACTGTTTCTTTATTTTTTATTTGTCCTATTGAAAGCATGTAGATAGGTTGAAGTATTGTCAGAGCTTTTTAAAAATATATTTTTGCTTACTGGTTAATCTAGAAATAAACACAACAGGAGATTTCTCCAATTGTCAGTTTCAAAATATGACATCATTTTATGATATCAGATAAGGCATAAATTAGATGGGTTTTTTTTTAGCAGTGTTTAAGTATTTGCAGTGTGGAAGTACCACATCAATTATGCTTGATGTTTCTTTGCTCATTTGCTAAAATATCTCCTACCATCAAATTTGTTGCTAGCAGAGACTACTGTAGTGGAGACTGAATAACTGTTGACATTAAGTAGTTGTATCACACCAACCCAAGATGTTCATCTTTAAGGGCTGACATGTTTTGTTTATCTTTGAGGGCTACAGCAAAACCTCTTGAGCCATTTTACTTAGGAAGAGATAGGTGAGAAAATAATTTGAACAATGTGTTTGCAGGTATTCTTTCTTTTTTGTGACAAAGGAATAACAGCACAGAGGAGGCAATTACTCCTTAAGTGCATGTGTAGGTGGTGGATATGTATGCATGCTTTAGGTGACTTACAAAGTTTCTGAACATTTGAAAATGTGGTAATATTTTAATTATCAACACATAGCATTATTTTTTTTTCTCTATAGTGTAAGGTCTGTGGACTTATCTACACTATACATAAAAGGACTTTCAGGCACTGAAGTAAAAGCCTTCAGAGAGGACAGTTATAAGAATTTAACTATTTCTCCTTTTCTGCTGATGTCCAGGGGCCTTTGCCACACAAAATTGGCCTTTAAACTGGCTTAAATGCCTGTTTGCACCACTTCAATGGTGTTGCTGTTTGCACACTCGGCGGTGTATTCCGCTTTTTAAATGACTGGTACGTAGCAAGATAAAGTGCCTCTGAGGTGTTTTAGTTTGCTAGCAAACAAAGTGCAACAGTTCACAGGATGCTGGAAGCTGATGCACTCAGGGATTGGTGGGACCCGCGCAGCTCAGGGGCTGTGGGACCTGGTGGCAGCCCATGCAGGCAGGCTGCACTGAAGAAAAACAAAAAATGCGGTGAACCTGATCTTTTTTCTTTTTCTCCCTGGAGCCTGCCTGCCTGCCTGAGCTGTGCAGGGGCCTGGTGCTTCCCTCCACAGCTGTGGCATCCCCCAGGACCAGTCAGGCTAGGTGCCAGTGGGCAGGTGCCATCTGGGGGGCTCCTGCGCTGTTCAGGGACCATTCAGCCTGCTGGCAGCTCACGCCCTCCCCCCCGCCAGCAAAGAGGCAGGTGAGGATCGGTCCCCCACCCTTGTGTACACACCATGGGGATTTAGTTCAGCTTAATTCTCCTTAAATTGAAGCGGTGTTTTTAAAAACCCACCATTTCAATTTAGGGAGAACTAAACTGAATTAAACTCCTGTGGCATGTACAAGCAGCCCTTAACTAGAGACCGTCATCTACTATTCCTCTCCTTCTCCCCACAATGGGACTGAATCCATCTGCCATCATGGGACTGATGTTTGGGACATCCAAATAGTGGAGCAGCGTTCCATGCTAAGGCCAGAGTCCTACAACTCCTACTGCTGCAGATGGGTGTGCGAAGAGTAGAACCCATGTAGACAAGCAAAGTATAGGTGCAACTTCTACCTCACCTGGGGCATGTAAGTGTTCCTGTTCTCAGTATACAGGGAGATGTGCAGACATTTTCAATGGACAATTCCATTCCATGTCTGCCCTTCCCTGGTTGTAATGAGGGCAGCATGCTTCCTTTGGAGGTCTGTGCAGCTAGCTGCTGGTTACTTGGGAAGGCTGGATGGAACCCAGAACTGCTGTCAGCAGCAGCAGAAAGGAGCAACCCTGAGAAGGAGATGCTCTTGGGATACTCCCTCATCCCAGTGTACTCCCAGAACAAAAGTGTTTCTCACAGGCAGTTCCCTCAACATGGTAGAAGTGGCAAAAGGATGCCAACACTGTGTGAATCAGGGGCCTAGCAATGGCATCCTGCCTTACTCAGCTGTATGTGCATCGAGCACAGCATGGTTGAGGGGAATTGCAGAGCCACCTCACTGGGAGACACGGCCCTGGAGTCACCTCCACTCACAAGTGTAGGCTGCAGCCTGCCTGGGGAGAGACTGAGTCTAATGGTTTTGTAAGGACAGAATTAAGGAGATGGCTTGAACCTTATTTATACCTTTCAGACCTTCTCCTGTGTCATGCCAAATATCCTCAACTCCTTATGAAGTTGATTACTCACCCAGGGGTGTAACAAGAAGTTTATGCACTGTGGGCAGCAGTAGTGGCTGGGTTGGTCAGAGTGGCCACTGTGGGCCAGCTCTAGTGTTTAGGCTGGTAGTGGCAACCACCATTCTTGGCCCTTCTCAAAACTGCTGTCTGGAGCTGGTGTCCCAGTTGTTCACCCCTACTTATGCTATTGCATACAGCTCTTTTCAGGACTGGGCCTCTCCTTCGTTTTGCGTTCTTGACACCCCCACTGTGACGCTACAGAACCTATTCTACCAACCAGCTGGCAGATGGTAATAGCTTTGAGTCACTGCTGATTCACATCAAGACGAGTGACTACGTAAGGGATATAATTCAAACAGCAATCGACCGAGAAAAGGAGCAAAACCAGCAGCCGGCATCTGGTGCCTTTAAGAGACTGTATATTTCATATAGCATTTAAAATTAAACCTGATTTCTAAGTGACCTGCTGTAAACTGGCGCAAAACTAGCCTGACGTGCTATCCTTTTGTACTGATATTCTCTCTGTGCTCACAAGCCAAGCAGAATTAGACCAGACCAATACTTAAACTGGGGCAAGGGAAGAGGTGATGTCAGCCCTTTGAAGGGTACGCTTATGACTTAAATTGCTTCTAAGACATGTTCCCATCATTAATTGTCTCAGTCCAGTAATTCCCAGTCATTTATTTATCACCAGGCCCTTCCCAGTGTCTCTCCCTGATTTCATACATTTCCTCAGAGCCCAATCCTTAGACTTGCCTACGTCAAGACAATCTGCCTCTGCAGAAGAAAGCAAGGGAGAGGGTTTCAGAATAGAAGACTCAGTGTTTCATGTCAGGCTACACTTTCTTGTCTGTTTGCTTTTTCTTAGTTCTCTAAGGATGGACCTCTCAAAGAAAGTTGGGTCAGAGCTGTCTTTTTCCTAAGTGCTAGTAGATGAGACTGGGGGGGGGGGTGTGAACAAGCAAGCCTGAAGGATGGACTCTGAGCCTGCTGCAGAGCTGTAACAAGAGTTTTCAGGCTACTAACAGGCTCCAGGGAGCAGCACAATACTTACTTGTTTTATGACTTGACTGAATATTTTTTTCTGTTGTAATGTGATCATAAACAGAAGTGGTTACAAAACACTGCTCTTCAGTAAAGAGAGGGGGAAGAACTCATTTGAATCTGACTCTCAGCCACTCTAGTAATAGTAGGAGGCAATGGAAACAAAAGTGATGTACTTCTTGGCAAGGCATGATGGGAAAAGGGAAGGATCTGGAATTCTGCTCTTTTAGGTAGCTGTAAGGAAGAGGAGAGTGCTGAACTGAGACTGGCTCAGCAGCAATTGCCACCAAGGAACCTGGAGAGTATTTGACCTATAAATATTGTTATGTTGTACAACAATGATTCTCGACCAGGGTGCTGTGAGAGGTATCAACAGGTGCTGCACAATATTAGTACTGGTAGGTAAGGAAACACCTACCCATGTTTCACAAGATAAACTTAGGTATTTCAAAATGGAATCCTGAAGGTCAAAAACTTTCTGACCTGTTGTGGTCTTTCTAGTTCTTTGTAACAAAAAAAATTGCTCTCTTTTCTGTAGTAAAAAATTAAGTTTGAAACTAAAAGCTGAGATTTTCTGAGGGGTCCCTTGCATCTACCCAGGGGGGTTCTGAGTGGAAAAAATAGCGAGAACCACTGTTATAGAAATTACAGGAATTTATCACCTTTCACTTTGGGGAAATTGCTCTGCATGCAAGTCATTTTTGTGTTTTTCAGTGGATGGTGCTAGACTAGATTCCACTGAGGACCTCCTCTTGCTGTCCACCCTTCCACACAACAACATGAAAATGTAGGACTTGCTTCTAACACATAGCAATGTTTGGAGAAGTTCCCTGCACATCCCAAGGTAGGGGCAAGGCTTAGTACTAACTTCTACACTCAAGTAAATCTGGATATGGACTTTACCAGCATGGACAACTGGTGCTGCCTTAGGGTGGGGAACATGCCCCCCATCCCAGCAACCAGTCAGTGACAGGGGGGTGTCCCCCCATGGCCAATCCCGCTGACTGGGGGTCCCTCCTTGGCCGACCTCACTGACCCAAGGAGTTCCCTATGGCCGATTGTGGGACTGCCGATCACTGCAGCCAACCGCTGCAGCCGCTTCCGAAAGTGGCTGCGGCCACTTCCAGGAGTGGCTGCTGGGAGAACAACAGCCCTCTACTCCCCAGCTGGCACTCGCAGAGGGGGCATTGGTGCTCCCACCTGCCTCCCCTGCCCATAGCCTAAGCGGTGAGCACGGCCAGTCAGGGGGTGGACGGGTGCTCTCAAGGGGTGCACGTGCACCCTCTATATGTCGCCACTGTTTACCATCCCTCAGATTGGGGTTGATTTTCCTTCTACCCCACCTACCTTCTCCTGATAGATTATAACAGCAGTGGGGATGACAGCAGTGGGCACTCTTTTTAAATGAGACTAAGTTTCCTTATGTCCTGTGCCCCAACTCCTATTTGAAGACGTTGCTCTTATGGCAGTCAGGGGAGGCAGAGCAACTGGTGGCTAGGTTGGATGGAGAATGCACAAGAGATGAGTCAGCATAGCCACTTTATACAACGCAACTTAGTGCTGTATGGATACAATCAAGGAGAGGGAAGTCTATGGCACAGGTCTTATTTCCCTAGATTGGCACTGTTCTTGCAGGGAAACTTCCCTGAAATACCAAGCACCTCAAGTTATGGGGCTGGTAATTCTTCTCTTTGCCTGGATGAATTTGGTGCTAAGGAGCAATGTGCTGTATAAGGAACCTCAGATAAGGTTAAAACTGAATTTTGGCTCCTTATACACTTTTAGCAATCAAATGAATTTTATCTCTTTGGATAAATCCTAACTTAGATAATGACATTCTCCCTACATTCCATTTTTAGGTCTCTCTGTGAACTGTTTTGGGATCAGAGGTACAATATAAATGCAAATGTTTTGTCTCTTTTCTTAAATAATAGTAGTAATGAGACCTGCACAGTAGCTGGGGGAAAGCAGATTTTTTATTACATTGAGAAGAGTATGCATTCAAAATATAAAATATCTCAGGAGGGAGTAGTAAGGCCTTCTGTCCAAAAACAGAGAAAAGAGATGCAGAAAATGCTAACAAGAAATTAAAAGAAAAATGTTTGTCCAATGAGGCAGCCAGGACAGCTTATCAGTAAAGGCCACTATGCAGAGTGAGAGACAGCTTAGCTGCAGGCTGGTGGATAAACCCCCGGGGTTGAAAGAGACCAAGACAAAACCCAGGTTGGCTATTTGAGGAGAGCTAAAATGTAACATAGTTGCAATTAGGATCTTGAGATAGTCGGACAGAAACCCAGAGGTAAAGTGACCTTTTAACACTCCAAATGATTTAGACCTACCTGTCATAGAGAACTGCATCTCTTCTGGTCTTTTGAGTACTCCCCCACTAGTTTTCAGGCCACTAGTTTTCAGAACCATCACTTCTCATTTAGATTGTAATCTCTTTATTTTCTCACTTTTGTACCAGGCTTATTCTTAATCTCGACAGGTGATTTGGGCTTGGGTCCTTCAGTCCTTTTCAGGTCAACAACAATGCCAACCAGTGACCAAACAGCATCTTCACCACAAAGTATTATTTATATAAAACAAAAGCATTTAAGAGGGAACAGATCTTTTAAAATAATAAGCAGAGTATGCACCTGTCTACTTTACCAAATGTTTACCATATATCATCTTCAACCTGCTACATCATAGGCCGCAGTTTCTACCCTACAGAACTCATCTGTAGCACCAGATTGGAGAAGGGATGCTCTGAAATAACAGTTGACATGCTTCAGTGGTCCTGAGTAGTTACTTACTGGGTCTGCACATGATACTTGGCTTGTTCATAAATCTTCATCTTCTCAGGGGACTAAAGAACCTGATCTGTGAAGAATCTGGGTTTGAATGTAATTTTGTTACTGGAGGTAAAGATATATTTAGGATATTCTCAGGTGAGAAAACAGCCAGATTAGATGAGGATAGTAGGTAGACAGCTAAACTTGCTCCTTGAGACAACTTGGTATCCAAAATTAGGAGATTTAATTTGAGAGAGAGAAGACAGCTCTGACCCTGGCTCTACATTCTGCAAAAGGCATCGCTTTCCCAATTTTTGGCATAAAATGTGCACAGATGGGACAGGGTCCCCAAGCCATATAACATCAAAGAATGCTCTTTTGAGGCAATAGGTGAAATATCTTCCCAGAAAAAACTCCTGTTGGGTTTATTTTGGTGGTCAGTCACTCCAGTGCAGAAAATATTAAGCATAAGATGTAAGCACAGCAGGAATGGCTTAGCCTGAATACCTGAAGCTATCAGAAAATGAAGTGAAACTGGAAAACTGCCAAGGTAACATGTTGTCTGGCAACCATGCAAAGGGAAAAGAAAGATATTGCAGTCATAGTTCCAGGGCAAGCTCATCACAAATGTATCATTAGTAGGTGGCATTAAATTATGTTGTGGTAAACGGATTGTTGGAAAGCATTCTGGAAAAGGATTTTCTGTTTGATGAAGCCCCCTGAAAGTGAGTCCTTCCTCCAGAATTAAACATAAATCACTGTCCAAATAAATCAAAAAGCAGTAGGAGACCAGAGCTGAAGGTCTAATTCTAATCTTGCTTGTGCTGTTGTAAAGCTATGATAGCTCAGCTTAACTGTAGGCAAAACCAATGAGAGATCATGAGCAGGTTTCAGCTACACTCTTGAACATCATTTCTAGCTGGAGGGGAAGGAAAATCAACAGTCTCTCTTAAACCACTCTTCTGGGCACCTCTGTCTACTGGGAGATTAAGCCCCTGTTTTTGTTAGCATTGCAGAATTAAATCCGTCATTTTTCAACGTGGTTTTCAAATAATACCACAATAAAACCCAAACATTAACCAGTTTTAGAAGCTGCAGCAGTGAACAGCTTGTTTAAAAAAAATACTGCCAGTTTTTAATTGAACCTGCTACACTGTCTGTTGTATGCTGGGAGCAAACCCACATTTATGGCTACATGCGTGGGTACAGATGCACACCACGTACCGGCACATTATGACATAGTTTAATTTCCTATGGGCAACAACTCTTATTGTAGCTACCAAGAGTTTTCTTTTTGATCTTTATTGGGTCTTTTATTAGCATCTAGTGTTTAATTTCACACACTGTCTGTGTGGTGAAGTTAAATCTACTATATTGTTAACTATATTGTTAAAGTGTACAATATCCTATGCAATAACTATATTGTTAAAGTGTATAGGAATAGGATAGTAGCCCTTTAAATAGTTTGTGAGCAGTCTAACAGTATCTAATCTATCATGATAAGTTTTTGAAGCTGGTAGATACAGCCAGAGCAATAGTATGTAGCTAAGCATAGCTTATTTGTGTATATTTAGTAGCCTAGGCTTATTTGGATCCTAGCTGTACCCATGTGGTTCCTTCTTATGGTATTTATTCTGTTAACAACAGATAGCACAAAAACTGCGTATATGTCATGGCATGCTGACTTTGGGCAATGGGGGTTATCCTCTGGGCTGGGGACAGTGAATTGTCCAAAGTATTTTTACATTTTGTAGTTTGAAATTTGCCCCTGGAATGCCATACATTGCTGTTTTACTTTCTTCTTTCTTGCATTTAAAACTGGGCAAATAGTTGCTTGATATTGTTTTGTTTAATAATATCAAATACATGTTAAAAACTGGAATTGTCTCATCCAGGACCTTATTCTTTTAAACATACATGGCCACACCATGTTTGTCGTGAACTGGCATAGCTGTAATTAAGTTAATGGAGTGCTGTTGATTTACTGTAGCTAAGAATCTGGCTCACCAGCTACTAGTTCAGGCAACACTGTTTGGAACCAAACCAGGTCTCCATACTAGCCTTCCTGTAGGGCTAGTTCTGAGTGATAATCAGGGAACCTCGTCTTCTCTATTAAAAAATCCCACATTTTCTGATAAAAATTGCAAAATTCTCTGATTAAAAACACCAACACCTGCATTTTTCCATGATTAAAATGAAACACCACTAATGTATATATTATCTAATTATATATATAAGCCCAAAATAAAAAGCCAAAATTTCTAGGTATTTAGAATTAATTTTATTACAGTGATTGAGGCACTGGTAGACTTCCAAATTGCTTTAAAATTGTAAATATATCAATAAAACATTGTATTATACATACATACATACATACATATATAAAAAAGGGAGGAAGGAGGACCTGGGAAACTATAGGCCTGTTAGTCTTACTTCGATCCTAGGCAAGCTGTTCGAGAAAATTATCCTGGCACACATCCAGGAGGGGCCAGCAGGGGACTGCATGCTTAGGGGCAACCAACACGGGTTCATCAGTGGCAGGT
>NW_017728931.1:81073634-81086181 GCF_001723895.1 Crocodylus porosus | reverse complement strand
TTTGACCCCAGTATTCTTTCATGCCATGGTCTGCTCAGGTCCCTTCCGACCCTAGAAACTATGAAACTATATATAGTGTGTGTGTGTGTGTGTGTGTGTGTGTGTGTGTGTGTATCAGTTGAACACAATGTTTTATTAATATATTTACAATTTTAAAGCCAAGGAGCCAGCTCCCCCTCCCCACCATCCTCTGGACAAGTCGCCTGTGGCTCTGTCCCACTCCTTGCCTAGGCCCTGTGGCTGCACGTTCCTGCCCTGGCCCGGGGTCCCAGGCCCTATGCACTTGTTTGGTTGGGCAGCATCCCAGCCTCAGCCCTGCCCAACTCCTGCCCTCCCTCACTAATGGGGCTTCAATCCTCACCCCCACCCCCCAATTTACCTGCAGGGAGTTGTAGGAGCTGCTGGCTATGCTGTCTGGTGGTCAAGTGCGTGTGCATGCATGCACATGGCATCCCCTGACTGATCACCCTCCTTCTGCTCCCTCCAGCCCCTTGCAGGCTGGAACTCTGGCAGATTGCAGGGGGAAACCCACCATTTCTTGCATTTTTCTCCTTTAAAGGAGAAAATCTGCATTTTTCTCCTTAAAATGAGAAAATACATTTTTTCATGGCCAACAGAAAACCCAGATTCCTGATGAGCATGAACACACTGATCCTGATCTAGCAAAGAAGTGCCTTGTAGGATTGAACCGCAACTGTATGGCTGCTGATATCCTCTGAACAGAAGTATCCATGTCTATATACATGTCAGTAGAAGAAGACTTTGCAAAGTTGTAATATATTAGCATCAAAATGGGCACGAAATATACCTGAAAACTATGTCTTGGCAGATGTAAAGCAGTTTTAATCCAGATCATTTTAATTATGAAACACCTCAAGAGAACAGAAGACATTAACACATTTTCATGGCTGGGTTATTACTTATAGTGTGCAAATAGTTTTGAAGTTTTATATGAAGTTCTGCTTTCCTGAGCTTGGGATCCAAAATCAATTATAAAGGTTGGTTTCTGTCCACAGTAGAAACAGCCTCAAAACAGTGGTCTGTTGTGGAAAAGCAGTCAACTCAGTGGGTTTGCTAATGATAACAGAATGTTGGCTGAAATCTACTCCAAGTTAGATGTAGCTATTACCCTGAATATATCAGTAGCATCACCTTCTTTCATATGGACTTCATCATTCCGTCCTCATATCATGCGTCCTTTCTTTGCTACAGCTGCACGTTGCTAAAGGCTTTGAAAAAAGTTGCATGATAATTTATAATACCCTTTCCATTCCATTAGGTTCTCTTGTTGCATATCATCATGTTTTCCTAAGATTTTTTTTTCATAGTCATGCATACTGAACTATATTTATTCTCTTTGCAGAAGCACTTAAGTGGTAAGTCGATTATTAGTTCATCTGCCTCTCTTCTGTAAACTTGGCAATTTGTGCTTTCAGTATTATCATCTAAGTACATTTCTATTTTAAAAAGTGCTATAGGCTGATTCCTCTGTTATCTCCCTGATTATTTTCTTTCTAATCTGAAAACATAAATCTTGTTTTTGTCCTGAGTTGTAGCCAGTGTTCAGTGTAATGATTTCATAGATTCCTAGAGTCTGGAGGAACCTGGTAGATCATTGGGTCTGACTCCCTGTTCCAGGCAGGAAAGAGCGCTGGGGTTAAGTAACCCAGCCAGATGCCTGTCTAATCTCCTCTTGAACACCTCCAAGGTAGGGAAAGCACCATCTCCCTTGGACGCTCATCCCATATTTTGGCAACCCTTACCTGAAGAATTTCTTTCTTATGTCCAATCCAAATCTATTCTCCTTCAGTTTGTGGCCATTATTTCTGGTAACCCTGAAGGGTGCCCGTGTAACCCCGAGGGGCGCCCCTATTCCCTGCTGACCCCCCCCGATGAGTTTGGAGGCAGCTACAAGATTGCCTCTCAGCCTTCTCTTGCAGAGGCTGAAGGGATTCAGATCCCTCAGTCTTCTTCATAGGGTCTTACCTGCAGGCCCTCAACCATATGAATAGCCCTCCTCTGAACCCTCTCAAGGTTATCCACGTCCTTCTTGAAGTGCAGCGCCCAAAACTGGATGCAGTACTCCAGCTGCGGTCTCACCAATGCTGCATAAAGGAGAATGATAACTTCCCTAGACCTGCTCTTGATACTCCCGCTGATGCAAGAAAGAGTGTGGTTAGCCTTGCTTATTACCTTGTCACACTGGCGACTCATGTCCATTTTTGCATCAACCAGGACTCTGAGATCTCAGTTCCACTGTTGTGGTTCTCAGAATGATCCCCCCCCACCCTCAGTCTATAGGTGTGTTGGAGACTCTTTCCCCACAGCTGCAGCACCTTGCATTTATCTTTGTTGAATTGCATCCTATTCTGATCTGCTCACTTCTCCAGTCTGTCCAAATCTGCTTGAATTTGCTCCCTGCCCTCCAGTGTGTTTACTATGCCCCATAGTTTAGTGTCATCTGTAAATTTGGACAAGGTGCTTTCAACACCTTCATCCAAATTGCTGATGAAGATAGTAAACAGAACTGGTCTGAGGACAGAGGGGACACCACTGCCCACATCCCTCCAGGAAGAAACTGACCCATCCACCACCAGTCTCTGGGTGTGTCCCATAAGCCAGTTTTTCACCCACCTTACTGTAAAAAAAATCCACACCACAACTACTTGGTTTGCTGGTAAGAACTGGGTGCAACGCTCTGTCAAAGTCTTTTTAAAATCCAGGTAAATAATATCTACTTCCACTCCTGCATCTAAGCACTTTGTGACTTAGTCATAAAAAGAGATCAGGTTAGTCAGGCAGGATCTTCCTACTTGTAAACCCATGCTGGTTGCCCCTTGACATTGTGCTACCTGCTGGGCCCCTGCAAATGTGATCCTTTATGACTTTTTCTAAGGTCTCGCCGAGAATAGAGGTGAGGCTAACTGGCCTATAATTACCTGGGTCCTCCTTCGTCCCCTTCTTGAAGATAGGGGCCACATCGGCCCTTTCCCAGTCCTCTGGGACCTGTCCCAAGCACCACGAGCACTCAAACAGTTGCACCAGTGGTTCTGCTATGTCATCGGCCAATTCCTTTAGTACCCTTGCGTGAAGATCGTCAGGGTCCACCAACTTAAATATGTCCAGCTCTTCCAAGTGCTCCTTCACTAGATCGGTGCTAACCATTGGTGGATTGGTATTACTCTCACTCCAGACTAATGACTCATTGGGAGGTGTATTTGTATCCATGTCCAGGAAAACAGAAGGAAATAAATTATTAAAGAGCTCCGCTTTTTCCATCCTATCGGTTATGAGTTGCCCTCGTCCATCTGTAGCGGCCCTGTGTTACCCTGTGCCTTCTTCCTGCTCCCTATGTACTTGAAAAAGGACTTTTTGTTGTCCTTAATCTTTGTTGCCAACTTGAGTTCTGTATCTGCTTGGCCTTCCTCACTCCCTCCAGGCAAGTGCGAGCCAAGCAGGTATATTACTCTTTGGTGCCTGCCCGCCCCCTGCTTCCATAGCCTCTAGGCCTCTTTTTTCCTCTGAAGGCTCTTCTGGATTTCCCTGCTCAGCCAAGGAGGTTTTTTAGAAGTGGAAATGAATCCCTAAATTTCCACAGCTGGGAGTACGTGACATCCTGACAACTAGCTGTCTCTTGCTTGCCCATTAATATCCCAGGAATTTAAAATTAGTTCATGCTGTAAGTGCCCTTTTTGACACCAAGTATCTGGCACTGACTAGCCCAGTTGTTGCCAAGCATTTGTTCTTAAACAGCCATCTCTAATAGAGAATTGCTCTTGTTTTTAGAGCCATTGTTCAGACTTTGATCTTACATCTTTTTCACTTCAGTGTAACTTAATTGACTTAATTGGAACCACCAATTTTTATTTATGGCGGTGTAAATGAAAAGGCACTGGGTCTTTTATGTGTTTTAATTCTCGTGGAGGGAAAAAGACCTCAGATGTCAGTCATCTAACATTTAAGGAAATCTGTGAGATCCTCTGCTGTGTATAAACATGTAAAGGTTTAGGGTACAACTATAATACCATGTACACCAGCACTATGGAAGGAAACTTTGGGTAGAATGGTGCTTTCACTCCACTAGAAATTAAACATGCTTGTCTGTAACTTTCTTATGGTTTTTTGTTTGTTTGTTTGTATTTCTGTAGTTTCTAGAAGTCCTAGTTATGGACCAGTACCAAATTATGCAAGACACTACACCGCACATACACAACCTCGTTTCCAGGCCCTATTGATCTTTCTGTTTAAAGGAGAAAAAGTGCACCCTGTTTATTTAGGCCAGAAATACAAAATTGCACATGTTAACAGGCACTTATCAAGGAAAACAAACTATGCAATGTATTTGAAACTGAAGAGCACTGGCTTTACTCACCCAAGAAAAGAAAAGTCTGATCATGAGCAGAATCTACATCCCTGATAACAGTAAAATAAATCATATTTTAAAATGTACTTCACTAGATCTTAGCTTACAGTTCTTCTGTGTATTACTCTCTTCCATTAAAATGGCATTTTGTCCTTATAGTGTTCTGCATTTCAAATAGTTTGAAAGGAATACTGGTGGGGAAGAACATGCACAATGACTTCTGAAATCCCTTGGTCAGGAGATCCTGCATAAAGGTCCCTAAAGTGTGAAGTGAGATGCTGTAGCAAACTTTCTTAATGACCAAATTGCTATATAGCCGGCAACAGAATATACAGCTGGCTCAAATGTTGAACAGGAAAAAAATTAGACAGGAAATATTTTGGCATTTCCACCCACACCTCCCCCACCCCCTTTTGCTACCAAAATAATTAGTGAAGGGTCCTCAAATGATGTATACAAGAAAATAATAGAACATTCTTTTTATAAGTTAGGGATTTTTTTCTGTGGTGCAACTGACATTATCTGTAGCTTCAGTTGTTCTGGGATTAAAGCTAACGTGTATAGATAAAATATGAATGAAGGTAAATTGAATAGGTTCTGCTGCATGAGAGCTCAATTCTTATTCCTTCCATACCAATATCTTGGTACATCTTGATGCGTGTGACATCGGCTTCCTCTTGTATTTGCTTGGGCTGTCCCATGGAAACCGTGTCCCCATGATTTCGACAGAACCATATCATTCTCCGTCTTGGGACAGAATTCTTTGTATGTGCCTATGCATATGAAAGAAAGGGGTACGAACAGCTACTAAAGTCTGGGTGACTATCTTTATTGGTTTTGTTTCCTCCTATGGATTCCTCAGATTCTTTCACTTTTCCTCCTGACGATTCCCCTTTTTGTCCAAAATGTCCCCCCACTTTAGGCTTTAGCTAAGGTTATACAGTTTTCTCTGGTGCTTAGACTCTATGTGGCCTTCCCTTTTCCCACAAACTCTACCACTGTGGCCAGTTGGTATCAGTGCATCTATGTCTGTATCTTACCAGGCAGATTTTATATATAAAATAATAAACACAAAGTTCCTTAGTTTAGGACTGAGGGTGTGGCTGTTCTTTTGTGACTGCTATTTTGCGTGGTCTCAAGATTTATGGGATTTCATCCATTTTCTCCCATGCATCTTGAAATTGTATATGTTTAGTGGTCACAAATCCTTGCTTCTTACCCAATAACGCTTTTTTAATCTCTGGCTCCCAAAGGGTTGACACAGCGGAGTTGTAGCTCCTCGAAAGCAAGGCAGTCGTTGAGGTAAGTATCTTTATGTGAGGGGGAACGAATGAAGCATGTAAATTTTAAGAAGATCGTGACTTAATTGTATTCTGTGCAAAGGAATATGTCCTATGCCTAGTTATGGAAAGCCAAATTTGTTATCTCATCACCTACATTTTTACTGCATCATTAAATGCATCTTGGAACAATAAGAACCCTTCTATGGTATTTTTATATGTTAATTAATGTCAGTGAGCCAAATTCAGTAGTTGTCCCACCCTGTTATAAAATAGGCTCACACCTTTGTTTTAGTTTTCTCTCTCCTATTTTATGACTCATGCTGTTGTGGTATCTCCAGCCACACCTCCCACTGTATTTTACTGCTAAGTCAATATAGTCCATAAATAAATGTTAAGAGGTATTAAACTAGGAGAAAAGGCAGAGGGGTAAAGAATAGTTTATAAAGACTAGTATAATTAGCTAAAAGCAACAGCATTGTACTGGTGTGTTACAATGATGCTGTTCCTTCCCTTTTGGTAGGGTCAGGGTGTTATTACTGGGCTGCCATACTGCTAAATGGCCAGTTGACATTTAGCAGACCAGTTTACTGAGGCATCAAGTTGACATTTATAGCTCATATTTCATCCCAAAGTGCTTCATGGACTAAACTCATACATGGAGCTGCACTGAAATTTAGTCACCTCTGGAGTCAAGTAGAGGAATAAGCCAGCAAAGAGAAAAACAATGTAGGAAATGGTAATTATGGCCACAGATATTGATTCCTTACTCTAAAAAAACAGCACAAAAACAAACAAACAAACAACAACAACAAAACTGGAGGTCCTACCCATAGGTAGATCCAGGGTTTTAAAAAGGGCCCACTGCAGCAAGTGAGTTCCCCTTCCCTGTGTCTGTTCTTGGGCTCACTGGGAGGGCCTGAGCAGAGGAGGAATTCACCTGCCACCACTGTCTCTAGCTGAGCCCCGCTCCCTTTATAGCTTGGATGGAGCAGCTTTGGAGCTTTCCCTGTCCCCCAGGTCAACAAGGGACAGTGACAGGTGAGGCTGGATGGGATGGGAGGGGACATAGTACTGAGCATGGAGAGGAAAGGAGGGGGTGTTGAAAGCTGATGTGCGGGGAGGGGAATCTTATCTGGTTTGGGGATTTAAAATCCCCAGGTGCTGCTCTTGCAGCATCATTTGACGGGGGGATGCAACCGCGCCGTTCTACAACATCTAGATTTGTCCTTGATCCTGACTAGATAGTTCTGGTTAGGTACTCTTGCTCAGGGTCATACTAATTGTCAAATTTGGCTTTAGGATATAAGTAAATTTTCCCTTAAGTCATATCGGCACAGACCAGCTGGGCTTTTGCCTTGTCCAGTTGTGTGGGGCATAGCCCTTTTCTAAAGATCAACTGGGCATCAATTAACCAACTGCCAGGGTTCAGTCATTGCAGCAGCAGGCCTTTGGCAGTATCCTTGTCCTCTGCTTTTACCTGTGGCATACTGTAGGTTGTTTTGGTGTTTCAGGTATTGTTCTCTGTCATTTTGGAGAAAGGATTGAAGTGATGCTTTTGGGGATTCTTTTGGTTAATGGTTGCCTATGAGTACAGAGGACTGAACTCAGTGGCCCAGGAGGCTCCTTCCAGACATAGGTTCTTTGAAGGGAAATATCAGGAAATACGTCTTGAAAGTTACAGACAGAGGAAACAAGGCTTTGATTATTTAAGTCCCATCCAAAACATGTGTGTGCGCACACACACACACACACACACACACACACACACACACACACACACACACACACACACACACACACGTGCAATAATCTCCGATGTGCTAATTTAACTGGCCCTGAAGGGGATACAGAGCATACAGCTCCACTTAGATTTTAAATTAGTCTACCCTTGATTTACGAAACAGTGTCAATGAACACATATTCATGCTCTCCCTGTTCTGAGAATAGAGAGAGGAATTTATGTTCCATATTGTTGATATGGCAAGTTTCATGGGCTATATATTCACCCTGGAAAGCATTAATAATGCAATAGATGTTAAAATACTTGAATAGTTTTGGTAGCAACTGAGTAGCATACAGCAGTAATCTCACATGCACACACAGCTCCTGTGTGAAGTATACTGTCTTGATTGCATTACCTTCTTTCCCAGGTGATTGCTGAAAAAAAATTGTCACATGGCCATGCTATCCTTGGCATGAGTTAGACCAGCTGAATGGCTCAATCTACATGTGTGCTGACAGGCTTTATATTTGGACTTATTGTGCTGAAGTGGCACTAATTATCCTGTCAGTGTTATGAAATGATGGGAATAGACAGTAGAGCCCTAACTGCACTGTAATAGTGATTACAGAAGCCATCCTCACATGCCCTCTGAACAGATTCTTTTTCAGCTGCTTCTGCTGAGTACACCTGTGGCATATTAGTAATGCTGCCTTGGGTTGCTTACAGTGTGTGGGAGAGTCTCAGGATTAAAGACAGCAAAATAGATCATTCTTCACTAATGACTCCCAGGATGAACCAGAGCCCTATTTGTAAACTGACTTTCATCTTCACTGTTTTTTTTCCCAGATCCAGTGTCTTCATAATGATATCTGCAGCAGCTATTGGTAAGTCTCTTACATAGGTTAGCAATGCAATGCATTGCATTATGCAGAAGAGGAGGAATTTAAGAGATTTGGAAGGAGTGTCATTGTATTCATTGAACTACAAGGCTTCCCCAGAATTCGGGGGTTCATCTACACATTTATTAATGTGCTTTAGGTAATGCACATTAAATCTAGTACCTCCATTATGAGGTACTAGAAAAAGGAGCCTTAGTTTATTTTAATATGCATTAACTAAAGAGCATAGTTTTTTTGTGATGCTTTAATGCACATTAAAATAAGCTAATGCACATTAAAGTGCACATGAAATGCCAGCATTCTGCCAGGCTGACCAGGAAAGATTTTTTTCTTCTGTTTATCTTTTCCTTTGTGTTAAACACTTTGAGCCAAGACACCATGGTCATGTCTACACAGGATGTTTACTGCGGAGTTGCGTAATTAACTCTGTAATAAATGTCTCAGCATCTACACATGCAGGGCTATTAGGACAGAGTAAAAACAAGTACTATGCTATGGTGGAATTTTATACTCTGCAGCAAAGTACGTGTAGATGCTGATGGAGCTGTCTGGCACGGGGGTACTTCAGTATGGGGGGCTACTTGCTGGCTAGACCTGAACTGGAGCACCCTCAAGCCTGAGCCATGTTGAGCCAGATCAGAGCAGTCCTAGGCTGGCAGGCTGACCCCCTGCCAGACAGGACTGTTGCGACCTGGCTCAACATGCTGCAGTCCCAGGCACACGTGTAAGTGCAGTGCCCAGGAGCAATCTGGAACCAACTTCCAAGAGAAGTGGTGCTGGCTCCTATCTTGGAGGTCTTTAAGACAAGACTAGACAATCACCTTGCTGGGGTCATTTGACCCCAGTACTCCTTCCTGTCATGGCAGGGGGTCGGACTTGATGATCTGCTCAGGTCCCTTCCGACCCTACTAACTATGAAACTATGAAAACACTCCAGTGCAAAATGCGCCAGAGTTAACTGCTGCATATTAAGAGCACATGTAAATGTGCCTTGTGTTTCACAAAGGTGGATAAGTTAGTAAGCAGTCAAGGAACTGTCAGGTGCAAAGTGACAAATATGGTGAGGTTTATCTTGGTGAGCATTGTTGTAGAATTACATATTTAAGCAGTCAAGGATCTCTTTAGCTGCAGGTATATTGGTGGTTGCTGAGTGACTGGATACTTATAGTATTGCAACATTCTTGGTTAGAAAACCCCCATCTGTATGAAAGGGGGGTATCCTATATTTTACCTCCTGTTCCTTGAATGTCTTTCAGCCAACAGACTACTGGAAATGAGTTATTCAAGGCATACTGCAGAAATCCTGACCAAAATTTTCCAAAATAGGAGCCTAAAGTGAGGCTCTAAAATCCGGCATCAGCTCCTTAAATATGTGATCTGGTTTGGAAAAACACGGAACAGCCAACAGCCCTCATTAGCACTAATGAGAACTGATAGATAGTGTTTTTGAAAATCAAGCCACTTAGATGGACAGGTATGGATTCAGGATCTCAAGACTCCTGTTTCTGAAATACAGTAAAGTCCCTGTTATGCGGCATTCTACAAGCTGGAATACTCTTTTAATAGGAATTTCTGGGCAGCTGGTTAGTTGACTGGCTGGCCACAGGAAGGTGCGGCAGGGCTTTCAAAAGGTTTCCTGCAGTTTTGCTTAGTTGTCGAGATTCGAATCAGATTTTATCTGCTGCTGGAAAACTATCTGATTTGGTATCCTTTCTAAAGAATTAGATTATTTTTGATTTTCTTGCAAAATGAAAGTAGGAAACTGAATCCAGTTCCTGAAATGATACCCAGAATATCTGCCTTGGAGTATGATTTTTGCCTCCTGACAATTCATACAGTAATTAGATGGGTGTGCTTTAATTAATTGCATTTCCAGTGTTGGGGCAGTTGGAAGAAAACATTGTCTTTTGTCACTTTATTAAAGCATTATTGGATGGTTCTTCTGTCATCTGTGCTAATCCCAGGCTTTTCACCAATTAATCTGAACCAAACCAAGTTTACTAACAGTGGTGAGGTAAAGGAAGCCAGTCCTTGGACAGTTGTGGCTTTCTTGCTGTTGATGTGCATTTCTTTGTGCTCCTGTATAATTACTGGGGAACCAAGAACAGAATCTGTTTAATCTAAAACTGGGTGTGCTGTTTTCAGGCCCTGTTTGTGTGATTCTGTTCCAATATACTTGCTGCTATCTATCTAATGCAATAGATATGAAATGCATAATTACCTTTATTTATTACAAAAAAATCACCATTGCTGTTAAAAGTATAATACAGTTTGCAAGTCCATTTAGTATCACCTGCAGTGCAATTATTCCTATGTATTATTTTCACATTTAATGCTATGAGATGCATCTGTGAGCTAGCCTCCACATTTTCAAAACCACGCAACTAAAATTATGTTTGTAAGGCCTTATTTAGGTATCTAAATATTTGGTGTTAGTTATAAAGTTGACAAGTACTCAACAGCCTTAATTGTTATGGTTCATTTCTTGAACTTTTTATGGGCTTTTTAACATGACTTGCCCATTCTGCAGGTGGAAAAATGAGTAAGAGGATAAATGAGTTGTCCAGCGTGACACAATGATTTACTGACAGAACTGAGATTAGAACTAGCAGTTTCTGACTTTTAGCCTTCAGGTGAGTATACTTGATGGCATTATCCTTTTATTAAGTACCAACTTGTCATTGTGATACTAAAGCCTTTAGTATAGCATTTTGAAGGGCCTTTCATTTTGTGCATGAAAGATATCTAAACATACACACAGACAAACATTTATTTAGGCAAACCATGCTGTTCAGACTTACTATGTTGAGAAGCATCTTGCTGTATGAGTAATCTCACTATAATCAACATATCTCCTTGCATAGTAATTATGGATGGAAATGCCTATTTGCATACAAAAATAAAATGTTTCTTGGCAGGGAGGCACATAGATTTTGCCCCCTCTGCAAGAAATGTGTATTTCAATACAATGCAGCCATTTGTATCACAGCTTCAGTCAACTGTTATTTGTAGTACATCTAATATATGTTTCACATAAATGTACGAATTTTCAATAATTACTGAGTAGTGCAATGCTTTTTTAAAAAATATATCCAGGACAATTTAAACTTTTCATCAAAAATGTCCCTCCCCCTGTATCAAAGCCTTTTGACTGGGAAGTATGTGAAAGAAACTTGACATTTTCCATAGACAAGTTTGCATATAAAAAAAATTATGTATCTTCAAAATCCAATTCTCTGTCAAAAAACTGTTCAGATGGGAAAATTTTAACTAGTACTAAACATGACTCTTTTTTTTTTTAATTGTCACTATGGCCACATGCTCTGAATTGACCCACACCTTTAACAAATAAAACAGGTTAAATGAGGAATGGAGTTCGACCCCTCACTGACCACATAACAGTCACTGAAGCTAGGAGGCGTTCCACAGTTGAGTCTCTTCTAAAGCTGATTGAAAAAAAAAGGAAGACCATCATTACCTACCATGAGTTTCAGGTAAGCTTCATGACTTTCTACATGAAGATAGAGTGTGGGCACAGATGTACAAAATCACTAAAGCCACAAAGCATATTATTATTCAGGGCAGATACCCTGGAAATATCCCAGATAAATAGATTATCTAGGAAGTGTACAAGTGGTTTCCACTGAAATCATTGGGAACTTCATGTACATTTGGGATAAGGACTTTATAGTGTTTCATAGTGGCAGAACCTTATTTATAAATTCAGTAGCATAGGAAGTTTTTATCAGTTCTTTCAGGACAATTTAGTACTGCTTGGAGAATCAGAGGAGTAAGTATAATAAGGATTTATTTTTTTCCAGAATTACTTGGATTCTGATTACTTGGGACGGACAGGCACTTTGGTGGAGATTAGGTGCACTGTGGAAGAGGCTGATTCGGTCTCCAGAGACACTGAGTTCTGGTGGTTCTAACTAAAAGATGCGCTCTTGTCTGACTGCCTCATGATGAAGCAGTTATAGCATTGACTTCAGAGGAAGCTATTGACTTTTCTTCAGGGATTAGTAAAACTATCACACTTGAAATTGTCAAGTGAAGAGAAGAAGTTAATTGGAAGGATAAAGAGATGGAAAATTGGTAACATTAAAGGGTAGGAGCAAGGAAATTGGAGGATCATCTTGCATTCCACTAGTCAGCAATCAAAGAAGGAACTTGAGCGCTACTTGGGTCTCTGTACAGGAAAACATTTGGGCATGTGTTTAAAGTTAAGCATATAGTTTGGTGCTTTCCTGAGCTAGGACCTGTTAGTCTATAATTTTTT
>NW_017728931.1:81067185-81073623 GCF_001723895.1 Crocodylus porosus | reverse complement strand
TACTAAAGCCTTTAGTATAGCATTTTGAAGGGCCTTTCATTTTGTGCATGAAAAATATCTAAACATACACACAGACAAACATTTATTTAGGCAAACCATGCTGTTCAGACTTACTATGTTGAGAAGCATCTTGCTGTATGAGTAATCTCACTATAATCAACATATCTCCTTGCATAGTAATTATGGATGGAAATGCCTATTTGCATACAAAAATAAAATGTTTCTTGGCAGGGAGGCACATAGATTTTGCCCCCTCTGCAAGAAATGTGTATTTCAATACAATGCAGCCATTTGTATCACAGCTTCAGTCAACTGTTATTTGTAGTACATCTAATATATGTTTCACATAAATGTACGAATTTTCAATAATTACTGAGTAGTGCAATGCTTTTTTAAAAAATATATCCAGGACAATTTAAACTTTTCATCAAAAATGTCCCTCCCCCTGTATCAAAGCCTTTTGACTGGGAAGTATGTGAAAGAAACTTGACATTTTCCATAGACAAGTTTGCATATAAAAAAAATTATGTATCTTCAAAATCCAATTCTCTGTCAAAAAACTGTTCAGATGGGAAAATTTTAACTAGTACTAAACATGACTCTTTTTTTTTTTAATTGTCACTATGGCCACATGCTCTGAATTGACCCACACCTTTAACAAATAAAACAGGTTAAATGAGGAATGGAGTTCGACCCCTCACTGACCACATAACAGTCACTGAAGCTAGGAGGCGTTCCACAGTTGAGTCTCTTCTAAAGCTGATTGAAAAAAAAAGGAAGACCATCATTACCTACCATGAGTTTCAGGTAAGCTTCATGACTTTCTACATGAAGATAGAGTGTGGGCACAGATGTACAAAATCACTAAAGCCACAAAGCATATTATTATTCAGGGCAGATACCCTGGAAATATCCCAGATAAATAGATTATCTAGGAAGTGTACAAGTGGTTTCCACTGAAATCATTGGGAACTTCATGTACATTTGGGATAAGGACTTTATAGTGTTTCATAGTGGCAGAACCTTATTTATAAATTCAGTAGCATAGGAAGTTTTTATCAGTTCTTTCAGGACAATTTAGTACTGCTTGGAGAATCAGAGGAGTAAGTATAATAAGGATTTATTTTTTTCCAGAATTACTTGGATTCTGATTACTTGGGACGGACAGGCACTTTGGTGGAGATTAGGTGCACTGTGGAAGAGGCTGATTCGGTCTCCAGAGACACTGAGTTCTGGTGGTTCTAACTAAAAGATGCGCTCTTGTCTGACTGCCTCATGATGAAGCAGTTATAGCATTGACTTCAGAGGAAGCTATTGACTTTTCTTCAGGGATTAGTAAAACTATCACACTTGAAATTGTCAAGTGAAGAGAAGAAGTTAATTGGAAGGATAAAGAGATGGAAAATTGGTAACATTAAAGGGTAGGAGCAAGGAAATTGGAGGATCATCTTGCATTCCACTAGTCAGCAATCAAAGAAGGAACTTGAGCGCTACTTGGGTCTCTGTACAGGAAAACATTTGGGCATGTGTTTAAAGTTAAGCATATAGTTTGGTGCTTTCCTGAGCTAGGACCTGTTAGTCTATAATTTTTTTAAAAATGCTAAATAAACTGATCCTCCATTGTGGTTGCAGTATGGTATTGAACATATTTGTTTATTTTTAATTTTTTAAAATTATTTTAGAACTCGTGAAAAGTTTCAACTCAAATGCCAGGGAAAAATCCATTTAATCGTAGTTACCGTACACTGCAAAAAACTACAGAAACAAGCTGTTTTCATTTCTCAGCAGTTGCAGACTTCTGTCCTAACATGGCCTTTCTGAGTTCTTTGCAAGAGAAGAATTTTTCTGGTATTTTTCTATAGCCAAAAATGAGTGAAAAGTAAGAAATCAAACCTCTGTTTATTCACAAACTAAGTACAGCATGGAGGGCACAGAAGTGCCCGTGCAGGTACCTCTGTACCTGAGAGCGCTTTGCAGGAAGTGTTCTGAGTTGCAACAATCCCCCGGACCAAACAGAAGTTCACTGTTGGTCCCAGGGGGGAGGGGAATCCAGCTGCTGGCTGCCAGCCTGCAGCTGGTTTCTCTTAGTAATGGCCCCTCCTCTCTCCCAGCCTGTCCCAGTTTTCAGAATGGGAGTGGAAAGGGAGCCAGAGGGAGCTCATTCTAGGGATTCCCCAGCTGGCACTGGAGGGTAGGGTGGATAAATTGGAGTCACCCTCCAATTCACCCACTCCACCCTCAAGCAGGGGCTAAACCCCCCCCCAGCCCAAACTCCCTCCACTTCCTTTTCTCCCTCCCATTCTGAAAACAGCTTGGAGGCTGGTAGGCAGTACAGACATAAGTTACAGAAGATGCTGTGTTTTAAACCCCCCATGCAATTTTTCTCCTGATCAGCTATTTGTGAAGCTGTCTGCTGCCGTGCACTTGTGTTTGGTCATGGCTATAGACTCCTTTCTGTGGCTAGATTGGGTGAAAACTGTCATTTCTGTCTGTGCAGAACATTAATGCAAGCTTCCCTACGCCTCTTCACCAGAATGTCTCTCTCAGCCCCCCCACAACAAAGTGAAAGAGGCATTAGGCTTCTGTATTCAGCTGCACCTTGTCTTCTTTACTGAGACTGCCAACAAAGTTCCAATTAGTACCAACTGTAAGCTTATTGAGCTTCTAGGAAGAATATCCATTGTGCAATTGCTGGGAAATGAAAACAGCTTGTTTCTGCATTTTTTTGCAGTGTACGGTAACTACAATTAAAAGGGTTTTTCCCTGGCATTTGAGTTCAAAGCTTTTTTTCTATATAACAGCTCTACATCTCTGTGTGAACTTCTTGATGTTTCATTACACAAATAGATTTCATTTGCAGAAATAATGAGCTGCTGGGAAAAAAATCAAGTACTTGAATTACAGGTATTCTTTAGGTGGGAAAACTGTCCAAGATAATGCATTCATAGGTCGAGTCTGGCTCTCAAACTCTGATGTTGCACAGGTGATTTGAAAGCAGAATTTATTTTTAAAAGGAATGTAGAACTCCAGGTCTTTATCTCAAGTGAAAGCAACATAGAATCACGGGACTGGATGGTACCGTCAGGATCATCTAATCCAACTCCCTGTATAAATGCAGTATTATCTGTTTCTAAAGCATCTCAGATGGGTATATATTCAGCCTTTTTTTTAAAGCCTCCAATGAAGGAGATCGTACACCTTCCCTAGGTAGCTTCTTCTATTGCCCTGTATCAGTAATTCTCAACCTTTTTACACCCATGTCATCCCAGTTTTGGGATGAGATACCCCTCCATTCGACTCAAGACATCCCTTGGAAAATGTCAGCTCTTTCTTTTCACTCATTTTTAAACAATAGACAAATGCCAGAGCTTTCATCATGGGTGTATTATATACCATGTGTGATAGTCTCTTTACTGCCAACAGTGAGTCCTGCCTGATAGGGCACCTACCTCAAAAAGGACTCCAGGATCTAAATCCGGAGTGGATTAGGAACCTCACATGTGCAACTGTGAGGCAGGTACCTAAGCTTAAGACATGGGTGTAAGGTCAGACTTAGTTCCTGCATGTGGCTTTTCCTACTGGTTAGGAAACTGGTCAGAAATCCTTCACCAACCGTGGGCTAAATTACCACAGCTGAGACCCAAAGCAGGATGGAGGCAGTCATTTTTAGAACTTCTGCTGCTGGACAACAACTTTATGCAGAATTTAATAACAATGGAAAGGATAATATTACTTTTGAGCATGCTTGGTGGGTCAGATAGACTCTCATCACAGGCTGGATCTGGCATGCAGGCTGTAGATTGCCAGCTCCGGCTTTACAGGCAGCTTCATGCTCAGCATGTGGGTAAATCACCTTTCTAAAGTGCCTAACTCTTTTCATTCACTATGAAAAATTGTTGTGAGCTGCCTTGGGAATGCTGGCTGTGTATATAGCTGAGGGACAGAATTCCATTAGCCATCGTGTGCCTAAATGTCAGTGGCCTTTTTGGCACTTACACACAGCTTGTATTTCTGTTGCCCTCGCAGTGTGGATGCATAAGCACACACAGTAGGGTGTGTTGGCTGGGTAGATACACAGTTACATGTAGACATTCCTGAGTACAGGTCTGAGGGATGAAGGGGGAAGGATTTCATCCCATGGTTCCTTGAATAATGTTTTGGAGATATAAGGTACCTAATGTACCTCTCTGTATCTTGCCCTTAGTCTTTGAATCTCAACTAAGTGCCTGGACTTGCAACTCATGAGAAAAACCTTCATCACTCTCCCTCCCACCCTTACACACAAATGCTGCCATCACTATTCCTGCCCATGCTCAATTTTGGGACCCTTTTGATTCTAGGGTAGCAGATTTATCAAGGTCTTGGCTTGCTTTCCTGCTTTTTAATTTTTTTTTATTTTATTAAAAACACATATCACTTTTACATCACCAACTTCATACAACACTAATAACTTTTTTACATAATCCACTTTATACAACACATATAACGCTTACGTAAACCACTTCTTAGAGCACATCAACATCAGTAATGTTTATACATGAACCCCTTCTGTCATATATGTAATATAATGCTTCTTGTTTGTTTTATACTTTGAAATCTTACCCCTTGTCTGGATATGGCATTCCTACTCCTTCTCTTTACCCTTCTCTTTATCCTCTTCCCACCAGTGCAAACAGTCTGTTCCAGTTTATATATTTCCATACCGTATGTAGATACCGGTCTTGGCCTCTGTTCTGGTCTTGTCCCATGAACTTCCTCATTTCATAGTACCCTGACTGTAAACATTCTGTCACGGTAAAACATAAGCCCTTGGTAACTAATAAGCACCTGCCTTTCCATAGAGCAGCTTTCATTTCCATGATCACCACTTCAGCTTCCTATTCTCTAGGTCCTCCTTCTACCAACCCATACATCACTTCCTCAAAGGAAACATCTACTCTCCATCCTATCTCAGTCAAAAACCTTTGTACTCTTCCCCATAGTTTCTTTGCAAAGAAGCACTCCCAGAACATATGGTGTATTGTGTCCTCACTGTTGCACAGTTCTCTTGGGCATTCTGTTGTTCATACCAACCCCCATCTGTGCTGTGTTTCTCTTAGGGTTGCTACCTACAAAGTTAGATTAGTGCAGCCCAACTAAACAATATATAGTGTCTATTACACTCAGTCCCCTTCAGGACTAACTCTTTTTCAAGTCACGGTGAACCACTACGTTGAATATATTTTGACTTCCTTTTCATTCCCACAGTTGTTCTTTTTTGTTTCCAATGATTCCTGTTTCTTTGCCAGACTTAAATGTCTGGCAAATATCACCAAATGTCTGTGTAAATGTGAGGCTTTATCATCCCCTCTTTTAGCCTGTTGCATGCGACTGGTGTGGCCCTGTCCTCCTTGGGGTAGAGCCAGATCAGGTGGCCCTATGATTCATCTGCATATAAGTGTTTGGAGGGTCCCAGGACCTATCATGACAAAAATATAATGAGTGGAGGGATAAATAGTGCAGGGATCCTTTGTGAGGGGTATCTGGAGTACACACACATACTGAGCAGTGCTGAGCTGTGGTGTCACCCTGGCTTGAAATGCTGTTGACTCTGATAGGGCCTCATCCAATGAATTATATGATAAATCATGAGCTTCTTGGCTTTGGACAAATATCATACATAGTTTGTACTGTGTATAAGTGGAACAGAGGACAGTGACAGCAACAGCAGCAGTGGTTCTCCAGTGGAAGCTAGAGTGACAATGGCAGAGATGGCAATTGAACTGAGTATGTGACCCTGCAAAGTGGGGCAAGTGTGGAAAGGAAGTATGGTCTGGTCTGAGGGACCAGCATGGACTTAGTTGTTTTGTGTATGTGGTGCATGTTGTGGATATTGTAGTGGGTTCGTGTGGCCAGTGGGACTTTGTATGGGTGCGGGGGTATGTTTTTTGTAATGGGAAAGTTTTTTTTTTCCTTTTGTGGTGTAATTAGTAGAGTGTAGATATATATAACCTTATATATATAGAGAGACACATATTTTTACAAAAAAAAAAGTTTGTACTGTGTATAAGTAAATACAAAGGTGCTGCTCAAAAGTGTGTTTATTGAATATCTGTGCTAAAGCTTGCAGTGGTTTGCAAAAATACAATGCATCAATTCTGCATAAACTAAGCCTATTGGTGCCCATAGTAATTTGGATATATGAAAATTATTACAGGTATGTTTATTTCAAAGTCACTGTTTTTTGGTCTCTTGCATTTCAGATAGTTTCTGCCTTTCGTCCCTTACTGTTATGCATGCTCTGGGAGAGAATAGAGCTTGAACGGGATCTGGCAATAAGAGAGAGAAGGGGCTGCAGGGGGAAGAAGTGTGTGGGTGGGGCAGAGGGTAAGGAGGCCACTTGATCCACCCCATCCATTATTTCCTCTGCTATAGCAGTGTGTGTGGGAGGGGGGGGAA
>NW_017728931.1:81052485-81067085 GCF_001723895.1 Crocodylus porosus | reverse complement strand
TCCATATGTAGAATCGAATTATTGGGGGGTTGTCTTAAATTCAGTGTCATCTTAGATCTGAGTAAATATGATATATATTTCTGTTTCGTGGCCTTCCTGTAGCTTCTGATGGGAAAAATTCTGAGTTCAGTAAAAGAAGGATCAAAACCAGCAAACAGATACATCATTCTTTACTTAATATCTTTGCTTATATTAATAATTTGCTTTACACAGAGTAACAATCATTTTTCTGTTTAAAATCTAGTGCAGGTTTCCTTTTTACTGGGATTTCATAAAACATCAGGGCAACAAGGCATCTTCTCAGGCTTTCCCCCAAGTTCAAGGATGTTTGAGAGGACATTATGGGCTTACTACACTTAGTACACATTAGCCTACTAGACAGCTTTCAATAGATTGGAAATGGATCTTGTGTGCAAGGGCAGCTTGGAGAGAGAGATACTCAGGTATTCTCCTTTCTTTTGCATGTGCATAAGTGCCTCACCAGATTAGCAGTCTTGCTTTGGGAAAGCACATGGGTAGCTTCTGGACCTGCACCCAAAAGGGCATAGTCAGATGTGTGTGGGGGGGTGATAATATTTCACATACCTCTCTAGGCAGGGCTGTAGCATGAATGATGCAGTTGAACCCCATATGACATACTGAGCATCTCTGTAGGATGCTAACGTCTCAAGTCTGTGCGCCATTCACAGGGAGCAGTGCACTCGGTAGGCTTGTCTTCATAGCTGCTGTTACACAGTTATTACAAGGAAAGATATTTTTCCCTCCCTTCTGCTTTTCAAAAACAAGGTCCATATCTTATTTCATGGTGTATTGTATGCAATAAAATATGGCATGAAGTTTTGAGGCAGTTGAAAGTTGTGTTTCAGTCAAAATCAAGGAAATATTGTGGTCACCTCATAATTTTTCTTTCTTTTTTTGTTTTTTTGTTTTCAATTCTTCATTACAAAGGGAAAAAGAAATATTGCTTTAAGCAACAGGAAAGGAACAAACTGTTTTTGTTATTAAATTCATCCATTAAAGAAAAAGGAAAAACCAGTCATTTTCACAGTGTGGAATGGATGAATATTACTGCCTGGTTGGTAATAATTTTTATTTTGTCACCTGGGCTTCACTGGGGGTAATACAAGCTAATTGATTAAGTAATGTCACTTCAAATGCTGATTGGAAATTTCGAATTTGTTGTTATTTCTGCTGATATGCCTTTTAACCTCTTTCACCATTGCAATATATAGATGCCTGTAGTTCCCAGATTGCAACCTGTTGATAGTTTTGCATTTCTAGTATCTGCTTGTCATACAGTATCTACCTTTGTGGGTGTGGGTGTACAGAAGCATATCCACAATTATATTTTCCAGCCAGGAACTGATTCATTTAGTTGATAAATACAAGTAGGCAAAGCTCATGAAAATCTGTAATGGGCAGGGAAATCTTAAATTGCAGAATTACAGCAGCTACTAGGGGGTGTATGAAACAGACCATATTTGATTTGGATTCAGCCCAAATCAGGGGACAGTGATTTGATTGATTAATTCAGATCACTGTCCCAATTTGATTCAGCCAAATCCGAAGCTGAAGATTTGATGCTGATTTGGAGAATCAGCAATTCGGCCATAGACACAGCTTTAAATGTTTTTTCTACATACCTCAAGGTACCAGGCATGGCTCGTGAGCACTGAGATGGTCAGGCGGATGGAACATCCCACAGGAACGCGGAATGAGATTAAAGGGTCTCCTGATTTGATTTGGATTTGGAGATTTGGCTGCTGAATCAGGCTGAATCTCTGCCGAATTGAATCAGCGGCTGAAGCGTCATACAGCCCTAACAGCTACTCTGCTATTCTGGGTTCACAGTGATGGAAGAGGGCTGCAGATTCTACTCACTGTCTGTGAAGGAACTGACTCCGAGCTACCGTGGAATTGTGGAAGGCCGCATGTCTAGCATTCGTGGGGTCAGACAGGCTTATCTATTCTGCATTTATAATAGCATTCACCTCGTGACAACTAACAAGTTACCTATGCAGAAAGGTGTAATTGCAAAAAAAAGCATGCAAGGTTGTACCAATCCCTTTGACAACCGCATGTATAAAATGCTAAGCATATTTGTGAAAAAGAAATCAAAGAGCTGACTGAAAACAAATGCTGGCAAATTAACTGCAGTTACATCCCACTGCAAATATGCGATTTTTTTCCTGCAACAATTGTAGATTAACATTTTATCTTTACAAGTATATGAAGCTAACATTCACTACACCCTGTTTACCATTTTCCATGTATAATTTATGAAGCTTTTAGTGTAAGCTGATTTTCCTCTTTTTTTTCTTCTTTTTAATGTAGACATTTTGTGATTTAATTTGTATGTCCTTTGGGTAAAATAATAAAACCCCGAAGCATAATTTTAATTTTTTCCATATTCTCATATCACCAAGCGGAAGCAGATGAATGTTAGGAGGAAAGAAAGCAGTACATATGGCATTTGTTAAATCCTTCAAATTAAAAAATAAGACAAATCTCAAACACAGAGCTCCCATATCTAGTATTTTCTTCTTAATGAGGCCACAATGAACTCCTCTGACATTTGATGTGAGAATTAGGTGCATCTCAAACGCTGCTTCCAGATTAGGATGAGATTCCAAACAGTTCTGTAGAGAGGAGGTGTGGTAATAACTGAATCGGAATCGAGAAGAAAGCAGGTGGACTCATCACTTTCATCATTCCTGCTACATTCAGTCACATCTCACTTACTTATGGACTAGAGGAATGTATAGCTCTAACAGGAGTGTAAACTTTGCTTTAAAAGGATGAGCTGAAAAGTACTGTATGTTTTACTGTACTGGAATGCATGCAGTATTCCCAAATTAAAACTCCTAACTTAAAACAAATATATATATATACACACACTTAATGCAGGATGTTTTATATATATAACATGTTGCTGTAAACACAAACAAGAATAATCTGAAAAGGAGTTTGCAGCATAGGTGCACAAAAGAAAGACATTGACTTCTTTTATCCCTACGTTGGGGCTGCCCTTGGCTTACAGGAAACAGGCGAGTCTTGCACTGAGGGCAGTGCTAGAAACTTTGTGAGAAATGAGCCAGAACCTCATTACTTACCTGGAACCCGGAGGCAACTAGAGAAAATAGGCCAGTGAAGTGCAAACCACTCTCTATTAGAAGGGTGTGTGGTTACAGCCACCGCTGTGCATACTTCCCTGGGCTCCTGAAGGGGTTACCAACACTTAGGCTTTTATCTGGGTTTTTATCTCCTTTCCACTCCACAATCATGAAAGAATGAACTTACTTCAAATGAAAGTTGAGATTGTTGTGTGATCATAGGAATCTGCAGCTGCTATGTTAGAAATACATGAAACAGCCTGAGACCCAAATAAAAGCCTAAGTGTTGGTAACCTCTTCAGAAGCCTGAAGGAGCATGCACAGCATGCTTCTAATAGAGAGGGGTTTGCACTTCACTGGCCTATTTTCTCTAGTTGCTTCTAGGTAAGTAATAAGGCTCTGGGCTATCCCTAACAAATTTTCTAGCACTGCCCTCAGTGCAAGACTCTCCTGTTCCCAGGCTAGCCACCACATAGGGATAAAAGAAGGCAATGTCTTCCTTTTGTGCTCCTATGCTGCCAACCCCTTTTCAAATGAATATTGTGTTTAATGCAACCTAGCCATGTGGTCTCATCTCAAGTGGTGTTCTTTCTTCTCTGGTATCTGGTGCTCTATGTCTTACTGGTTATTTAAGGAATTAATTTGTGCTATCAACAATTCTGCTTTCTTTTATTAAAGATTTAGCTTTGCTAGCTCATCTAACACTCTGATGGAGTCTTTCTCAGCAAAGCTGAAATTTGCCCTTCCTTAGCAGTCTATATTCTCTCAGGATAGACATGCATGTCTTCCTAGAAATAGGACATCCAGCAAGGTTGCCTTCAGGAAAGTGTGAAATTCAATAAGGAGGCCATTGCTCAATATATTTGAAAGCTTCACTTAACAGCTAAGGTTCAACTGTTTCATTGCTTTCTGTTCAATTCAGTTCTTTAAGATTCAGCGTGTTCTGGCATGTAGGAGAGTCTTTTCTGGTGAGGCTGTGCCCGCTGAGCTGTGCACAGGAATAAAAAATGGCATCACTGAGCAAACGCCTGGCACTATCATTCATGCAGTGGCTTTATAGGTTGGTGCACTAGTACAGTAGGACAGACTAGAAGATTTAGGAGGTTCTTTCAATTCCATTATTACTGCTATAAAGATATGTTGCCTGAAGATGGTAACAATCCACTGAAGAGAGGCAGATGATTAGGAAAAATAGGATGGAAGGCATGGGGTCTATACAGATCAATGGCAGGGCAGTTATCATTGCTGCCATCCAATCTACTGGCAGGTTGGGGACCAGTTCACTGTGGAATTATTTTCTTCTGCATAAAATTTGTTCCTTTGGTTTCCATATCTGGAACTTGGCATATATATTTGCATTGCTCCTCCCTTCCATTGGCTCAGACTGAGCTTCTAAGAATTGTGACAGAAATAGCTAAGACGTAGGCCCTTTAACCAAATGTCTATGTGTTCTACTGTGATGACTCTTCTGACCTTCCCTATTCCGCATTTATGAGTGCAGACAAATAGCCCATGTTTTTAATGTATTTCTGTGTCCAGATAGCAGTTTTCAGTATCCAGTACAGACATGGATTTGATGGAAGGGGTGACCCTCTGGTTAAGGCACAGGGCTATGTCAGGACTTACAGGAAGGATGGAAGGGGCCTTTGGGAACAGATAAGAAAATGAAACTAGGGGATGAAATAGCAGGGATATACAGTTATCATGTGTTAGAAAGTGCATGAGAAAGAGGAGTAGTGGTTAGGAAGGGGAAGAGTGTGGTGTCTGGAGGGGACTGAGACTGGGGGTCTGGGGTATCTGGAGGGGACTGGGTTGTGTGGACACAGCCCAGACAGGCTGCAGATACAAGCAGACCTAGACAGGCTGGTTGGCATGTTGGGCAGAACGGAACCAGATGAGGTTCAACATACAGAAATGCAAAGTGCTGCATCTGGGAAGGAAGAACCCCCAGAACAGCTACAGGCTAGGCATTGCTAACCTGACCAGCACTACAAATGAAAGGGATCTGGGGGTAACAATAGACCCCAGCATGAATATGAGTCGGCAATGCAATGCAGTAGCCGCTAGGGCCAATAAAACTCTGACATGTGTAGCAGGCTACCTTTCAGAGCTTGGGTTGAGTCCCAGGCTTGAGATCCTGCTGTTTCGATTGGTGGAGCCCATCCACCAATCAGAAGGCAGCAGAAGAAATAAAGTCCATGCCCCTTTCCTGAGGGGAGAGGGAAAAGAGCTCTCCCGGACCTGATTGAAGACTGAAAACTGTCAGGTCCGGAAGACTTCAGGGGGGGGAGCCCTGGAGTATAAGAGGAGCTGCATGCCCAGCATGAGGGGCAGGTGCAGCGAGGGAGTCAAGAAGAGCGGAGCCAAGAAAAGCTGGAGAAGCAGCCTTGGGAGTGGTGTGAGACTACTCGGGCTGTTGACGGCGCTCAGGGATGGTGTGCGGAGATCTGGCCTTGGGAGCAGTGTGAGACTGCTCGGGCCCAACAGTGCGTGGTTCGGTGCTTGGAGCCCAGGCTTTGGGAGCCGCAAGAGGCAGCTCAAGCCTGCAACCCCGGCAGGCCAGCGGGCCACACAGTGCCTGGGGCAACACATGGGGCAAAGGCTTTGGGGCTGCAGTGCAGTGGCTCAAGCCCCATCTCCTGGCAAGTGGCCAGGTCCCACGGTGTGCAGGGCGGTGCACGGGCGCAAGCCTTGGGAGCCAGGGAGCAGCGGAGGCTGTTTGGGTTAGCCATCCAGCGTGAGGACAGCTGGCTGGAGCCTGAAGGGCTCAGCCTGTGCTAAGGGAGCCCTCAGTGCCAAGCCAAGGCATGGGGAAATGGTAGTGCTGCAGCGTGAGGCCCAGCACCCAGGAACCAGCAGCAGTGGTGCAGCAGCTGAGAGGAGCTGAACCCTTGATGCCCAGAGTGGGGCACAGGGTGGGAAGGCACCCAGTGGCATGGGAAAGGCCTTGAGAGGTGCTGCAGCAAAGGAGACCCCATTGAGCTGTGCCCTGACCACCACCACCTGAGGGAGTGTGAGTCATTGGGCCCTTGGGTCACACAGGGGAAAGATGTTTGGGGCGGGCAAACCCAGAGAAGGGGCTGGGTGAGCAGCGCCCCACCTAGTCAAGACCCTAAGGGGAGAGGCCCCTGGTGCTTCTTGGACACCCCACAAAGGACCCCATTGGTCCTTGAAGGAAGGAGGATGATCTCTTGACATGGGTCAGGGACTATATTAAAAAATAGATGTTATTAAGATTGTTCATGTTTGCGCCTTATATTTTGTAATTGAAACATTGTATTATGATGTTGTAAATAGTGTTATTTAGGGTTTGACCTTGGTTATTGTTAGTGCTCTCTGTATAAATATATGTATATCATATTTAGTTTTATGTTTACGTATATTATAACTTAAAAAAATGTATATAGTTAAGAACTTTGGGCTTGGGCTAGCTCTATAGAGGAAAGAGGGATCTGCTTGAAAGTCTGGCATCCCTCTCACAGCACCCCCTCCTGCCTACCCATCCCATTGAATTGAGGGCACATCCTTGGGTATACCTGGGTTACACATGCATTAATCCATGCATCTCCAGTAAATCCAAAGAAGTGATTCTCTCACTTTACTCAACATTGGTGCAGCCACAGCTGAAGTATGGCAGCTGGAGCAAGCCATACAAGGAGAGGCTGAGGGATCTTGGACTCTTCAGCCTAAAGAAAAGCTGGCTGAGAGGGGACCTGATTGCAGCTTACCGCTATATCAGGAGGCATACATCAGGGGCTCGGTGAACAACTGTTCACCAGGGCGCCCTGGGGGAAAACTAGCAACAATGGCCACAAACTCCTGGAAGATAGTTTCAGGCTGAACATTAGGAAAAACTTCTTCAGAACTAGGGTGTCCAGAGTATGGAACAAGCTCCACCCTAAGGTGGTGCAATCATCTACCCTAGAGGTCTTCAAGAGAAGACTGGATGGTCACCTGACCCCAGATGTCTTTCCTGCTGGACCCGGTGATCCTTCAGGGTCTCTTCCAGCCCTATGATTCTAGGAATCAGATCCTGCTTAGTCTGTCATTGTTATATGATGGCAATCACATGAAGTGTAAACGGGGCTATGGTGAATTTTCAGATGCTGTAGGATGGGATCTTCTGAACAAAATTGGTTAATTCATAGAGGAACTCTGATTTATTTTGCCCTCTATCCCAGTTTACTTTTATAATCTGGCATATATGGACTTGTACTTCTGAGGATGAATCTGTTCTGAACCTAAGAATCATGAGAATTGGAATGTGATGACTCTTTTGGGAAGGGACAGTTTTCACATCCTTGAGATCTACAGGGTGCACCTCCACTCCTCTTACAGAATAGGTTGCTTGCAAAAACAAACACTGAGACCATCAGGCAGCAGGTTTATAGAAATAATGGAGTCAGAATAGATGAATCCAACTAATTAAATATTGGGAAAATCTACCTTTGAAGAAACTAAGATAACTAACAAATTTAAAAAGTGTTCTGTACATGTCATACAAGTGACAGAGGACAAACTAAATTAACTTAATTAATCAATAGCTTATGTGCTCTTGTGCTTTATATATTTTATTTGATAACCCTGTTCCAGTTTTGCATTTCTATTTTAGAACTAAGCAGCTTGCTTAGTATGCATCTGTGTGTGTGTGGTTGTGTTGTGGCGGGCTTGCTGCTTTTTCCCAGTAAGCCTGGCTTGGAGAAGGACACTTTGGATTGGTGGAACATTTCTACCAATTGGGAAACATTTCTACCAATTGGCTTGCCTTGCCCCTGCTTGGAGCGGGGGGAATGTGAGGACCCCCTGGACCTGATTGAAGACTGCTTTGCAGATCCAGCAGACTTCAGGGATGGAGCCTCCGGTGTGAATAAAAGCCCAGCGTACTCAGCACACTGGGCAGATGCAGTGAGGGATGGTGAGGAGAGAGGAGCTCCAGAGAAGAGCATCATCTGGGCCCCACCTGAATCTTGATGGTGTATGGATTAGCTCACAGAGAGCCGGCCCTGGGAGCAGCTCATGGCTGCTCAAGTTAGCCCCAGCTCAAGGCCAGATAACTAGAGACTCACAGCATGGCTCCACATTAAAGTAAAAGAGCCCCGGTGTGCAGAGCAGGGCCCGTGAAGGGGAAAGACCCCTGGCGTGAGGCCGGGGAACTGGCTCCAGTGAGGGTTTGGCTCCCATAGGAGCTCCCTGGGTGCCCAATGTGGGGCCCAGGGCCCAGAGGGAAGAACCCTCAACTCAAGACCTATGGCTTTAGGGGACCTGAGATGGTGTGAGGACCCAGAGGCCAGATCGACAGCCCCCAGAGGAAGGACCGTGAGTTACTAGGAACCTGGGTCCCACAGGTGAGGCATCCCCGGGCAAGGGACCCTGGGGGGAGTGGGCCTAGGGGAAGAAGACCCTATTCCATATGAGGGGCCAAGTGGTTGGAACCTAGATGGGTGCACATAATATCTGGTATAGTTATGTTTCCTATTTAGTATCTATTGTTATTCTTGGTGTTATAAATAGTTGGGTGTATTCTGTATAATGAGCTCTGTAAGGATGTCTTTATTAGCTAGCCCACTTGTGGTATAAGCTTGCTGGATATCCACCCCTCTTCTGGGCCTGGGGCATGGGTACTTACCTGAATGCCCTCCCTAGGGCCAACTTCCCCCAGCTAACAGGCCGTTATGTATATTTGTATCTATATCTGTAATTATATCTATCTTAAAGAGTTTTGTGTGTGTGTGTGTGTGTGTGTGTGTGTGTTGGTAACTCAATAAATTGTATATAGTTAAGAACTTGGGCTAACTCTATAGAGGAAAGAGGGGTCCACTTGACCCCTGGCATCCCTCTTGCAGCACCCCCTCCTGCCTACCCATCCCATCTGATTGAGAATAGGGCACACCCTTGGGTGTATCCAGGTTATGGTGTACGTGTGTGTGTGCGTGTGTGTTTTCTCTCCTTCCTTTGAAGCATCAGCCTTGGCTGCTGGTTGATTGCTTAGTTTTAACTGGGATGAGCAGCCAAAGCCTAGCTGAAAATCTCTCATGTTTCTGGTTCTTCTGCTCAGGGTGAAGCCTATCACCAGATTTGGGGGCAGGAAGGTGATCTAATCTCTCTAACTGGTGGGACTCATCTGGTATGGTATTGGCTGGTAGTACCCTTATGTCCCCTGCTTTTTATCTGTTACAGGTGGGGTGTTTGGGGTTTCATTTTCATAAGGGAGTTTGTGCTCATGGTGATAGGATGAAGTATCAGATTTATCTGAAGAGTCCTGAAAATCTTTGCCTGTGAGTACAGGGTATTTGATGTGATAGCCTAGGCTAGGGTTGGCACAGTTTTTGGCCAGAGCTCCAAAAACACCCCAATCCTGACCCATGCTTCAACTTCATTCTAACAGTATACAAGGTGCCCTGAGAAACAGGGGTTGGAATTGTTTGGCCCATGGGAAATCCATGTCCCACAGGTGGACACTACTGAATACATGACTGAAGAAGAAATAATGGAAATTAGAGATGGAACCAGACCTAAAACCTAGAATGAAACAGCCACATCTAATCTAATATTAGATTCAGATATTTCATAGCCATTAGGGCTGGAAAGGACCTCAGAAGATCAATTGATTGAATTACACTTCTGGAATCACACTTGGCAGGCTGGATCTATTTTTGACTGAAATATATGCTGCATATGTCTTGAAGAGGAAAAAGGACATGTATGTTGATACAACACTAAGATTAACTATGGGATTCAGCTAGGATTATAAATGTTAGATCACCAGCCCTGAAAGACACTGAGCGCTTGCTATGGACATTGTCAAGGAAGCAGTTCCAAATGCTTGCTTCTTTCTATGCTCATATTCTACTTCTCTCCCTCACTTTTTTGTTAGTCTGTTCACTTTATTCTGTAGAAACAGAATGACAAAAATGATCCTCTGTGGATGCACATTCCAAGTCGATCTGACTGATTCCCGGTGGATTAACCCGAATACATCATGTTAGAGTAACCCAGTAACCTACCCAAGATACAGCCATGTAAAGGACACACACCACATATTATGCTCTGTTTTTGTCTCAGGATTCTAAAATTACTAAGCTACATCAGGCAAACAGAATTCCGCACATGATAACAGCTGTTATCCGAACACCCAGATCTATTGTCTGGAGTACTGATGGTCACCTGATAACAATAATCATAGCTGATACACTGAGAATAGCGAAGAATGAAAAATTGGTTACATGTCTAAAATTACAGATCCTAGGTCAGGTCCTGACACTTCCCACCAGCTCTTTGCATTGTTTGGGTAGCACTAAGGCTCCTGTGCGGATTCCCCTTATTTATGTGCCTCTTTGTGTTGTATAAATTCGTTACAACAACTCCAATATTGTTCCTTTAGGTCACTAGAATAGGGAATTTAGTCAAAGTAACAGAAACATAATTGGTCATCTCAAGCTAATGGGAAGAGCTTGATGAGTTTGTGGGAAGCCAGTTAGAGCAGCCTTCCAGTTGCTTTGTTTTCCCTGGCAACTGGACTGGATTCAGGGATGCTTAGAATCTATCAGGAGAATCTTAATATCTGAAGTGACCCGGTCCTTCTTGTTATTTTAATATATTATAATTATCACAGCTGATCAAACAGCAAATATTTAAAATAGCGGTGGACTACATTTTCAACCATCTTAAATCCAAACAGCTGGTGTTTCCCATCTTCCACTGACATTTTTCCTTCTTCCATGCCACTCTGGAATACATTTGTCAAAGCTGATCTGAAAGCACATTGTTCAGTGTTGTAGCACTAATTGTCTCCAAATACTAAACAACAGACAATAAGGATGTTTGGTCTTTGGACCTCCTGTTTATGTACTTTTACTACATAATAGTTCAGGGTCCTAAGTTCCACAGAAACCCCTGAAGCACCTGTACTGAAGAGTACTGGAGTTGTAGTAATTTTTTCCCCACTTGGGATAGACACAAAACGCAGCAGGTGATTCAAGTGCATGGGTTCCATGTTTTCCTAATGCTTATGTTGTTCAGATGTCTGAGAGCCTGTAAAACTCTGCAGATCAAGCAAAGGGAATATATTGAAGAGTACGCTGACAGTGGCAGTAATGCCAACTGTTGGGAAAGCATCGTGAGACTTGGGATTTCTAAGTCACAATAACTCCAACTAATGATCTCCAACTGAACCCTCAATTCTCTGAATTTTCCCAGCTGGTAAGTCTTTGGAGGGGAAAGGGGGGAGAGAGGGGTTGGAGTTTGAGCTCCCCGTGGTGAGGGAAGGAGTGGGATAGGAGCAAGGGCTAGGGTGAATGGGGCCCCAGGGCTGGGGCAGATCATCCAGAGGTGCCAGTATGCTTCCTGCTGCCAAGCGGGCAGGGGATGAGCCACGTGACCAGTGCTCCCAACATCCCCTGTCAACCCAGTTGGCTGCAGTGGCGTCATGCAGCTGAGCTCCTGGGGCATAGACAGCAGGGCACGGAGGCCTAAGCCTGCAATGGACAGCCCTGATATGCCCCGCGGGGGGCACATGCCGCTCATTCCTTCCCTGGGGCTTTACGGAGTTGCAAGGAGCTGCGCCCCCACTTCCCCCCATGCCTCTGGACTACCTGCCCCAGCCCTGGAACCCAATTCACTTTAGCCTCTGCCCCACTCCCTCCCTCACCGTGGGGGCCTCAATCTCCCCCCCACCCCTTCCCCTCCACTTACCAGCTGGGTGCTGTCTGGGTATGTCTGTGCCTCTGCTCCTCACTCCCAAGCCACAGCCCCCACCAGCCCTGCTGCTGCCTATCACTCTTGACCCACAGTACTCCGCATCCCACCATGGTATGTGGGGACCTGCTCTCCCCGGACTTCAAACCCACATCTTCACAACGCCCCCCCCCCACACACAAACACACTTAAAAATAGGATCTCATGACTTACATGCCAATTTCTTGATTTTTTTAAAGAGTTTGTCTCATGATTTTTGGCATGGTGGGGTTGGCAATACTGCAGTCGGTTATGTGGGTGAGTATGAACTCAATACACAGCTTACCATAAAGCTATGTATGGTAACATGAGGCTTTTTTGGTACAATAACTATAAAGTTTAATAGCTCCTAGAGCAAATTCTAATTTTAACAGTATTAATGTAGTACTTCCCATGTTCAAAGGGAACAAATTAATGGCCATAATATGGACAAATTAATGGCCATAATAACACACTGCCTATTGTGAGTCTCAAGTGTCGTTTGGTTCACATGGATAACACAGTTGTTCAGATGCTCTATCATTCTATCTTTATAGCATGCCAAGTTAGGATCTGCATGTTGCCTTGTGCACACTGTAAAATTCTTCATGATCCAATGTGTTTTTAACAGTGCTAATATTGGATTTAATTCACAGGCCATCGGTGTCAATGGAAAGAGTCACTGCCTTTCGACTAGGCTCATTTTGAGATGCAATGCTAACCACGTACAGTTCTCCCCATTGCTACAATGTGGCATGCCAGTTTCACTGGAGCTTGTATGATTTAAATTCAATGGACTTCACCAATGATGGATTTGACATTGAAATGACATACTTTATCTTCATTTGTTCTACAGTCAGGTTTACACTGCCCCACTGGGTGTAATTTTGCACTGTAACTTACAAAGTAAAGATCTAAAACCTGAGTGAGAATTTGCCTAAAGTACGTTTTTGTCATATTTGGTATTTCAGAGTGACTCAGGGAAGGCACCAATTTTTCATTCTTTCAACATTCAATCCAATCAAAGGGCAATGCTACTTCTGAAAGGTGCTGTTTTTAAAGAGAAATCAGTCTCTTTAAATATAATAGATATGTTCAATAAGTTTTGCAATTTTTCTGAAGGCCATACAACAGAATATTGATCTTGGGTACTTTGGATAAGAAATGAATAACAAGAACAATTTTGTTTTAAAATTTCATGTGAATTCCAGAATTGTATGACACAAATGATGGCAGGATAGTATTGGCAGAGCTCTTCAAGTTCAGAAGAAAACAGCTACTATGTTGATTTAGAAGAAAGTGAAGGACTGTTTTGATATGCATCTTTAATGTAATCCATTTTTGAAAACAGATAGATATAAGAGAAGAATGTATCAGTCAGAATGCCTTTCTTTTCCCATGCAAGAAATCAGACCCATTAGAAAAAAGTTGATTCACTTAGGTAGCTGTTTAGATGCATGCTTACTTAGGTGAGAAGATAATAGGTTACATTATTCTTTGTTATGCTGTCCTGAGACAGATATAGGAAGCAGAGGGATGGGCATAGGAGGCCCTGGCATAGCTGCCACTGTAGGAGGTAATTAGATTTCAGTTCAGAGAAGTAAAATTAATCACCTATCACAAAAGTACATTTGTACCAACAGGCACTACTTTACTGTCTGTGCCAGGCCCAAATCACTTCTATGCAACTAAATGTGACAAAGGTAAATGATTCCTTTCCATTATCTTAAATAATGCAGTGTTTAAGTTCAATGAATCAAAGATATCTGAATGTTCTGCCATCATGTAAGTACTTAATTTTTATATACTAATACACAGGTGTGCTCTCTTTCCTCTCTTTATATGCCGTTAAATGCAGCGGGCACATCCACACATGCAAGCACATGCACTTGCAGCAGCTCAAATAGAGATGGTGCAAATTTGAGTTGGGGCTTTTTGCCTCAGTGCACATGTCCAGACATGCACTTTGGCATGGGGCAAATTGTGCCACATGGGACAAAATAATCCTGCCTGGCTCCTCCTGGATCTGCAGCCAGGGGGAGATAGAGCCCAGGGCCAGCAGGTGTGCTGTCCCCAGCAGTATAAAAAGCTGCCCTATCAAGTAGCTTCTGGGGCCCAGCCAGTTGGTACCTGGGGACTCTACCCCTTGTGCCAGCTGGACTCCTGAAGCAGCCCTGAGAGTTTCCTGACCCTTTACCCACTGCAGCAGTCTGGCAGTGGGAGCTGCTGCCTGGCTGTGACCTGCTGCACACCTGACAGACCCAGATGGGGACCGCATGTCCAACTGCCAGTGGGCTGTGGCTGCAAAGCTGGCCTTTGTGTGGCACTACTGCTATGTGTGCCCCCTGCCTGGCCATCTGGGCATCTATTGCCTGGAAGACATTTTGGGTGGTCAAAGCACGTCCTCCTGGCTCCAATTGGCCAAGACGTCAGCCACCTCTACCTGGGTCCAAGATGCTAGCTCTGAGCAGGCTCCCCTGCCTGCGTCCTGTCACTTGCCTCCCTAGCAGGAATTCTGGTGTTTGCTGTTTGAAAACTGAAAAATCCCTGATAAAAAAATCCCAAAGTTACTCTGCAGAATACCCCGAAATCCATGTACCTCCACAATTAAAACAAATGACCACTATATATATAGAGGGAGTGAGAGACAGTGACCAGTTGGGCAATATTTTATTGATATATCTACAGTGTTAAAGCCATTTGGAAGCCTACCAGTGTCTCTATCAACATAATAAAGTGAATTCTAAATACCTATGTTTTGCTTCCCCCCACAGG
>NW_017728931.1:81050832-81052076 GCF_001723895.1 Crocodylus porosus | reverse complement strand
AAAAACCCTCTACTCATGGCAAGGCAGAGATTGGGTGGGCTGGGGCAAGGGTTGGGGCCAGGTGGGGCAATGAGCTTGGGGGCTAGGCAGGGGATGGGGTTGAGGGTGGGAGAGGTATTGGGGAGCAGGCAGGGAATGGGGTTGGACAGGGCAGGGATGGGGGGGCTCAGGGGGCAGGCAGGGATGAGGCCAGCCAGGGCAGGGATTGGGGGACCAGGTGTGGCAGGGGTCCCCCCCATGGTATCCTTCCCCCTCCTCCAGCCCTCCCTCCCCTATTTACCTTCACTGGAGCCTGGGTCTGGCTCCCTGAGGCTGGCATGCAAGGCAAGGGCCAGCCATAGAGGCACTCTGGCTGCTACCAGAGCATCTCTGTGGAGGATCTAACCTATGGTAGATAGGCTGTCCTGCCCTGATTTTTTTTCTCTGCAGGTTTTTTGCCCCCTGGATATCCAGGGGTTTAATTTTGCCCCTGTGCTAAAAATCTGCAGCATGTGGAACATTTTCTCATTTCTGCATGTGCCTCTTGCAGCGTCTCAAAGGAGTTTGAGACGCAGCAAGAGGCATGTGCGGGCTTGTCTGGATGTGCCCAATGTGTTGCAATTAATACCAGTACTTTTCTATTATATCATGAAAGTCAAAGTGACAGCAGGTGGTGATTTTTTTTTTTCAAATCTCCCCATCTGGATTGGAAAAATGGTGATCTTCCTTCAGCTGTGGTGTTTAGATAATGGCAAAAAGAGTACAAGTTGCCATCTAGAAAAGAACTATGATGTGTTCACATTCTACAGTAAATGCACCAGCAACATAAATGACTGCCTGTGGTATCTGGACTACTTTTAGAAAGCCATATCTTGTTTTTAAGAAAGTCAACATATTTAAGTCATAGTTCAGGTATGGGGGATGGTCAAAACCTAGGCAAGAGCTCAACCATTATACAGATTCATGGGTTCTGAACAAGAACAGATCTAGGATTTTGAGTGGAGGCAACAGCAGTGGCAGCAGAGCCAGCAGCGGGGGCAGCAGTAGCTGATCCCCCTAAGGTAAGTGGAAGAGGGGCCGGCACAGCTGGAGTAGATCCAGAGGGGAATCTCCCTGGATCTCTTTTAGTTGAGCTGGCAGGGAGTTGCACGTGAACAAAGTGCGTTGGTGTTTGCGCCAGCATTCGTGCAGGCGGGCAAGTAGGAGGGGATAGGAGAAAGACTTCAGCAAGGGTAAGGCGAAGGCACTGCACCCAACCCCCCCCC
>NW_017728931.1:81022967-81050177 GCF_001723895.1 Crocodylus porosus | reverse complement strand
CCCCTCTATGTGACACTGGTCAGGCTGCAGTTGGGGTACTGCATCGAGTTCTGGGTGCCGCACTTCAGGAGGGATGTCAACAGCATCAAGAGGAGCCACCCGCATGATCAGGGGGCAGCGAGGCAGGCCCTATGAGCAGAGGCTATGGGACCTGAACCTGTGCAGCCTCCACAAGAGAAGGCTGAGAGGGGATCTGGTGGCTGTCTACAAGCTGGCCAAGGGGGACCAACAGGATATGGGAGAGTCCCTGTTCGCCCGAGCACTACTGGGAGTAACGATGAATAACAGCCGTAAGATGACCGAGAGTAGATTCAGGCTAGACATCAGGAGGTGCTACTTCACAGTCAGGGTGGCTAGGATCCGGAACCAACTTCCAAGGGAAGTGGTGCTCACTCCTACCCTGGGGGGTCTTCAAAAGGGGCTAGATAATCACCTAGCCAGGGTCGTTTGGCCCCAGCATCCTTTCCTGTCCATGGCAGGGAGTCAGACTTAATGATCTGCTCAGGTCCCTTCTGACCCTACCTACTATGAAACTATAATTGACCATAAAATGAATATGAGCCATCAATGTGATGCTACAGTTCGTATAGCAAACAATACACTGGCATGCATCAACCAACGCATCTCAAGCAAAACTAAGGAACTTAGTTTTACTCAGCACTGGTGAGGCCACAGCTGGAGTACTGCATCCAGTTCTGGATGCCACACTTCAAGAAGGATGTGGAAAAGCTTGAGAGAGCCCTGCCCCAGCCACTCGTATGATTAGAGGCCTGAAGAGCAAGCTGTAGGAGGAAAGGCTGACAGATATGGGACTGTTCAGCCTAGAAAAGAGAAGACTGTGTGGGGATTTGGTGGTAACTTACAAATATATCAAGGGAGAGCATCAGGAGCTAGGTGAATAACTATTCACCCAACTGCCGTAGGGGAAAACCAGGAGCATTGGTCATAAACTCCTAGAAGGAGGTTTCATACTGTGTATAAGAAAAAACTTCTTTATGGTGTGGCCAGACTCTGGAATAGACTCCCAGTGGGGGTGCTGCAGGCACCTACCCTGCAGATCTTCAAAAGGAGATTGGACGCACACCTTGCTGGAGTGCACCCCCACCATTCCACCCCCTCCTCCTGAATCTGCCCCTGGCTATGAAAAACTTCAGGAGAGGTATGTTGTGCTTGGGAAAAGGTATTCCATCTTGGGCCTCTAGATGCTTCTGCTCCAACTTTGCGTGTAGATTACATCTCTCCAGATCTCACTTTTCTCTATTTGCTCATTTTGGGAAAGAGGTTAGGGCAAATGTGGCACTCCCAATCCAATCCTAGCTCCTTACTACTAAAAATTCCAAAAGTTTCAGTGGGAGTTTTGCTAGTATCAAGAATTCAGGGTTGGACCTAAATATAATAATTTATTTTATTTCCAAAATACCAATCTCAACAAAGTGCTGTGTGACAGCGATTAAAGCCTCATAAAACAAAATGATCCTAACTCCCCATGGAGCTCCTCTGGATTTATAATTCATTTCAGTGGAGTGGCAAAATAAAAGTGAAGTTAATTCTGGCTTGAGAAAATTGTTATAAATTTTAAAGGAATAAAATTAACCAATGCACAGTCTCTGATGTAAAATATTATGAGAGGGGCTTTGGAATGACAGCAATAAATATTTGGTTTCATCACTGTCAAAGTATTCAGCAAACTTATTATATGCAGCTAAATATTGTCCTTCAACCTTCTTGGAAGGCATAAGTATGGAATCTCTTAAGCATATTATAGTTTAGAGGAGAGAGACCAAAAAAATGGTATAGAGCTGCTCAGATTTTTTTTGTCTTTAGAAGAACCGTTTGGTTGGTTGCTTAAGATTATGGAGCTTGATTTTCCTGTTACTGCAATGTACTGTAGTGAAGAGAATAATCAAGCTCTCAGTACATGTTAACATTACTATTTTTTCTTTATTATTGCAGTGGAGCCTAGAAGAGCCAACCAAGATTGGGCTCCCAATGTACTACAAATTGTAAGGGATACTGGTCACAGAAAGCTTACTGTCAAAATAGAAAGGAGGTTGAAGGGGAAAGGGAGACCCAGAGAAGTGAAATGACTTCACTGTGTTCATAGTAGCCAGACAGGAATAGAGTCCAGGCTACCTGATATCACCTGGTCAGAAATTGTTCTCTCCTTTTCGTGCCACCAAATATAATGTAGACCAAAACACAAAAATCAGTTTCCATAAAAATTTTTATTCATCTCATGTCTCTCATACCAAAGTCATGTTGATGGTGATGGTATTAGAGGAATTGCAAGTTACATGAAACCTGGTGGAACCTGTTATGAGCACACTTCTGCCATGTGTCCCACCAGCGGAAACTGACTTGTTTGAGGTCACACAGGATGTCTGTGGTACTGCTGGGACTTGAATCTGAGTCTCCACAGCTCTAAGCTAGCATCTTTATCTCTTGCCAGCTTTCTCCCTAAGTGGTCAATGGAAAAACCTGCGTTTCTACCAATGGGTCATGAACAGTCACATGAGAAAAACTGGGCCAGAGGGGTTTTATGGGTAAAGCGGTGAGAATGGAAGTAGGAGGAATTGTGAGCAATTACAGCTCCTGGTACTATTTTTCATTTCCATCTTCAGTGCTTCCTCCTCCCCCTCGCCACTTTAAACCTGAAACAATGAGTTGCTGTTTCCAGTATCATTTCCCTTGGAAAGCAAAACTGAGACTTTAGTGAGTTCCATTCTGTGTCAAGAAAAAAATAATATGACTATGATACTGCAAATAGCCCTTCACTGATGTCTGTTTAAGCTTCAGTCCCTCCTGCTGGATCAGTTCGACTTTTTAATAAATACTTAAATTTTCATTGAACAAGTAAGAGAGAAAAACTCTGTCCTTGGAGCGGGACAGCAGGGTTCTGATTCCTGATTCAGTGGCCCTTCAATTAGTTGTATGAAGCAAAACAGCCAACCAGAGTGAGTGAGAGAGCATCACCCTTGCTTGGCCAGTAGCCTGCTGCTGGAGATACGAACATAAGCAGATAAGCAGTGTCATGCTGGATCAGACCACTGGTCCATGAAGTCCAGTCTCCTGCCTTTAACAGGGACAGGAGCATTAGAGGGAGAGCAGGATATATCTAGAATAATCTATCCAGTCATGGTAGGAAGATCTAAGATCTTGCAAAAGGTAGTGCATAATGGGGTGCTGCATCATCACCTAACACAACACATGTTTTTCTCCAAGTAAAAAGAAACTAGAAGCTTTACTAATATGCTAGGGGCCTATGGCTATAAGATCAAAGCAAAAACAGGTATAACTTTATTGTGCATTAATTTGCTATAGCCAATATTATGTATAAAAACACAACAAACTAGATATAAAAAATTAAAAGATGTTTAGTTCTGTAGTTATTAGAATTAAATGTACCTCTTTTTCAGATTCATAAAAACAAAATCAAGCCTTCTCAAGCATTGTGACGCTGCATCCAATGCTTCCCGGAAAGTTGCTTCCACGTCCAAATGAATGTTCACTTGAGTTAATGTTTCCTTGCCTGCATTAATACTTTTAGCTAGAGTTAAAAACAGTCTGCAGTGCTGAGAAATAGGAGCTACGTTACTAGAAGAAGTTAATAGTTGATTTGAAGAAGGAAGAATAACTTTATCAATGAAATATCAAGACCATTAAAAAAAGGAGAGAGGGATGTTAATGCCTGTGGGATAAAGAGTTTAAAAGGAATCAGGTAGATTACAATGGGCCATGATGTCAAGTGACTCCCTCACTGCTGCCTGAATAAAAGTGCTGCTGCCACTGCCAGGCAACAGGTTTTAAACTTTGGGTGGAGCAGGGAGCAAAGTGCACCGCTGAAACCCCCGGATCCACCCCTGCCTGTCCACTGTCAGTTCAAATCTTCTTAGGCAGAAGACCTAGCTCTCTCGTCTGATCTAATCACTGGGCATCTGACTAAAAGAAGGGGATGCCACTACAATGACTTCTTTGATTTTGCCCCTTCAGTTCCAGTGTTATTTTACAAATTCCCAAAAATGCAGTGTTTCCTTTTAGGTTTAACAGCATGTCTTGCTCAAAATAGCAACTTGCTCAATAGCCAACAAATTATCAAGAGAAAAAAGTCTGGATGTGCAGGTTAGGCTCATTTAATAGGTATGAAGTGACTAAGTGCCTGGTTTTTATTTTGTATGTATGCTTAGAATTTACGTCTGTCTTTTTTTGAAGGAGACGGTCTCATTAGAGTTTAATCCTTGGAGTTGTATATCAGAGCTTTGGGCTCCCGGACAAAGAATAGCCAATTTTCAATTTCTTACTGAGATTTCTTTAATACAGAAGTTGTAATGGAAAGACCCACCCCATTCAGTGCTCACAGTTCATCTCCCTTTAATGAGAGCCATATATCTCCCTTTAACTAGAGCTGTGTGGGTAGTGGATTTTTGGTTTGGTAGGTGAATTGTAAAATTAGAAAAAAAAGTATTTGGGGTCAACTTGAACTGTTTACTTGGACCCAAAATAAAAGATTTTGTTTGATTCTGAATGAAACAGAAGCAGAGACAAAAAGAGAACCCAGGTCATTAAGTACAGACCTTGTCCAAAAATTTCTTCACCATTTTTCAGTCTAGCTTTCATTCAAATATTTTTTTCCAGTTTTCAGGTAAGAATTAAAAGTTAAGTTTTCCATTTTCTGATGCAAATCAACTTTTTAGCTATATTAATGCATTATCTAGTCTTTTTTACATTTTAAAAAGTATGGTTTAATTTAATAACATAAATGTGTTTGAATAAAAACTTGAATCATTTTATTTTTTAAATGTCAAAATGAAGCATTTCAAATTTACTTAAACTATTCAGCAATATTTAGGAATCAATACATGAATGCATATATTAAATACATGCATTAATAACTGAAGTTATTTGAAGTGATTTGGCCATCAGGCGAGGTTAATTTTCGTGGCATTGAGAGAGTTTGTTCTTATTACACATTATTTTACTTTAACATTTTTTTCTTTCTTTATAATTTATCTGTTTTGCTTTGTAAGGCACCCTGACCCTCTTTTGCGGAGGGTGTTCTATAGATTTACTAAAAAAATAGTAAATACATAATATTCCTAATTTTTTGTATTAAAATATCAGCTGAATTCAGCCCAAATTCACAAATACTTTCAGTCCTCTCAGAAATTAGAACATTTCAGTGAAATTATTATTCCTTGAAAGCATTTCACCAAGTCTGCTCACAACCCCACCTCTTCCAACAGGGCACTTTCCCCCTTTGTGTTTGTTTTTATGTAGATGTCACTTTTTTATTGCTGATTTCCATTTCATACTCAAACAGTAATTAACTGTAGCCTTTGTTTGAATGCGTTGTGAACTTTGTAGCTATCGTTACTTTGCTAAGGTAGGGGAGTGTCCTCGAGGCAGCTGTTGGAAACACTCTTCTTCTGGAATTCTGAGCCAAGAAATAATACTCTCGTGGGGAGTATGCGCAGCACTTAGTGGGTTCAGCATGCGCTCTGCCACCCAACACTAGGAAATGCACAAAGTGACTGTGGCTTCATCTCTGCTGCACCCAGCACACCCTTTCGGAGGTGTGTGCTAAGCTATGTGTGTCAAGCAGTGTGTTGTGCCATGTCAGCCCATTCCCCGGTTGTGTTAGTCAAGGACCAAAAGAGCTGGCAGCTTTGCTATTTTTAGTGTTAATCTGTGTATTGAAGAAGGAGACCCTCTGTATGTTACATTCATTCATACAGTTGCATATTCTGATAACCCAAATCTCTACGCAGGTTAGCTTGCTCTCTCTGTGGGCAGTCCAATGTACAGCTTCATCCACTTTACTTGAGAAAGCAATCCACCTGGGAGGTCAGTAGCAACAGCACAACGTAGAGGCAAACCTTGAATTGCTTACCAAACAAACCAAAATCCAATTTGGAAAACAAAGCCACCAGACTGTGTGGCTCAAGGGACTGGTAATGGGATCCAGGGCTCTGTACCTCTAGCCCCTTTTTTTTCAATCTAGCTCAAACTGGCAGTGACCAAAAGCCTTTACTGTCTGACAGCTGTCATGGTCTCATATGAAAGGAATTAGTAATGTCAGATGAGTTGCTACTGAACAGGTGTCCGCATCACAAAAGCATCACCACAGATGGCATTCATTGCCAGCTCTGTCGGCAGGAAAGAGGATGAGGACTGAATGGGCATTGATGCTACCTTCCCACACCTCTGGTGAGCCTCCAAAAGAGGCTTGGAATGCATTGGCAGGCCTGTGTGTGAGAGCATGCCCAGCTCCTGCCCACTGTATGGCTCTCTGTAGATGAGGAATGTCAGTCTTGCCCCTTTAATTAGCACTCTGTTCAGATAAAGGAAAATAACTATGTCCAATGGGGGGAGGGAGGGGAAGACACCTGAGACACAGGCAGGGTCACAGTGACAAATATTTTACAAATATGTCATGATAAAATAAATGGTATCACACAAATGTGTTGTCTGCCACAAGGCAAACAAGATTCTTTGGGTAAATACGATACCTTTTATTAGACCAACTAAAATAGTTGGAAAAAAATCTTTGCAAGCTTTTGCGTATAGACATCCTTCTTCAGCCAGAGGAAGCGTCCGCAACAGTACAGTTACCCTGTTTTAACTTGGTCAAGTAGCAGATGACCTCATTTGAACATGATCGCTACATACCAGTGCCCAGGTTTGAAAGATTTACAGCTGGATAAGGAAATGCAGATTGGCCACATTCAGTGAGAGATCATAGGATGTGGCAAATTCGATTAGACTAGATTTTAGACAAAAATTCTAGCTAATTTATACTCTGCACAATCCAACTGAAGGACAACAATGAGGTTGTCTAGGCTCTAAGTCAGCACAGACTGTAACCCTAGGATCAGTGGTTCAAGTTCAAGAATTTGAAGGCAGTAAACACTGTTCTGTAGCTCTCTAGTGATGATACTAATTAAGAGCAACAGGACCAAGCTATTTCCCTGTGCTGCGACTTTCATGCCACTGGTACACAGAGCACCCTTGAATCCTTGAGTATTGGAATAGTGTCTTTGGGGCCACGGCCAGCAACTGCAGTTGAGAAGAGCAGCTCCCCTGCTCCAAGATGTATCTTCAGCTCGCCTCTGGTCTTGGCTGATCCAAAATCATAATGTTGACTTAATTGCCCTTTGTCAAGTCCCATAACTTCTTTGTTCCTCAGCTTTCTCACCTACGTCTAAGGGCTGCTGTGAAAATTCACTGCTATTTGCAAAGTGCTTTGAAGATACTGGAGACAGTTCTGGAGAAAGTATTGTTACTTCTTCCTTGTATGGCAGACGGAATGGCCTCCATTCAGCTTCATTTATGTACTCTTGGCCTTTTCAAGAGCTATACGGTAATTTAATATTACCCCAAAAACTTGACTGTGCACAACAAATTCTCATTTATTCAGTCTGCTCTTACAATTTGCAGGACTAAAGCTCTGAGTTGTCATATGGGAGAAAATTCAGCAAGGCTTTGGTTAAACCGGCAGAGAGAAAAAGTTAGGTTAGGCTCATGAGCAAGGATCTGGGTTTTTCATCTGCCATGGAAAAATGAGGTAAAAAGCAGATTTTCTAATGTTAAGGAGAAAATCACAGATTTTCTCCTTTAAAAGGAGAAAAACACTGGAAACAGTGGGTTTCCCCTGGCAGGTTGGAACTCTGCCAGCCTGCAGGGGACTGGAGAGAGCAGGAGAAGGTGGTCAAGCAGGGTGAACCATGTGCATGTGCACATGTATGCATGCACATGGCCGACAGGTAGTTTGGAGAGCAGCTCGCGCAGGTAAGTTGGAGGGGGATTGTGGTCCATATAGTGAGGGATGGAGGGAGGAAAGGAGCTGGGCCTGGGGCTGGAATGCACAGCAGCAGGGCCTGGGTGCAGAGTGGGATGGAGCCATGAACAGCTCATTCAGGGGGGCAGCAAAGGGGGATGGCTCTCTGCCACTGCACACACACCTGGGGTAGGGCATGGGGGCACATGCCCTCCAGATCTGTGTGTAGGGTGGGTGCAGGCTGTCTGCTGCGGGTTCAGGATCCCATACTGTGCTGCCCTCCCTCTGGGGCCTTCGTGGGCAGGACCTAGCATGACAGAGCAGAGTGGGGCCAGGCAGGGAAGCTCAGCACTTGGCTTGTGGCAGTAGCACTGCGCTTCCCTGCCCTGCTCTGACCTGCCACACTGGGTCGCCCCTGCTGGGCTGTGGAGGCTCTGTGGAGAGGGTAGCAGGGTGGGGAGCTCAAGCCTGCAGCAGGCAGCCCACCCTGGGGGCTTTGCTCCCCCACGGGCTCTGCTCTGGCCATGCTGCCCACAGGGGAGGGAAAGCTGGGCTCTGTGGTCCGTTCTGCGGCAGCCACCGCCTTCCACAGGCGGCAAGCAGGGCTTGGGCGCTGCTGCAGAGGGCAGGGGGCTGCAGACCCAGCTCCCTGGCAACTGGAGGGCCCCTCTTACAGGGATGGAGGGATGGGGGACTGTAGGTGGGTAGTGAGGGGCATCAGCAGGAGTGTGTTTGGGGGGGTGTGGATGGAAATTGATGGATTTGGGGGGTTTTATCATAGAATTTGCAACTTTTAAATAAAGAAAGCGAGGATCCTTGAGATACTGTGAGAGCTTTCCAGAACATGAGTCCCAAAGAAAATTAACCTATGGTCTTATATCTAAGACCAGTTCTGCTCACTGTTTTGCAGATGATCTGAAAGACAATTGCAACAACTCCAGAGGTGGTGCTCTAAATAAACTCAGTGTTGCAGCTTTGACCTTCAGAGGGATAAGGATACCATGTTATTATTCTTTATGATGTAGCAAAGCTCTTATTATTGAGACATTCACTTGGTTCCCTGGAGATAACAAGATCAAGTTTTCTTCCAAGGTACTCAGTAAATGTGACAGTGTTAAATAGAAGGAATTTCAGCCAAGAATAAGACAGGCTTTTAGCATGGCAGAGACGGGGAGATTATTACTACAATAATCACATCTCGCATCTCAGAGGGAATGATATGAAAGACACAGGAAACATAATTTGCAGTAATTAGAAGACCAGTGTCACCCTTGTGTATACATGTTTTAGATTTCAGCATGTATCCAGTTGTATTAGTATAGGTCATGAACAGAAAGGGTGGAGAGGAGATGGCCAGATGGCATCAGCTGTTAACACTTGGGAGATCCCAGATAATATAAATAGCAGTACAAGAGAGCCTTCACTGAGCACTTTTGAAAATGGTGTAAAGGTAAAAAAACAAACAAACCCCTAAGAGTTAAAGATTCTTAAGGTCAGTGATCGGGATTAAGGGGGGAAAGTTTTATATTATATGGGTACAGGCATAGGCTAGAAGACAGGGTTTGCTGAAGCTTGTCTTTTAAGCAGACTACTTCAAACAATGAGATCAAAATGTTCTTCAGCATTTCTCTCCCAGACTCTGTGGGGCTGTGCTCTCTGTGCTGCTGACCTCTGGAGGTCCCTTCCAGCCCTGCTTCTCTATGAGTCTATGATTCTTCTCTCAAACTCATTTCTGTCTGGCACCAATTAGGACGCTTTACTTTGCATTTTCCATTTGGCTAAATTTTCTCTACATTTTCCATTTCTGTCCTGCAAAGAAATTTGTTCTGAATTACTTTTTGTTGATCCTCCCCTTTATCTAGGCAGCAGCCTCCCTCCTTGGACTTCCTGGTTCATGGCTGATAGGGCTATATTTGTGATTGACCTCTTCCCTGTAAATGAATGTTACTGATTAAGTTAAGAAAGGTGGCTAATTAAGTGTAACTGAATAATCCTTATCTTCCTAATGGAAATTAGAAGAGACTGTTAACATTCTTTAGCGGTCTCTGTGGAATAGTACCATTTCTTTTGTTTTCTCTTGGTAGCCCAGGAAGTCCAGGATTTGTTGAAGCCCAATAGTAAATCCTTTGCTTTTGTCCAATACCTGGTTTCTAGCTGGAATTAGTAGCAAACAGTTGCAGGATTTTAACTGTAATTTTCTTCAGGGCTGGAATCTCTTTGTTAGACACCATTTCTGGCCAATCCTTTGGAGTAGATTTTATACAACAGGTGTTAGCCACTCCTATGAAGTACAGGGAATAGGAGACAGGTGCAAAATGTTGTGCCCTGGCTAGTTTCTTGTTGTACTTGAGCCAGGAGAATTAGCCTCACCCACTCACTAAGATGTCACCTCCAGCAGAGTGTACCCCTGTATTTAAAAAAAAATACAGTCTTAGATATTTAATATTACTATATTTTTAAGAGCTTCCAAATGATTTGGAACCATCACATTTGATGTTGTGGTAACCTAAACAAGGTTTCCTTGTTACCTTTAATCACTTTTCTTCAGCTGTTTATTATCCTCTTGGACTTAGAAAAAGGGCATAGTGCCTACTGGAAAAATGTTTCAGTTGAAACAAATGTAGTGGCCACACCAGCTCTGCCTTGATTCCATAATGAAACAGTTTGAAGCCCAAGATAGAAATGTATTGACTTCAACTAAGGATAGACAGAGATATATCCTGTATCTGAGTAGAAGATAGACTGTTTTGTAAGCAAGTGATATTCCAGGCAAAGTGGTAGGTAAAAAATCTTTGTTGAGCAGGCATAGAAGCTAGTAGTACCCACTGGGTGCATCTACATGTGCAATTAATGTGCAGCAATAAACTCTGGTGCATATGCAAGCAAGGTTCTTTGGGTAGACGTGATATCTTTTATTAGATCAACTGACTAGTTGGAACAAAGTTCTTTGCAAGATTTTGGGCCCAAGTACCCTTCTTCAGGCATAGGAAGACCCTGCTATTGTTCTGAGATCTCCAAGGAATGAAAGAAGCTAAATGTGTGACAGGAGGTCAGTGAGAATGTATATAGGTGGAAATTAGGAAAACAATGGGTAGAGAAGGGAGGGAAGAAGGGGGAAAAATTGGAATGAGGGAGAAAAATAGGTGAAGGAATGCCAAAGGTAAGCAAGGGACACTCTGTTATAATAATGAGTTCTCCAAGGTAGAAAAGAGGCAGGCTGTGCAAAAGTAAATAGCTGGAAATTAGGAAAACAAAGGGTAGAGGAGGGAATGAGAGAAAGGGGCAGGGTTGGGGGAAATGTAAATGGTAAGTTCAGGCAGGTACATGGTGAATCAGATGTCAGGCAGGTTATTATGTGTCATAAATCCAATGTCTATATTGAGTCCATGATTTTTTGTATCCAGTAGATTTATGAAGTGAAGTTCGAAGGCTCATCTATGAAAGGTGTTTTGTAAGTCCCCTTTGAGGATTAGAACTGAGAGGTCAGAGAGGGAGTGATTGTCTTTTGAGAAGTGTTCACCCACAGGTAATTGGATATTTTTGTCTTTGATGGATTTTTTGGTGTGCATTCTTTCTGGTATGTAGTCGAAGGTTCATCTATGAAAGATGTTTTGTAAGTCCCCTTTGAGGATTAGAACTGAGAGGTCAGAGAGGGGGAATGATTGTCTTTTGAGAAGTGTTCACCCACAGGTAATTGGATATTTTTGTCTTTGATGGATTTTTTGGTGTGCATTCTTTCTGGTATGTAGTTGTTTTTTCATCTATTGTACGTATTTTCCATCAGGGCATTTGGTGCACTGGATGAGATGTATAACATTTCTGGATGTTCAAATGTAAGATCCAGGAATGGTGATGGTTTTGTTATGGGGTGTGGTTATTGTGGGAGTGGTAGAGATGTGTTGGCAGGTTTTGCAGTTCTTGTCCTGGCATGGTCTGGGCCATAGGGAATTTGCTTCTGGTGATGAGGTTGGTGTGGTTTGGTGCTTGTTTAAAGGCTAGGATGGGTGGTTCTGGAAAGATCTCTTTAAGAATTAGGTCTTCTTCTAGTATGAGTTGCAATTGTTTGAGGATTTTCCATGTAGGTTCTGGGGAAGGATGGCATGTCATAACTAATGGTGTGCAATTCATGTGGGTTTTCTTTTTGTACCGCAGCAGAACTTTGCCTGGTATCTGGGTGGCTCTTTCAAAAGTACAATCTATCTCTCTTGAGGAGTGTACTTGGTGGGTGAAAGGCCATTTGAGATTTGTGAGGTGGCGATCATGGGTATTCTCCTTGGTATAAATTTGGTGGTATCAGAGAGCGTGGCTGTAAATTACAGCTTTCTTGGTGTGTTTAGGGTGATTGCTAATTCTGTGTAGATATGTATGTTGGTCCATGAGTTTCTTGTATTTTACCATTTTGGATACTGATCACAGTGTCCAAAAAGGAAATTCTGGTGTTAGAGTATTCCGGAGATAGTGTGATAGAGGGGTGATGATTGCTGATTTTTTGGTGGAAATCAATCGGAGACTGCAGGGTTTCAGTTCAAAATATGAAGATATCATCTATGTATCTCAGGTATAGCATGGGTTTGATGGTGCAGTTCTTCAGGTATTCTTCTTCCAGGTGGGCCATGTTGCTGTGCTGGATAACTTGGCTCCTGGAGTTCCAGAGAGTGGGGGGTTTCCCACCCTGACAAGCCTCAGGCAAAGGGGGAGCTCAGCCCAGTGTGGGCTGAGCAAATATCTACTTTCCTTCCAGCAGCCTGGGGCAGGAACACTGAGACACGCATGGTGTCTCCAGCCTGATTTAAAAGCATGCTCCCCCTGCACATGAGAAGGTATGCTTCTGCTGACATCATAAAAAGGCATCCAGGGCACTGGCAAGCCCTGGATGCCAACATGGCCAGAGGAGTGACCCCGCTGTGGGGAATGTTCCTGCTGCACCAGAGGGAGCCGGCCCAGGCAGGCTCACTGGGCAGATATCTTGCACTGGCTGGCACGGCAGCCAGGTAGCCCACACCATCTGGCACACAGCTGGAGAGCCTGGCATGCCCAGCAGTGAGGGAGAGCAAGGGGCGACTCCCTATTGGAGGACCGATAACCTCACCCCGGGAGTGACTGGTGGGATCCGCTGCCAGAGAGGACCCACTGTGGGACATCAGATGCATGAATTCCCAACCCTGGGTGTTGCTGTGTGGGGCACAAGGGAGTTTTGATTTCCAGTTTCTTTTTTGTTGGGATGCTATTTCAAGCAAAGCTGGGGTCTCCACAGGGGAGCTTGCCCTGGCATACCCTGAGGGAAACTCATAGAGAAAGGCCAGCAGACCTGAGTTATTTTCTTTTTTTAACAGATGACCAGTGGACCATCACACGCTGGTCATGCCAAACTTGGACCCAAGAGAAGGGAAGAGACGCTTTGAGATCAGAAGGGATAACATGTGCGTGGCTGCACTCAACATGGGCCTACACTGCGGCAGCATTTTGGTTGATGAGTAGATGAGGTATAGGAGAGGCAGAGCCCCACACCACTCGCTATTACACCTAGCCAGCCCATGGGAGAGGAATGTGTCATCTCCCAAGGAACCTCCCCCTCCATCAAGTCACGGCAGGCAAGTTAGAAGGGGGGGATTCACCTCTGGCACTGAAGCCTCAAGTGCCCATCAGACTGTCCTCGGGCACAGGTCATAAAAAGGATGGCATATTGTGGGGCCACCTTGGTGCCCATAGTTGTGCCCATGGTCTGGAGGAAGTGTTGGTTATTGAAACTGAAGTTGTTGTGTGTGAGGATGAGGTATATGAGTTCAGTGATATCCTGAGGTCTGTACTCTGAGTTGTAATCTTGCTTTTGTAGATATGTGAGGCAAGCTTGGATGCCATCCTGGTGTGGGATGTTGTTGTATAATCTAATGACATCCATTAGATTGGCTAGGAATGTGGTATATGTTTTCGGGTTTTCACAGGAAGTCTGTTGTGTCTTGGATAAAACTGGTCTTTGGTTGAGGAGCAGTTTTAGGATGGATTCAATGAAACCTGATATTTCTTCTGTTAGGGTTCCATGGTTGGAAATAATAGATCTCCCAGGGTCCCTTGTTTGTAGATTTTTGGGAGCATGTAAAATGTCCCAGGATCAGGGTCTGAAGTTTTTCTTGTAGTTCAGATGGAAAAGATGTGATGGTAATTGTGAGTTTTGAGGTAAAAATGGGAGTTGGATCTTCTTCTAGTTTTTTATAGTAGGTAGTGTCAGAGAGTTGTCTGTTGGCTTCTTTTATGTAGTCTTCATGGTTAAGGACAACTAATGCTCCTCCTTTATCTGCTGGTTTTATTACTATTTGGTGGTTGGATCTTAGAGATATTATGGCCCTTCTTTCTGAGGGGAAGAGGTTGTGTTATAGTGGTGTTCATTGTTGAGTATTTAATTGTTCATTCTTTCTCTGAAGCAATTAATGTAGCAGTCAAGGTTTGAATTTCGTCCATTGTAAGGTGTCCAATCTAAGGTTTATTTGGATTTTTTGGGGTTAATTTTGCCAATGTTGTCACCAGATAAATTTATGCTGAAAGTGAATTCATTTTGGTTGTGGAAATATTCATTCAGACAGAAGTGTTGGAAACTTTTTTCTAGTTCTCCACATTGTAGTATCTTATTTGTGTGCTTTTCTGGACAGAAATTGAGGCCTTTGGAGAGAACAGATCTTTCAGCTTTGGTAAGTGTGTGCATGGAGATACTGATAGCATTAGAGGGTTGATTGGTTCCTTCTGTTTCATCAAGTATGATGGCTGGAATGTTGTTCAGTATTCATGGTGTTCCTCACAGGGTTTTGTGGCTGGAAGAGTTATTCCTATGATAATTGGTTCCATTTCTTCTTTTTGTGTTGGATGGATGATGTAAGAAATTTTCGGTAGTCTTTTTGTGTACATTGTATAATGTTTGGGAAGATTGTTGTAGCATGTGTTGATTTTCTTCTTGAGGTGATTTCTTTTAGAGTAGAGTAATGTGAAGGAGATGATTTCTAAGTTTTTCCGAAGTTTTCCTGCAGAATTGTGAAGCATATTTGGAAGTGTGTGTGGTGGTCAGGGGATTGTAGAGGTTCAGTCCTCTGGGAATGATGTTGTATTTCTTGCACAGGTTTGAAAAACTGTATGTTTCTGTTGAGGTAAGCTTCTTTTTTCTTCATGTTGTGAAGTTTCTTGGGTGCATATCACACTAGAGTTAATTGCTCCCAGGAGCAACATTTGAACATGTGCCCACAACCGCAGCATGTTGAGCAGGGTTGGAGCAGGCCTGGCTGGCAGGGGGCCCCTAGAGGTCAGCTCTGAACTGGCTCAATGTGCTGTGGAAGAATTGTCTGGGGTACAAGTCAGCAGGCAGCCCCTGCACTATAGCACCCTTGTGCCCCAGTCAGCCCCATCAGCATCTACATGTGTTAGCTACAAAGTAAAAGCTCTGCCATAGGATAGTTTTTGTGTTTATAAGTACTAACTTGCAGCAGACTTAATCAGTTTACTCTGTTCTAATAGCATTGCACATTTAGACACTGAGACATTTGCTGCAGAGCTAATTAAGCAACTCCGTAGTAAACATCTTGTGTAGACATGACGACTAAGAGGCAAGGCTGAGAACAGAATGAATTCCAGACAGCTTGTTTTGCAGACTATTACTTCAAATTAGGTCCCTCCTGAAATCTTCTCTTTTTCTTCACCCCCTCTTACCATAATACAAGGACTGCAGTAATATGCTTTAGTGAAAGGATTGTTGGGTAGCAGGGCCTGACAACTTCCATAGATTTCATATATTTCATAGACATTAGGGCTGCAAGGGACCTTGGAAGATCATCGAGTCCAACCCCCTACCCCAGGGGCAGGAAGTCAGCTGGGGTCACAGGATCCCAGCAAGATAAATATCCAATTTTCTCTTAAAAGCGTTCAGAGTAGGAGCTTGAACCACCTCCGATGGCAGGCTATTCCAGATCTTGGGGGCTCGGACAGTAAAGAAATTCTTTCTTATGTCCAGCTTGAAACGGTCTTGCAGGAGTTTATAACCATTCAACCTTGTCATGCCTTGGGGGGCTCTGGTGAACAAATGTCCCCCCAGATCCTGGTGAGCACCCCTTATAAACTTATAGGTGGCCATCAGATCACCCCTGAGCCTGCACTTTTCCAGGCTGAAGAGTCCCATAGCTCTCAGCCTGTCGTCGTAAGGTCTGTTTTCCTGACCTCTGATCATGCGCGTGGCTCTTCTCTGGACTCTCTCAAGCTTCTCCACATCCTTTTTGAATTGTGGAGCCCAAAACTGGATGCAGTACTCCAGCTGCAGCCTCACCAAGGCTTAGTACAATAGGAGAATGACATCCTGGGATTTCCTTGAGAAGCATCTATGGATGCAAGTCAGCATTTTGTTTGCTTTACTAGCCGCAGCATGACATTGAAGGCTCATGTTCATTTTGTGGTCAATCATGACCCCCACATTTTGTGGTCAATCATGACCCCCAAGTCCCTTTCATCCATACCGCTAGCCAGCGTAGCACTGTCAAGCTTATAAGGATGCTGCAGGTTTTTCCTCCCAAGGTAAAGAACCTTGAATTTTTCAGTGTTAAACACCATCAGCTTCTTGTCTGCCCATTTCCTGAGCCTGTCAAGGTCATCCTGGATCACCCTCCTGTAGTCAGGTGTGGATGCTTTATCCCAAAGTTTGGTATCATTGGCAAACTTGGCCAGTCCACTTTTGACTTCAATATCCACATCATTAATGAAGATGTTGAACAACATAGGCCCAAGGACAGAGCCTTGAGGAACCCCACTTGTCACAGGGCACCATGCCGATTGACTTCCGTCAACCACCACCCTCTGGGTCTGACCATGGAGCCAGTTCCCCAGCGAGTGGATTGTGGTGGACCCGAGACTGCAGTTGGCCAGTTTTGCCAAGAGGTGATCATGGGATACCAGATTGAAGGCTTTTTTGAAGTCAAGATATACAACATAAATCTCTTCTCCCTTGTCCAGGTAATAGGTCACCTTGTCATAAAAGGAAATGAGATTGGTCAAGCAAGACCTACCCACAACAAACCCATGCTGGCTATCCCTCAGGATGTTGCCATCAGCCAGTCTGTTGAGAATGGCCTCTTTGATGATTTTTTCTAAGACCTTCCCTGGGATAGAGGTCAGGCTGATGGGCCTGTAGTTTTCCTGATCCATTTTCCTCCCTTTCTTGAAGATAAGCATCACATTGGCCTTCTTCCAATCTTTGGGCACTTCACCCAAGCACCAGGAATTCTCGAAGATCCGTGCCAGGGGCTGAGCCATGATGCTTACCAGCTCCTTTAGCACCCTGGGGTGTGAATTGTCAGGGTTGGCTGACTTGAAGGTGTCCAGTCTCTCAAGGTGTTCCTTCACAAGGTCAGCATTGATGGAGGGCAAGGAATCTCTATCACCTGGGCATCCTGATGAAAGACCGACGCAAAGTACCCATTTAGTAGGTTGGCTTTTTCCTGGGCGTCGGTTGTCAGTTGTCCCTTCTGGTTTAGCAGGGGTCCAATGTTGCCCTTGCTTTTCCTCCGGTTCCCCACATATCTAAAAAAGGACGTTTTATTATCCTTGATCCTAGTAGCCAGTTGGAGTTCAGTCACAGCCTTGGCTTTCCTGGTTCACTCCCTGCAGGTCTAGACCATTGTAGAATATTCCTCCTTAGAGGTGGATCCCCTCTTCCATCCTTTGTAGGTCTTTCATTTTATCTGCAGGAGGTACGCTAGTTCCATGGAAAGCCAGATCATCCCCAGTTGCCAGTACCAGGTTGAGCAGCGCTTTACCTTTCATTGGCCAATAGACATCTTGTGTCAGATAGAGGTCATCCACGCATGAGAGGAAGCTTTGTGACCACTTGGATTTAGCTGAGTGCTCTTCCCATGAGACCTCTGGGTAGTTGAAGTCTCCCATGACAACCATGGACCGGGAGCATGCGGCCTCAGCCAATTCCCTGGCAAACTCCTGATCAAGCTCCCGACTTCGGGTTGGAGGTCTGTAATAGACTCCAACCATTGTGTCTGCTGTGCCTTGTTCCCCATGGATTTTAATCCACAGGGCCTCCAGTCACCCACCATGGTTGCCAATATCAGCTTGCAGAGACGTGTAGCTCTCCTTGACATAGAGAGCTATGCCCCCCGTCCCTTTTGTCTACTTGATCTCTCCTGTACAGGGTATAGCCATCTATACCCATGGTCCATTCATGGGTGGAGTCCCACCAGGTCTCCGTTATCCCTATGACATCATAATTATTTGTGTTAAGCAGGAGGACAAGTTCCTCCTGTCTGTTCCTCAAGCTCTTGGCATTCATGTACAGGCAGGCAAGTGTCCCCTTGGGGGCCCCAGTCTTTCCTGCAGATTGTTCCAGAGCTGGGGTAGGGGTGGGCTCCCTTATGTGCCTTGGCCTGCTGGCTTTGCAAGGGTTGCTCAGCAGGCCAGCAGTGGCGGTAGTCCCTTTGTCCCCTGGCGGGCTTAGTTTAAAGCCTGGTGGAGCAGGTCAGTTTGTAATTACTTCTGCATACTTAAGAGTGGGTTATGATAAGCTTGGGAAGTTGCTTTGTCTGGTGTTAAGAGCTAGATCCTCCTTGCAGAGAAAACTGGAATAAAGCATTTTTCTACTGGCATCAGTCTTAAGCTGCAAAATGTCTTTCTGAAATCTCATTTGAAACCTTGCCTATGGAGATATCATGTATCCTGTCAGTCTTATGGCAGACACCTTGACTAAAATATATATATTCTGGGGTATGGACAAACATTCAAAAAGCCCGAGCTTGAATTGATTTAATTTTTGCAGGTTAGTCTAAGAGCTTGAACCAATTTGCAAGCAGATAGACATTCACTTTTGATTCAGGAAATGTAGGCACATGCCTGCAGTGGCTCAGGATAGAATCTGGGGGGGCACTAGAGTGAGCCCTCCCTTCTCTCCACAGTACTGAGCTGAGTACTGACATGACCAGGCTCCAGCAGGACATTATGATTAGGGAGGGGTTTAAACACCCACACTGGCCTGCACAGTCTCCAGTTGGGGTGTGCCTGGAGGGGGAGGGGGAAACAGCCCACACCAAGTTTTTCTCAGCTTGCTGTTCAAGGGGCAAGGAGTGTTGCCAGATCCTGGCCCATGGCGAGCACTCTGAGGCAAAGGTGGGTGGAGGGAGAACTGCTTGTGTGGAGTGCATGCATCTGTTGATGATACTGAGCTTTTCAATCTCCCTCTCCCTGCTTCTTTATACTGTCTGCAGCAAACTGACAGGCAAGCAATCCAGCAGGGAGCTGATAACACAAAGCTTATCTCATTAGTTCAAGCTCTTCTTAAACAGCTTTTTCCAAGGAAGGAACAGAGGGATATTACCAGCTGAACTGTTGATTAGCTCCAAAATGCCCTAAGCAGACACTTTTGTCTGCCTTTGTCCCAGTGAAACTGGAGATGCACACAAACACATCTCAGCATTAGTGGTGTGACCATGACCAGATGCCAGCTGGGGTCTGTGCCATTGGGGTCTGTGCTGTGGGAGGGCAGGGGAAGAAGGGAGGGGGATCCCTGCTTGAGCAGTGAGCAGCAAGCTGGGAGGTGGGGCAGCCGAAGAAGTGATAGTGCTCCAGCTAGGGAAGAGAGGAGTGGGGCCAGCCCTGCTCTCTGAAACAGACAGCCCAAACCAGCCCAGGGCTGAAAAGCATACTGGGGGACTCTGATTTAATTTGAACCAGGAAGGGATCCAGGACAAAAGTTCCATAAACCAGTTTGACCCAAATCAGATAAGTCTAATACTACATTCAATCAGGTGTATCTTAAACCAGTTTCAGCCATTTTGAAACCAGTTTATGTGCACTGAACTTCTGTTTTGTTAGAGGTTTAAACCAGTTTATGATCACTTAAACTGGTTTATGTGTAACTTCGGTCCCTAGCCTAAGAGTAGTTCTAAGGTATCTGGCACCTACTCTAAAAGCCAGAAAAGAATTTTGGGCTTTGTTACTTTTAATAGGCCCCCCAAAAAACTATGCGTTAATTTTTTTTATTTTGAGAGTACTGGATATTAGTCCTGAAGGCAAACTTCAGAACCTGAGCTTGCTTGACATATTGCATACCTATATAACATTTCCAGGAATTTATACAATCCAATATCACTGGATAGTGAGCTCAGAAACTTTATACCAACAGTTTGCATCTGAGGCAGTTTCTCAAAATCCAGTGGCTCAGTCAATTCAGTATATCTGTCTTTTCTTTATGGCCTTAAAGAAATCAAAATGTAGAACCATCATCAATGGTTCATTTTTTCCTGCACATTCTGAGCAGCTCTGAGAGAATGCACTAGTCGCCTGAAGCAAGGTGACAAACGTGCTAGTGAGCAGCCTAAAGGTGAGGGTGAAGCCTGCAAATGAAGAGCTACTCAGAAAGATTGTCGCCTTTGCTAACAATATTCAGTGCATCTTTCTTCTGTAGTAAAACACTTGGTGAGAACAATTACAACATATTGGCAAAAGCACAATGATTTTAAAGTGGTGTTAAGCATATCTGCAATATGATATGTTCAGCTGGATGTCTTTCCATCTGATAGTAAATGCTTTTAAAATAGTGGCAGAGGTGACATCTTTTATTAGACCAACTAGATATTTGCAAAAAAATTTTTTTTGCAAATACTTAGTTGATCTAATAAAATATATTACCTCAGCTATAAGTTTTGACTCCTTTTGCCTCTTCTAGACCAATATGGCTACAACCTGGATATCTTTAAAATAGTGGGCATCTAGGGCTAAAACCAAAGAACTATCTGATTTGAGTGTCTTGTCAAAGACACTTAAATCTCACACCTTGGAGGTAGACAAACCCATTGTCCCACATTAAGTACCTGTAAAGTATTGAGACAAATATTTTGCCTCAAAACAATTGCAACTAATTCAAGTTAATTGCCACTTAAGCCTTGGGTATGAGACTGTGCCTCTGTTTTAATACCTGTCATATCCCAGACTAATCAGAGCTGCTTTAAACAGGTTGAATGTTTTTAGCCTAGACAGCCATAAGCATTCTTTTATGTGTGGTTGGCATTATCATGTGCATACTTTGTATGCCACTGGCTGCTGAAACTGCTGTCTTGTAACCACACTTGTCTGCTAGTCGTTCAGGCAAGGCCAGACCTTTGCCTTTTTCCCATATAAATATATAAGGTAAGTGTTAACTGTCTGCCTCTTCACCCGTCACTAACTTGTTGACTCCTAGGTGTCATGGCAAGAGTGAGTTTGTGAGGTTTGAAAGATGAGAGGCCTTATTGATCAACCTGGGAGCCTGTTTCTGTGTGGGAGTATAGCACTAGGCATGAAGGTGTTTGTGTGAGAAGCTGATAAATGGGTGAATGAGCTTGGCATTATGCTTAGCAGAAATGAGTTTAGCAGAAAGCAAGGGGGAGGACAATGAAATAAAAGACAAGATTGGGTAAACAAGAACAGGCAGTGTTGTAAAGTGTTTTGATGGTGAGCTGAAGTAGCTTTAACTCAAAATAATGAAAGGGAGGGATACTATGGTCTGTTTGGGTTGAATTAGATGAGAGTAGTATGTGTACATAGAGTAGAAGGAAGGAGGGTATAGTATCTGAGGTCAGAGTAGACCAATGCCTATATTTTAGGGATGTATTTGGTAGCCATGTGGATCTGAGACAAAAAGAAACTCCAGAACTTTTGGTTCAGAGATGATACCTTTTATTAGACCAACTAAGAAATTGCAAAAAAAAAATATTATTTTTCTGCAAGGTTTTCAGCATATATACCCTTCCTCAGGCTCAGATAGTAAAAAGTCCCCATAGATAGAAAATAAACTTCATTTTTGCACAGAGGAAGCCGAAGGTAGAAATCTGTTCCTCTGGGTCAATGAGAGTGTCTTTAATATTTAACATATATGTATGTGTGTGTGTGTATATGTATATACACACACGCACATATGTATATGTAGGTATATGTATATATGTGTGTATATATATTTAATATACAATATTTGTATATTAGAGTTTTGACTGCCCAACACTTTTACAGGCAACACGCTATGTCAGTCTTTCCTTTCAAGGAGGCAGTACAATAATCTGCAGGAGAATGAGGAAGTAGGAGCAGTGAACATTTTAGGAGGCATTCAGCAGCAGAGGAGGAAGATATTGGGGAGGAAATGTCAGAGTTGTTGATCTGTATAGATCACAGTTGAGGAATGGACTTTATAGTGGGAAAGAAACAAAGGAGTCAAGAGTAGAAGTACAATGGATTTAACAGAGAGAAGAGACAGCAGAGAGGAGGATAAAGAGAGCAGCATAGTCATCTCATCAGTGAGTTAGAGGGTACTTAAGGACTGAGAAAGCAGAAACATGGAAACAAGAGGTCAGAGTGGGAGAAGTTTGAAGAATGCTTTGAGATCAAATACTTTTTTTAGATCAAATACTTTTTGAGATCAAATACAACCTGGATTCTTGAGATCAAATACCTTTTATCTGAGCCTAATTTGCATAAAATGACCTTTTCCAGCTAGGAAAACTTGTACCACCCTCCAGCTCTCCTGTACAATATGAAGTTTCATTTCTACCTGGGAGAAACTTTACAAACTTTGCATTTTCCTTTGCATGAGGAAGGGCATGGGAGCCAGAAAGCTTGCAAATAAGGATTTTTTTTGCAACTATCTAGTTGGTCTAATAAAAGATATCTCCTCTCCCACACTGACTGCTCGAGATCAAATAAGGAGATGATGTTTGGAGGTGGGTAGTTAATGCATGAGACAGGGCATCATTGTGAAAGCTGAAGTTGCTGAGGGTGAAGGATGGAGATGGAAGAGGGAGAAGGAGGTACCAAAGATAAAGGTGAAGTTTGTCTGGGAAGAATAAATGAAAGGCAAGGAAGAAGCAATACTTTATAATCTTACATGTTATATCTCCTGTGTAGCTCTCCTAGCTCTTCTTCTGCCAGAAAGTTCACGGTGTAAATTTTATTTGCATATTACTTAAAGTACCAAAATTACACAGCATATCCAACAGATTCCATTTTAAAAAGTTTTGGGGAAAAAAAAGGATCTCTCACCAATCTAGGGCCAAAACGTACAAAAAAAGAGCTAGTGTCAAATCCATGGGCAGCTGTCTATGAAAAGCTTTGGGCCAAATCTCAGTACATTTATACTGTTTGCACCCATACCTTTAAAAAGCCACATATCAACTAATTCTAAACTTTCTGGTAGACTGAGATTTTAGATCAACTTTAAATTCCAGAGTAAATGAGTTTGTCTGAATTCTAGGGCCTGCTTGTCCTTTCATGTTTCTGTAAAACAAGAATAACTGTTGAAGTCAACAGAGTTAGACCAATGTAAAATTAGAGCAAGTCAGAAGTGAATCAGGCACTGAGTCCATATAAATGATGGTTGTAAATGAAATGTCAACACATCTTCTTATGACAGCGCTGTGAATGTCCTGCTAAAACAAAGTTATGACACTTTGGTTGTTGTGATGCTACATTACTCAGCTTCTTTACTGGACAAATACCTCAATGCCATAGGTGTAATGAAAGTGGAATTATGCTGCTGGAAATTATGCATGAAGATGCAGCAACTGTACAAGTGGATGCAGTGTTTAGAAATTATAGATTTCCACAGCAATTCATAATTGAAGCTAATATAATGTTGACCACTCACTAAACAGCTTGGATTGTGCTCAAATTATTATGCTATGGAAATCATGAAGTGGGAAATGGCTAGTGAGATTATACATATGCATGTATCACTATTATTAATGATTATCAGTCATTTACATGGCACTTTACAATCCACTAAGACTACAAGAATACAATACAATAAGAATAAAAGTAATAGGTGGAAATGAGGAGGTAATTTGTCCTACGTTTCATATCCCGGGAGAAAACAATGCAAACTTCATGTGCAACATGAACAGCCTCAAAACACATGAATGCCAAAATAAAGCAAAACAGATTTCCAAAATGGCTCTGGTGGACAGTTTGCAGGCAGAAAAGGAAGTTATCACAAAATACTGATGGCTTATGAATTCAGGCCTAATGAACAAATCAATGAAACAACTCCTGTAGCTCTTAAGTGCACTACAATATCCACTCTTCAGACTTAACTAATTAAGCACAACTTATACTGAGTCATCATATATGAAAAATATTTGTAATTAATTCCCAAATTGTTCTCCCCACTAACGGAAATAAGGGATTATCAAACTTGTTCAAATATTTGGCATATCATTTTGCTAGGATCTGTTAACTTTGACAGGGACATATTCCATTATATTATCTATCTACTGTTGGAAGCTGTTGTGCTCTCTAGTGTCACAATCAACCTTCCAGCCAATGGCACAGCTATATTTGGAAACATTTTAAAGCTATGTGCTGGCTGCCAATCTATTTTCTGTCACCCAGGAGGCACAGCTTGGGAAGATCCCCTTATCCTATGGAGAGTCAGCCTTTTCCTACGAGTCCCTCTGTGACATTGCCTGGTTCATTTGACTTAGGGGGGCAGATCACAAGCTGATGTAAATCAGCGTAACTCCATTGATGTTCATTCCATTGACTTCGGTAGGACTGCTTTGATTTCAGCTTGCAAAAGCTCTGTTCTATCGGTATTGTCCTAGTGTAGAAGGAGGCATTTAAAGTGAGAGAAAAATTTGAGTGTTACATGGATAAAGCTCTGACTGGGTAATTTTTATTTTTCATGAAGGAGAATATAAAGCATTCCAACAAACAGACTATAGTAACTTATGGCTAATCAAAATAATATTACTTCTCCCAGTAGAATCCAAAGGGATGTTGGAATTAAGAACAGTGAGTCAGATTCCCACCTGGTGCTGTTCAAATTAAGAAAGCTAGAGATCTGATCATTGTCACTGTAACCAATCCTAGAAACCGGTCTGGTCCACTCACAAGATGGAGTTTTAGATGCTGTCTACAACTGTCCTTGATGAATAGCACTTCCCATCCTCATTTTAAACTACCAGGTCACTTCTAATGCAAACTGCTTCTTTTTTCCAGTGGAAAATCTGACTCCTTGCTCTAATCAAAGTTAGGTTCTAGTTTCCTTAATAGTGATGTTTGGCCATGCAGCTTTTAGTGCTCATCTTAACACAGCGGGAGAGGGATGGAAGCTGAGGTACTACAGAATCCAGGAAAAAATGAGAGTCACAATCTGTGCTTTTGAGGAATAAAAAAAGAGAATTAGGCCTTAATGTTTGGGCCTTAACGTTATCCTTTTTTAAGGCTTTATGGTACTGTAGATATAGTTGTGATAACTCCACAAATCATGTTACCATATATTTTAACTTTTTTTACCTGTTTTGAATGCTTAGTTTATCTTGTTGGTCAGTGTTTATTGATGGATAAAGTGGCTATTGCTTCCTAAATAATAACTTCCATTGGGATTGTACGACAGTTCTCTCATACTTTTATCTATGGCCAGATTGCACTCAGTGCTTATTAGGGGTGTGTGAAATGGGCCATATTCGATTTGGATTCAGGTTCGGCCTCAATCAGGGACAGTAATTCGATTTGGCCCAATCTGAATCTGAAGATTCGATGCTGATTCGGAGAATCAGAGATTCGGCCATAGACACAGCTTTAAATGTTTTTTCTACATACGTCGAGGTACCAGGTGCAGCTCATGAATGCTGCGATGCTGGGGCAGATGGAGTGTCCCACAGGACCTTGGGTGGGCGGGCGCGTGCTTGATGGCAAACCTGGAAGTGGACTGGAAGGACTTCTGGTCCACTTCCAGGTCTCCTGGGGAGTGCGTGCTCCCCCCACCGCCAGCTCGGCAGTTGGCCATGGAGGGAGCCAGAGTGCCCCCTGCAAGCCAGGAGGCACAAGTCACTGAGCCGGGAGGGTGTGGGGGGCCCCCCAGCACACTCCCCTGCAGACCCAGAAGTGCTTCTGGTCCACTTCCGGGTCTGCTGCTGAGCGCGCTGGGGACCCCCCCGTGCTCCTGTGGGATGCTCCATCCACCCCACCATCACAGCATTCATGAGCCACCTGCTACCTTGAGGTATGTAGAAAAAACATTTAAAGCTGTGTCTATGTCCGAATCACCGAATCTTTCCAAATGGATTTGGAGCATTCTAATTCAATTTGGAGGGATTAAAGGGTCTCCTGATTCAATTCAGATTCAGGGATTTGGCCACCAAATTGGGCCAAACCTCTGCTGAATTAATCAGGAACCGAAGCTTCACACAGCCCTAGTGCTTATATGGGTGAGCTATATGCATGTCAGTGAAAACACTTTGTACACTTTACAAAAGTGCATGGTAAAGTTGCAGTTCCTGTTTATCTAGAAGGGTCTATAAGAGAAGGGATATAATAGCTTTGCACTATCCCTCACCTGTGAGCAGAAGGGAAAAAGTGGTACTCACAAAAGTGTCTAGTGGCAGGTATGCAATTTCAGTGCAACCATTTTCAATCATGACTAATGATTTTGGGTGTCTCCATTTTGTGATATCTGACTTGCAACATCTCAGCAGTCACCATTAGAAGAGCAGGCAAGCTCTTTCCTAGTATTGCAGGTATGAACTATTCCCCAATCAGGCCTGTTGATAAATGGAATATTTTAGTCCCAAGGTACTTAGTTTTCCTAAGTGCTGTGTCATTTTTCTCTCTTATTTCTCAACATACGCCTTACGAACACGTACTCTGTTAATATTTTATGGAAACCTGCTGTGAACTACATTTGTAATATTTATATTAGACCCATTAGTTTTGTCTTTCATGCAGTTTATTTCAAACAAGCTTTTCTCTTAACTTGTTTGTGTATAGTAGCAAGCCTGATTCTCATTTTCAGTTAAACCCCTCTGGCCTTGTAGAGAGGTCTAAATATAGCCATAAATGATGTTTTCATTCTGCATTTTGTGAGATGCTGCACTCTTGTATTTTGTCTGAAGTGCCCTTAGTGTAACTAAGAGTTGGTTCCACTAATGTCTACAAATAAAGACAAGGAGCATCAGTAGGTTTTCACACTGCTGTTTCCTAAGCACCTGGCTTTGCTATTCCTCCCCCTTCTATTCGGCACAGATTAGTGCCTCAGGAAATGCTGAATATTTTCTTTTCCTTTTCTTCTGTGGTAGTTGTTGTGCCTTTTGAAAGTTTTCAGCTGCTAAAGGTATAGAACTATTAGATAGCTTAATATGTTTTCCCTGTTTCCTACTCCAGTTACTTTTCAGCATTATTTGTCCAAGATATGTTTAAAAAAATCCTTTAAAATTAAAAAAAAAAAAATGTGTGTGAAATGAAAACATCGGACTTTCAATTTTATTTATGAACATTCTGGTGTGATTTTGATGGTGAGTGCTGTGCTTTCAGGCAGGATTTGCTCAATTAACTCTCACTCACTAGATTTTCTTGAATATATATGTGGCCCATATTCACAGATTCACAGAAGTTTAGGGCTGGAAGGGACAGTATTGCCAACCCCACTGTGCCAAAAATCATGA
>NW_017728931.1:81018653-81022150 GCF_001723895.1 Crocodylus porosus | reverse complement strand
TTTTTGAAGGGTTCTTGGCTGGAGTCTTCTCAGAAGTCTTGGCTGCAGGTTTTTCTGGAGTCTTGTCTGCTTTCTTAAAGAAAGTGTCCAAGGAAGTTTGGACAGATGTTCTCCAGGGAGGTGAGTGATGCAGAGAACTTGTTTGCTGGTGTGGTGTCACGTTAGATCAGGCATTGTAAAGTCAAAACTGATGTCATAAAGTCGAAACAGGCTGTCAATTTATAAATATAAGTGTGAAATGTTGTAATTTGAAACGTTGTAAGTTGAGGATTGCCTGTAATTGATCAAGAGATAATAATATTCAATAAATATTGAATGACACTCAAAATTTACCACATATTTAGTGTTATCGACAAGTGATATGTACATAAAAAGCTACATAAAGGCATCTGGAACATGAATCTATAAACACAAGTATAACTGAAACATGATAACAGAGGCTCTTCGATCTAGCAGACAATGGTACAAGAAGAACCAGTGGCTAGAAAGTAAAGGTAGACAAACTCAGAAAAAAGGCCTAGTTCTTTAACTTGAAAAACATTTCCAAGGATTGCGGTGGATTTTCAGTCACTGGAAATTTTCAGATCAGGACTTCATGGATTTCTGAAAACTATGCTCAGGTTTGATCACAACTACTGTATCTGGAACAAGAGTTAATTCAAGGAAGTCCTAAGGGGAGAGTTTCGCAGGATCACGACAATGGCGATCATCACAATATATCATCACAATGGCACCATCTGATCTTAAAATCTATTAACTTAATAGTTGAAACTATTTTGAGAAATTATTCAAAATTCTGATGGCCCAACCAACATGGTAGTAGCTTTGGGATGTTTTTAATTTTACTCCTAGATACTTTTGAATTTGGAACTGCAGTTAATGCTCTTGTATCACTGGTGGTTACCTCTCTATTTTCTATAACAGCTGCTTTTTCTTGCATCTTTTTTTGTTTCCTGAAGTTGAGACCCTGTTGAGCAAGGTAAGTTTGAGGAGAAGGGCTAGATTTGGAAGCTGCTCTTCAGCTATCTAACAAGAAAAATGTGTGTAGTCTGAAAAAGGAATGATTGATCTAGATCCACTTCACAGATTGATTACACTGAGAAGATCTCAGCTGATCTTCAACTACTGAACAAGGACTAGAGTGTAATCAAGGGCATATTTTAGGAAAGCCTTCAGGACAAAAAAATGCTAACAGATACTGTGGGTGGGAGCCAAGTGCTATACTTTGGGTAGTACTTGTTTGCTACTTCGACACCCATTAGCTATTTAGGGATTTTCGCTTTGTAACCCTTTTACTGACAGGTTTGGAAGACAAATGTTATAGGAGGGTCAGAATTAGTGAATGGAACTGTCACTGTCACAAGATTTCCCCTGGCTTCGAATTGTTCATTTCCATCGTGCCAAAAGCAAGAATGAGTCTTGAAATCCCATTTTAACTGTTCACAGCATTTGTGATGTCCATCTGTTCTTAATGCAGTAGGAGTTATTGCTTCTTGAGAGTCTCATTGAGCTGCTTTGCCTGTGAGATTCCTTCTTGTTACATATTTTGTATAAAATGTAAAAGACACAAAAGGCCTACTTGTGACTCAGTGTAAAAATAGAGATCTCCTTGTGTAGTAGAGGGGTGTAGGTTGTGCTGTGTTGGTCTAAGGACATAGGCAGACAAGGTTCTTTGGGTGAATCTGGGATCTTTTATTAGACCAACTGAATAGTTGGAAAAAAATATTTAAGCAAGCTTTTGAGTTCAAAAACCCTTCGTCAGGCTGAGGAAGTTTCAGCAGTTGGTGTGTGCTCTTCCTGGATGGAATGACAAGTAAAGGAGCCAGAGGCTGGGCTGGTGTGCATACAAGATAGGCAGTTAGTGCAGATGTATGCACACCAGCCCAGCCTCTGGCTCCTTTACTTGTCATTCCATCCAGGAAGAGCACACACCAACTGCTGAAACTTCCTCAGCCTGACGAAGGGTTTTTGAACTCAAAAGCTTGCTTGATTTTTTTTTTTTTCCCCCCAACTACTTAAGTTGATCTAATAAAAGATATCAGATTCACCCAAATAACCTTGTCTGCCTTGTGTAGTAGAGAGCACTTTTGGTAGCAGACTTCAGAGCAAACATTTTCTAAGGTAGCTCACAACTCTGGGTGTGTGTCAAGTTTTGGGCGTCCAACTGAAAAGATTGTACAGGGCCTGATTTTAGAAGGCATTGGATATCCACCTTCTGAAAAATGTTGAAGGTGATTCCACTTGGGCACTGGTTGTTTTTGAAAACCTCAGTCTGGGTTTCTGACAGCTTTTTTTTTGTAAGTGACCTTTACAACAAATTGGAGCATACTCAAATAAGAAGCCAGTGGCAGTCTGAAACTAAGCAGGCAATCTATATAGCGAAAAAGACCACTCTGGGGACCCAGTCCTCAGGCATATCATCTATCACTCTAATCCTTGCTCCCCACATCCATACTTTGTTTTGAGCTAGCCCTTGCAAGCCATGGCACACATTGAATTCCCTAGTTTTACTCCAAGCTCACTGATTGCATTCCTCTCCTTATTGTACCTTTCCCTTGCTCATCTTATTTCCTGGTTTCCAGATCTATTTGTGTAAGCATCTGAGGCTGCAAAGCCTCCAAAACTGGGACATTAACCACAGCCTACAGGTGCAAAGTCAGAGGCAGGTGATGGGAGGCAGAATAGGGTTTATTGTGGACATGCAGAGGTGGGGGTGTCATAGGGGAGAAAGCTGGATGGAGGCTTGTATTCACGGTATTCTTGCCCAGGTTTCGACAGAAATGAGTGTCAGTCCTGTTAGGACCTGCAACCACTAACGGAAATAGTTCTGTATATTTAAAAAAAATACAGGATGTGCTGTGATCCTAGGGATTAATAAATTTGTACTGTGCCCTAAATTTAAAAGAAAGTTAAAAAAATGCAAATTCAAAAGCCACTCTGGATGGAATACCACCAGTGAACATGCTAATGTCATCACTAGTTAGAGCTAGAAGGCACCTCTGTACAAAATACTGGTAATTCTTGAAGGTTTGTGGATTTCCCCCTTTCTCTCTTTTTTCTTTTGTGTGTGGCTGAGTGAATGTAGTGGTGGTAAAGGCATTGTATTGACAAGCGTAGGGACCAAGTCCATTGTTTCTCTACAGAGTACATACAGCAGAGAAAATAGATCAAGTTTCTGCACCTCTTCCTAACTGATGCACTGCTACTCAAAACTACAAGAGCAATGTCACTTGGGTGCACTGGTTGTCTGCATGTACAGAATAGGAAGATTGTTGAAGTCAATGGAAATATATGGGCTCCTATACATGTACAGGGAGGCTGCTCTGACTCACTGTAATTACAGCACATTGGAGCAGACTCAATTAACCGAGTCTGCTGGAGTGTGGTAATTACCACGCTCCAGAAGACTCCAGCATCATGTGGATCAGTGTCCCCATGCTGAAAATGGCTGTGGGGTACTTTAAACTAAAGCTCATTCCATGAGCTTTAGTTTAAAG
>NW_017728931.1:81004952-81017293 GCF_001723895.1 Crocodylus porosus | reverse complement strand
CTAAGTCGTCTACTTGTGCCAACTCGGCGAACCTCGAGGGCGGCTAAGAGCTACCTCAATTCCGCCCCACAAGCCGCGCGCTCACACAACTCCGCAAAGCCCGCGGCTCCCCTAAGCGGTGCCGGAGCCGCTAGCCCGGCATTTCGCCACACATATATGTCAAGACAAGTTTTCAGTCTGCACCAGCCTGAATCAGATTCAGTTTACCATTTTTTCTGATAATGCCCATTATTATTATTTTTTACCATTTTGCATTTTCTCAGAGATTATCCACATTGCAGTTGATTAACCAGCTTTTAAGATTTGTGTTAAGAACCTTATGTTTTGTATTTGCTCCAACAGAAGGTCCTGATTTTGTTCTTATTGAAGTTACACCAAAATGCCTATTTACTTCATTGAAATCAATAGCAGGAGCATATCAGATCAGCAAGCACATGGGGGGAGAAAATGATTCAACTTGACAGTTTACTAGTAGTATGAAAAAGACATACAGGAGCAAGGTATTTCTTTGTTTCCTAATCTCAAGAAGACATGACAGTAGCCTAGTTGTTTTTCAAGCTTATACAGTTTTTTTTTATAAAGGGTTCGCTTGCGTCTAGTTGAAAAAAAAAAACTTGTCTGACATGCCTGGGCTAAGCTGACAAGCATGCTGCATGGGTGATTTATATTTAGAGCAGAGCCCCAAGGTGTCCAGAGCAATCTAGTTTCAAAAGTAAATATTGTCATATTTCTGAACCGGTCCTTAAAGAAAAAAATGGACTTCAGTTTTCTGGGAAAAGGTACAATAAAGAAAACTATGACGGTCACAGGGGAAGATATGTATGACATTTAATGTTACTGTCAGTAGTAATTTTAAACCATGGTGCGGTTAATATTCATGGTTGAACAGGCATTACAATCTTAATTTAATAAGCAAATTGGGAATTTATTTTCTGCAAGAGATTGATGCTTTCCTACAGGTTACTGACAACTGTACTGTTCCCAGGTTGCTGGCTGTTCATGTATGTGAATCATCTCTATCTTGTTTTTCATATACTGCTCATGGCAGAGCTGTGATGCTGCGTGTTTTTCTGAAAGACCAGTGTTGTCATCACAGTTCTCAGAACCATATGTCCCTGGGGCACAATGTCTAGCTAAGCCCTTCTCCTGGTTCTTTATTAATCTGTAATTACTGTCATTTCAAGGACTTCATGTCACAGTACATGGGGAAGGAGGGAGATGAAAGGGCCTCCTCATAGGACATTGGATTGCTTGAGGTTAGATTTTTTTTCCCTTAAAAAAATGTATATCCTGGCTGGATGTCTGTTCAAAGATTCTTAAGTTTCAAAGACTGATGTGTTGTCTATCCATTCATCTTAGATTTTGGGGATCTTCCAGTGGCAAAAGAGGTTTTTACATTATTGTAGGAGTGGGGTGAGGCAAGGGGAAAATGTTTTTACTTCCCTGACATTAGTTCCTCTTATAAAATTCTAATCACTTACAGCTTTCTCTTTATGCAATATCCAGTGTTCATGACTCAAGAAAGGATTCATCATCTTTTAGGGGTGGACTTCAAAGATCTTGTCAAGAGTGTTTTTTTTCTATTTCCTTAGGCCTACTGCATGATATATGAATGCCTCCTCAGAAACTCCTCTCTTCTCCGAAATCATGTTCTTTCAAAAGATCAACTTTGCCTGGTAATTCACTTCTCCTTTTATTAAACAAATATATGGAGTGAAACAGGGTGAAACCAGGGATATGTCTTAGCCCCCATGCTCTTTAATATCTACTTTTCATTCCTGCTTCTTCATTCAAGGACAGCAATGATGGCATTTATCTTTGAATCAGACTAGATGGAGGCTTATGATTACAAAGTTTAGAGTGCAAACCAAGGTGAAAGAGCTTGTTCTGAGAGATTTCCTGTTTGTGGATGATGCAACTTTGGTTGCCAACAGTGACTCTTTCCTGCAAAATTTCTTAGACAGATTTTCTGAGTCACGCAAGAGCTTTGGGTTGACAACTGGTCTCAAGAAGACTGTGATTGTGTACCAAGGGGTGGCAGAACCAATACTTGACATCACTCTGGAGAGCAAATCTTTTGGTGTCGTTGACAGCTTTTTCAATTTGGGTTTTATGATCAGCAGAAATCTTGGCCTTCAGACTGAACTGACTAAAAGAATTGGAAAAGCAGCTAAGAATTTTGGGCTATTACAGAAATTTGCATGGAATAACAGCAAGCTGTTAAATATGAATCTATGAGACTTGCATGTTGGTTCAGAAATATGGACTACATATGCTAGGCACATCAGGGGATTAAACAGCTTCCACATGAGATGCTGGTATAGGATCCTGAAAATAAAGTGGGAAGACAAAATACCAAACACAGGTGCTAGAGTGCACAGGACTGTCAGACTTAGACACCACTGTCAAGAAGAGGTTGTGATGGCTTGGCCCTGTCAGGAGCATGGGAGAAGGCTGTATCCCCAGTGGCAATGCGTAGAGGGTACACAGGGATGCGTGTGCACCCCCTGAGAGTGCTGGTGCACCCCCTGAACGGCCATGCTCCCTGCTTATGCGATGGGTAGTGGGGATGCCCCCACCTGTGAGTGCTGGCCGGGAAGTGTGAGAGCCAGATGTAGGCTGCAGCTGCTTTTGGGGGCAGCACAGCCGCTCGCTGGTCGGTAAGTTTTGCCATGGGGGGACCCTTTCCCCCCTCAGTCAGCGAGATTGGCTATGCCCCCCCCCCCGTCACTGACTGGTTGCTAAGGTGGAACCAGTCGCCCCCGACTAAGGTGGCACCAGTTGCCCATGTGTATCCCTATGACAATTTTGTACAGTGAGATTTGAGGTGGCTCCAGAAAGTTGTATTGCCCTCTCTGGTGGTGTCCCTGTGCAAAAATGATGATATAAAGTAATTCAACATCAATGTAGAAAGCTGCAAGGAGTCTGTGGAATCCCATCTGATTTGGTGGGAACATCTGGCACTGGGTGCAGCTCAACATGAAGCGGCTTTCATCCAGAGGGTGGAACCAAAGAGAGAAAGAAGAAAGCAGCAAGCTGTAAACTTGGATTCCAACTTAGACAACACTTGTAACAAGCTGTGGCACTCCTGCATTGGGCATGTCAAGCAGATTCATCAGGCATCTGACTAGACCCCTTACACAGAGATTTCAAATAGGAATCTATAGTCTCAAAAGCATTCAGATCTGGTGTGGTCTTTCTGAGCTCTTTGCAAAAGAAGAATTGCTCCATAATTTTTCCATAGTCAAAAAAACAAGTGAAAACCAATAGCTGGCATTTTCCAGCCTTGAGCATGTCGAGGGAGTGCCTTGAGTCTGAAAAGGTGGAGAACCACTGTTTGCCATGAACAATTTCCGTAAAATGTCCAAGGAGAAATTTTGGACAGGGTGGGGTAAAAAGAGTGCAACAACTCCATTTTAAAGTATTGGGTCCTGGAAGCAGCCATAACTGTTTGACTGAAAGCTGGAAACAAACAAACAAACCTCTTTAGAAGTTGATTCAATTCTTCATTAACCTCTATACTGCTGAGGCCACAGTCTATCTGCTATGCAGCTGGCACTATAGTGATGATGACTTTCATAACAAAAATGAAAACTAAGTTAAGCCCAGATTTCTGTGCTGAATTGATCCCAATATCCAGCCTGTGAGGGACCTTTGTCAGAGAAAAAAAAATGTATCTAACCATTTTAAAAATACAAATTCCCCCTCTGTCACTGACACTTCATACTATTCTGATGATAGCTCAGAATGCAGTGTGTGAAATTATCTCATATATCACATGGGCTACTGTAAAATGGAGCCATTCAGCATGCTATATTTACTCACATACCACATGTTCCTCTTTCCCAAAATCAACCATTCAAAAAACTGGGATGTGTCTTAAGTGGGAAAGCTGATTTTTCCTAGTTAAAATAGGTAGACCCCTGCGTAGAGAGGAATCCCAAATGCTGTAGAGGCAACTCAGGGCCCATACAGCAGTTGCAACACAGAGCTGTTCTAAAGCCATGTTTACAAAATTGATTTACCGTTCTTTGCAGCAGCTCCCTGCAGCTCACAGCAATGCTCCACAGAGACAGTGGCTGGGGTGGAAGCTCTTACTGCCCCCTCTATTTGGGCAGCTGGGGCTGGGGCCCCAGTCACCCACTGTTTATTATGCTACTGCTGCTCTGCATAGCCTGGTTCCTAAGCAGGAAGCTAACTATATCTACAGAACAAAGCAAGCAGGTGAATTTGCACTCGTTCAGCATTGCTTCTTTTCATGCTCAAAGTATCACACTATACTTCCAGTGCAGAGACAGCTTATTCAAAACAGTGCGGTTTGCTTGAGCATGCCACTGCCAGGAATCACAATTTACAAGGCTGATGTATCCTAATTTGTGCTGGGATCAAATTGCTGTCTGGCCATCCCCAAATTATGTGGAGGAAGTATAGAGAAGAGATAAAGTTACCTCTGATCAGTCCCCCTTAGTTCCTACCCTAAGATGCCAAAAACCTGGGTCTATGTTAAGGCATGTAACATTGCCTACCACCACAGGAGGTCTGTGAGACAGTGAAAATATATATATATTGTATACACACGTGCGCGCACACACACACACACACACACACTCATAAGTGCTTCACTGGTATAAGAATACTAGTACACTCTTAGTTTGAATGCAGCTCTACTACTGAATCTTTACTTTATACCTCTATAGTAAAACTACCACCATCTCTCTGAAGAAAACAAGCTACACCAATACAAGCCTCATTTTGCTTTTATAATTGCAATAAGTGCTTCTGCCAGCACAACTGTGTTGCTCAGGGAATGATCATGACCCATGTAGCTACATTGATAGAAGCCTGTAGTTTAGGTCTGGCCTGACATAGTTCAATTATAAGTGCTATTGAAGTGTCCAGAAAGGAAATATAAAAAATTGCAGTATAGGGAGATGCACAAAACCTATAGGTTACAGAATTCTACATGATAAAGTATTAAATAGCTGTATCCAAGGTTTCTAAACAGAGTCAATAATAAATATGTTGCAGAAATTTAACTATTGGGAGACTATTAAGAACCCCAGACTTTGCTACTTGGAAATTTTGAGACATTTCCCTTGCTTTTTACTGATACCCCTCTAGAGCTGGGGTGCAGTTTGGGCTGGTGGGCCACTTAATAAGTTGTAGTGACCTGTTGAGGGTAACACCTCTCCCCCCTCCTCCCTCTCCCTTCTTTCTTGCTGGAAGCTTTGCTGGTCCCTTGTGTCCAGCCTGGAAGCCTGAACCTGCTTGCAGTTTTAGCATGCCTCCTCACCCATGGCTGGAGTCCACCCACCCACAGCTTTACTGAGCCCCACACCTTCCTGAGTTTGAACCTGGCCACTGCCAGCCATGTCCAAAGCTGCCCAAATGCAGCTGGCAGCTTCCAGGTCAGGGCCCTAGATGTGGAGTGGGTCAGGGTGAGCTATATCTATGGGCTGTGACCAGCGTGGAAGCCTGAATCCACCTGTAGCTATAGCACATCCCACTGTATCCCCACCCCACTCTCCCCCTGTGCACCCAGAGCCCTGACCTGAAAGCTACCAGTTGTGTTTGGGCAGCTGTGGACATGGTGGGCAGCCACCAGATCCAGACTGGGCGGGGTGGGGGGGGGGGAGGTGGACAAGGGAGGAGGGGAAGAGTGGCCATGCTACACCTATGGGCAGGTTCACACTTCCATACTGGTGGCAGCCTTGATCCAAAGAGAAAGAGAAAGCGTTCCCAACATGTTGGAAGGAGCTCTGGCCACCTGGCATAACATGGCTACTGAAGCTGGAGCCATCACCCATCTGTGGGCAGGATCCATTTACTTGGTGGGTACCCACCCCCTGGCCAGATCCAATCAGCTGGCAGGCTGAATCCGGTCTGTGGGCCAGATTTTGCCCACCCCTGTGTTAGAGAGTTAGGAATCTGGACAGTAGCATCAGCAGAGTTTGAACTGTCTCTGTTGCAGTGAAAAAAATCAGAAAAAATTCCTGGAGTGGAAAGGTTGTACATTGTAGGAAGGAGTGTTTGGTTTTGGGGTGGTGTTATGTTTTTTACTTCTGGGAGATTTATAGAGACATGGAATAATAAGTACAGGTTGGTAAAACATCCTTCCAGATTCCTCAGCTTTACTCAGATTCTTGTTCCCAATCATTTGCATACAAGACATGAGCACTCCTTATTACACATCACCTCTGAGTTTGGCTCACTGAGTATATAGCTAAGTTAAATGGAATCTAGCTCAGTGTAATGCCAGGAAAAGGGATATGGTAAGAAAAACAAAATAGGATATGTAAGATAGTGTAAATTAAAGCCAGACAGCCTTTTCTTTACTACCCATGTTGTTACTCCTCCTTCCTCTTCCTCAGTGTACACAGTACACTAACTTAGCCTGCTTTACACTCATGCACAATCTAGTAAATGGGCTTAACAGAGTATAAAGGGGTAAAGTTTAATGTACAACACCTTGAAGCTCATTTTTGAATGTGCCTCCTTAGAGCATTTACATTGATTGCACATGACACCAGAGTCTTCTGGAACTTGTTTATTTCTGTGCTCCAGCAGACCAAATTAATTGAGTCTGCTCCAACGCACTAGATTTCCAGTGTGTCTGAGCCAGCTCCCTGCATGTGTGTAGGAGCCCAAAGACAGTGAATTCAGAAGCACACTAATGGCCAGTGCAAATAATGGAGAATTGATATAGGGAAATGGCAGGATAGGTATGGGGGCATCATTCTTAATAATGATATACAAATCAGTCATTATTTCCATGTATATACAACTGGAGTATATGCAAATAGCATAGAATGATGTATGTACAACATTTCCAGTCTATGGTTCAACTCTGCACAGTTCTGTTTCCTGCATCATTCTCCTTTGCTGAGTCATGACATGGGTAGAAGCTGCAGACTGAAATTTGCCAGAATCCTGATTTTTGAGTGGCCAGAACTAACAACCAATTGATGCTTTTCTGATGGAATGTTTTCCACTGGAAAATGCTGTCCCATCAATACTTAATTTTCCAAAGGAATGTAAATAACAAAGCCTTTCCATTTTCAAAAAAAATAATTGAACTAAATATTTTGATGATGTTAAAGTATTCCCTGTTCAGAATGGAATATTCTGAGTTTTCATTTTGAAATGACTTTTCATTTAAAAATGCTCTTATTTATTTATTAAACCTTCTGATTGACCTGAGATTCATTGTGTCACAGAAATGTCAACATTCTAAGAATGAAAATAAATTTTGAAATCGCCATCTTTTTTTCCTGCAATAGAAATTCTAGTTCTGGCAGAGCTCTAGACAGTGCTCCAATACAAGGACTCATTTCTGCCTTCACTTATCAAGGATAACAAAAAATCCTTTTTCAGATATGTAGGAGTTAGAACAGAAACAAGGCTAACATTGGACCCTTGCTGAACCAAATGGAACAGCTGACACCCAAGAAAAGGCCAATCTCCTTAATGGGTACTTTATGTCCGTCTTTCATTAGTCCAATGGGACCACCCTGCCTAGCAAGATGTGGGATGGCCAGAGTGAGGGCGTAGTTATACCCAGGATCGGTGTTGATCTAGTAAAGGATCACCTTGAGAGGCTGGACACCTTCAAGTCAGCTGGTCCTGACAGATTACACCCTAGAATAGCCCAACCATTGGCAAAAATATTTGAAAACTCATGGCACTCAGGTGAAGTACCTGAAGACTGGAAGAAGGCCAATGTGGTACCCATCTTTAAGAAAGGGCGAAAAGTAAATCCTGGGAATTACAGGCCAATCTGTTTGACCTCAATCCCCGGTAAGATTCTGGAGAAAATGATCAAGAAAACCCTTCTGCATAAGCTGATTGAGGGAAACATCCTGAGGGTCAGCCAGCATGGGTTTATCACAGGTAGGTCTTGCCTGACCAATCTCATCTCCTTCTATGACTAAATGACATATCACTTGGACAAGCGAGAAGAGATTGACGCCATATATCTGGACTTTAAAAAAGCTTTTGATCTGGTGTCCCATGACCTCCTCATAGAAAAATTGGCCAACTGTGGCCTCGGCTTCACCACAGTCCGACAGCTGGGTAATTGGCTCCAAGGTTGGACCCAGAGAGTAGTAGTTGATAGTAGTGAATCATCATGGCACCCCATGTCCAGTGGCATCCCCCAAGGCTCTGTCCTTGGACCAGTTCTTTTTAACATCTTTATCAATGATGTGGACATTGGTGTCAGAAGCGCACTGGCTAAGTTCGCCAATGACACTGAACTTTGGGGCATAGTGTCCACACCAGAGGGCAGGCTAGCAATCCAGGATGACTTGGATAAACTTAGTAAGCGGGAGGGTACAAACCTGATGACGTTTAATATTGATAAATGTAAGTTACTCCACCTTGGGGGAGGTGTGTGGGGGGAAACCCACAGCATGCTTATAGGCTCGGCAGTGCTATGCTTGCTAGCACTATAGCTGAAGGAGACTTGGGGGTCATGATTGACCACAAGATGCACATGAGCCATCAATGCAATGTCGCAGCTGGGAAAGCAAACAAAACTTTGGCTTGCATCCATAGATGTTTCTCAAGTAAATCTCAGGATGTCATCATCCCGCTGTACTCAGCCTTGGTGAGGCCGCAGCTGGAGTACTGCATTCAAGTCTGGGCTCCACAATTCAAGAAAGTTGTCAAAAAGCTTGAGAGAGTCCAGAGGAGAGCCACATGCATGATCAGAGGGCAAGAGAATAGGCCTTCTGAAGAGAGGCTGAGAGCCATGGGACTCTTCAGCCTGGAAAAGCACAGGCTCAGGGGAGACCTGGTGTCTGCTTATAAGTACATAAGGGGTGTACATCAGGATCTGGGACAATGTCTGTTTACCAGAGTGCCCCAAGGAAAAACAAGCACCAATGGTCATAAACTCCTCCAAGACCATTTTAGGTTGGACATAAGGAAAAATTTCTTTACTGTCTGAGCCTCCAAGACTTAGAATAGACTTCCTCCAGAAGTGGTGCAGGCACCTAGCCTGGACTCATTCAAGAAACGCTTGGATGCTTATCTTGCTGGGATCCTTTGACCCTAGCTGACTTCCTGCCCCTGGGGCAGGGGGCTGGACTTGATGATCTTTGAGGTCCCTTCCAGCTCTAACATCTATGAAATCTATGAATTTGAATTAATAGAAGGGGAGACTCTTCAATTTCTAAGAAACCATTTTGTTTATGCCACTCTTCTCAGATTTTACATTATTAGGTAGATTTTAGTATGTTCCACAATGCCCCTTGCACCTTCTCAGGTGGACTCTTTTACAGGTAAAGTCATTCTAATTGGAACCCTGAATACACCTGAAATCAGAAAGGATGCCAGCATTACCCCTATGTGCGTTTGATTTTCACAGCACTATCTTGTACCACTTTGCCAAGGCTCTGTATCCACCAGCCAGACCACTGTTTCTTTGAGTTAGTGTCCCTTCTCATCACTGCTAGACCCCTGAATTTTCAGAGAGTATCAGGTAGCTGTCTCCTCTTTCTTTAGCTATGATGGGGATTGCTGTTGTCTGGCTAAGTCCACCAGCTCTTTTAGGATGTCAGAAATCAGAGTAAACCCCCCTCTGACAGAGGGAGAAGGAAAAAAGAGAGAAATAGAAATCACGGAAATGTAGAACTGTAATAGACCACCTGGTTCATCAAGTCCAGTTCTGTGCCATCTGAGGCAATTGTAATTTACATTTAGTCATGAAAGGTCTGCCAGAATATTTACTTTGCCTTATTTCACTATCATTGCCCAGGACAAACATAGAGCCTTTAGTGCAAAAAACTCCTGAGCCTTGAAAAACTATCATGTCCTACAGGAAGAGCGCAGAAGACCAGGGTATGACCAAGGCCTTGGACCCCTGCAGTGGCAGGGAATTTGTTGGGCAAAAGATGCTTAGATGGTTCTAGGAAATGGATCACGTCCCCTGCTGTTGACAGGCAACCCCTTGCTCCTCCTGCCCTTGTCTTTGACACCCTGATCATGGGGAAAATTACTTCCTGTCCCCAAATGTGGTGATTGTTTAACCTTGACTGTGAGTGCTAGGTATCTGTGAGATTGCTTAGTAACTCTAGAAGTACTAATCCTTAAATTAACTGGAGATACAATTGTACTTGTTCTGAGGGCTTCCTCTTATTTGCTGATCTGAATGTGATAACACACAAGTCATCTAGTCCAACTCCCAGGCAGATGCATGAGGCGCTGTTTCTAATCCATCCTGGATATAGATGTCTGTCCAGCCTCTTCTTGAAAATCGCCAGTGAAGGAGATTCAGCTATTCCTGCAGATAGTTGAGGAGTGCAGTGCTGTAGGAAAAGAACATTTCTTCTTTCCTGTTGTTTCTCCAGGCTGTTTCCACTCAAGTCCTATAGCTCTTTGGATGCTGGAATAAAGTAACCAAGGTGAAGTGGACTCCCACAGCTAGATGGAGAAGGCAGCCACCTGGTACATCATGAAATCAACAGAGATTGGGCACCGGTGTTCAGTAGCAGCCCAGCAGGAAGGGAAGGTCCTCCCCAGAAGGCAAGAAAAGTAAGAATTGGGAGTCCTAAGGCCTGGGTGGCTAGGGACCTCTGAATAGTGAGGTTCCTGTGGGATGCAGCTTCCAGAAGATTCAGGTTCTCTAGAACAGTGGTTCTCAACCTTTTGCACCTTATGTCCCATCTACTTAAGGTAAAAAAATCCTGGTCCCATCGGTCAATTGGGGGAGGGGGAAGGGGGAAGGGGAAAAGGAAGGGGAGGAATTCCCCTACAGCCGATTGAAGAGCACAAAACCAAAACCAGAAGTCCTGCTGTGGCACTTCCAGTCTTGCCGCCACAACCTGAGTCCCACCTAGAGGATGAGTCCCACTGGTTGAGAAACGCTGCTCTAGAACACATACCTCCAAGTGAGCTACAGCATGTCCGAGAAACCCCGCACACTTCTCAGCTATATTAGCAGGAGCTCAGCTGGGAACTCTCCAAGTTCCAGTTCATGAACCCATATAAACCAGCCTCTGCAGGATCATTAAGTCCTAGTTATTTTCCTTTTATTGCTGTAAGTTATTGATATTTGAAATGCTGCATCATAAAATGTAGGACAGAGAAGGTACTTTTTATGTATTCTATTGACCTCAGCCATCATTGTTTGGGTATGGAGAGATATAGAGAGAGGGGAAGGGCTCCAAGGAGACAATGCAAAAAGACCAAATACAGAATAGAAAGCAGTGGGAGACGGACAAAAAGTTTATACAAAACAAAAGAGAACAAGTGGAGACAACACTGAATGGAGATGCAAAAGAGAGAAAGGTCACTGCTAAAATGAAAATCCATGCCCCAAAATAAAAAATGATTGTTTTTTCATCTTTTGGCTTCCCTTTACTCCTCCCTGTTTCTACCTGGCTCTCCACAATCTTCTTTCTTGTTATCTTTCCTACTGCATATCACTTGCCCTTCCTTTGTGCCAGCTATTTATGACCTAGCCTCTGGTGTTTTTCTGATTAGCAATAATGATCATTAACTTGTATGCACTGAAGTTAAATTGCATTTGAATATACTTATCACATCCTGACACCTGATTTGACAAAGACATTGCATGCTACCTGTATTACTTACTGCAATACTTTACCAGAGGGAGTAAATAGAGAGAATTAATGGGCTCTACACAACACTACAAAGATAATTTTAAATAAAATGAAAATAAAAATGAGTGTATATAGTATGTATCTATAGTACTTCAAAACATGCATTAATAAGCTTTGATAAGGCTCCTTTCAAAGAGATTAAAAATATTTGTCTCATGCATTTATGCTCATTTTACAGATCTAAGCCAAAGGACAGAGCTATTAGTAGGCTAATTTTCTGAGGTGTAAGTACTCACAGTTCCTATTCAGCACCTCTGAAAATGAGGTCATAAAGTTAGTTCCTAAAAGGGACTTATGTGCTTAAAGGAGGACCTAAGCAGAATTAGGAACTCAAGTCCAGATCTCCAATCCAAAAAATCTTTGCTTAGCAGCCCACAGGTCCATAGACATCTTGCTTTTTGACTAGGTCCTGGTGCCTAAAGCTGCATCTCTGTGTGTGCCCAGAAGGGCCCCAGTCTTGACAGGGCTGAGTGGCCTTTTTCTGACACCTAAGCATAATCAGGAGGAAGTGCTCCTTTAGTTAAGTCCTCTGAGGGACCTGATTCAGGAGGCATTCTCTGGGCACACCAGGGCTAAGCACAGGCAGTCAAAAAGCACAAGGCTGAATTGATTTAGTTTCTGTGGGTTCATAAATTTCATAGACATTAGGGCTGGAAGGGACCTCGGGAGATCATCGAGTCCAGCCCCCTGCCCAAAGGGCAGGAAGTCAGCTGG
>NW_017728931.1:80993649-81004941 GCF_001723895.1 Crocodylus porosus | reverse complement strand
GCCAACATCAGCTTGCAGGGACATGTAGCTTTCCTTCACATAGAGAGCTACACCCCCGCCCCTTTTGCCAACACGATCCCTCCTGTATGGGGTATAGCCCTCTATACCTGTGGTCCAGTCATGAGTGGAGTCTAAGATGCACAGATTCAATTGAAACAGAAATGAAAAGACATTTAACTTTGATTAAGGAAATACAGCAAAATGCCTGCAGTGGCTTAGGCCAGAAGCCAGGGGGCACTAGAGCACAGCTTTCTGGCATGCAGCCAGCATGGACTGTGTGTTTGCTTCCTCTTCCTGCTGCCCCTGAGGTCTCTGGGATTTGCAGTCCAGATTCACAGCAGCAGAATGCTGCAGGGTTGCTTATCACTTCCTCTTCTTGATTCCAGGTGTCTCTGGGATTTTTAGTCCACACTTGCAGCCAGCAGTAAATCTGAGTGAGGGTGTTTAAGCCTGCTCACTGGTCTCAGCCAGGGTTTGCTTGGGGAGGCAGTCGCCCCAACCCCCACAGACTGAAATCAGTTAAGTCTGATACTACATTCAATTAGGTTCATCTTAAACCAGTTTCACCCATTTTGAAACTGGTTTATGTATGTGAGCTTCTGTTTTGTTACAGGTTTAAATCAGTTTCTGATCACTTAAACCATTTTATGTGCAACCTCTGTCCCTAGCCTTAGTCCACTGGATCAGACTCACTAAATCCTGCAATTGTACAGGCGACCCTTGCCATTCACAGGGGATACATTCTTGAGATCCCCATGAATGGTGAAATCCACGAATACGGCACTGCGTTTATGAACATCATGAACGCAGTGCCCCCGGTGGCTGTGGGGGGGAGGGGGCATGGCTGTGCTGGTGGCAGCAGGAGCCTGGTGGTGGCAGGAGCCCTGTAAATGTATTTAAGATATTTGTGCTAGTTGGAGGGGGAAATGTGTATTTAAGATGCGAGTTCGGCATTCGCAAATATTTGAAACTGCCAATGCTGAACCTGCAAATAGCGAGGGTTTCCTGTTGTTGCTTCCTCATTAAGACTGCAGTGGTGGCAATAAAGGTCTTGAATGTCCTAACCAAGTGAAATCACTGGAAAATGAGACACCCAAGTTCAATTCCATCTTCTCCTGAGACCATTCAAAACTACACCTTCTGCCTCTAATGGGAGAGTCCTGACCACCAGGGCTGAGGCTAAAGACACTCGCTGTATCTGGTGAACCTAGACAACTGCACACCAGTGAATTCAAAGACACTGTCCTGGGAGGGTTCCAGTCCTCAGGGACTGTTTATCATAAAGCACAGAAGCAGTCCAGTAAGCACTGCCCCCAGTGGGTGGGACACTGTGCCTCTGTTACTTGTCACCAGGGAATGCCTGTGCCACGTGCACAATGGCACCCCAGATGGGCTAGCAGGGGCCAGGGCCAGCAACTGTGTTGGCCCCAGCAGCCTTACCTGGGGTCCTGGGGGCTGGGGAAGTTGTAGCTGTGGTGCTCCTACAGCTGGGAGTCTGGCCAGCCACTGGAGTGTGACTCTGGTTGGCCAGGCTCTGGTTTTGGATGGCACATGCTGCTGCCACATGTGCTGCTCTTATCTTTTTTTGGATGTTTTTGACTCCAGGATCTCCCAGGGTCAAACCCTGCCCCCATGCTGCAAGATGGCAGTGGCAGGTGCTGCAGACCTCATACCACATGGCCACGCTTATCTGGATATGGTCCTTGAGGTAGAGGAGGGAATTTAACTCACCTCCCCCATTTCCTGGGTGACTGCTCTAATGATTTCATAAGCAGAGGCATTATAATGACTGTATATTTTAAAAGAAACAGGAAGATATACTCAACTCCAATAGTGTAAGCAGGTATAGGAGATCAAAGCACTAGGCCCTAGTATCAACTTAGAGGGGGAGCAATATTGGTGGCTGCTGCTGCCATCCAAGATCCAAAAATAGCTTGTTATGCCTTTTCTCAAATCTTTGAACAAATTGTGGCAGGACCCTACCCTTAGGAGAGGATTCTGGACTGTGAAACCCAGATGTCCTGAAAGAGGCACCTTAACTGCAGAGGAAGTCATATATCCCATATTGCAGACATATTCAGGCTCTCTGCATCTTTTATTTGATAACTCTGAGTGGTTCCCTCTTCAGTGTGTTCACTGCTTTGCATCCTATTCTAGGGTGCTGAGGGGCATGTTTTATATCACCCCAGTATGGCTCTAGGGAACATCATGCAAATACAGCCTTCTTTATGAAAACTGCCAAATGAACCCAAGTAGCATAGCTGGCTTAGTATAGCACTGGGCACACTTCAAGAAGCTCTCCTGAGAGGCAGGATTTCTGGCTACTCTACTTCCTCTTTAGGAGGTAATGTGCACAAAATGGGCATGACATGCCCCAACACAGCACTCCCTGATGCTGCTGTTATAGTGCTTTAACTTTTCCCATGCTTTGTTGAAGCCTAGATGCCTAACATTAGATTCTCAATCCCAGTTTGGTGGAGCCATGCACCTAAACACTAGGTGCTACTGTATGAAATTTTGGGGCATCTAAGTATTTCATTGGATCTAGTCCAGAACGTAATGGTGACACAAATAGGTCCAGCTAATCATATATAGAATTTTGAGCATGTGAGCAGTCCTTTTGAAATCAATTGGTGTGTCCCTATGAGATACTTACTGTGGAGCTGACTAATTAGCTCTGCAGTCAAACATCAGGGTCTACACACACCATGCTATTAGGATGGAGTAAACTAATAACTCCACCATAGAATAGCACTGCCAGACACAAGTACTTTCCTACAGTGGAGTTTATTTTGCTGCAACACATGGGTAGATGCAACACGTGTAGACAGGGCTAGCTGTGGCATAAGGGTACTTCAGTGCAGGGGCTGCCTGTCAGCTAGTCCCACACTGAAGCACCCTCATGCCTCAGTCAGCACCTCCACAGCACACTGAGCCAGGGTGGAGCAGCCCCAGGCTGGCAGGTTGGCCCCCAGAGCCCCCTGCCAGCCAGGGCTTCTCCACCCAGGCTCAACATGCTGCAGTTCCAGGTGCACATATAAATGCTGTGCCTGGGAGCAATAAATTCCTGCATGAGTTTTTTTAGTCACCTTAAAAGCACATGTAGATGTGCCAAATAGGATTATTTTAATAAGTAAAATCCCATACACATACTTAAATATTTCCTGCACCTGCTAAAATCTTTCCTGGGGGGTTATCTTCTTTTTCTACTTGCAAAATGGTTATGAAAAGAATCCTCTTGCATTTACTTACCATTCAGAATTATTCAGTGATTTTTTTTCAGGTTTTCCCTCCATGGATTGATTGTGAATGGTTTGTTTCTGTATGTGTATATATAGGGGAAAAGAAAGATTACAAATGATGATGAATTACGACTTTCTACTCCAGTTTTTCATTCAATGACAAAATAATGTATTTGCAGTTTATCAATCCCATTCCTTTCTCACCACACACACACATCAAATATGGGTGTGAACATACATGTGTGGATCTAGGATTTTGAAGAAGGTGCAGGTGGTGTGGTGTGGTGCATCACAATAACACAATACACATTTTTCTCCAGGTAAAAAGAAACTCGAAGCTTTAGTAATATGCTAGGGGGTCTAGGGCTATATTATTCCATTTATGATGAAAGTAAAAACAAATATAACTTTACAGGAATGTGCATTAGTTTGCTATAGCTTATAATATATATAAAACACAACAAACTAGATAAAAACATAATCAAACTATGTTTTTCCTTTAGTCTTATTGACATTAGAATTAAATGTACATCTCTTTCAGTTTCATAAAACAAATTTAAACCTGTTTGAACATCTTGACAGTGCATTCAATGCTTCATTGAAAGTTATTTCCACACCTGAATTGACGTTTACTTGAGTCAAGTTTCCACACCTAAGTTGATGCTTTTAGCAAGAGTTAAAAACATCCTGCTGGGCTGTGAAATAGGAGTTACATTAAAAGGAGCAGCTAATAACAGAAGGGCAGAAGAAAGAATTGGTTCATTAGTGGAACATCAAAACTATTAAAAAAAGAGAAAGGGTCATTAACACCTCTCCTGTAGGACAAAGAGTGTAAAAGGAACTTTTTTTTTTTTTTTTAAACATTTTATTAGAAAAACTGACACTGGGTAGATTACAGTGAGCCATGAAATCAAATGATTCCCTCATTGTTGCCTGAAAGAAATGCTGTTGCCATTGCTAGCGATTGGTTTTAAACTTTGGGTGGATCAGGAGTCAGAGCTATAAAACTGCACCCCCTGCCCCTGCCCTTGTGTACACACTGATCACATTCTTATTTCTGTCTAAATCTCTTAATTTAAAACAGTGGGTTCATTTAGAGCTTGTATCACCCTGAACTGTACTGGGAAGCAGAGGTGCCTAATGATTTTGTGTCTATGCATGACATTTAAATGCCTGGGGAAACATGATAGAGATTTTCCTTGTACGACCATACAGACAAGTTTAGCCAGCACTTACTCCAATATGTCAACACAGGAGGGAGGCATCATGATCATACTCTTGCTTCACTCACCCTTATTACTACTAGCACTTCTGATAGTGCTAGGTATAGGCAGCTACCTCTGCAGTGCCTGGAGCCATCCAGACTATGTTTTGCACCAGGATGTACAAAACGCAGAATGGAAGAGCTCCTAACACATCTCTTCTACTTCAGGTATTCCCAACCAGAGGAACATGCAGCTTCACCCAGAATGTCAGGATAGTTCCCTTCTTGTTGCCTTAACACAATTCCTGAATACATCTTAATGAAAAAGGGTTTTCCCAGTATGCAGGCTTAAATTTGATTTTTTAACACTTAGTTCACAGCTTTACCCAAAATTTTAAGTGTAAATCCTGACAGTAGATCACATCAGTTAATAATGTAATAGTGGGCCTTGGGATTTACACTTCTTTCCTTAGTTGTAATGAATTATTTTCCTGTTAAGATTAATACATTCTTCCCAGGATCAGCCTGGGAAAAAACTGGGTTGGAGTTCTTTTTGGATTCTGAATTTTTTTGACCCATTATTTTTTACTTGAGGCTCACTGTGGTACTTTTGAAGAGTGATGCTTTTAATGAGCTTTATCATAGGATATCTAGATTTGTAGTTTTGTAATTTGAGTGCATCCTGTGGGAGGCTGAGCTCCCTCTGCTTCCACTGATTTCAAAGGGAATGAAAAGCACTCAAAACCTTACAGAATTAAACTCTACCTTTTCAAAATAGTGCAGTGTAATAGAGTTCCCTTCTCCCCACACCCTTTACTGGGAAGCCTTTCATTCTTAGTGAAGGGTGGGAGGAGTAAAGATTACATGAATTTCTATTGCTGAGACTGACCCAACCCATGTATGAACAGCTGGTTTTGAAATACATCATAGAAACTGATTCACCCACACAGTGGGTTCAGGAAAGGTTACAAAGAGTTTCTAAATTGGCTTTCCAGGTGGATGTTGAGGGGAAACAGAGACCAGGGAAAGACACTGGATTTAACAAACTGAAACTGTTTGTTACTAGATTTAATTACCCCTTTTGCTTAGTACTTTCTATGTTATTATGTTCCTTCTGATTGAGTTATTAGGTTGTTTCTGATTAAGTTTTTAGGAAAGGTCAGGAGGAAGATGGTCATTTTCAGTCACATCTAAGAGCACATGGCAACATCTTTATCTCAGCCCTTGGAGATGCAGAGGGTGCATGGGAATAGGACAGAAGAAGAATGACCCATCGGAAGAGAATAATTTCCCTTCACCCTCTGTCTTACCGTTCATCTTCTCAGGAATCCATGTAGATTAAAGCTCTATCAACCACTGAGAAGAAACAACCATCTTTAGACATGGAAACCTATTTTACAAGCTTGTTCAGAGGTGGCTGTTGCTAGAAGTCATGGACTTCATAAAAAAAAGGGGTGAGTACCAGCAGGCATGGGTGACAGGCAGCACTGCGGCACAGCTCTGCATGAATTTCCTAGCTTCATTTAGACCCAGAGAAATCCATTCAGATTTTAAAAGGTCCCTGGGATTTGTATCTTTTCTTTATTTTTCTGGTAAGCAATCTCCTGCTGCCCATTCTGATAGAAAGGTTTGGGAGTGGAATCCATTAGGAGAACTTCCTGGGTTTTTTTTTTCTTCCTGCTTCCAACCAAAAATTGATCTTTCAGGAGGAGTTAATCAGGCCTCAAGGGCAGCAGAATGAAGCCTCTCTGTCTCCTTTCCCCCTGCCCTTTACTTACTATATAATCTTTAAACCTTTCTTCACTTCCTTTCTCCATCTTTTTATTCCCTTCATTTTTCCATTTCACCTTCATTTGTTTCTACTTGTTTTCTTGCATCTCCTCTGCTCATTCTCCCTTCCTTCACTGTTTGAGGCACATTAATCTACATTTCATATATGTGGCAAAACAAAGAAACAGGACTTGTGGTAAGGGAGTGGGAGATGAGAATATTTTAACAACCCTTGTGGCATCAGGACATTGACTTCTGTTGTTCTCCTGCTTTACCTGTGGCAGATTACGGTGCTATACTCTGTGATTGTATGATAGGGTTGACTGTACAGTTTTATGAAATAGTTTGGATAGGGATTATCCTGCCTCAGGCAAGGGGCTAGATTAGATTGGGGTGTCAAACATAAAGCCTGTGGGCTGGATCTGGTCCATGGACCCTCTCTTCTTCCCCTTCCCAGCTCAGATTCCAGAGTGGCTGCAATAAGCAGTGCATGAAGTGCAGTGTGGCTAGAGCAGTAGCTGTGCTGCACATGGCCAGACTGCACTACATGTGGTGCCCACTCTGGAACATGCATCACACAGTGCCCACTCCAGCCAGTCCAGGACCTGCACTACATGTGGTGTTTGTAGGTGCCATATGCCATGCAGGTCCTGGACTGGCTGGAGTGGATGCCATGTACAGCCCAGTCTTGGATTTGTGGGGGAGGCTACTGTGTATGCATAGCAGCTGCTGCTCTGGTCAAAGTGTGCCTGTTCCAGTTATTCTGGGATCTGTGCTGCATGCATGGATCCTGGACTGGCTGGAGTAGTCACGGGATCAGGTATGCTGGCGGAGAGGTTGGGGAGGGGGGTGGGGGGAGTTTCTGGGAGGGACCTCTGGAGATGATGTAGTCCAGCGGTGTCAAACTTATTCAGCCCTGTTTGACACCCCTGGACTACATGATCTCCAGAGGTCATGTAGTCCGGTCCTTCCAGTCCTACTTTTCTATAATTCTAAGAATGAAGAAAAGCAACCAAGCTGTTTCTGTTCCTACTGCATGATGGACCAGACTTCTGCTGCAGATGGCTGAAGGAATGTTATAGACTGTCCTTATATAACATGCTAATTTTCAGTGTAGCTAATTCTCAGTGTAACTAATTCACTATGGGAGTTAAAATATTTGTATCTGACTCTTTTCCTCTTACATTAGTTTTGTACCAGTCTTACTTCACAGACAGTAGCAGTAGCTCCTGATTTACAGCACTCTAACTGAAAGCAAAATGGGACCCTTTGTCTCCAAATTACTCCATGCAGAGAGCTTACACAATAATAAATGGTAAAAGGAAAAAAAATCTAATATACTTGAGAACAAAGTCTGGAAAAAGAGATGACAAATTGCAATAGAGGGAGATCTGGCACAGAACACTTTCCTTCATCATCTGTGCAAACTAAAATGAATGCACAGACCGAACATTAGTGCTATGTGACTTGGGGGGAAATATAGAGGTTAAGAAAGATCTGAGGTGGAGGGATGGATGGTGGGCATGTCCTGTGATCTGAATATACTGGATGGAAATCTCACAAAATAACTTTAATAATATAAGAAGAAAAATTACTCTTTGTCCTGCAGTCTCATATAGAACCTTGGAACATGTTTTTAGGGCATATTCATGGACCAATAAAACATCCCTTGTTGTATCTTAATGCTATAATAAAAGTAGCAGCTTATGCATTCTTAGAGAGAAGTATGACCGAATATTTGAAAACAGAATAAACTGTGTGCAAGTAGTTTAGCTGGAATACAGTATAGCTGGAGGTTTATGAATGCCAACAAATACTTGATCCTTACAAGCTACTTTAGCTTTGCACTGTATTCTTACCAGTGCTAATGCACTTTCTATAGTTCTATGGCAAGAATTCTCCTCCCCACTCTGAATGTATATATCAATAACAAAAGCGCAGCTTTATTTTTAAAAATTATATTGGAATATTATATAAAACTTCCACTGCAATAGGTATTTCAGTGAGAAAATAATATTTTTGGAGGGGATAATAAAAGATGATGCATATCAGCTTCAGAAAGTAAGACTTGATTCTGCTTACACAAAAGCAACTGGAAAATTTCTGTATATTTCAGTGGGATCAGGGTTCTAAAATAATTTCGAATCAAATCTCGACCTTAGGTCTGTGCCTCTGTTCCACCCAAATCCTGCCATTTACAATCACTTATTTGTAACAGTTTCATTGCAATTCCCCTTTCTATATGCCAGTCTTCAGAGAGGCCATAATTTGCAATTAATGCTGATTAAAGGTACTCATTGCTTCTCAAGAATTGTTGATATGTCTATAATTCCTACAGTACCATCACTGTAGCATACTGTGGTATGTTGATATGAAGGCTGAGGTGCTCAAAGATATTTAGAGGCTTAACTCCCATTGATGCTGTTGAGGATCGGAGCCCAAATATACTATTAGGCAATGCAGCATTCATCCAAAAGGATAGCACTCTCCAGCTCTCCTCTCTATGATTTTGCCATTGCTTTCTAAGAGGGGATGTTCTCCTGTTTCTTTCTTTCTAAGTAAAGAGCTGTCAGCCATTTAATAATCTTCACTGCAAGAAGAAATGCTTGAACAGAGGTATCTTCCATTGTGCCTGAAAGTGTTGAGACAGGCTTATCCTGATCCCCAGGTTCACTCTAGACTGCATCAGCCACAGTCACCGTATTGATCAGAACTGTCAAGGTGGATTGGACAGAGTGAGAGAGAGGCTTTAAATTATCTATCTGGCCCACTGGGAACTTGAAAAATTAGCACCAAAATTGTGAAGTGGATACAGAATTGGATAGGAGCCAGTCACTGATGTGATGTGCTCTTTTTTTTGGCCTGCCTTGTCTACCAGATGGGGCACTACGTGATGGATCAGCTGAATCTTAATCTATGCGGTTGTACGGTTGGATAAATGAACTGCAGTAGGCCAGCCTTAGATGACACGGGTAAAGTGCACCTGTTAGGGAGACAGACTCTGCCCTATCTTGCTGAAACAGGAAAAAGCCCTATTCGGCTTTTCTGAAGTTTGGATATTTGGAGGAAGCAGTGAGTCCAGAGGAACTTACAACTTTCTCTCCCCTTGACAAACAAGCCAGACACCTTTCACAGAAGTGAAGTCAGAGCTCTTGCTAGTCCTGTGAAGTGTTTCCCTTGTTTCAATATCACTTCTCTCTTATCTGGACTGAGTTTGAGCCAGCTGCATTTTCATCCCAGTACTTATCTGACTTACACTTATCTCTGCCTCCATATATAGGGATGCTGCAGTTCTCTGGACCACTCTTTGGAACTCTAAGGCATTTCATGGGAAATATTCCCATGGTGCTGACTGTTTGGGGGATTTGTTGGTATGAATTATGGGACCAGAGTGGTAGTCAGACACCAGCTTCATTTTGAAAGCTTCACTTTTTAAAAGCTTCATCGGACAGCTGCTGTACAAACAGGATTCTCTTCTAATCAGTTTCCTGCTCTGCCAATAAAAGAAACATTTCCTGGACCATCATAGCTACCACACCACTCCAGACCTATGTAAAAGAAAACTCATTTAGATCACTGAGATAACATGTTACTGTTATTTTTACATTCACAGATGTATCTCAATGTGGTTTCTTTCTATGGGCTGTGAAGAGAGTGTGTGAGGGGCAGTGAATCTCTTTTGCAATAAGGGGAAAAGGTCAGCTGTGTGCGAGAAGGAAAAGGTATGGCCATTTTTCTGTGTATGGCAAGAGGGGAAAAGGAAAGTGTCTTTTTCTCTGTACCAATGGGGGAAGGAGAAGGGGGAGGTCTTTGTGCATGTTTGTGCCCCTGGCAGTGGAGGACAGAGGGGGAGGGGAAGGGGAAGACATATCTGTAGCAGTGGGAAAAGGAGAGGTTTGTTTTTACTTCCCTGTGAAAGGGGAGAAAGGAAAGGATGTCTGTCCGTCTGCCTACCTATCAGCGTTTCATCAACAAATGTACAGCATCCAGAAAGGGGTGAGTGTAGGGGGGAGAGTTCACTAGCTCAATCCCAAACTGGGCAAATGTTCAGATATCGATTTTTCAAACTGACATTGAATCTACAGTTCAAACTGACATTGAATCAGGAATCCTTCTGATTCATGTGATCTCTACAGCATACATAGGAAAATAATAATAATAAAAAAATCCCTTGCTCTGTTAGTCTTTTCTTCCCCCCCTATTCAAATTGAGGCTTTTTTTGTATGTTTCAGAATCTGCTTTCTGTCAGATGTGTTTTTTGGTAAGACTTTGTCCCTATAAATGTTTCAATTTATTTTCCCCTCTGAAACTCTCACCATGGCCCCTGGTAGCTGTTCTTCTCTGTTTTCTGTCTCATTGCAGCTAGTGTTTGTCCTGCTCTGCCCCCAGCCCCATTTCCCCCTTCCCCATTTCTGTTACCCACTCCTGGCCTCTCCCCACTGCTGTCTTCTTGGCCCATGCTCTCAGGAACGATGGGGTCTGGATGATGCCTTCTCCCCTCCCCATTCCAGTGAGGGGGTTGAGGGGGCTGGCTTTTGGGGGGAGGTGCGGGGATACCTGGCTTTTGAGGGTATCACCCTCTAAGATGCAGGCATACCAGGCTTTGGGGTATTGGCCTCTGTGGTGTGGGGATACCAGGCTTTTGAAGGTATTGCCCTCTGCGGTGTGGGGATACGAGGCTTTTGAGGGTATTGCCTTCTAAGGTGTGGACATACCAGGCTTGGGGGCATCGCCCTCTGCGTGACTGAACTGCCTGCCCCTGAGAAAGCGGAGGACGACTTCTCCCCCTCTCGCAGGAGCCGGCCCTTGCCTTGCCCGGCGGAGCCCAGGCGAGCGCGGCGCGGTGCCGGCGGGGCAGAGGAGGGAGTTTTTGCCCGGCCCGCGGGACGCAGGACCCGCCGGCCCCGGCCCCGACACGGGAGGCGGCGGGACTGGGCGGGAGGGGGTTTCCGAGGTGGGAGCCGGCTCCTCGGCCCTGCACGTGCCAGTCCTCCGCGGGACTGGGGGGTCGCTGCTCCGCCAGGGGGAGGAGATTGGCGGCAGCGCGGGGCGGGGATCGCCCCTCGGCCGGGGGCG
>NW_017728931.1:80972087-80993104 GCF_001723895.1 Crocodylus porosus | reverse complement strand
GGGTGGTTAGCTCCCATCCTCGCCCAGTCTTGGCCAATCCGCCAGCCATGGGACTTCCCAAACAGGCCGCTATTTCTGGAGGGGTGGGTCTCCCTCTCCTGGGTGGTGCGTGAGCCCCAAATCTCTGCCACGTCCGTCCCTCTGATTGCCTTCTCGGTGGCAGAAGGTGTCCTTATCCAAAAGGCAGCGCTCGCTCCTGCGTTTTGCTTCAGACTAATGATTGCCCGGTTGGATGCTCACATGCTATCTCCGTAAACATATGGCAGAGCTTTACACTGTAATGTGATTATGGGCTGGTGGAAGGTGAAACTGTCTGTGTTCAGATGTCGGCGTTGCAGCAGCTTTCTGCATAGCGGTTGGGATACAGATATCTTACTCCGATCCACTTACCGTAAGAAGAAGCTTAAGGCTTTCATTTTCTGTTTTGTTTTTTTTAATTGGAGATTATATTTAGGATGCTCCATAAGAGAATGACCTGATATTCTACAAATCAAAGATGGGTCTGTGTTCAGCATCAGTATGTTTTACACACATGCACACACTCTCTCTCTCTCTCCCCGCAGACCCATCTTTCATTTGTAGAACATCAGCTCATTCTCTTATGGATCATCCTAGTATACATAGAAATTCCAGGAACAATTGCAGGTTCCTATGGACAAGGTGTATACTTTATCCTATAGTGATGAGCATTATGGTATACATTTATATTTTTACTGGGCATTAGCTACAGAAATAAATTCAACTGGTAATCTATTCCCAGTTTGAGCACACTGGATCCAATTTAAATAGTATAACTGCTACAAGTGCTATATATATCATTATATTTTACACATGCATGCATACATACAAACACACACACATATATGTATGTCATATATGATTATATTTTTATATATATAGCATGTGTATATACTGAAGCTACTTCTGTACAGTACTATATGCCTGTGTAAACACAGAGGCTAAATTTTGTTTGTAGTTTAACAGATGCAGAGCTGGTAAAGTGCTGGCTGAGTTAAAACAATGTGGAGGAAGTTTACATTTTTCTTTTGAAGGAAAATATAAGACATAATAGTAGAAACATAGAAAATGGCCATGCAAGTGTCCTTGAACAGACATGTGCATCCACCCATGGACTGATTTAATGTGGGCTTCATACAGATATAATAGTCTTCATGTCTATCTCTGCTTGCTGGCCTAGGATCATGGTGTTGATAGTACAGACCCCTGATGGGTTTTTTAGCAGAAAAGAGCAAGCACAATTTTGTGGCATTTCAGGTCCCTCTAGCTCTCACTGTTAAAATCTGTCTCTATGATATGCCACTTATTTAGCCTTGAGTACTATTTTAGAAGTATTGTAGGCTGCCTCGCTGAATTTCGCAGGTTGTTATTTTGTGGTTGGTAGAAGATGTGAACATAACTTTTTATGGTAAGAATCAGATGTTACATCAGAATGGTGGATTGTAACTTTTAAAACCATTTGGATATGTTGGTTGCAAGATCATCTAGGATCTGCAGTTGCAGTGACCTCCCTTAACACTGCCTGACTGAACTCCCTTTAATTTTATTTCCCACCACTTCCTCAAAACAGAGCCAAAAATGGAACTTCTAATTTTTCTTTCTAAATTGCCTCCCCTCCCACTGTGCATATACTTACATGACTCCCATCACCGTAGTTCCTGTACCTCCCATGCAGCTAAAAATAAAAATAGCAGTCTCTTTCTTTTGCCTTTTAGGAAAAATAGCATGTTTAGTTTTACAAGATGTCTGTGTGCACATGCATGCGCGCATATCTGAAGAACCTATAGAGGGAAAACAAAGTTGAAGAACTGTATAATGAAAGTGAAGGGGCCCCACTGCCATTCTTAACTGCTTACACAGCTGAGCCATATGCTATAGGTTCAACTTCTGTGAAAATCCTGTCTCGTCTTATTAGTCAGCAGGGTCAGACAGGGAGAGGTGCCTTCCCTCAGAAGGCTGTGAACATCAGGACAGAGATATGGCTTCAATCTCTGTCATCATGGCAACCTGTGTTGCTAAGCAGACAGACTTAGCAGTGTATTGCACCAGGTTGTGTTGGTTAGTATGTTTGTTTTTTAAGAGCGTGTGACTCCTTTCCTTCTCCATTTTCATCAATACTGCCATTATTTTTCTGGACACTGAAGCTTGAAAATGTTGGAGGGATCATCACAGACTCCTAGTCTTTTTCTCCAAAATCTGCCCTTTCGTATCTGTTCCCTACTTTCAAAATCTTTAGTTCTTGCTTTGTTTGCTGTGAACTTTTTTTTTTTTTACTTCAGTCTTCATCTCATATCTCAACCCTTGTATCCACTCTACGTGCTGCGGCAAAGATAATCTTTGCCAGCTACTCTGCTCATGTAAATCTCCATCCATCTGTGAGTACCTCTACTAGTGTCTTGTGTCTGTCCTCTGCTTCGCCTACATCTCTGTTCTTCCTGTTGCACTCACTCTTCTGCCCTGTACTCTTCCAGTTTCTCTTCCATTATTGCAGTTTTAGTCTCCTCCTGCTGTTTAGGCTGGGAACAACTGCCCTTATACAGTGCACCAAAAGACTTTGTCATCTTTGTTCAAGCCCCTCCTAATATTTCCTTACTTTCAGTTAGCTGTCTGTTGCTCACCAGCTTTCATTAACTCATGCTGTTTGGCCTCAACTCCATATCAGACAGTTTAGTTTACATTTCAGTATAATATCCTGAGTTTCTGAGACTCTTGTGATTGAAAGCTTGTGGATAGCTATGCTGCAAGTTCTGTTTATTCCCAGCACAGGTTTAAACCTATGACCGTTGACAAATACGATACATGTTTCCTTATTGCTTCCGACCCCCCTCATGGTGTCACAAGAATGTTGTGTTTTTTTAGGGAAATATCTGTGAGATCAGAGGCACTCACAGAACCATCGCTCTTGAGGTGAGGTTCTGCTATGACAGTATTTTAAAGCCATTGCAATGCAAGATCAAAGTTAACTTTTCAAAAAGGGATTTGGAGTGGGATGTGTGCCAGAAGTAATCAGTCCACTATGGGTGAATTTTGTTATATTTAATATTGAAAGCAAGCTCTCCAGGGCAAGGACTTTGTCTTCTCATGTGTAAGAAGTATAGTAATTATAGGCTCATTATAACAATGGCACCATATTGCTAGTGTGATAATAAACAGCTATTTTTAGAAGTTATAAACATAGATACACTGTTGAATCCATTTATCCCAGAAAAAAAGACTTTCAACCATATGCACACTATAAGTTAAATAAGCTCTGAAGCATGCTACACCTGATACCTATATGCCTGTGGCATGACAGGCACAAAGCAGCTGAAAGCCAAGCACCTGGAACTATCCTAGAGAGCAGAGTATGTTGTGTAACACGCTTTCTGGAAGTGTGCTATTTATTGCCATGGCAAAACTTTCCCTTCCCTAATATTTTTGTCACATCAGACTGGCATGTCTTGTTCTACTGAATGTCTTTACAGTTAGAGCCCCTGTTCATCCTTTGCATGGTGTGCGTGGTCATTTTTTATTAAGATTCATTTCAGGAATCATTTTTTGGCATTCTGATGACAGCATAAATAGCTGTTTATGTTTTTGATGGACCCGATTGATTGTAAATAATTATAGCTCATTTCTTTGCCTGGGGTGGTTTGCATGAGTACAATTCCTGAAGCTGAATGACTTTAACAAGCAAAGATAGAAAATAATTTCCTAGGTATTGATTACATATAGTCCCTTATTGTTAGGAAATGTCATTAATAGATGGAAATACCAAGGTTTATACTATATCCTACAGTGATGGACATAGTAGAAAATACTGAGATAGAGCTTTACGTTTACTGAGCCTTAGCTACAGAAATAAACTTGACTGCTAATCTGTTCCCAGTTATAGCACACGGGATCCAATTTAAATATAACTACTACCAGTGCTATAGTAATGATTGTAAAATATTTTTCATTCTAAAATCTTGTCTTGAAACATTCATAACATGCTGGAAAAATGGTTTCTGTATTCATTTTTTCTAAGGATGTATGTTTTTTAACCAGTTCTCTCCCCTTCCATAAATGAACAAATGAAGTAGTAAGCAAAATGGCAGTCACATTTTCAGAGTTATGAAATAATAGAGAAAACATGTTTATTTAAATATTCTTCTGTACTATTCTTCTATAGTTTAAATATTCTTCTATAGTTTAAATATTCTTCTATAGTTTATTTAAATATTCTTCTATAGTTGATTTTCCCAGATAACTTCAGAAAGTAAATTTTGCAAGTTCAGACATGGTAGCCACATAAAACCAGTTTTGGTGAGAAATTCATGCTTTGATATTTGAGAAGAAATGAGCTTGAGAAAATGATAAACCTTTATAAATACGAAATTGAGGAGGGGCAATAAACCATGATGTGAATGTACACAGGAAGCTATATGGCTGTGCAGCTATTTGGTTACTAGAATTTACAAGCTCACCTGTGGAAGCAGAAGCTGATATTTTGTAAACGTCTTAGGTTTACACATTCGTTTTAAAGCCATTTATGTTATGGCTTTAGTTATGGTTCAGGGAACTTACAAGCTCCACTAGTGAATCCAGTGGCGTTTGTAAGCTGTACAAGCTTGGACTTGATAAAATTGTCAGGACCCTGGGGCAGAATTCTGTTTCATTTAGTGGTTGTCCAAAGTGCAGCTCAGTGGCGACGCATAGGAGGTGCCACGTAGGGGGTGCACATGCACCCCCTGACAGCCGGCGTTCCTCAGTTAGGTGCCAGGCGGCCCTGCAAGCACCGCCTGGGGAGCAGGAGCACTGTGACTGTTTCCAGGAGCTCTGTGGCCACTCCCAGCCAGCAAGATCAGCAGCGGGGGCACTTAGGGTACAAACAGGATGTTGCCCTTGTGCCACCATAATTTTTTTTTGTTATGGCACAATTTGTGAGCAAATGATATCCTAGCCTTTTGCCATGCCTCAGGTCCCCAAAAATGTTTCTGGGACCAGAGGTAATCACAGTTTGTGATTCTTTAAATGGGCGGACATTTGTTTGGCCATTGTGCACCATATGAATGCTTTCACACCAGTAACGCTTCCAGATGCATGCCTTGGCAATTCCCCTGTACCAGTGAGGCTCACAGATACATGCCCTGGGAATTCTCCTGCGAGGTATTCTTGTAGCGCATGCATCTCTGCCACTCCTCAGCTCAGGGCCACATCTGTGCAGGGTGAAACCCTGGGAGCAGCATGGGCCCAACCCTGCAGAACGACAGCCTCGGTGGCATCTGTAGATGCTAGTGAAGTGGATCTGTTCTTCCAGGGCACATCCTGGCACAGCTGATCCCACTCCAAAAATAATGTCTGTTTATAGACTTGGCCACAAGCTGCCCTTTGCACATCCACTAGGTGAAACAATTCTGCCCCTATGACCAGAGGCTGAAATGTAGAGGCAAATCCCTGGGGAGACTTCAGTCTTCACCTCTCCAAACTGGTAGGTAGAAGAGCTCTGCGATACTATCTCTGTATTCCACTAGCCTGTGTGAGGGAGGGAAACTCCATCTTATATTTCAGCCTCTGATTGGTAGGCCTGATAAATCTGAAACCCTCTTCAGGTTATTTAAAGGGAGAATAAGCAGTTTCACACCCTGTAGCTGTGTGGCTACTGTGTGAGTAGGTTCTCAAGTTATCTTTCAGCCTTTTCCACTCTGAATATGTCCAGTACTAAATTCTGCTTCCTTACAAGTGTGAGCACAAAGTGCATGCATTGCTGCTATTTAGGATCAAATGTAGATACAGAAAACCCAGGAAGTCCTGGTAATTTCTTTCTGCCCCTTCTAAAAACTATGAACAGCAGCAGCAGAAATGCTGAAGAAGTTTAAAGACTCAGGCAGGCAGAACAGCTTTGTTTAAAATTTGAAGTGTTATTTGCAGTTATGCTCATTGGAAAAAGAATCCCTGCTCACTACCAATGGATGGATAAATTAATTTTGTTAAGACCTTTGTACAAGACAAAGAGTGTCAGTTTGAGGAATGTACAGATTCATCTAATGAAAACTGCAGTGCTTGTTAAATGCAGAAAACAATGAACTCTTATCATCCGGAGAATCAAATTAAGAAAATGAAAATTAATTCAGGTTTAGCACTTTAGTCAATAAATTTCAAAAAAGAGGGTGTCTTCTTTAGCACTGGCTCAGACTAATTGCCCATAAATGTTATTTCCTATTGTTGTCCTAGCTTGTTGATAATGTGCATCATTAAGTGTGGTTAAATTAACGTGCCAGAAGAAACTTTGACTTCTATAATTTCTTGGCTTGGGTTGTTCCAACTTGTACATTGCAGAATTTTTGTGCTAGTCTTATCAATATAGTCTTCCTCATGCATTTAATCTTTTTGCTCATCTCCTTCCAGAATCAAGCCAACTCCCATTAAGTGCATTTGGTTCTTATAGTTTCATAGCTTGTAGGGTTGGAAGGAACCTGAGCAGATCATCGAGTCTGACCCCCTGCCATGGTGGGAAAGAGTACTGGGGTCAAACAACTGCTCTGAGGACTAAAGTCTTCTTTTTGGCTGAGTGAGAAGAATAGATGTAGAAGAACAGGGCGCTCTTCCAGGAAATGCCAAACAAATATTCTTCAAACTTGACCTGGAGGAATTGCCTTTAGGAGTGACAGAGCACTTAAGTTTCCTTGAAGGCTTAATTCCCGGTGTTTCTGAGATTTCAAACAAGGGAGGCAATTAGTGTCAATATTCTATATATCTTCACTGTGCTTGAATGTTTCAATCTCCTTTGCTTCGAATGTTAGCATGTCATAACATTTCTTGCAAGATCGATCAAATTTGATTACCCATGCCCAAATGACTTTGCAAATAAACATATGCAGTTGAATCACAGTGATGAAATAAAACAGGTCTGTTATTAGAGCTGATTCAAAATGGATGCGGAAGAACAGTAAGCTCAGCAGAAACAACTCCCAGGAACTCTGGAGAGTTTCTTTGTTATGCAAACCTCAGATGGACAAACTGAAAGGATATGATCAAAAACGTGTAGATAGTGTCTAGGTTTTTCTATTTGGGGGGAGGGAGGGCATTGAAGAATTATTTTATTAAAAATGTCTTTGTCACAACACAGTAAAAACTGTGAATAGAATCTGACAGTATGGTATAATCTGCTCTAGATGGACAGACTTTCTCATGGGGGAAGTCTGTCATTCTTTCGTAGTTAAAACAGCAGACTTCGTTGCCTGAAATCAGAACCCACTCTAGTTATTTGTGAATTTAGTTTTAGCACATTTTTTAAATGATTAGTGAAGTAGTTTTTTTTTCTTTGGTTGCAAGAAGAGAAAATGAGAATCAGATATGCAAGTGTTCTTACTCTAATGAGGTTCTTCTGCATAATAGTTTCAGTGAACTTGTGTGAGTGATTTGGCATCAATACTGCAGCTGGTATATCAGGTGGAGAGATAACAGTAGAATTCTTCTCACACTTGTGTAAGACCAAACTGAAAGAAAGGAGGGTTGTTTGTATAATGGTAACATGTGGCCCCAGCCACCAGTGGTACTCCGTTTTGTCCAGAGCGATGCTGTACAAACATCTAGCAGGAGACATTCTGCACCCTGAACAGCTTACATTTTAAATAAATAGGCCAAGAGTAGAAGAAAGGAAAGATTTTCTCCCATTCTGTCAATGGGAAACTGAGACACAAAAATATTTAAATGTCTTGCCTGTGTTTACACAGGAAATATGCAACGGAGCCGGAAAGTCAATGGGTAGGGATATATGAGATATATCTGAAAAACCTCCCTCTTTCCTATTAGTGGGAAGAACTCTAAGATGCTCTTGGTAACACTTGACCATCAAGACATTCGTCAGGTCATTTTTATCCAAAACATTAATGGGAGAGAGGGTAATTGGCCAAAGATGACACCCTTATTTTGCTTCTTTCCTGCCAGTATACTATCCAAGACATGCTAAGAAGAAGACCCTGTATTTTAGTTTGAAAAATATTTTTTACTGAATCCAGTAGTGAGCAGTTGTTTACAATCCCTGGCTTGGTATCACAGTTGTGAAGTTACCTTAAAAAACTGATGCACTGGTGATTTTTTTTTTGTTGTTGTTCCCATATTTGTAAATGCATCTTCAGCACCGGTCAGTCCCACAGCTATAACTTCACTTACTTTCTTGTGAATTCTTTGCAGTAAATTCATGTAGAAAATTCAGGCCTCATATAGTCATACCTAATATTTCTAAGTTTGCCACATATCGTCAAGGAGCCAAGAGAATGAGTTTAAGTTCCTAAGACCTGTTTTTTATTAATGCCAAGAACCTGCAGCATGTACACAGGAGAGCATTCAGAGTTGTGACTATTCACACTTGTTAGGTCAGGCCCTAAGAGCCAGAGTAGCTCCTTGTGTAACTATTGACTGTTACCACCATTGGAATCCATAGTTTCAGTAAAGCTTAGTTTTATTACTCTGTTATTCTCAGATGCATATGTGTTCCCTCATTGGCTTCAGTGAATTACACAAAGGATAAATGTAAGTTAAAAAGTTACAGAAAAATTATTTTTATGTTAAAGATTTAAATTTATACATGAAATTAATGTGTTTAAAACTGCTGCAATCCTTTCTTAGGGACAGAATAACTATCCTCTGCATAGAATAAATAAGGAATTCTAATGGTGTCTATTTAGGTGACAGGTGTATGCTTGCATATTGTTTGCTTCTCTTTACAAAATGTGGTAATGCACACTAGTTGTTTTTACCCTTCAGTGCTTCAGGTCTTTTATTGTTTGAGATCACTGAATGCTCATGTTTGATCTATAATTAAAACTAGAAAACCAGACCTATTTTCTAAATTACAGAAGTATCAGATTGTGTTTTCTTTTTTTTTTCTCTGTACCATGGCTAGTACTTCATGCTACCTAAGTGCTATTGTAATAGGCCTTGGTTTGCCAAATTGCTTAAGCATATACTTAGGTCCAGTGAATAAAAGCTTTGCTGAAAGAAGGCTGTGGCATTTCCATGTGTTAAACTTACTTTCTTGGATTTTTATAACTTCCAGATTCTTTCTTTTTTTTAAATGTCAAAGCATATTCCTTGTAGCTTAAAATTATATGTAGCAGCTGGTTTCCTACTGCAGGCCTGTCCAGCCAGCAGCCCATAGACCCCTGCAGCTGTCCTCATGGGTGGTTGGTGTGGGGGGTCCTGTGTGCTGCCAACACTGCCCGTGTGCCAGGCAAGGGGGATTCTGCAGGGCCATGTCATGCCCACATGGTAGGAAATGTGGGGGACTTCCTAGGGGGTGGGGGTGGGGGAGGGGCTGTGCACGACCGGAAGATGGACAGCCCTGTCCTACACCAGATTTTGAGTTACAATCCTAATTGTTATGAATTTATACTGAAAGGGAACAGAAAGAGCCTTATCAGTAGAATTGCTGGCAGGCATAATGTGAATCTCAGGCTTAAGTCAAACTGCTACTTGTATTTTGTAGCGTCAGGTTTAATTTCCCTCTAACATACTTCTTGATATGACTGGACTATTGCCATACTGATTGCCCAGAGAAATACTTAGCTTATGGTACTACCACATCTTTGTTGCAAACCTTTAATTTAAATAGTCGTGGGAGAGGGAATCTTGCAAATGCAGCCAGTATTGAAAACATCATGACATATTGATCATACATTAACCTAACTATAGACAAATGACTTTTAGAAAAATGGTTAATAGAAATAATTCTGACATAGAGGGGTGGAAACATGGGGAGTTTTGGAAATCTAGATCCTTCAGTTCTATGTTCTTTTTTTAATTGGAAACATATTGTTTTGAATTTTAGGCTGGAGGTAATAAGCACACAATGAATGAGCACCTACATGTTGGTAGCCACGGCCAGATCCAGGTTCAGCAGCTGTTTGAAGACAACAGCAACAAGAGGACAGTCCTAACGACACAACCAAATGGACTTACAACAGTAGGCAAATCTGGATTGCCAGTGGTTCAGGACAGACAGCTGGATAGTGCTCACAGGCGACAGGGGAGCTCCAGCTCTTTAAAAGCTACAGATGGAACAGGGAAGGTAAAAGCCTCCCCTATGACACCAGAGCAAGCAATGAAGCAATACATGCAAAAATTAACAGCCTTTGAACACCATGAAATTTTCAACTACCCTGAAATATACTTTTTGGGTCCAAATGCAAAGAAACGGCAAGGCGTGATTGGTGGGCCAAACAATGGTGGATATGACGATGACCAGGGGTCTTATGTGCAAGTACCCCATGATCATATTGCATACAGGTATGAAGTCCTGAAAGTAATAGGGAAAGGAAGCTTTGGGCAAGTTGTAAAAGCCTATGATCACAAGATACATCAGCATGTGGCATTAAAAATGGTGAGAAATGAAAAACGTTTCCACCGCCAAGCTGCGGAAGAAATCCGAATTTTGGAGCATCTAAGGAAGCAAGATAAGGATAACAACATGAATGTCATTCATATGTTGGAAAACTTCACATTCCGCAACCATATCTGCATGACATTTGAGTTGCTGAGTATGAACCTTTATGAACTAATAAAGAAAAACAAATTTCAGGGCTTCAGCCTGCCTTTGGTTCGCAAGTTTGCCCACTCAATTCTACAGTGCTTGGATGCTTTGCACAAAAATAGAATCATTCACTGTGACCTTAAACCAGAGAACATTCTCTTGAAGCAGCAGGGTAGAAGTGGTATTAAGGTTATTGATTTTGGCTCTAGTTGTTATGAACATCAGCGTGTCTACACTTACATTCAGTCACGGTTTTACCGTGCTCCAGAAGTGATCCTTGGTGCTCGTTATGGGATGCCTATTGATATGTGGAGCTTAGGTTGCATTCTAGCAGAGCTTCTAACAGGTTATCCACTCTTGCCTGGAGAAGATGAAGGGGACCAGCTGGCTTGTATGATAGAGCTGCTGGGCATGCCCTCCCAAAAACTGCTAGATTCATCCAAACGAGCCAAAAACTTTGTAAGCTCTAAGGGTTATCCCCGTTATTGTACTGTTACAACTTTGTCTGATGGTTCTGTAGTGCTCAATGGTGGCCGTTCCCGGAGGGGAAAATTGCGTGGCCCACCGGAGAGCAGAGAGTGGGGGAATGCATTAAAGGGATGTGATGATCCCCTCTTCCTTGACTTTTTAAAACAGTGTTTAGAATGGGATCCTGCTATACGTATGACGCCCAGCCAGGCTTTACGTCATCCCTGGCTTAGGAGACGTTTGCCAAAGCCTCCAACTGGGGAGAAGACATCGGCAAAAAGAATAACGGAGAGCGCTGGTGCTATAACGTCAATTTCCAAGTTACCTCCAACTTCAAGCTCAGCTTCAAAACTGAGAACTAATTTGGCTCAGATGACAGATGCCAATGGGAATATTCAGCAGAGAACAGTGTTGCCAAAACTCGTTAGCTGAGTTTGAAAACCCCCACTGCTGGTTATACAAGAGATACTACATGGCTGAGCCTTACTCATATGAAGAAGTAGCTCAGATTTCTATTTTTATTTGCTCAATAACTTTATTCATTTGTATCTTTCAAGCACTCATTTTAAATGTAAGAAAAGTTGATTTTCTTTTTATAAAATATGGGGACGATGCTTTAAGTTTTTGTACTTCTTTTTAAAAATGTTTGTCTTCTAAAGTACAATTAGCCTTACTGTAATTAGTGTGGCACAGTAATAAACATCAGTGGCAGGCCACTGGTTACAACGTGATTGTCATGCATTACAGCTTGGCATCAAAGATGTTAACCTTTCTTTCCATGGTTTGGATTAGTTTTTCTTTAGGATAATTTTGTAATTCTCTTCCATACTTACAGATGATGGCCCCAATTTGGCAAAAAATGAACGTGTGCTTGACTTTGGTTTGCTTGGTTTGTTTGAGATTACTCAGATGAGTAGTTTGACACCTGGGTAAGCACTTTCAGAATTGGGGCCATAGCATCTAATATTGTCATTTTCTCCATGATGTTTTGAGGAAGCTGAGACTTCATAATGATACAGCCACATCCTAGAGAATTTTTAAAAAATGAGACATAATGTTAATGATTAAAACAAATGTGCAGGCATCAGTGCAAAAAAAAATTGCTGGGACTAAAAATACCATATTAGCATTCATACCGTGTATTAAAAGGAGAGGAACAGACAGTGGGAGGATGAATGAGGGTGGGATTGTATGTGTTCCTCTAAATCTTAATAAGACAGATGAACCACTTTCTGAAGATGAAGAAATGTAAAGGAAAATGTTTTGCACTTAATTTCAGGTGTACAGCCAACATCGCTCCCTTTTGGTTTCTTTCTTTTTTTTTCTCCTCCTATTTTCTCCTCTCTGCTTAGGTGAAGCCAGGACTCTCTACATCACATTTGCAGTTGTTGTCATCTTTATACTGTACCTCCCAGACTGTTAATGCTACATAGATTTCACAGATATTTTTTTCCAGACAATCTCTAGTTGATGGATTATGACCTCATTGGTACATTGTAACCTTCTGATCAAATCTGTATGCAGGGACAAAACACTTTTTTGCTTTTCTAGAGAACTACCATGTGAAGATTGTTAAATCTTAGCATGTTAATTGCATCCTCCGTGGATGACATCAGCTTAATTGGTGGAATAGCTGGTACATCTCTAAGGGAGAAACATCAAGGGAAAGTTAAGTGATTTGAATTAATCTTTAGCATGATAGCTGAAGAGAACCTTGAAGGAACAGTAGAGATTTATGTTGATGTGTGTGTGTGTGTGTGTGTGTGTGTGTGTGTGTGTGTGTTTGTGCGCACGCGCGCACATGTATGTGTTTTGATTGCACTCATGGAAAGAAAGTGGTCCTAATCAAGGGATGAGAACCAGGATTAAGTAAGAATTACTGTGCAGTGCAACATTTTTTAATAAAACTGTTTGAAACGTAAAATCAGTATTAAATCATATGCAGTGATAATAATCTACATTGGATTGTGAAGGACATGCAAAGGGAATTTTAAGGAAAGTAGAAAATAATCTGGAAGGGTTTGTGGATGTTGGAATGAGTGACATTAGGATGGATTTCATAAAACTTCAGTAACTTTATTATAAACAATGTTTATGTGCACAGATTTCACTACGTTACTTGTAAAAATGGTTAAAAATACTTAAAGCACGGTCCCCAGAGAGGCTAAGAAAGTTTCCGGTTAAATTCTCTTACATATTCATTGAGATTTTCACTTTAAACTTAAATTGCTCTTAATTATTTTAATTTAACTTAAGATTCTGGGGGTGTGATAGTAATAAGAAAAGATAGAACTCTCAGGAAACATATAACTGTTTGCCAAAAAGTCAATACATAAAGAAACCCCAAAAATAATTTGTGAAAAAGGATGATGTTTATTAATTGCTAACTTTAACATTAGAGCTTTGATAAACTAATGTTCTTACTATTTTTTTAAATTAGAGTTCTCTGTCCCAGTGTTAAATGTACACAATTTTATACAGTGTGTGTAAGTGCAATATGTAAGCTTTTATGGAATCATGTTCAAAACTGAGATACAATAATATAACTAAAATAAAAGTGGCATTGTAATCCAAATATCCATTAACTTATGATTGGTAATTTCTAGGTCTAGAAAATAGACTTCTAGGCCTATTAGCTTTCATATAAAATAAACATATTAGATTCCTATGATAACTATATTTTTCTGCAGTAACTGGGATTCTCCCCTCTCCCATTAGCTGTTTAGGAAATTCACAAATGTTAAAGCATGAAGATTGCATTATGAGGGAAGGAAATAGGTTTTCCCCATCACATTTTTGTTCCTGGTTTCAGTGTAAATATAAGGAGAAAACATTACATGATTAATGGGCTAAAACCACTACATTTTCTGTTTCATGTAACCAGTTCTTAAATGCCAATAATGCATTTGTGATTGACTTTATTCATGAATGCTACCGGAAACTTTTAGGCCAAAATATAGTGTGCAGAGCTATTTTTTTAACCCAATGCATTGAAACTTCAACTATACCTAAAGAAGCAGCTATGTTATGGTTTTTAGTAATCTAGCTGCTTTTTATTGTAGCTTATTTCTAAATGTAAAAAAAAAGGGAAAAAGGAAAAGGATGTTGCCTCTTGCTTTGATGTGATTTTATTATAAGGGCTCTGATAATTAGGCACATAGAAGTTGGCTTGGAAACAGTGCTTAGTCTCACATGTAACCATTGTCTAGGGATGTCTGAGCTATTTTCAGATTTAGTAATAGCACAGTGTTGTCTTGTCTTTGATTGCAGTCTCTTTTGGCTCAGTTACTTGCACCACTGGAGTGTTCATTACCACTTAAGTGTTTTGGAACAACAAAGTGATGCAAGATGTGTAGATTAACAATAGAGGATAAATTGTGCCCTTGGTGTTAACAATGTGCCTTTTGTTATAAATGCCATGTTGTAGGGCATGCATTGTGGCCTCTTTAACCCTTTGAATACTAGATAGTGAGGATGAAATCTATTTTTAAATGCTCTACCTGTCTTAAAAACATCCTGTACTTTTTCAAGGCCTTAATAGATACCATAAGGCAATCATACTACTATGCTCAATAGAACACTCTATTCTTGTAGTAACTTCCATGTTGCGTAAAGGGGTTAAAGATGGCACTTCCTCATTGGTTGTACCTTAACATCAGACTGGTTTTTTTTAAATAAATTTTTGTTACGATAACACTAGAACGAAATCAACTGTATTTGTAAAAATTTACCTCAAACCATTTAATTTTATAGTGTGATTTAATCCCAGGGCATTTGGTATGAACCAAAGTGCATTCCTTTTATATGTGCCTGGCTCTAATGAAGGTGGCCAGGGATTTTTACAATTTGGGTGCAAGGCACTTAAGCCACTTTTAACTTGATAGGTGGTGTGGAGTTCTAAATGACTCCCGGAGAACGTTAACACACTTTAGGCATAAGTAGCATTGGGCAGTATTAGAATCTTTAAGAAGAGCGTGTATTATTTGCTACTCTCCATTTGGTAATATATATATTTTTTTCCATCAATGATGTTTCCAGTAAGTAGGAAAAGAACACTTTGTTCCATGTTGGTAAAGATTTTAATATTGCCCAACTTACTGCTCCGGTAGCATTTAAATAAAATATACATTTGTGAATTATTGTTTCTAGGGGCTTGTACATCTCTGCTACAAATTGTAATTAAAATCTCAGCTCAACTGCTACAACTGTCTAAGCAGTAGCTTGGGTTTTTATTGAGCAACGACTTAGACACGTGACTGTAATATGCTGCAACTGTGTGTACTGAAAACGTGAAAAACGATTGAATGTTGACTGTGTATATATGTATGTATAATTTTCTGTGAGATGCTGCTGTCGCCACTTAACATTAAAGATGTTGTAGTGGATTTTAATCCTAGTGGCCAGTTTTATGATACTGTATGTATTGTACAGCTGATGACAGGAGTAAGACTGTTTTAGTGAATATTTGTTACATTTTGTTGTTGTGGCCAGAGATCATTTCAGAATAAAACTTTATGTCCTACTTTACTTCTTTCCACTGCAGTTTGGATTTTGTTTGATCATACAGGTCCCTCAGATCATTGGCATTTCTTAACTAGGTAAAGCCTGATGGTATACACCTTGAAGTTAATAACCAAGCTCCTTGTACTGTAACCAGGAATGCAGATGCTTAGTGAGATCTATATACAGTATATACGTATTGATGGATGCAGCCTGTTTGGTTCATTTATGTTTAGACAATATCTAAAGGACAGGACAGGTCCATCAATAGCTGTTAAGAGTCAGGGATGTATCCTCTAACCTCCCCAAATCAATGATAGTTGATGGCAGAGAGGGTATAACAGGGCTTGGTTTACATTAGATATGCCCTGTACTTATTCTTCTTCTTCGGCAGTCCCTCACAGTCAAGGATGAATGCCTTCCATGACTGTGTTATCTGTGTGTCCAAAGATGGCTGATGAGGAGGACTTAGCCATCTCCTTTATCCCAATAAAGCACCGCCTCCTTGCCATGGTTGGAGACAGGATACTAGTCTAAATGGACCTTTGGTCTGACTCAGTATGTCTTTTGTATTCTTACTGAAACCTTTGAATGTTGCTCAAATGTTTCTTGGCCTGAGTTTTCTAATGTTCATCTTAGGTACCAGGGCTTAATTTTTCTTTATTCTTTTAAACATCAAGTTGTTGCTACACTTCGAAGGAAACAGGTCTTCAGTAAGAGTTTTGTCTATATAAGGAAGACAGAATTTAGTTTTCAGTTTCTTTTAAAATTTAAAATAATCATACATTTCTATTGTCAAAAATCTTTTATTGAAATCAAGCCTTGTACTATCTTTTCATCCAAACTTCTGTAAAATAAATGAGATTCCTAACTGAGGGAACTGGTCAACATGACAACCACAGCAATATTGATACTTGCTCTCCAGTATTTGGCAGAGTGACAGGTAAACAGACCATATTGTCAGTATTAAATAGGTTCATTGAACTAAATTCTGCTTGCAGTAAAGTTGGAATAAGTCCAGAATAACTTCATTATTCAATACCAGATTCTGTGGGTCCCAATTATATTTTATTGGCTAAATTTTCCCAGTTATGCCAGTGAAATCTAGAGGATCTTCCCTGAAGAATCACACTTCACAGTGTTCTTTTTTCAACACGGATGGGGAATTTCTGCAACAGATTTATGTAGTTTCTTCAGGAAGGCCCTGCATTCTTAGATATGTGTGTACTGATGATAAACCAAGTATGCGTTCCCACATCTTTAGCTAACTATCCTAAGAGTGAAAATAAATATTTGTAAATAAAAACCAGACGTGTCTATCATATTTTCTGAGTTCAAGACAGATCTTGAATAAGGATCTGTTACGCTGTATAAGGATAACCTCTCTGTGGCTACTCCTTTCTTTGCAGTATTTCTCTTGGCCAGATAATCATGGTGTTCTATCATGACCGAGAGCTGGAGAATTAGTGATCCAAATAAAGAATATGAAGAGCATAAATATTTACAATCCGATACAGAATAATATTCCTCAGTGGCACTGCTTCGTTCATTTTAAATCCCTTTCAGGCTTTCATTTTTAAGACCTTTTTTCCATATAGAGTTGTTGCTTATCATATCTGAAAACATGAGCAGGCAAGCTTCTGATCTGTTGAGGCAGCTGTGGGTGCAAGGCACTTAAGCCACTTTCTATGAGAAAGGATTGGATGTGCAAAAACCAGAGAATTAACAAGAAGTTTGAGGTAAGTGTTTCCTAGAGTGAGGAATGTGATATAACAAATTATTTTGGTTTCACTGAAGGATCGAGTAAGATTACAATATGGTACTGAGAAAGGAGTCACTTAAAAGTTATTTAAAGTGTTTGAAAACTATTTAGGACTAATTTAGTATAGTCTAAAACTGTCTTTAAAATCAGTGTCACTCTTCTCTTTTGAAGCTTGTCATTTTAAACTCTTTGCTAATTAAAAGATAGCTTTCAACCATGATTTTTATGCCAAACTCTTATAGCATTGTTACAATTTTGCTTTAAAGATGTAATTGCTATTCAAGTAATGGGAAGAAAAGGAAAAGATTTGTTCTTTAGTTTCAAGTACTGTATAACCATGACATCAAATGATAGGAAAGAAAAAAGAAGAGCTAGTGGATTTGGATTCTATTGCCAGCTCTGTCAAAGACTTTCCTCTTGCTCTGGAAAATCCACTACTCAGTATATTTGAAAGCTGATTTTGTTAATCAGCTGAGAGAAGCTTGTAGTGTTGAGAACTTCCTCTATTTGATCACTAAAATGGCTCCTTAATGGTTAATGCCCAAGCCTAAGAATACAAGCTGAATCTATCAACTTCTGCTTTCCGAGAAGAAATAATGTTCTAAGGCCAGGCTGAATTCTAAAGCTTATGTCCAGAGGAGTTTTTAAGAGCCAACTATATGCCTTGGCATCCTGATAAAATGGGTCATTTACAATACAGAAAACAAGATGACTTGATTTTTGGCAAACCCTCTTTACAGCCTCCAGAAGTTAAGATGTATTCACAGATATCTCTGTAGAGACATCACAGATCGTCCATGAGTACAAGATGGAACATGGAGTGCTCTAGACTAGAATGGGCATAAATGCCGATGCTTCTTGCCCAACAGCAAGAGTTTCTCTATGTATGTGCTATGAGCAATTCAGTCTGCCTCAGGATGCAAATGGAGGTTTTATATGAAAAAAATACAGGGTTGCAATAAGGAAAATTCTATTTATATACCAAGTAGCAGAGTGGTTAGTGATTCGGATTGGGATTCATGAACTCCTAAGATTTGTTATCCCTACTGGCAACTGATTTAGACCCTGATTCTGCAGGCTCCTCTGCATTGCTACAACTGCACATTTAGTGCTTTCACTGGGTTTCTCCGTTGGGACAGGTGTCCATCTGCACAGAGCAACTGCAAGTTAAATAGTGTGAGGACCTGATCCCATGAAGAATTCAGTATGTGCCTAAATTTATGCACTGTCAGTAGTTCCTTTAGGCTTAAAAAAGACTCCTCACAGCATGTGGAATTAATCAATTAATGACTCAAACCTTAGCCATGCGGCCTTTGGCAAGTCACTTATGCCAACGCTTTCTGACTTAGGTGCCTAATTTTATATACTTAAATAAGTGATCTAGTTTTCACACCCACTGGTTGCATTCACTGTGGCATGCATGGAGGTTCCTATCTTTGCACACACATTTGAAATATTGACCCTAATTTCTCTGTCACTTGTTTCTCTATCTGTAAAATGGGCTTACTATTTACCTATAGATGAGTAGCTAGAATTAATAGAACTCTGAAGTTATACATTGCTATCATAGTAGCAAGCAATCACAGGAATGGCAGGATTAGTATCAATCACTTGTTTATGTTCTCAGTTAAGTCCCTTTTTGTGATTTGAAATAATCCTTTCTGGTTGGGATGTAGCTATTCTGTGCATAGTCTTCAAATATGGCAGGACCTGAAGAATTAATTTTCCTGCAGTACAGTTTTTTTTACTGTTGCCACCAGTGGAAGAACACTCTTAGAATACAAGATAATACCAGGAGCTGGTTTTATACAAGGTGGCTTATGCTGTTCTGCAACCCTCAGCATAGTAGACATATAGTGAGTTTGGAGGCCAAAGGAACAAGGCTTGATGGCATAGATAGGGACTGTAATGCATAGTGCTGTGGGGATTTGCAGCAACTTTTCCACCCATAAAAACAGCTGCAGACAGGCTGACTTTATCTTAGATCCCAGGCATGACTGAAGTTATGTCTGTAATCCTATTGAAAGTTGTTCCTAGGCTTGTCTTTAAATCAAGCCTGCTGACCATCTATATTACAAATCCCTTAGTTCCCCCAACAACAGTCCATCCCACCTCCAGTAGCTCTTCCCAGCATTGGACTTCAAGGTTGAGCTTCATCCTAGCCAAGCACTTGCTCCCTTGAGATGTGTTCAATACTCTCACAAGCACTGTTTGGCATAGCACAGGTCTCCCTCTGACTTTTTCTTCCCCCTGCTCTTTTCCCCCTCCCTTCGCTGCTTTTCCTTTTGTCTTGCTTATCTCTATCTATTTACATTTTCACTGACATCCCTCCACACTTTTAGCTTCTCTCATTCTTTGGAGTCTCAGACCAGCAGAGATGCCATATGCCTGGCAAACGGTGACTGTGCCCAAAAGCTTACTAAGAACTTTTTTCCAACTTCTCAGTTGGTCTAATAAAAGATATCACATCTACCCAAAGAACTCTACCCCTGGCACTTTTGCACCCTGCATCCTGTCTATCCTGCACATAATTAGAGTCAAACCTATAAGAAGAGGCAAGTAATGTGTGATCCTTACAAAGGCTTCAGTTGAGCTTCTTGTTCTTGGTCTGCCCATATATTCTTACTCTGACTGTTTTAATCCCAGTAGCAGCCAAAATCAGGAACGTAGCAAAAAAATCTCAGCCCAAGTGGGATTTTGTGGGGGGTAGGAGTGGGGAAGGGGTTCATTTTAAAGTAATGCTTTCCCTTTCTCCTAATGCAGTGTTCCATTTTTTTTCCCCCAATCTAGGCATTTCAGGTAAAACAAGATCCACACTTGCACAATGGAAAGGCTATATTCTGAGTGACTAAATGATTTATAATTAGGAATTAACTAACATCAATGTTCTTCACACATTAGCTGAGAATTGCTTGCAGCTAATAAATCTGGGCAGAGTTGTCAGAAAGGAATGCTCGTGTGTGTTCACGGTTCCGGAGGGCAGATGCTTTGCAAGCCAGCGTTCCTTTTTCCCCCAGATCCTGACCGAGTCCACCACATTCACCAGGTGAGTGAATGGCTTTCATTCTGAAGACGTGTAATAAAATACTTGCCAGTTTATTTTTATAATCAGTGTTTGGGAAGCGGTTGCTTTGATGGCATTTACAGAGCTTGTGCTGGGGTGTGTGCACTCCGTGCTTCACAAGACCCCAGACAGAGGCCCTGCTCCTTTCTGTTGAAAAGGAAGCTTCCCCAGTGCCCCCTGCTCAAGGCAAAGTTTATCAAAAGTGATCAAAAGTGGGGAGAGCACAAATTATTTCTCTTCTTGTATAGACTGGGTTCTGTGCACCTGGGGTGTTCTGACCAGGGAAAAGCCAATAACATGCTGTAGTCAAGTCAAAGCAGATGACTGAGAGTTAAGCCTATAATCTTTATTTTGGCTTCCCAGGGCTGAAGTAGTAGGTCTGCCTGCGTTTGGCAGTGGATTCTCTCCTGCAGCCTAAGGCTTAGCTTTGACTCTCTGAAAGTCAAACCAGCGTTCCCCGACGGCAGGCCCACTGTGCATGCGCATAGTTTAAAAGGGCCCGCAAAACGGGGAAAAAAAACAAACAAACAAACAAAAACCACACTCAGGTAGGCTCTGGAGTGGTAAGAGATGCACGGGTGAAGCCCGCTGCGCCCCCGCTCCCCCGAAGCCCCCCAGCAGCTGGGCTGGGTCAAGCCCCCGCCCAGGCCCCTACTTGGCCCAGCCCCCCAGGGAGCCCCGCGACCAGGCTGCGTAAACAGGCGCTTGAG
>NW_017728931.1:80971042-80972076 GCF_001723895.1 Crocodylus porosus | reverse complement strand
GCCAGCGGAGGTGGTTCAAGCACCTACATTGAACACCTTCAAGAGTAAATTGGATGCTTATCTTGCTGGGATCCTATGACCCCAGATGACTTCATGCCCTTTGGGCGTGGAGCTGGACTCGATGATCTTCTGAGGTCCCTTCCAGCCCTAATGTCTATGAAATCTATGAAAGTGGGCCTAAGCAGAAAGATTCTGCACAGACAGGTATGTGCTATAAACTGGCTGTATTTTATTTCTCTCTTTGTTGTGTTGACTGCTGCAATCCAGGTGTGCTCTTGTACAGGGACTTTAGTATTGGCAAACAGTTTTACCCATAATTACTATTGCCAACCTTGAGTGTTCAAAAAATCATGACTCAGGCCTCTTAACATCTTAACATTTTATTAATGATAAATCTAATATGCGTTTGATATGTCCTCAGGGTTTTCCATTTTTATGTTTATCCAACTGTTTTTCACAACCATGAGGGGTAGAAACTTCTTTGAAATATAGGACTGAAAGGGACTTTCTGAATTATTTGGTGCAGTTCCTGCTATCACAAGTACTATGTCATACAATCCTTTAAAGAAACTGATCAAGTTCCATCTTCAGACCAATTAGCTTTTTTGCCCTCACAAGTCTCAATGAAGGCAGTTCTAAAACTTCACTCCTCTGATAGTTAGACGTCTTCTGATTTCCAGCTTAATTGATTCATGGCCATCTAATGCCCATTTGTTCTTCTGTCAGCACTGTCTTTTAGGTTAAATATTTTTAATTTCGCTGGTGTTCACCCTGGGCTTATTTCATAGATTTCATAGACATTTGGGCTGGAAGGGAGCCCGGAGGATCATCGAGTCCAGCCCCTGACCCCAGGGGCAGGAAATCAGCAGGGATCATAGGATCCCAGCAAGATAAGCATCCAAATGTGTTTTGAAGGTGTTCCAAGTGGGTGCTTGAACCGCCTCAAGTGGCAGTCTGTTCCAAACCTTGGGGGCTCAGACAGTGAAGTTCTTTCTTATGTCCAGCCTGAATCAGTCACAGTGGAGTTTGTGACC
>NW_017728931.1:80955225-80970722 GCF_001723895.1 Crocodylus porosus | reverse complement strand
CCATGACCCCCAAGTCCCTTTCATCTGTAGTGCTAGCCAGCGTTGCACTACCGAGCCTATAAGCATGGTGTAGGTTTTTTCTCCCAAGGTGGAGACCCTTGCATTTTTTGGTGTTGAACACCATCAGGTTCTTGTCCACCCATTTCATGAGTCTGTCCAGATCTGCCTGGATCACCCTCCTGTCCTCAGGTATGGATGCTTTACCCCAGAGTTTGGTGTCATCGGTGAACTTGGCTAGTCTGCTTCTGACACCAATGTCTACATCATTGATGAAGATGTTAAATAGTATAGGCCCTAGGACAGAGCCTTGTGGGATCCCACTGGTCACAGTGCACCAAGACGACTGGCTCCTGTTGACCACCACCCTCTGGGTCCTACCGCAGAGCCAGTTCCCCAGGCAGTGGAGCGTGGTGAGGTCAAGGCCGCAGTTAGACAGTTTAACTAAGAGGTGATCATGGGATACCAGATCGAAGGCTTTTTTAAAGCCAAGGTATACAACGTCGATTTCTTCCCCCTTGTCCAGGTGATAGGTCACCTGGTCATAAAAGGAAATGAGATTGGTCAAGCAAGACCTACCTGCAACAAACCCATGCTGGGTATCCCTCAGGATATTGCCTTCAGCTAGTCTGTTAAGGATGGCCTCCTTGATGATCTTTTCCAAGACTTTCCCCAGGATTGGGTCAGGCTGATGGGCTGTAGTTTGCCGGATCTACTTTCATTTCCTTTCTTGAAGACAGGCACCATATTGGCACTCTTCCAGTCTTTGGGCACTTCACCACAGCACCAAGAACTCTAAAAAATCCATGCCAGGGGCTGGGCTACGATGCTCGCCAGCTCCCTGAGTACCCTGGGGTGTAACATATCAGGGCCGGCTGACTTGAAGGTATCCAGCCCGTCGAGGTGTTCCTTCACAAGGTCAGCTTTGATGGAGGGCAAGGAATCTCCCTCACTTGGGCCTCCCTGTCCTGTAGTGGGCAGGGCCGTCCCATGGGGCTGATAAAAAACTGATGCAAAGTACACAGTTAGCAAGTTTGCTTTTTCCTGGGCGCCAGTTGTCAGTTCCCCATCTGGTTTAGCAGGGGTCCAATGTTGCCCTTGCTTTTCCTCTAGCTCCCCACATATCTAAAAAAGGGACTTTTTATTTTCCTTGCTATTTGTAGCTAGCTGGAGTTCCACCACAGCTTTGGCTTTCCTGATTTGCTCTCTGCCAGTCTGGAGTTCATTGCTGCAGGGTGCACAACTGCACATGCCCCCAGAATTCCAGCACATTGAACCAGGGTAGAAAAGCCTCAGCTAGCAGGGGACCCAGGGGCTCAGCCTGTCAGCCCACAATTGCTACCCTGGCTTGGCATGCTGCAGAGGGGCTAGCTGTGGCATGAGGATGCTTTAGCACAGGGCTAGCCAGCAGGCAGACACTTCACGGAAGCACCCTTGTGCCCCAGCCAGCCCAGACAGCATGTTTATTGTGCAGCTAAGTAGCCAACAGCACAGCAAATGTCTCATGCAGAAGCACCCTCTGTGATGTATTTATAGGGAGCAATCAGATCCACTCTCATCCTCCATTTTATTAAGCTGAATAAGACAAACTCTTGTAGTCTCTATCAGTAAAATAGGCTCCCCAGTCTCCTAATCCTCAGGGATCCGGATTTTCCATTTGCCAAGCAGTAAAATCTGGATTTTCTCATTTTAAGGAGAAAAACCCAGATTTTATCCTTTAAAGGAGAAAAATGCAGGAAACAGTGGGTTGCCCCTTGCAGGCTGGCAGAGTTTTAGCTTCAAAGGGTTTGGAGGGAGTGAGAGAAGGGTGGTGAGGTAGGGGGAGCCACTAACCTAAAAGACAATGCTGACAGAAGAACAAATGGGCAATAGATAGCCATGAATAAATTAGGCATGTACACATGCACATTGTGGCCGGCAGCCTGGAGAGCAGCTCCTGCAGGTAAGCTTGGAGTAGCGGGTAGGGGAAATTGAGGCCCTCATAGTGAGAAAGGGAAAGAATTGAGCAGGGCTGGGGCTGGGGTTGCTGCCCAGCCCAGGCAGTGCATGGGGCTTGGGGTCCTGGGGCTGGAGTGCATGGCTGCAGGGCCCAGGCGGGGAGTGGGACAGATCTGTGGGTGGCTTGTCTGGGGGATGGGGAGGGGTCTCGCTCCCTGTTGCTGCTTACACTCCCGGGAGGGGGGCAGGGGAGCATGTGCCTCCCAGATTTGTGCTGGGGAGGGGAGCAGGGGGCTGTGGTTGGGGAAGGAGGGGAACTAGTAGGGTCAGGGGGTTGTGGTTGAGGAGTGATGGGCACCAGCGGGGCTGGGGGCTTGCGGGTCAGGAATGAGAGGCAATGGCATAGGCAGGGCACTAGCATATCAGGGCTGCTCAATGCCAAGGTGAGGGTTAGACAACTGCAGCTGGACCCACGTCCTAGTGGGTGAAGGGGACAGAGGGAGCTCTGATTTTCCATGATAAAAACCCCAAAATCAAAAACCAGAAATTCTAGGTATTTTGAATGTATTTTATTATAGCTTCCAAATTGCTTTAAAATTGTAAATCTTTCAATAAAACATTGTATTCAACTGATACCTATTTATATAGTGGCGTTTCATTTTAACCACAGAAAACCGTGGATATCAGAAGTTTTAGTCGGAGAATCCACAATTTTTAAACACAGAAAACCAGGATCCCTGCTGATCATCCTAATAGCCCTGCTAGCCTGATTAATGGCACCTCTTCTAGTCTTTCTCTAACATGGGTGACCAGAATCCTACACAGTATTCCAGATAAACTCTCACTAGGGCTATGTACAACAGTCTTAATAATTTCCTGTCCCTCTATTAGAAAATATCATGCTTGATGCATCCTAAGATCACATATACCTTTTCCACAGTTGCTTCAGAGGTGGTTCGTAGTTACTTTGTGATCAACTCATGTGCCCAGATCGTTCTTGTTATTAGTTTCTAAATGCATGCGTGACCTCATACTTTGCACTCTTTCATCTCATTTTATTTCCTACAAGAAATTAAAACTCAGACTCAAGCATCACCATCTGTGATGAGACGAGAAAATAACAGAGAATTGCCAAAGGTATTCATGCTACTTTCTCCAATACAATGGAGTTCTAATCAACCTGGAAGCCTTGAGGCATTGCAGTTACATGGGTAAATAACAGAAGCATATCCGATACAGTGTTGCCAGCTCTAATGATTTTTATCAGTTTTGAGAGAGATAGATAGATAGTATCCTTTTTGATGTCCCAGCTCCTAGAATTTTATTACTATGCAAGAAGCTCTCCCTTTTCAATGAACACAAAGTTTCTATTCCTCACAGCTACATATAAAAATTTGAAAAGAGAAGGCTATAATTATAAACTACAACGCCAGAAAGCAATTTGTGAGGCAGCATGTATAGAAAAACTGAATCTCATGATTGTCAGGGTCCAAACTGTGGATTATTTTTGCTTTTTTTATGAGTGTTTGGCATTGGCAATATTGTCACCTGCATGCACAATGTGGAGTTTAGAGCAAGTAGCTTCTTCTGATTTTTCTGAGGGTCAACCTGCTTGGTCTCATTCAAATGTGGAAAACAGAGTGTGGGGGTGAATTTATTTAATGATTCCAAGGGACTAAGAGCCATGCAAAGCTTCACCATGACTATTTATTTCACAGTTCATGGGAAAGTGTGAAACAAAGCGCTCTTCTCGGTCGATTCGCACTCGTAGACCTCTGAAGAAAAGGTTATTCAGCAAGGGGCTTGGTGTGTTGACATATGAAATGCAATAGCTCTTTAATCTATGATTTCAGTCAAGGATTTGAAACTACCTCTCGACAAGTGAGATTTCAAATTGAACCCATGATCCCCACAATCTATATTTAAAAATGTGGGCAACTCTTCACAAACCAAATCATGCATTTTCTTCCTGGTGGCCAAGCAAGGGTTGTAACTGTCAGGTTCCACTAATTGTCTTTTTTTTGGTTCTGTTTTACAGCAAATCTCTATAAGTGAAGGCACTTGATTTTGAATTCTCCACACATGGTTCTTAAACATTACAACCCCCCTCCCCCCGACCTACAATGCTAATGGAGAAGAAAAAATGAATCTGTGGGAGGAGGGTGAATGTGTTATGCCCAGAGTTGCTTTAAAACTGGGAGAAACATTTCATGCACATTCTGAAAGTTTCTGATTTGGAAAGTTTCTTATTTTTTAAGGGGGCATGTGCCTCTCCCCTCCCGCCCCCCTGCTTTTCTATGTTGCTATTAGAAAAAGGGCAGCAGCAAACTAGCTAACCTAGTTAGCATGTTTTTCAATTTAAATGTTAAAATGAAAGTAATTCAAAAGATTTTCCCATGAGCTTTCAATTTCACAAAAAAGTATTTTTTTCAGTGAGAAAATGTTCACTTGTAGCAGTTGAATTAGTTCACTTAATATAGTACAAGTTTAACCAGCTCACATACTTCAAGTGCATGCTTATTTTCATATATTAGTATTCTCAATGGATTCATGAAGGTATTCCAAAATATCCTTCTTTTTTTTTTTCTTTTTTGCAGGATTGGGGCATAAGGGTAGATGAAAAGGGAAACTGTTATGGTACAGTTGTGTGAAATTCTTTGGTTTTTGTAGGAGACTGTTTATAGGATTTATATTTGGTACAGTATTTCAAAATGCTACAATTTCAATCTGTTTTTTTATTATTGCCTTTATTTTTAGGCTTTGGAAGGTATCAGGAGAAAAAGAACCATCAAAGCAACAACTTAGTTAACTGGTGATGGAGTCTATAAACACCACAGCAGGGCAACTAGGAGTCTACAATAACCAAGGTCTTCCAGCTAACCAGTCAAGAGATAATAGTCAAGAGTCAACCTACAATAGAAGGAAGGCTTGGGTCATCTAAAGAGACCTGTGAAGAACTGGCATGACCACAGGCAGCCACTGTGAGAGAGGTGATTAGACCTGCAGAGAGTATGGAAAGAACTGGACTAAAGCCATGTAGGACAGGAAGTAAACTGGGGGATATAGGTAAGAATGAAGCTGCCATGAAAACTTGTCCTTGTGGTTCTGAAGTGGGACTCGGTGGAGTGCCAGTGTCTCAGGGCCCCTTATACCCACTAACCAGTGAAGAGGATTTAAATGGCTGTCTCTTTGGGAGTTAGACATGATAGCAAAGGGACCTTTAACCTTCACAGCCTGGTAGACTGATATTAGACTGAAAGTGAAACTGACCTTGACCAACCCCAGAAGAGGAGGACCAAGTACTTTTAACAGACATGAACAAGAGAGGTATGTCACTGTGAAGAGGTTTCAGTGATACAAGCTTTATTCCAAAGTCCTGTGTGAAATATTTAATTGTTCAATGCTTTAATATCTTGGAGAATTTTTACAAAGTTAAAAGGAAACAGATCCATGCATTTGAAATAATAAACAGTTTTCCTTCTGATACACCTTTTCTGCTACGTTTCTAGTATTGTCTAGGACGGGGTGGCCAACCTGCCACAAATGGCACAGGCAGGCTCTGTGTGGGCAGATCATGGAGGGGGCAGGCAGCAGACTGGGTAAGGAGCACAAAGAGGGAGCAGAAAACAGCAGCAGATTGGGCAGGGGAAAGGGATGGGAGTGGCATCTAGGGAGGGTGCAGGGCTTAATTTATGGCACACCTGCCAAAAAGATCCCCCCCCCCCCCCATTGATCTAGAACATAATAAAAAAGGTAAGACCAGATAATAGGTTGATTATCTGGAAAATAAGACTAGAGCACACAATAATAGATAAATACTTACACATACCTATTACTTTGTATTTATTTAAGAGGTTAGCAAGCTTACCATGGTTTTGTCCTACCTAGGATGTTATTTGGATAAAGCCAAGCAAAGATCATGTGTTGATGGCTACGCAACTGGTAAAATGCCATGGTTATTATTAGATATGCTTTAGTGTGCAAAGGATTTTGTTTCTGGCATTTACATTTGTTCATCCAAATCCATACAAGTAGCAGAAGCTGTCTGTTTTTCACTGCTTTCCTTACCCAACAGGGTGATTTACAAATAATAGCCAACCCAACCTTACCCTCAAAACAGACCAGGGAATGAAACCGTAAGATGATCATCTTGATGATAGAGGAGAACTGGTAGGCTTGTGTGTGCTGAATGGTGTGAAAACCAAAGGTAAAGAAGGGACATGTTTTGATTACTGGCAGCTGCTGTCCAGCCGGTGAAACTCAGTAATTGCCTGTGACAGGCAGAAACCATAGAAGATACAAGTGAAACTCCTTGGGGAGTTGAATATATAAATAATTCATTAAAATGCATTTTATAGTAGGGGTCAAAAGAAACTGAAGACAGCTTAAGCATTACCTCTAAAGGAGAAACTACTTTGGAGAAGCCATGTGGATAGGAAACAAAAGCAAAATGAAAAGCAAATGGAAAGGCAGTAAGCAGGTTAAGGGAATAGAGAAACAAGAAATAATGATGAAAAATGCAAATTTTCTTTGAAAACCTGAGAATTAATGATGGTGGATAATGGCCATAATAAGAGTAAGTATACTACTGCAGTGAGTTGCTCTATTTTAAAAATGACTGGATTTGGATAAAATTTCCTGACACTGTATTTCTGTTGGAACCTGTCAGTTGCTCAAAAGTAAAATGTTCCATGGGAACAGATCAAATTTGATTATATTTCTTTTTGAAACCAACATGAAGCATTCTGATATCTAAAACACTTCCCTTTGACAGCATCAGACTATGCCATTCCAACTTTCCATTTTGAAATGAGACGCTTCAAAAATTTTGCTTCTACTTTTTTTATCTTACAAAACGAATAACTAGAAACACTTTCATTTCACTCAAAACATTTTTTGGCTATTTCATGGAAAATGTTGAAATGAACTACTTTGTTTTGATTTGGAGCAAAATCTGCAAAAGGTCAGAGTGCTATTCAAAGTGGCAATTCCTAGTTTTGACCAGCTCTTATATGATATTGTACAAATCTAATTGTAATTCAAAATGTATAGTATGAATCTATAGTCATAAAATGTTGCAAGTGCCTCCCCAATAATCAGTTTTGTTCACTTTGTTCATAGTTTGGAGTTGACTTACCTCCCCAGATACCTTTGTTTAAAATCAATCAATAAAATATGGCTTGACTAATTCTGTGCGAAGAACAGAAACTGTAGTGTGGGATTTCCTCATGACTCTCAGGAAAACTGCTAGCTCATGAACTCTACATCTGATGTCTGACAAAGGCATCTCTTTGCTGACTGTTCTGTGTTGCTTATTCACGCTCATCATTACCCAGCCACATTCAGAGGCTCTCCTAGACCTGAATTTTCTCTTCCTTTTTATCAGTGTTACAGTGTTGTTCTAAAAATGTTTTCAGACTAACACTTAGTTGCAATGAAATCCAAGCGTGAGCCAGTATTCTTAACTCCTCGTTTCTAGGGCTCAACGTTATCAGCTGAACGGAGATCTTTTGTCCTAGTTCTACTCATTGTGTTCTGATACATAAGAAGTGTTTCTTTATCTATCAGAAAATTATTCTGCTGCTATGTGGGATTAGATTTTGTGTTTGGCAGTTTCAAATACAAAATACTATCATGATTTTTTTTTTACTTTGTCAGGATAAGTGCTTTCAACATCTTTCAGGAAAGGCTGGCTTAGAAATGTTGGTTTATTATTCCTTGAAAATATCATGCAGCCTGTTTACTGTCCATGAGTTTCCATTTAGGCTCATATTTTCAAAGGTGGCCTCTAATTTTGGTACCTAAATTTAGACACCTAGGGATGGATTTCCAGAGATGCTGGCTGCCCATGAGTCTAACTTGTGTCGACTTTTAATTCCCAAGCATATCTTCACATAGGTGGTTTACTTCTCAGACCTTATTTTATGCTTACGCAAATTCTTATTTCTTTATTTTCAATCGACTGTTGACTTGCTGGTACAAAACATATTTTCCATGAGGTAAGATTTAATAATGTCTAAAACTGGGGAAAGGAAACATTTTTCTGAAACTGGCAGTGACTTGGAGGCAGATCTCTCTCTCTCTCACTCATGCTTTTACTTGTTTTCAAGAAAAATATAGCTATACCTGTTCATATAATCAAATACTACAATGAGTATAACCCACCCCCCCCAGTATTATACTTGATACTGGGCATACAAGAATACAACAGATTATGGATGTTGCACTACATTTCCGTAGTAAAATTAAAAAAAAAAAATAGGGGAAGTATCATCCCTTGTGCAGAAAACTCATGGTAGCTTTACTGTTTTGAGGCAGGGAGGGCCTCTCTGTAGCTGAACTGGAAGTAACTATGGTCCCAGGAAGGTGGCTAAATTTCATTGTATGCCATCATTTTAATATAATAAAGGCCTTAGTTCGTCGTCCCTCTGTCAGTAATGCTCTTGGAGCACTCTGATTGGTTACCGAAACATGTGCAGCCATGACGGCAGGAAAGGAGGGGACAGAGCGGGGTACTGGCGGAGGGAGATGGAGGGAACGGCAGGGCAAGTTTCCTCCCCCCAGCTCCTGGGAGGTGGTGGCGGTGTAGCAGGGGGTAGAGTTAGCAAGCTTTGCTGTCCCTCCTCCCCACCCGGTCATTCTTGATGGGCAATTCACTAGTATTTATATAAGGGTCTTACTGATATCCCCACAGCCATTTTTCTGTGCAGTCTAGTGAAGATCGTAAAAAAAGAGTCTTCTTGGTGCCTGGGTTGAGTGGAGTTGGAGAGAATAATCAAAAAATGCAGTGCCATGCACAGGGAGTTTTTAAACTCGCAGAAGCCAGTGGACTTGGCATGTCTGCAGGGGAATTTTAACTAAGTGGGCTTACAGCTCTTCTTAAACAGGAACTTTTGGTCCTTGATCAGATAACAAATTGAAGTGTGATGAACTGCTTTATATGCAGAAGCTAACTGTGGTGTATAGAAAAATGATGTGCTTGTAGTAATGCATCAAATTACAAAAGTGAGTAAAAGGACATCCCAGTGAAGGATGCTATAAATACTTAGAGGAATAATGGTGCTCAGAACATCAAGACGATTGTGGGGTTAATAATACCTCTCATTGACTCAACAGCAAACAAGTTAATCATTAGAAAGGTTGAAAAAACACAAGAGGGATTTTAAGGGTTTCAAAAGACACAAAACACAGCTCTTCCATGGCAGCTGTATTATAACTCCAGAGCCAAAAGAAAAACAATCACATTATAAATAAATTCTTTGTGACACATGATCAGACTGTTTATCTGCTGTGTTTTGGACTCTGTCCAGAAGGCATCTATAGTTAAACCAGCCAACCAACCCCTTTCCTTTTTGCTACTTGAAAAATCACTCTATTTAAAATACCACAGATAATACATTGCAATAAGCTGTGGATGCCTCTTTCATGGAAATCCACTCAAAAGAATGAGGAAGTCAGCAATAGCTTCATGTGAAAATCTTTGAGAAAAAGATATTCCACCTGCCTTTATTTCTGCATGCCATAAACTATGCACTTGGAAATTCTGGCATTCCTGAAGAGGACTGTATTTGGTTGAGTGAACAAGTTACAGAATGTTAGAAACGAAACGCTGATGCACACCATTTGCTGTGGAAATACCAATGGGGCTCTTTCTACAGGTTGTCTTGTGCAACAAACACAGTGCTGATAGGTATTTTGGCAGGTCCACTTGACAAAAAAGGAACATTTCCACTCTGTCAGAAATTGCAGTTAATTGGCTTAAAAGGGAGAAGGGTAGAATCATAATGAATGAAAGGTTGAAGGCCGCAGGCATTCTAGCTGAGAAACTCTTTGAAATGCATGTAGTTTCTTCCCAGTATTTCCAACTGGGACTTAGCTTGTTGTCAGTTATATTTTAACCATAGCCTGGGCTTGAGCTACGTATTGGGTTTTGCTTTGTGTTTTAAACCGATCTCACATTTTATACCTGCAGCTGATTGAAGGTGGAGGTGAGGAAATGGACTAAACTAACTGCAGGCATGAATGGTATTGCCAAATTCCTTCTTTTGCGGGTGCACCATTGAACCTGGTAGAGGCAGTGGTGATCAGTGTTGAGTACCTTTAATGTTCTGACCCTAAACATTCAAAGCTAAATTTTTCCTCCAGATTTCATTCGTCCACAGTTATATTAGAGGCCAATCCTAAAACCTAACCTCTAAAAGTATGGCTACAATACATAGAAGCATCCTTTCTTTTCAAGATCACAAAAGTCATATTTAAAATAATATAGATATACGAGCAGCACTTAACTTTGCAATACAATTAATTAAATATGTATCTAATAAACACTGAATGCTTTTTCAGATAGGACTTGCTACCTTGCAGGTCATTTAACCTTTCAGTGTTTCAGTAGAAAAATATTAGCAAACCACCTCAACCTTACAGAAGTTATTGGTATGGCTGAAGTAAAATGTCTTTGAAGCAAGGCATTAGAATAGCCTAGAATCCAGATAAGAAAATACTTATCACAAGCCTAACACCCTTCATGAATAAACCCTTCATGGCTCTCTGCTTTTCCTGCCAATGTAGTTAAATAGAAAAATGTCAGCATTCCCACCTTTTTCTACGTGGTTATCCAGTCAACCCATTGCCCTGTAATATCTGTACACTACTTGAGAGCAATTTCACTTCTCTAATGGTCTTGCAGAGCAGGCTTTTTTTATGTCTTTTCTATAAGACCATACTAAAAAGGAATATTCATTCTGATTTTTGTGTGTGAGGACATGCCAATCGTTCTAAGGAGCATTCAATGCTTCAGTAATTTTTATAGGTGCTGCTTTTTCACATGTATTTGCCAAGTTTGGTTAACATCCCTTTTCATTATTTGTGCTGAATCTAAAGATTAACCTGTAGCAAATTATTATACCTAGACTTCACTTCAAGACTAAAATACACTTTAGGCTGAATAGGGATCCTTTGTGAATGTGACATTATTATGATGCAGTCTAGTGAACTGCTGTCTATAATACCCTTCTAGTACCATATTCTCTGTATTGATCCTGAGAATGACAAATTCCATTTGAGAAAGGCAGCACTTGAAGGTATTAAAGAATAGTTTACAGTTTCATTTACTGGGGTTCAAGAATTGATTCCTTTAAATGTATGTAACATAGCTGACTTGAGTCCCATGGGACTTCAAGCTGTATTGTAAAATACCAGCAATTCCTAGTTTCCTTTGTAATCATTTAATGAAGCTAAACTATCCTTTGTTAAATGAACTCTTTCACCCTCTGGGTGAATTAAATGCAATTATATTTTAACTTTCATTTAGACTCAGAACTAAATGAAAATCATATACATGTAAATAATAGCAACTCCAAGCCTGAAATTCCTGCCTAATAAAGTAACAGCTCTTGCTCAAACAGATTTTTATGTTGCATGAATAACTATAAATCCTTACTATATAATTATCTTAAATTGTACAGGATTATTTCAATGTATAGCAGAAGGAGCTCTTAAGGGAATAGTTAATAAGGTTCTCTCTTAGTGATCTAACTGTAATTCAGATTCTACATGTGCCTGATGCCTTGTGTGAAAGGATATTCATTACAATTCATGTCACAATGTTGTTCAATATTCCATTAGAAATTAGGTGTGCTTGTTAAAGTTCCATGCAAAATACTGGTACACTGTCTCAGGTGAACCACATAGTTCATAACTATTGAATGACAGTAGTTTGATAGGGCTGTTTGATACGGGTTTCTGTGGACTTCGCAGATCATTCTTATGGTTACAAAGTAGAAGATGCTTAGAATTTAGGATTCAAATTACACCTCAAGAGTAACTTAAAGTTCTATGCAAGCTTCCTATTTCCAACTATTGTAGATATATGATATATCCCAAGCTCTTCAGGTATTAAGTTTAATACAGGTTTATTTAGAGGCTGTATAAAAATGACCTCATAGGTGACCTGAGGGAGGGTCTGATAACTTGTCCAACAAGTTATAGGGATAGGGACAATGCAAGAACCTGAATAAAGTTCTCCGTTACACAATCCTCTCTCCATCATAAATTTTGGTTTAGTTTTAGCATAGCTAATCTTTTAAGGAGAAAGTTGCAAATATCCACCGAAAACCCATGGGGAGAGACAAAGTTTTCTGGCTTTTTCTGTTTCAGCAGCTCAGCTGCAGGCCTTTGTATTGCAGTCTCAGAGAAGTGAGCATGGAAACACTTGGTACAAGCCCAAATGGTTTGTTCAGGTAATTCTATATACCAGCAACCTAGAATGTCTGTATATGTCAAGGGGAAGGTATCCTTCTCTCAGCTCAGGGGATTGATGTTTGTGGTTCTGGACTGCTTGCTAATGCTATGCTATCAGATATTCTGAGATGTTCCTAACACTTCTTACCACTCCCAGTTGGCTAGAAGATCTCATCACATCCCATCCAGGTCAATGATGACCTGACTCTGGTTACCTATACTTCCATTATCTGCTGTCTAGACTACACCAACACAAAGTACTGGGAACAAAGCCATCAGCCTTTGGAAATTCCAGGTTCTACAGAATGCAATAGTGTACTTTCTTGACAACATTGACAGCTAGAGGCCTAACTGGATACTTGATACCCCTGGGCTATAGTGGTGCATGAAGCAGCATTAGGGGCTATTCTGCTTGTAGCAGCATCTAGGTCAGATGCACAACTGATGCTATTTTTGTGCTCCTTTCCCTCTGCCTCCCACACCATCCCCCTGGCCTACGCCAGTGGGGGGGGGATGAGATGGGACAGGCGACTAATAGCTCAGTCACTCCCCTTCATTACTCTGCTCTTGACAAGTGTAAACATGTTGGACCAACCTTCCCTTTCGTTATGTTGACTTCCCATAGAACAGAGGTGCTCAACCTCTAGCTAAATCCAGCCCGTGAAGCTGTGATAGCCACCCTGTGGTGATCCCAATGCGTCAGAAAACTTGGGAGCAGTGGAAGCTCCATGCAGCTGGGTCCAGCTTTACTTAGACCATTGCCCACATGGTGGGATCAGGGCCAGGCCTTCCCCCTGGGTGTCCAGATTGGGCCAGGCTGCTACCTCTCAACCTACATGCCTGAATCGGGGCTGAAAAGCTCCCTATCCCCCCAGGCCCTCTGCATGTTGGGACTGGGGCCAGGCTGCGGCCCTCCCTCCTCACATGCTCATTTGGGTTGGGGCCGCTCCACCCTGCCATCTGGGCATGCCTAGATCAGGGCTAATTCATCCCTCACCATTTGTGTATCTGGATTGGGGCTGCTCATTTGTGTATCTGGCTGCAATGGGAGGTGTGGAGTGGAGTCTCCCACTCCACACCTCCCATTGCAGCCAGATTGGGTCCATTGGCTGGATACAGCCTACAGAGGGACCTGGCACTGCCCATTCAACCTGTAGGGTGCAAAGATTGGGAGCTACTGCCGTACAACATGGAGTCAAATTTAAGGTTTTTGTTCTAACCCTCCACACCCTGGCCCTGAAAATTTAAAGATAAAAACAATAGCCATTTCTAAGTGTGGATAGATGGGGAATTACCATGGCAGAGATTACTTGACAAAGTTATCATTGTATCTGGATGCTCATTTGATTCCTTTGTGGCAAAGTGTCAGGCTCTGTGGATAGGGGAGAGCAGTGGATGTGATATACCTTGACTTTATCAAGCCTTTTTATATAATTTTCCATGACATTCTCATGGAAATACAGGAGGAATGCAAAGGAAATAAGATCTAGATTAAATTACTGTAAAATGGTACATAATGGGCTGGATCAGTATGCTCAACAAGTGATCATCAGTGGCTCAACATCTAGTTGGGAGGAACTATAAAGTGAGGTTCTCCAAGGGTCTGTTCTGATTCTGGTATTGTTTAATATCTTCACTAATGATTTTGAGGATGTGATTGAGTGCACACCTCAAAAAGTTGCAGATGACATTAAGTTGGGTGGAATTGCAAGCACTCTTGCTGGTAGGGTTAGGATTCGGAATGACCTTAATAAATTGGAGAAGTGATCCAACATTAATTGAATGAAATTCAACAGGGACAAGTGCACTTGGGATGGAACAACGGCATGTATAAATACAGACTGGGGAATGACTGGCTAAGCTGCAGTATTGCTGAACAGGACCTGGGTGTTACAGTGGACAATAAGATGAATATAAGTCAACAGTGTGCTCTTGTTGCAGAAAGAAGCTGTATTAAGTCAAGGAAAGTGATTCTCTCACTTTATTTGGCACTTGTGAAGCCTCACCTGGAGCTCTGTGTCCAGTTTTGGGCCCTTCACTTCAATAAAATGTGGACAGCAGTGAGAATGGATTCAGCAGAGAGTGACAAAATGATTAAAGGACTGGGAAACATGATTTATGAAAAGGGACAGAAAACCCTAGGATTATTTAGTCTGAGGAAGAAAAGACTTGGGGTGGAGGAAAGGGATTGATAACAGTCTTCAAATACCTGAAGGGTGCTTCTATGGATGATGGAAATAGGCTATGCTCTGTGGCCAGAGGGAACAGGACAAGGAACAATGGTCTTAAATTAGAGCAACAGAAATTTAGGTTAGGTTTTAGGAAGAACTATTTCACTATGAGGGCAGTTAGGCATTGGAACACTCTATCCAGAAAGACTGAGGAATCTCCATCCTTGGAGATTTTTAAAAGCAGATTATATAGACACTTGACTGGGATGGTTTAGTTAGGGACCATCTTGCCTTGAGCAAAAGTTTGGATTAACCCTACTTTTCTAGGTTTCTGTGAATGCAACAGTTTTTCTTTGCAGCACAGCTCCATTGTCATCCATAATAAACCCAAGAACACTAAGATTCAATAGTATTTTTGTTGCTGTAGATTACAATTAAATATATGCTAAGAGAAGCTTGTTTTCATAAGTCACTTCTGATGGTGGAGACAAGCTTTTAGGAATGACACTGAGTGGTGACATTTATCTTGTCAAGTGTTTTTCCGCTTGTCACAGCAATTTTGAATAAGTGAACATGAATTCTTTCTCTTGGATGATTTTATTAAGTTGGATACCGTTTAATAAAGATTATAATATGTACATGAAGGAGAGTGACAGCAGGATGTTAGACAATGGCACCTGAACAGCTATTATTTCCTTGACTCCTCACTTTAAGGGAAAGAGAGAATTGTAATGGTGAGCTGCGTGGTAATTTTAGCTACTGCACTTCATTTTGGGGTGACCAGTAGGGCTGTGTGAGTCTTCAGATCCCGCTTTGTATGCTTTGGCATCCGAAACGGCCCTTCCGGGTCGAAGCGGGATATCAACAATGGTGTCCGGAGCAGGTCAGGGGCATCAGAAGTGTTTTGCAGCCGCTTCAGATGCTTTGGAGCCACTTCAGCCATTTGAGGCAGTTAGAAGAGGGAGAGGCAGTGGGCTGGGGGGAGGAATTGGGGGGAAGACTGACGTTTATAGGTAGCCAGTGAGAAGGACTTCTCACTGGCTACCTTTCATAGTTTCATAGTTTCTAGGCTCGGAAGGGACCTGAGCAGATCATCTAGTCCGACCCCCTGCCATGGCAGGAAAGAGTACTGGGGTCAAACGACCCCAGCAA
>NW_017728931.1:80952447-80955125 GCF_001723895.1 Crocodylus porosus | reverse complement strand
TGCTCTCCTGCTCCCTTTGATCCTCATTGGGATTAACTTCCTTTGGGCTTGGAGGATCGCCTCCTTAAGGAGTGACCACTCTCCTTGGACACCTGGATCCCCTCCCCTCCGGGACCTCAGCGCTTCTCCAACTATTCTCCTTAGCTCCTAGCTTCCAACGGCAGCATTCGTGGGGTGGGACTAAAAAAAGTATAAAAGCCTCTGTTTTCAGCCCTTCTGTGTCTTTTGCAGCTTGTTCCCTGTCAGAAGCTTTGTGAGAGAGGAACACTATAACTGAGATCTGCCTGCTGCTTTTTCGTGTTATAAAGGAGTGGTTAGGGTTTAGCTTAGTTTAGCTTTACTATTCAATTAAATTATTAGTAGCGTTACAATTCAATTTATTTCTTTGACTTATTTTTTGGAAAACTTACTTTGGAAACTTTGCAAAAAGACAGTTGTGTTTTCCCAGCCAGTGTTATCTATCACTGTGCAGGGAGGCACAGATTGCTTGCTTGCATGCATGCATACACACACGCACGTACACAGAGACCCAGGATATAGAAAAAAAATCACAGCAGATGAAGACAGACAGATATTTGCAGAAAAGCAAGACACACGGGTACACATGCAAATAATTTCATTCACAGCACAAGACAGACAATATCATGAGAACCAGAAAGAAGACACAAAAATAATTTCATTCACAGCACAAGATAGACATAGACACAGATATTTACAGGAGAACAAGACAGATATACAAAAGGATTCACACACACACACACACTCACACACACCTTTTGCAGCACAGGAAAGATCAATATGAAGCGTGCTGGAAAGGCAAGTGCCAGGTCTTCTGGCAGGGAAGAGAGAGGGGGTAAGGAGAGCCAGAACTGCAAGCTCCCCCCATCCCAAACACAGACGCATTCTACTGCCGAGCAGCCCTGACATTGGTGCTGCCCATGGGAGCCAGGCGGTGGGAGCAATGTCTGCACCTAACGTCCCTGCACCTGCACCACCTCCACTCAGTCCAGAAGTGGGCACCAGCAGTGGAACCACTGCCTCTTCCACCCCAATTTCAGTTCTCAGTGTGAGGCTCCCACTGCTAGAGGAGGAGCTGAGTGCGCTGGCTCAGACAATTCTGGGGACTCAGGGGGAATCAGAGTTAGTGCTCCACATCCCTCACGTTTCCCCTAGACCCAGGTCTTCTCTGGAAAGCAGCTCTGAAAAGTGGTTTCAGTTGTAATTTGTTCCTTCTCAGGATCAGGCCTGAGAGCCTGAAGGCAGTGTGGTTTTTTTTGGTGAGGAATGTGCCCCCACAGGTAGTTGGGTTTTGTTGTCTTTGATAGATTCTGGTATGCAGTTTGGGGAGGTACTGGAGATAGTTGGCAGGTTTTGTGTTTTGAGCTGTACGAAGTTGGCTTCAGTTCTGGTGATGAGGTTAGGTACTTGTTTGAATGTACAAACCACTTTTCAGAGCTGAGCCTATGAACTGCACTTCATCAGCCTCCTTGGTAGTAGGTATAGAAATTCATGGACTCAATATACACAGTGGAGTTCTGGCACACTGCGACCGGCCAGACATCTGACACCCCAGGCACTTCTGCACTTTTACCTGTGCTGCTACATCCTCCTTTCCCCTCTACCTCCCCACCCCAGCCTGTCCCTCTCTCCCTGACACCTCCATTTCCATTTTCACTGACTGGTTTTCTTGCCTGCATTGCAGGCCAGCCCAGCCTCTGCCTTCTTTACTATTCCTTCCATCCAGGACCAACTGCAGGTACTTCCTCAGCCTGACAAAGGGGTTTTCAACCCTAAAGCTTCCAAAGATACTTTTTTTTAAAGTACTCCTTTTTTTTAATAATACACACACAGACATAAAAACACAAGATAAGCCATCACGCCATGAATAACATCGTATGTCCAACACAACACAACATCTTTACTACTTGCTGTCAATTCCTTTATAAAACGACAGGCTCTGTGACAGTTCTGTGTGGGTACCTTTGATGCCACTGCTGCCGTTTCTGGTGTTGAGCCAGCTAAATTATTGTACTTGTTGTCACGTAAAGCGGAGGACTGGGCATGAGGCTATCGGGGAGGAGGAGGCCTCAGTGGGGCACGCTGCCATTTTGTGCAGAGGCCCCAGCACCAGGAGGGGTGCACCTTAACACACATAGTGTCACCCACCCACATCACGAGTTTTACCTGTCAGCACCTTGGGGTGCAGGGCCCAAATGACAGATTCCCCCAGTGAGACGCACAGCTGGCAGGCAGACTTCGTGACTTGGCAGGGCCCAGCACTCACTCAAGCCTGCTCTAGTACACACCCCTGCATTTTTCAGCCCGCTACCTTAACACACACGGTCATTTGTGTCAAGACTTTTGCCTGTCTGCAGCTTGCGGTGCAGTTCCCCACCAACCCCTGTGCCAATCTTCTTGAAACTTGGCAGGCTTTGTGTTCTCAGTAAAAGCAACCACCCCTGTAGTTTTCAGCCCTCTGTGGTATAACACACAGCCATGGCATGACTTTGGCTTTCAAGAATTTGGGGTACTGTTCTCCCCCAACCCCTCCACTAATCTTCATAGTTTCATAGTTTCTAGGGTCGGAAGGGACCTGAGCAGATCATCTAGTCCGACCCCCTGCCATGGCAGGAAAGAGTGCTGGGGTGCAGTCCAGAGAGATACTCCAAGTCTACACT
>NW_017728931.1:80950622-80952016 GCF_001723895.1 Crocodylus porosus | reverse complement strand
CATAGAGGGGGAGGATCACCTCCTTGGACCTGCTCAAGATGCATCTGTGGATGCATGCCAAGGCGCGGTTGGCCTTCCTGACTGCCTCTCCACACTGCCGGCCCATGTTCATCTTGGTGTCAATGAAAACCCCCAGATCCCTTTCTGCCTCCGTGCTGATAAGAGGGGAGTTCCCCAACCTGTAGGTATGGTGCCGGTTGTTCCTTCCGAGGTGCATCACCTTCATAGTTTCATAGTTTCTAGGGTCGGAAGGGACCTGAGCAAATCATCGAGTCCGACCCCCTGCCCACGAGTTCCCCGAGGGAGTCAAAGTCCGCTTTTCTCAAGTCCAGGGTCCTTACTCTGCTGCTCGCCATCCTTTCTGTCCTCAGGATCCTGAACTCAATCATCTTGTGGTCGGTGCTGCCCAAGGTGCTGTCCATAACTGCATTCCCCACCAGCTCTGCCCTGTTTGTGAGCACCAGGTCAAGAAGAGCACGGCCCCTAGTTGTTCTCTCCAGCACTTGCACCAGGCCAGAGGATTTGATATATCACAGCAGATACAAAGCAGAGCACAGGGCCAGAACAACAGGGGCCATCCTGCCCCATGGCCAGACCACAGGCTTTCTCCTTAAAGCAACAGGCCAGAGGAGAAGGGGGGCAAAGAAAAAGGTAAATACAGAAAAACCCACCCAACACACAACAACCAAAGGCGCACACTCTGTCACACGCAGCACACATGAGTGTGGGTGTAACAACATTACGCCCATCTGCAGGGGTGAGATTACTAGCACTTCATTCTGGCATCAGGCGTTACTGCTTAGTTTCCTTTTTCACCATTTCTGCAGCTCTTTTGTAACACTCTGCAAGTCTTTGTGAGGGTTTCACTTCTCCAACAAAAGAAATATCCGTCGCAATTGATTTTGGAGAGAACCTTTCCCTCCAAGGCCTAATAGACACAAGTCCTCACCGTGGGATCTGACTGACTTGCACGTGCGGCAGCTGTGCATCTGCACACAGCATGGGGGTCGTTCCCTGAGGCTGATTTCCTTGGTCGCCAGGATGGATTTCGCACTGAGACTCACTTCTGCTCCTTGTGCTTCCCCGGCATCAACACCACTGGATTTTGCCATTGCTGTGTTAATGTGCTGGGACGCTCACCGCTGCAGGGCCTGGAGGTCTGAGGTGTGAGATCCGTGGTGCCCGGCCAAAGGTTTCCTCTTGCTCCAGGTAAACCAGAGCTTTCTGCACTTGTCTGTGTTGAAACCCATCCTATTCTCGTCCACCCACCCTTGTAACCTGTCGAGGTCTGATTGTAGCATACTTCCAATGTACCCACGTCCCCCCACATCTTAGTGTCATCAGCAAATTTGAACAGGGTGCTTTTTACCCCCTCATCCAAATCGCTGATAAAG
>NW_017728931.1:80944746-80950067 GCF_001723895.1 Crocodylus porosus | reverse complement strand
AAAAAACAACAAAGTTATAGATCTTCCATTGATTCCCCATTATACCCTATGGCCAGATCTCCGAGGTGTCTCCACCACATTGAGGCAGAAACCCAGTCTGGAGCTCTAGATCAGATCATGGCCATCTGAAGCAGCTGGATCTGAAGCCAGATCAGATCACTGTTGACTCGCACAGCCCTAGTGACCAACTGTTATGACATACTGGGTGCATCTGCACATGTGCATTTACTGAGCAGTAACCAAAGTTATTGCACAGTACGGGCACATGTCTACATGTGCATGTCCGTACTGTGCAGTAAATATGGCAACTTATGCAGACTTGAGCATGAATTCAATACTTGCATGATGCAGGTATCAAATTTATGCCTGATTAGTTACTGTACAGTAATGTATGTGTAGAGGCCTTACTGCACAGTAACACTGTATGTGGACTGACTTGGAACTAACTTTAGTCCCAAGTCAGTCCACGCACAGAGTTAATACACTTTAATGCCTGCATGTGTAGACACCAGCCTATTCCCTCTTACTGTGCAGTAATTTACTGTGCAGTAAATTTAGCCAGCATAAATGCACGTTATAGATGTGCCCACTGCTGTGGTTTATACACTAAGTTAACTGTTGTGACCTAAGTCGTGGCTAGCTTTATTGTATAAAACTGCAGGAGTAGATTTAATTAGCTGAAGAAGTTTCTTGTGCTGTTTTTAATTGAGACTTAATAACTTATTATTAGTTCTGTATATAAATTAACATAAAGTACTACAGTGTCAAACTATATGTGGTGATTATGCTACTCTAGGAAGCAGGGGGCAATGGTTCAGGTAGTGGGGTTTTTTTGAAAGAACTCATTATTTGGAATATTACCTCGTGTAAGATATGTCTTGTAGCATTCTCTAATACAGTTTATGCCCAGAGAACGAGAACCAGTCACCCTTGTAATTTTATCCTATATAATTTAATTGAAACTGAATTTTTAAAAAACAAAATCTAGTTTTCTTTTTTTACTCAGACTCAACTGTTTGCCTCCCATGGCAGTGAACTCAACAGATCAGTGAATTATTCCATATCAAAACCCTGTCTTTCTTTAATTATTTAATTATTTCCTTTTTATTTGGAGTTACATTTTCTTGTGTGCTGGTTTTTTACTTTATTATGGGAAATGGTATAGAGTAATGTCAGCCTTGCCCTTTCCATTCATTATCCTGTAAATGCATCTGGCTCTCCATTAAATTACCCCTTGCTTTTCTCTGCATTAAATATTTCAGGGCTCTGATATTTCAGTTGCTTTTGAGTAACTGGAGTTGTGGTTGATCAGCAGAGATCTAGATTTTCCATTTGCAAGAAAATATGGATTTTCCTCTTTAGGGAAGAAGAACATGGGAAATTGCACATTTCCTTCTGCAGGCTGGCAGAATTCCAGCCTGCAAGGGGCTACTTGGGGCTGTGGCTAGTGGAAAGAGGGCGATCAGGCAGGGGGCACCATGTGCATGTATGACACACATTGTAGGAGGAGGGAAGGAGCCCAGGCCACACACTGGGTGGGGAAGGTGAGGGGGAGGAAGGAGCACAAGCCATGCAGTGGGGGAGGGGGCACAGATCACATATTGGGGGGCACAGGTGACACAGCATAGGGGGCATGTGCCCCCTAAGATTTCTGCACCCACAGTAGGGTTCAGGGCTACAGCCAGGCTGGACCAGCTCTGGGCAGGAGCTGCCTCTGTGGCCCAGTGGGTAGGCCCCAGCACAGAAGGGAGCACTGCACTGCCATAGCTGCCAAGCTGAGGCCCACCCTGCCCACCTGGCAGTAGTGGGGGCACAACTCCATGCTGCCACTGTCACTGCTGTGTCTCACTGGGTCCTGCCTGCTGGGCAGTGAAGGCGGTTCCTGCCCAGAGCTGATCTGGCCTAGCTGCAGCCCTGTGCCCTGCTGTGGGTGCAGAAATCTTGGGTAGGGATACGTGTCCCCCTGGTCATATCATCTGTGTCCCTTCCACCTTTCCCACACACCCACTCCCTTTCTCACACACTGGGGGAGCAGGGGCAGCAGGTTGGGAGTGAAGGGTACCAGCAGTGCCAGGGGGCTGTGGGTCAGGAGTGAGAGGCACCGGTACGGTCGGCGGGCAGCAAGTTTGGAGTGAGGGGCACTGGCAAGGCCAGGGGGTTGTGGGTTGGCAGTGAGAGGCAACAACGTGGGCATGGGCAGAGTATCAGCATATCAGGACTACTCAGCACCACAAAGCAGCAGAGGAGATGGCCACAGTTGGACCCCCATCCTGGTGAGTGAAAGGGGCAGAGGGAGCTCTGATTTTCCATGATAAAAAATACAAAAATCAAATGCCAAAACTTAAAGGTATTTACAATTTATTTTATTATAGATTCCAAATTGCTTTAAAATTTATTATAATGATTGAGGTGCTGATAAGCTTCCAAGCTACTTTTAAACTGTAAATATGTCAATAAAACATTCTATTAATCTGATACCTATATATATAGCAGTGTTTCATTTTAACTGCGGAAAAACGTGCATTTGGGGGTTTTTAATCAGAAAACATGCATTTTTTCTCAGAGAATTTGTGATTTTTAAACAGAGAAAACCAGGATCCCTGCAAATGATCAGAAATTCTAATAATCTGGTGGGGCAGGGATGTGACTTTCAATCTCAGCTGAAGTCTTTTCCCTTTATTTCAAATGCTGTTTGAAACAATTTCACCCTTTTGTGACTTTCTCCTTTCTTTAATGAGTTGAAGTGACTGATACTACCAAAAGTCTCATGCAGTGTTATTTACCAACAATTCCTATGCTTCATGCAGTAGTGTACATAGCATATTATAAACAATCATTTTTTGTGTTGTTTTTTCCTTGACCATTGTGGCAATTGTGATGGTTCACTTATACTTGCACTGTTTCCTGAGATAGTAAAACTAATTTGGAACATATCTTTGTTTGAAAATAACATTGTAAATTGCCCAATGCAATTGTGAATATTGAATTTCATTTACTATCATGTTGTCACATTGCCTTCTCATTTACCATCTTATTTTACTTCTCCCATTATCTACAAAAGAATAGTAGGTTGATTCTTTTTTGCAGTGTATCTCCTTGATACTGTTTACATGTTTAGATTGGATACCAGGAAAAACTTCTTCACTGTGAGAAGAGTGAGGCAGTTGAAAAGACTGCTGATGGAAGCTGTGGACTCTCCATCACTGAAGGTGTTCAAGAGGAGGTTGGACCACTACTGTTTGGAGTTGATATAAGCATAGCTCTGCCTATGTCCTACTATGGGTATTTCCCATGGTTCGGGTCTTTACTGGTTGTTGCATCAGATTGGAAGGGAATCCTACATCTTCCTGCTCCTCCCCCACTTCCCACCCTCCTTTCTGGTATACATGTCAGGAATTTTTTTTTTAAGCCCTCCTCACATAAATTGGGTATTGGCTGCAGCCAAGGCTGGGGATTTTGACTGGGGTATGCCACTGTTTCTGCTGGGCCTTAAAGTCAGAGGTTCCTGGCTAGAGGGTCTTGCCCTTTCACTCAGGGTTAGGCTGATTATCATATCTGGGATTAGGAAGGAATGGTTATATTTGTATAAACTATGGGAGTATTTGTCTTCTGTAGCAGGGGGCATAGTCCACTATCTGGGATCTCTTGAGCGTATATTAACAACTTTTTACAGAAGCAAGATGTTGGCTGCTGGGGTCCATCTACTTTACCTGTGGCAGATTCAGGTGTTATATCTTGTGTTGTGTCAGGGTTCATCAGGGCCATCCCAGGAAGGGGGGAGAGAGGGGAAATTGGGGCAACTGCTCTGGGCCCTGTGCTTTGGGGGGCCCTGTGGAGCCAGGCAGAGCGACCATAGCAAATCCATGCTGCTGCTGGCTTCATGTCTGGGCACTCAGCACTCCCAAAACAGGCTGATTTGCCCTGGGCCCCATACCCTGTTTGGATCATCTCTGGGGTTCATGGTAGTTTTACTAAGAGCTTAGATTATGGATTTATATAGGATGGGGGTCTGGATAGGGATGATGCTGCCTCAGGGAGGGCTTGGACTAGATAACCTGTTGATTTCCCTTCCAGTCCTACTTCTCTATGATTATGATATAGTTTTATTTCTGAATATTTCAGGATATCACTTAGCTGGAGAGCAGTAGGCAGAACTTGATTTTAGTTTAAGAATAATTTGAGAGGGAGCTCTAAACTGTTGTTATTTTACTGACTTTGGTAAGGTGGCCCAGGCTGTCCAGGAGAACAGTTTTGTTAAAAGACGCCAAATAACATGCTGTCTGCACTTCATCTGTTGAACCAGCCCTCTGTCTGAGATCACTTATATTTCACCTTCTTCTGTGATTAAGACTTGTAGGCACCTTGTTATTATCTCACCCTTGCACTCTATATGCCCTCCATCATGTTATGTTTATCAAAAGAAATGTTGAAAGCCCCATTGTATGGCTGTTTATTTTTAGCCTGGATCATTTTAACACATCTCAGTAGGAGATAACGGGAGAATTTGCTTGATGAAAGCAGAGGTGTGACCATAAAGGTCTGCATCCTGGATGGTGATATCAGTGATGAGTGGCCTCACAGCAGCTGTGGCTGCTATTCTTGTGCCACCTCTAAATGGGTCCCTGGGCTGCTGCTCCAGGTGCCCACCTTTCATTATGGTACTGGATGAAAGCCCTAACTGATTTGTGACGTATGGACTCCAAGGCTGCTCGAGACATGGCAACACCAGTTCCCACAGTCCGGCTGGAGAACAGGTACGAAGCTCTGGCAGCCCTGGAGGAGGAGGACGGAGAGGACAAAACCGGGGAGGAGGCAACTCCACACACACCATGTCCCATGCAAGCTGAAGGAGGCAAGAAGGCCAGGAGGAAGAAGCGTTGTGTGATTGTCATTGGTGACTCCAACTTGAGAGGTACGGAGGGCCCCATCTGTCGCCGGGACCCCTCGGCACGCGAGGTATACTGCCTACCTGGAGCGAGGATTCAGGACGTGAAAGGGATGCTTCAGACCGTAATCCAGCTCACCGTTTATTACCCAATGGTCCTAGTCCATGTGGGCACTAATGATCAGCCAGGAGGAGCCCTGATTGCCTGATGGAGGACTACCACGCTCTGCGGTGCATGCTGAAGGAGATGGGCGCACAGGTGGTTTTCTCTTCTATCCTGCCAGCGAGTGGACGAGGCAGACGGCATGACGTGCATCATGGAGACCAACTGGCGGCTACAGGAATGGTGCTTCGAGGAGGGCTTTGGCTTCCTCAGCCACGACTGGCACATCACGACCAGAGACATGCTGGGATGGGACGGGCTCCACCTTTCCCC
>NW_017728931.1:80931560-80944735 GCF_001723895.1 Crocodylus porosus | reverse complement strand
ATATCCATTATTTTAAGGACTGTGCAATTGTAGCTGCAAAGAAACTTTTTTTTCCCCTCTTGTACTGTTGCACCTGCCAAATGCCATCCAGCAAAACTATTTCAGGTGGCAAATAGCTGGTTAATCCAGATTTGTTTCCATGTGGCAAATGATTAATCTATAGTCCATTGTGATGACTTTGCCACCTACTTTGTAGAAAAAACCACTTGTCTTTGGCTCAGCTTGATGACCAGCATTCAGATGCAGTCTAACACTGGGGATGGGGAAGCTGAGTCTTGTCTGCTTCATATGAACCAGTTTCAACTCTTGTCACTTCAATGCAGAGGACATGGCAGACCAGTTGTGACCTGGACCTGTATCCATCCTGGCTTGTAAAAGTCAGCCAGGGGCCACTGCTGTCAGGGGTTTTCAGTGCCTCCCTTTGGTAGGCATATTCTTGAGACTGCAATTGTCCACTCTTTACTATAAAAAGCATTGCTTGACACTGACTCCTCAGCCATCTGCCACCTTGTCTCTAACCTCCCATTTTTGGGGGATGGTTATTTCTGGATGCTGTTGGATTTGTGCACCTCTGTGTGCCTAGCTTTCATTCTAGGTATAGTATGGAGAGTGCACTTGTGGCCTTGGTTCACAATCTTCTCCAGGAGATTAACAGGGGAAATTGCTCCCTGTTGATCCTATTAAAGCTTTCAGCACCTTTGATAGAGTTGGCCATGAGGTATTGACAAAACATCTACTAACCTGGTGGGTATTAGTGGTTCTGCTTTTTCCTAACAGGGAGATTGCAGATGGTGGTTATGGGTGAGTGTTCATCTTCCCATCAGAAACTTTCCCATGGGACACCCCAGGGTTCTGTCATATTGTTCTTCTGTTCAAAATATACCTGAGGCTGAGATTGTGGAGATGTACCATAAGTAAGCAAATGACATCCAGCTCTGTCAGGTCCTGTTGTTATGCAGTGGTCAGCTCAGTTGGGGACTGGGTGTAGGTGAAGCTGATTGCAAAAAAGACAGAAGTGATGGTGATGGGCAGACCTCATGGTGTGGGGGATAGGGACACCTGTTATTGATGGGGTTCAGTCTCCCTTTGTCATTCAGGTCCACAGTACTGGGGTGATTCTGGATCCCTTGATGCACCTGGATGCTCAAGTTGTAGCAGTGGCTAGGAGCACCTTGTGTCAACTCATTTGGTGTGAAGGCTACAACCTTGTATTTCAGATTTGGATCTGCCTACTATCATCCGTTTCTTAGTAACCTTGTGGCTACTACTACAATGTGCTTTATGTGGGACTGACCTTGAGCACTGTCCAGAAGCTGCAGTGGCCCACCTTCTGATGGGGGCAGGTTGCTGGGAGCAAAATACTCCAGTGCTCCAGGGTCTGTACCAGCTTCCAGTATCTTTGTTGGTACAATTCAAGTCCTGGTCTTGACCTATAAAACCCTAAATGGTCTCAGTGTATGTATGGGACTGCCTGCTTCCTTACGCTCCATCATGATCCCTGAGGTCAATCAAGAGCAACTTCCTGAAAGTATCATCTATGCCCCAAGTTTGTTTAGTCAAAACACATGGGAGGTAGTTCTTGCATATTGCTCCTCAACTCTGAAATTCCCCCCTTTATTGAGGCTGCCAGAGCCTGAGCCTAGCCATTTTTTGGAAGCAGTGTAAGACCCTTTTATTTGGGCAGGCTTTCAGCAGGTGGGGTTTAATTCTGGGTATTCTTTGGGGTACTGTTTTATTGTTTTATTATTTTATATGTTTTTATTGTTAGGTACTCAGAGCCTTTTTGGGGAGAGTGGTGTAAACATCAAATAAATATATAAATACCTTGATTTTCAGGAGTATTGGATGAATGAGCAGATTAATATTGGAAAGCACCATCACTCATCAAAAGCTGGTTGTTATCATTCATCAAAAGCTGGTTGTTAGGGAAGTACCTTAAAATACTTTTAATGTAAAGGCAACTTGGCATATGTGAAATAAGTTGCTGGTCACAGTCCAGTTCCTATTTAATGGCAGCTGTGCCACAAAGCTGCCGAGGCCATTGGGACAGATGGTCACCATTGCTGGCAGGCTGAACAGACCGACAAAACTGCCCCCCACTATGAACAGAAGTGATCCTTCCAGACAGAGCTGAAATATGTCAGCAGGCAGCTGCTGTTGCTCTGTTGGTCTTGGATGTGTTCTGTGGGTAAGCGGGTAGGCTCCAATTGCCAGAACTGTCACAAGCAACTTTTACAAGCACTGCAGATTAGTTATTTTCTTTCTTGTAACTCTTGTGAATATTTTGATACTGGTCTCATGACTACTTTTTGCCTCTTTATCTGCCTCAAACATCAATCTAAATGCTAGTTTTGAGCTAAAATGATGTTACTAATGTGTACTCAGTGACTACAGTCCTTTCCCTGCCAGCCCTGACACAGGTACATATGCAGGTGGCAAGATTAGCACTGGATAGACCTCCTTCTTCCTATTATTACCATCTGTCATTCCACCTCAGCTTTAGTTGCATTGGAAAGCTAAGCTTGGTAAAGCTCTCTGAGGCCAGATTTGAATGCATCATTAGTTTAAATGTTAGGTAAATAGTTTGCTTCCCATTTACACTATGTGTTTTGTGTTATTTTGCACTTTTTTATTAAGACTAGGGTTCTTCAGTGTTTTTGTCAGTTTCGTTCCTAATTTTTTAATTAAGAAAGGATGGAAGAATAAATGAAAAACACAAAAAGCAGGAGAAGAAGATGGGGAAAAATTGTAATGCAAGCCTTGAAATGTAAAACAAAATCCTTAAAAAGTGTAAAAGGTAAGAGCAGGCATGTCTAAAACCAGGGGAAACACCAGTTTCACAACCACACAGGGACACTACCACCAGTCAGTATTTATAGTTCCTTAGCAGTTCAAAGTAAAGGTATTGGAGATTAAGCTTACCTGTGGGTGCCTGCAAGCTCTTGGAGTGTCTTGTGTAGCAGAGTCCCCACATTTCAAAATGGCAGTGGGAGTGCATTAACTTAAGCTTGTCGAATGAGCCTTAGTTAAAGCGCCCCCACTGCCATTTTGAAGTGCAGGGATGCTGATACATAAGACGCAGAGGCTGCTGGAGTGTGTTAACTAGCACACTCCAGCAGACTCAATTAATCGAGTCTGCTCTGACATGCTGTAATTGCAGGCACCCACATCATAGTTGTTTCTTTTCTGTCATAGTTGCTTCTTTTCCTTATCTTCTTTTTCAGGAGCATTTTGAAAAACAAAAATGAATCTCCATTCTTAAATGTTCCCAGGTCAAGCCCAGTTCCCTGTGCAGCTCCTCTCCTCTGCTCTACTTTGGAGCTGGACAATCTCCAGCACAACCAGGGCACAAGAAGGTCACAGCACAGTTTTCACAGACTTGTACCTTGTTTCAAGAAGAGAAGAAAAATAGTACGACAGTAGCTTTCCTTATAAGCCATTGCTATATGTTCAAGAGAGTAAATTCTTTAGTGGTCATAAGACTATAAACACAGCTGGAATCCGTAGTCAATTAAATGGTTACATAGAGCTTGGTTGCATTATTTGAAACCTGATTCATGATTCTTAGGAGCCTAAAATTTTGGAAACCCTGGCTTATGTCCATATTTAAAAATGTCTGCTCTGACTTCCAGTATCTTTTGAAGTCAGTAGGGGTTCAAGGGCTTTTGGGTATTGAACACTACTGAAAAATCAAACTGCTTAGGGACCTAACTCAGTTATGTAACTTTAGGCTCCCATTTTTAAAAAAAATAAACCTTAGACCAATACTGCACTATGGAATGCATCTGGCTGTCTTTTGGAAGTTCGGAAGTTATAGTACAACTTGTGGCCTCAGCTTTGCTGGGCCTGTCCGTGCTACCAACAGTCTTATCTGATTAACTATTTATATTAGTTATAGGCAATTTGTTACTTTGTGTTTTGCAAAACTGTAGCACTCAGCCTTTTGGCTATGCACAGGCTCTTGTCTCTTTTCCTACCATAGCATCACATAGACATATCTCAGTTATTTTACCCCAGACTAATGTAGACTGCATAACTAATGGCATGATTTAAATTGTGGTAATGAACCACAGCTATGCACCTAAATAGCTAGCATGTACAGTGTGCTATATTATTTTCCAATTCTACCAAGATATGTAACAATTCAAATGTTAATATTTGTTTCAATAAAACTATTAAATTGGAGAATGCAGGTGAGATCCTATGTATGCCATAAAATGAAATGTGCATTAACACTTGAGTGTAGCTTACAGGTTTTGCAAAACAAGTATATTAAGGTGCAAGAAAAGATTTGAATCTCTTGCTTCTCAAATGTTGCTATTTTTCAAACTAATCTCTGTGCACAGAACATTTTTCTCTCTCAGTATAATTCTTCTAAGCAGTACTGGCTTTGAGGGTGAAGTCTACAGTACAGGAGCAACCCAGTTCTTGACAAGGAAAGTTTCCTTGCAAAGGACCTCGGCACCATTCTGAATAGACTTCTGGGCAGCTGGGGCTACATGCTGCACAGGCTGCTGTCCCAGGAGCCACACGAAGTGCAGGCTGCACACTGAGGACAACTTGCCACATGAGCAGCCCTCTGGTTCTCCCTCAGTGCACAGGCAGCCCGCCTCCACATCCTCTCAGTTGCATGTACAGCAAAAGCAGCTCAGCTCCCCCACCCTGCCCAGGCATGCATGCCCCATGAGCATCCTGGCTCCCCCTTTACGCTTGTTGCTGCATGTGCTGCGTGGGGAGTCCACCCCACAGGAAGCCCAGACCCCCCTGCCACACATGTGGCACCTACCTTCCTTCCTGATCATGTGCCTACCACAGTGCAAGCACCCTGTCTTTCTTAAGTACAGTGAGAGTAACTTGCTCCCCTCCCCTGCCATGCATGCAGCATGGGCACCCCAGCCCTGTTCCACTGTGCCATACTGTCTCACACCACTAGGAGTTGGGACAAGAAATAGAAGCTAGAGGAGGGTGGGGAGTCTGAAGAAACTGGTTGCTGTGGTTGGAGCAATAGCCAGGGATGTGGAGCAGTGGTCATTATTCTGGGAGCCCACGGGCAGCATGGTAACTCTTTGGGGACCATGTGCAGCTTGTGGACTGCCAGTTGAACAGCCCTAGCCTAGAGGAATGGAAACATGTTAGGTATGTGGCTTTTCCACTGATGGTGCCATCTACCAATTGCAAGGTGGGCAAGTGTTTAATAGGAACTGAACTGGGACCATCAAATTGACTTAACATAAACCATTGAACAGCCATTCATTTCAGATGGCAGCCTTGAGGGGAAAGACTTTGTTCCACTAACAGTCCTTCCACCACCTTGCCATTTTTTATCTCTCTTCTTAAGTCAGAATTAAATGGGTACCACTTTTTTCTACTTTACAGATAAGCTCTTTGACACATGAGTATTCAGAAACCATGGTGATGAATGCAGAATATGGTAAATATCTTGAGAGATGGATGATGTTTTTAAGTATGGAATTGAGCTGGTAATAAGGAAAAGAAGGTGAAGTAGTGGTTTTTAGATTTGGCAGGGATGGCTCCCATCCCTACAATTTGTTATCTTCAGCACTGAATGAACAGTGACATAAGAAATCAAGCTATATTACCTACCGAGATAATTAGCCTTCAGTAAACAGATAAGCTTGCAGATGTTAAGTGCTAAAAGCCTGTGGTAAAAAGTGTTTGTGCTGTCCTTTAATATGTTGCAGCATTGATAGTAATAACCAGAGGTTGTACCAATGAATAATCTTATGCAAGATTTTGGCCAGATGTTAGGTGAAGTCCCTGCATTAAGGGACTTCAGGGCATCACAAAGGGTGCTTATACATGTGCTCTGACCTGCTGTAATTACAGTGCATAGATTACGTAATCAAGTCTGCTGGAGTGTGGTAATTAGACTCCAGCATCACATGTATCAGCATCCCTGCACTATAAAATGGTAGCAGGGACACTTAAACTAAAGGTCATTTGATGAGCATTAGTTAAAGCATCCCTGCCACCATTTTTCAGTGCTGGGACACTGAAGCACATGATGCTTCAGGTACTTTAATCAGAGCAGTTCTCAGAGCCCCCCACCCCAAGCATGTGTATAAACGCTCAAAGAGTGTTTTCTTTTTCCAAGCTTTTTATGGGAAAGAATAACAACCCCTGTTCTCAGGGAATTATAGGGACTGCTCCCTTCCTATTTCCATAGGATATATGGCAACCCAAGGGCTGTGGAGAAGGGAGGAGGATTATTAGAGGTGCTTGGGAATTCTCCAGTGGAACTTTTTTGGTGGAAAGGCTAATTCATCCATACCAGGGGTGCTCAACCTCTGGTCTGCAGGCCCTGGCAACTGGTATGTGGCCCATGAAGCCATGGCAACTGGCCTACAGGGGCCATGGGTACTGAAGGTAACATCAATAGTGGTGAAGATAACATTAATATGGCAACCTTTCCCTGCTGCCAAATTCCCATGTCTCCTACTCTCCCACAGCCAGATCATGGTTGGGTCATGCACCCTTCCCCAGAAGCAGCTGGATTGGGGCCAGGTTGCCCCTCACCCTTCTCTGCACGGTTGGATGGGGCCCTGCCATGCCTGCCCCAGGCACCGGATTAGGGCCACCAACTGGATCCAGCCTTCAGATGGACTGGAAACTGCCTATTCAGCTGCTGGGGAAAAGGCTGTGCACAACTGATGTATACCATATCATTTTGTGGAAATATACTGACAATTTGTGCCACAACAAAGGCAGGACCTTAAGTGGTTTCCTGGCTGTTTTTTCAGCGGGCTTCAGGGGACCCCAGGTCATCTAAAGACCTTCCTTGACTCTGGAACAGCTCTGTCCTACAGACCGCCCGAGCCTGGGAATCCCTGGCCTTCCAAACGCTCTGCTGCAGGGCATGGAAGTCCTCAGAACACAAGTTCAGATTAATATTTTATTGGAGTGTGAATATAGAAAATTAAAATTGAGACCACAAGGGAATTCAACAAACAACAAAATAACTCCATTCAGGAACAAAAATACCAGTGAAAGGGAGATGCATCACTAGCAATCGATATATAAACAGAGTATTCAAATTTCTGTTCATTGTGGTACTTAGCAAGATTACACTAATTTTGAGTCTAGCAGGTTGTGAGAACTGAATCTACTTAAGTGTGTGCTTGCATTACAAGAAGACACAGTATTCAGGCTTTATGATGTTCCTTTTGGCTATCGTGGCTCAAATCTTGACAGTTTTTTTAGGAAGAAACCAATTATTCCAGAACATATTTAAACCAGAAGAAATGGGAAGAAATGTACCTATAGACACAAATAAAAATACCTAATGCAGAAAGAGGGAACTGATCACAGTGGTCTGTAGCTAATGAACTTTGTGCGAGGTGCAGAAGCACAGCTGCCAAAAGTGCAAGTCATTCAGGTCCCAGCATAAAGACTCAGGTCTATCAAGACTTAGAGGAAAAGCTTCCTACCAAAAGCAAATCAGAAACTGTATCTGCTGCTTTGTCAGTCTGAGAAAAATGTGAAACCTGGAGAGAGAAAAAAAACAACAAACCAAACCCTCACAGGGACTTCTTAAAAGAGCTGTAGGAAGGGGGAGTGGGAAGTTAAGCGATAAAGACTCACTCCAAAATGATGTGTTAGTAACCCCTCCTCTCTAGATGGCTGTTAGTGGAGTTTTATGTTAATTTATTTTTGTAGTTATTGTTAAGTGGGAAGATGTAATGATTGAAGTTATAATATAGAGCTGCTCCCTAACTCTGAAGGCTACAGGGGTTGGGAATTGGGAGACTGTCCCCAAGTCAGGTTAATCAGTGAGAGACAAAGGGTCTATAGAGGCTTGCCTACTGCTTCATAAATAAAGCTTGTTTTTTGGTTTTTCTCATTCGTGTATGTCTGTGTTTATTGATCATGATGATCACTACACTACACTACATGATCTAGGGCAGGAGTAGTAGAGAAGCTTATACATATGCTGCTCATTCAGCCCCAGATCTTTTTTGAGACTGCTAACAAATATGTCAAGCTTGTGTTAAGGACTGAGGTATCATGCAAATAATTGCCAAAGAGGTAGAAACTGATAACAACCTTGGCAGTTGCTAGCCACCTAAAAGTTAAAATGAGTCAGATAAAAATTGGAATCTATCTGGATGTAGAAACTTGCTATATAGGAGATCAGCTGGGTAACCTCTCAAAATCCTTTTCCATCTCTTCCAAATGAGGGCAAACATTTTAAGCTGCCCCTACTCTGCCCAGCTCAGAATCAATGAGAATCAAAGAGGCTTAAAGGACACTTGTCATGTCATAGTCTGCGTGGGGTTGACTCGTGGTGTGGCATCCTGATGCCATGGCTTACCCAGCTCTAGTATCTTAACTTTGGAAAAACCTGTCTACCTCAACCTCCCTGACATCTTCCAAGGAAAGGGAGAGCAGTTTTAAATGAACCACTATAATACTTGAAAAACCACAAGATATTTTAAGATATCAGTAGCAAGGAGCAGACACCCTAGTGTCCACTTAACCCCTGCCCCCATTCTAACTCCTTGGAGCACCCTTTCTTCTTTCCTGCCTGCCATGCTTCATGTCATTCTTTTTTGTGTGAGATGGAGGCTTCCCCAGGGTCCTAGAGTGAGCCCAGTCTGGATCCACATTTCCTCTTGGACACTGTCATGGTTGTCCTGGCCCTATTCATGCTTCAGCATACTAGTTGACTTATGGGCTATTTGTGGCCTCCATCCATACACCCCTATAGCCATGCCCATGTCTCACAGATGTTACCCTAGATCCACTCAGCCCTCTTGGCTTTAGCTTGCTGGTTAGGCTCACTGTAGACTGCCAGCCTAGACTCACTTCCTCTGGCCCAGCCCCTGAATATCAGCCTCTTGACCCTCTCGGCTGAAGCCTGCCCCATCTCACTCAAGACTGGCCCTTGGCCATCTTGGCTTGAGCCTGCCCCTATCTTGCCTTTGGGGTGCAGACTCTGGCTTTCCTGGCCTTAGTGCCTATCTTGTCCTTGGGGCACAGGCTCCACCCCTCTCAGCTTTGGTCCACCCCAGAATAGACTAAGAACTTGGAACACCTCCCAGGCACCTCTGTGTGGCCTCCTATCCTTCCCTCCAGCCACTACATGGTCTTCTGGTTTAAACTACAACACAAAATAACAACTGACTGCTCCTAAATTATCCCCCGCTCCCCAATCCATCATACTGCTGCAGAAGCCCTCCCCCACTTGCTGGCTCTCTCAGCCTCTGGGGTACCTGGTCTGGTTTGAGCTTTTGGTCCTTACCAGCTCAGGCTGGTTGGAACTATTCTCAACATGGAGCTTAGGGCAGCGCTAGGCCTCTGCTGAAGGAACCCAGGCTTATCCCCTTCCCAGTTAGGAGCTCTCCTGACCAGCCGCAGGTATGTTCTCCCAGCTTGATGAGCAACTTACTGTGCCTAGGCTGCAGTTACTCCCTTGCTGCCTTTCCTCCTGCAGCTAACCCCTGTTCAGCTGCGTGGGGCCCTTTGGTTGCAGTCTCTCTTTTGAAGTAACAGGACCCTGGGTCAAACTAAAAGACTATTTTATCTGATGAATGAATATTATTAAATAACTTTCGGTAGTTCATTTTTAACTGTTAAATGAGGCGTGAGTTCAGTGAAACCATCTACTATGTGCATTAACTGGAAAAAAAAACAAGACACATCTTGGGAAATGCTGGTGGTGCCTTTGTGCCCTATTAAAAAACAGTCAAGGGTCTGTCCAATCCTAGGTGGGCTAGCTTGGGTAAGCTTCTGTAGCCAACAGCACATGTGGAAACGATAACCATCCTTGACTCCTCAACTTAAACAAACAGGCACCATGTACAGCTTGGTCAACTGAAGGTGGCTCTCAGCACAAGTCCAAAGAAAGGCTTGAATTCTCACCTCCAGACCTATGGCAGGAAGCTTTAACTGGTCCATCACAACTCTCTTTGTGGTCCATAAAGCATGCCTATGTCAGGTTCACGTATGTTACATTATAAAATGTACATACACAACACACCCTGGTACAAAACTACACTAACTTCTTTTGTGGCTATAATATAGCCAATTCAGCATTCATAAAGTGCCCTCCCCAGTCCTTTTATGTACAGGAATAATTTCCTAAGTTTTTCTTCCTATGTGTAAAATGCTTGCTTTTGTTCTGTTGTTAAAATATGGACTGCTTTGTGAAACTGCTGTATTAACCACTTTTATTGTGTTCTGCCATGTTACAATTGACTGCACCTTAACGTTACTCATCTTTATAACTGTAATAAACCCCTAAAATTAAGGCAATTTCATTTTGAAGGGAAAAATGTGATGAGCACTTGTGTGAGGCTCCAAAGGATTGCAGTTTTTCAAAAATAAATACTAAAAGCAATGCAAAATCCCTATGAATTCTGATGAGAAATCTTTAAAAAAATTCTCCTATTGAATGTTATATAATCATTTAGCCCAATTATTAGGATTTTTATATACGCCATTGACATTTGAATATCCAGGGCATAATTCCAAAGTTTGATGTCCTTCCTAGATCCATTTAATGAAAGAAAATATGCCTGGATTCTACCTACACAATATATTGGCTAGAAAGTTAAAGGAATTGACAAAACATCAGATATTTTACCTCAGTCCCATTATCACTAGCAAACTAATAATTTTACTTAACACTTACACTGTGGTTGTGCCTAGCCAACCAGGTTGGAGCCCCATTGTGTTAAGTATTATCTAGGAAATCATTGCCCCTGCCTCGGCGTTTACAGTCTATACAATCATACTAAAGAAGTAGCTGAGGCAAACAAGCAGGCTGTGCAGGGGAAAAACAGGGAAGCAAAAAAAATGGGACATTAGCAATGTTTTTGCTAGTAGGGAGCTATGATCATGCTCTCTGCCTGCCTAGCCGTTAGTAGATTGCTATCTTTTGCAGGCCTGGTGGCAGTTGGTTGGAAGATAAGGGTGGTATTTATATGCATTTTTTACTCAGACTTTTCTACATGCACGTAATCCCAGATGTAGAGAGAAGTAGTTAGCCATGTTAGTCTAAAGTCAATCAGAAGGTAGGGTATCCCCCAATGTTAGTGCTGGAGAAAGTGTTGGAGATAGTGTTGGAGAAAGTACAAAGGCATTTGCAGGAGAAATGGAAAGTCAGATTATCAAGGCTGGCACGGATGGTAGCAGGCTGCCACATAAAAACAGCAGGGTGGTGAAATATGATGAAGGATTTTGATGACCTGGATATGAAGTTTGTGTTTCCATGTTATGAAAAGCTGACTTCAGAAGGATTTGCGCCCACTGAAGTCAGCCAGGATTGATTTTTATCCCAAGGTCTAGAGACGATTCATTTTTTGTTGTCCTTTGTTTACGGCCCATTTCTTTTGGGTGACCCCTAGATTGTACATTGCTCTTTGTTTTGGGTTAATCAGGTATTTGGGAGGATATTTAAATAAATACAGTTTCATATTTCTTCCATATCTGACAGCCATTGTCCCCCTATAATAGGATAACTGATACTGGAGTTCGTAGGTGATAATATGGGTTATTACTTGGGTAACTATTGATGTGTTAAAACAACCTGCTTCCAAGTCACTGGTTTTTGTCTTCCTTTGTTTACAGCCCATTCCTTTTGGGTGACCCCTAGATTGCACATCTCTTTGTTTTGGGTTAATCAGGTATTTGGGAGGATATTTAAATTAAATACAATTTCATATTTCTGACATTTTTACATAGGAGACTGAGAAGCTGTCTGTATCTCTTGGGTTTCTGACCTGGTAAGCCTGTGGACTTCTGAATGAGATGTTCAAAAATGCATTTTGCTGGAGGCAGAATGAGGACAACATTCTGTCTTAAAATCTTAACAGATATTATGTAGAAACTAGCAATACAATGGAAAATGCTTTGCATCCTAGGATTTTAGGTTGTGCCACAAAATGATAAGCACATTATGGAATATCAGTTGTAATATGTGTACTATGTCATAAACAGATATGCAAGGCTAGTTATATTACTGTTTACCTTGTGTCTCTCAAATGCAGATGGAGAAAATCAATATTTAAATACGTTTATGAAGTACTCCTCCTGTTAGAAATATGAAATGAAACATTCATGTAGAAATGTAGGGTTCAGGTGTGGTGTGCCATTCTGAACTGCTCAATGTGGCGTCTCCGGATTGTGCAATGGGGCAGCTAGTTGTTTGGCCAGCCCCATAAAGCAGATGCTCTTTTCCAAATTTGTCAGGAATCCACCTTCCTGAGAGGAGTGTAATTCCAGCCAAGTCAAGTCAGGTGGGTTCCCAAGCCATAACTTTGCAATGCAGAGTAAGTTCAATAGACATTTTCATATTGTAGTGGAGTAAGAGTATGACCAAATAACTCAGTTACAACAGAGTAATTGCCCCAGGTTTTACTCCCTAGACAATTTACTCTATGGTAAGGAGTGGAAGCATGACCAGCTGTTTTAAATTGTTTGCCTATAGCATGCTCTGTAACAGGACCCGGCTATTAGGGAACAGGGGACTGGTTCATGTTGAGCAAATGGCTACTCCTTACTTCTGAGGGATAACTATACCTTAATGCAGGGGTTTTCAACCTTTTTTAAAAAGTGTACCCCTTCAGCTCAAGTACACCTTTATATTTTTTTCTCATTTTTAATGTTGCCAATTATGCGCTATAAGGCAGCCTGTGGTGAGGGAGGGAGTGGGGTTGGGGCTGGGGCAGGGGCAGGTTCTACACAGCTGGGGCACAGCATGGGGCTCATCTGGAGGGTGTGTGGGGGGGGCAGCTTTCACCACTACATGCACCCTGGGAAGGCATGGGGGGGGGGCATGTATCCCCATATCTGTGCATGAGGTGGGGCAGGCTGCCACTGTAGGCTGCGGCCAGGGCTGCACCAGTCTGTTCCCAGCAGTGGGGTTGGTTGGGCTACACTTGGGGCGGGCAGCGGTGTCTGCAGCGCTGGGAGGGGCGCTACAGGAGGGGCTGCAGCCACTCCAGAATTCTCTGTAGCCCCTCCAACCCCCACCGGGAACATCTCAGTTCTGCCCCAGCCCCAGCCCACAGCAGCAGCCTGCCCTCACCCTGATTGCAGATCTGGGGGCACACCCCCCCATGCCCTCTTGGGGATGCTTATAGCAATGGGAGCCACCACCCCCCAGCACGCAGCTCAATCATGCACCCCACCCTGGCTGGGCAGCCCCAGCC
>NW_017728931.1:80927894-80931460 GCF_001723895.1 Crocodylus porosus | reverse complement strand
AGCCCCATTCTCATTCCTTGCCTCACTGCTGGGGCCTCTATCTTCCACCCCCACATCCCTTCCCTCACAACAGACTTACCAGCTGGACCCAGCTGCTCTTCACACTGCTAGGCTGCGTTCCTGTCTGCCTGCATGATGCCCTGTGGCTGTGTGCATGCACACGGCATTTATCGGCCACTTTAGTGGCCACATCAGCCAAAAAAAGTTGATTGCCAGTATGTCAATTGTCCTTATATTGGTGCTGATCTGATATGGGACCGATGTATCGGTGCACTACTAAATTCTTTTTATTTGTTCTGCGTACCCCCTATGACTTTTTAAAGTACCCCTATGGGTACCCCCAATTGACAATCACTGCCTTAATAGAATGACATTTACTGATGCAACACTGCATGTCATTTATTTGCTCTACTTCTATCATGGAGAAAGATCAACTTACTCCATTGTAAGCATGTCATATGTCCACATTCTAATGCAGTAAGCTAGGGGTCAGCAACCTATGGCTCATGGGTTGGATCTGGCCTGCAGACCCATTGGATTTGACCTGCAGACACGGGGCTTTGGTGGCATTCAGCAGTGTGTGGTGTTCTCTACATGTGCTTTCTCTCTGCTGCCACAGGGACAAGCAGCAGCAGTGGCAGTGGCTATGGCCAGATCCTAGCACCTACCCACCTGCCTCTGACCAAGGGTGTGCCATTTCATCTGGCAGGACAAAAAGGTTGCCTACCCCGCAGTAAGTTTCTTTGGCTTCTGGTGTAGATTTTTCTCTTTTTACTATGACACTTATGACAGATGCTCTTTTTGTCTATTTGTACCCCTCTATATAGACCCCTGACCTGTTGTAGTCATGGGAAGGGACAGAAAGTACACATAAACCAGCATAAGTGATCAGAAGCCAGTTCAAATCTGTAATACAACAGAAGTTCAGTACACATAAATTGCTTTCAAAATGGCCAAAATTCATTTAAGATAAACCTGGATGGATGCAGTATTGGACTTAACTAAATTAGGTTAAATCAGTTTATTGACCTTCTGCCCCAGATCCCCTACAGATTCAAGTTAACTCACAGTCCTCCAGCATTATAGGATGCTTTGCGTCTATCCCACAATTCCCCTCTTTGCAGGGTGGGCAGGCTAGCCTTGGCTCAAGCAGTCTGCTCCAGCCAAACAGGGAGGTATGCTCTAGCACTCTCTCACTTCTGGCCTGGGCCAATGCAGGCATGTGGCTGCATTTCTGGAATCAAAAGTGAATGTCTGTTCACTTGCTTATTGGTTCAGTCTCTGCAGCTTAGACTAACCTGTGAAAATTGAATCGATTCAGCCTTGGACTTTTTGACTGTCTGTACTTATCCCTGAAGTCTTTGGAAAGTAATAGAGCTGTTGCTTTGCTCCTGCACTTTTGTATCTTAGTCCACCAGTTTGCCCTCCTTATGCCATTAGAAAGGGGGAACAGGCATGAACAAATTAGAGATGCTTTGCTCAGTTCATTGGTTAAAACAAGGTCAATTTTGCTTAAGGAAGCTTATTGCTTCTGCATTGAGAATTCTTTTCTTGAGTTTTGTATTGTTATTACCTGAATCATCTCCAGTGGTGCCCTGATGTCTCCAGTGGTGCCCCAAAAGTCCTTTTTTAAATACACAGGGGGCAAAAAGAAGGTACCAGGTAATGTGGGTCCCCTGCAAGACACGCTAGGAAATCTGGTCATCACATCAGATGACAAAGCTAACCTATTTAATGACTTCTTTGCCTCCATTTTCCTGAGCAGGGACCAGATCAGCCCCCCCACTGGACCCCCCTCAGGCCCCAGGGGAGGCACACCTAGGCCAAGGGTCAGTGAGGATCTAGTCAGGGAACTTCTGGAGGGACTGGACGTATTCAAATCAGCTGGTCCAGATGATCTCCACCCCAGAGTGCTGAGGGAATTAGCTGAGGTTATTGTAGGACCCCTGGCATAGTTTTACGAGCACTCGTGGTGCTCTGGTGTGGTGCTAGAGGAGTGGAAGAGGACCAATGTGGTTCCTATTCTGGCACATGTCCACGAGGGGCCAGCAGGGGAGATTATGCTTAGGGGCAACCAACACAGGTTCATTAGAGGCAGGTGTGGCAGGACGGTCCCTAGGGGTGCCGTGACCTCCCCTAGTGCCCTTGCCTACCGTGCCAACCTAGGCCTTGAATGCACCCTCTATCTCGTCCACCATGTCTTTGATCTTAGTATTGTCAGTGGAGGCTGCCTTCCTACCCTTCTTGGCACGGGGCTCATCTTACTATACCAGGATTTTGGTTCTAGTCCCTGTGCTGGTCCTCTCCCGGGGCCAACTCAATACACGCACCCCCCTCCCGGGGCGGCTCTCTGACTGTGCCCCTTCTCACCCAGCTCGGACTTCTCAATGGGCTTACGCCCCACTCAGGGCTTCGTAACTTCCAGGCAGTGCCCCGCTCAGGCCTGCCTCCCCTATGTTCCGCGGCCACTCACGTACTGGCCTATTCCGCGCTCCCCGCGGTCTCTATGTCTACACTCGGGCCTGTAATCACGCTCCTCGAGCTCCGCGCCCGCACTCAGGCCTGTAATCGTGCCTCTTGCGCTCTGCTGCCCTGCCCTGGGGCCCTTTCTCGCGCTCCTTGTGCTCATCACCCACACTGGGGCCTTCTATGCCCGCACTCGGGCCTGTGGTCGCACCCCTTGCGCTCCCCGCCCGCACTCAGGCCTGTGGTTGCGCCCCTTGCGCTCCCCGCCCGCACTTGGGCCTGTCTATGCCCGACTCGGGCCTATGCCCCACTGGGGCTCTTCCCAATTGGGATTTCCAATTGGGGCCTGTCCCAGTAATGCCCACACTGGGCTGGGGTCAGGACCCCCCCCACTGCTTAAACCCATTTTCCTGGGCCCGCGCCCTACTGGGTTTCCGCCTCTACTGGACTCTTCCCAAAGTCGCCCCAATGGGCTGGGGTTGGGACAGCCGCACAACGCGGCACCCTCCGTGGTGCCAGGAACTCCCCCACCTTACTGGGGAGCTCCTGCTGAGGCCTCATCCACCCCTACAGCCTAACCTGGTCCTCCGGTATAATAATCACAACAACCAACCAAAGTCTCCCCCTCTGGAGTCACAACAACTTCAAAACCATAACAGAACACAGAGCCTCTCGGCTGTAACATAAACCTGAAGCCAACCTGGCTAACCTTCCGTCATCTCCTTATCAGGGTCTTCTCCACCCTGTATCTGCATGCCGACACTCAGGCTGCTCAGCTCCTAGTCTGCTCCTCAGCAGAGCTCCTGCCACTTAGGCTGCTGGGCTATTTATACAGGCCCGGCTCTGCCACTTAGGCTGCTGGGCTATTTAGACAGGCCCAGCTCTGCCCCCTTCCAGTCACATGACCGCCCAGTTGCCGCAACGACCGGCACCTGAGCTGCACCTGGAGATTGGCAGCTCCCCTTCTCCACTCCTTAGAAACAGGGCACCTAAGTGCTCTTGTGACAGCAGGTCCTGTCAGACCAACCTGGTGGCCTTCTACGACCAGGTCACCAAATCCTTAGATGCAGGGGTAGCAGTGGACATAGTCTTCCTGGACT
>NW_017728931.1:80901796-80927507 GCF_001723895.1 Crocodylus porosus | reverse complement strand
GCAGTCAGGAAGGCCAACCGCAACTTGTCATGCATCCACAGATGCATCTCAAGCAGGTCCAGGTCCCCCTCTATGTGGCACTGGTCAGGCCGCAGCTGGAGTACTGTGACCAGTTCTGGGTGCCAACCTCAAGAGGGATGTGGACAACATGGAGAGGGTCTAGAGGAGGGCCACCCGCATGATCAGGAGGCAGCAGGGCAGGCCCTATGAGGAGAGGCTATGAGACCTGAAACTGTTCAGGCTCCACAAGAGAGTGGGGATCTAGTAGCCTGTTACAAATTAGTCAGAGGGGACCAGCAGGCATTGGGGGAGTCCCTGTTCCCCCAAGCACTACCACGAGTGACTAGAAATAATGGTCACAAGCTGGCAGAGGGTAAATTCAGATCAGACATCAGGAGGCGCTACTTCACTGTCAGGGCGGCTAGGATCTGGAACCAACTTCCAAGAGAAGTGGTGCTGACTCGTACCCTGGGCATCTTTAAGACAAGGCTAGACAATCACCTTGCTGGAGTCGTTTGACCCCAGTACTTTTTCCTGCCATGGCAGGGGGTCAGACTTCATGATCTGCTCAGGTCCCTTCGAACTCTACTAACTATGAAACGATGATGTATGACAAAGCATTGATCATTTTGAAGAAACTTGCTTTGCTATAGGGGCAGGTAGAAGGGAAAGAGCTGTGACCCAACATCACCTGGGTCCATTCCTTGCTTCCAGAAGTATTTACTATCTATTCAGGCAAACATGTGGATCTTGGATAGGCTCGCCAGTCTTCCATGGACTCACTGATCACTTCCAATTTACTGGAAGAATGTTATCCTCATAATGAGGGACTGCCAAAAACAACAAGGAGGTTTGGTAAGTTTTTTTTTAAGGAACTCATCCTCCCTTTAAAACAGTAATAACTATCTGGAATCTTACTTTCTTCCAGCTATTTGAGTTGGTCTACTAAAAGATATCAGATTTACCCAAAGAACCTTGTCTGCCTGTGGCTAGCTAGAGTATCTGAGTAAGTTCTAAATTAGTATGAGCGGTGCCAAACATATCAGTGCTATGCCAAAAATACAGAACCTTAGAGAACAAATTATTCAGTGAGCTGATGTATATTCATTAACCTCTATGAGAACAGAATGAAATAATGTACAAATGGAAGAGAATGTTTGTTTTTCCTGTCTCTATAATAATATTGAAATGCAACTGGCTTTGTTTAGCTATTTAAGCTCTATTTTAAAAAGTCGCTCTTATCCCCAGCGAACAGTTGGATAAACAATAGCTAATTTCACTTATCATCTTTGGACATGCACAGCTGTGAATGGGAATGAAGGATCCAGTTTGGCATGAAAAACCTTTCAGAGTGAGCTTTGTTGGATCTAATCTATTTGAAAATAGTGTTCTGTTATGTTAGTAAAACCAAAACTCCTATACAATTGGATAAGTTCAGTTTGCAACTTAGTATATTCAAAGCTGTGGGCTTACTCTGTGTGGTGTTGCCTAGCACTGGCAGGGTCTTGCACAAAACTTAATACAGCGGATTCCTCTTATTGGAATCACTTTGGGAAATGGTGATTTGATTCTATTAATCATCTGATTCCTTTAAAAGGAGACCCAATTTTTTTAAGAACCCAGATACTCATTTCCCTGCCACGGCACCCTGGCCCTGCTCATGCCTCTCACTCACCCCTGCCCCACAGCTGCCCCAGCCCTGCTGGAGCCCACCGCCCACAGCCCCCTGGCCTCCCAGTCCTGTGGAGGGGGCCCCCAGCTGCCAGGGCTACAGGGCCAGGGACCTAGGTCTGCAGCCTACTTCCCCCAGTAGGAGGCAGTGGCTGCTGCTGCAGCAAAGTAAAGCCTAGTTTCCCACCTGCTGCTGCCTGCTGTGCGCTTGGGCTTAGGGGGTGAGGCCAGTTCCCTGGCATGGTGCGCACTCCTGGAGAGGCGGGGGGGGACCTGCAACCCCAGATCTGTGCGTGGGGTGGGGGTGGGCAGTGAGGGCAGCAGCATGGGGTTTTGTCCCTCAAAGCTACCATGCATGCAGGGGGCACATTGCCAGAGAGCCTGGCCCCTGCCCCCCAGACAAGCTGCCCGTGGCCCCATCCCACTTCTTGCTGGGGCCCAAGCCCTGCCCAACTCCCTCCCTCCCTCCCTATGGGGGCTTAATCTCCCCCTCCCTCACTTACCTGTGGGCACTGCTCTACAGGCTGCCTGGGGCCATGTTCATATACATCCACATGACGCCCCCTCCCTGACTGCTCTCCTCCCACTCCCTCCCAGCCCTCTGAAGGCTGGAACTCTCTTAGCCTGCAGAGGGCTCCTCACAAAACTGCAAAAACCCTGGGCTTCTCCAGTAAAATGATTCCAAAAAATGAAAATTGTGATTCTAATATGAGCAATTTTTACATGCAAAAATATATAAATGTTTTTGGTTTTTCCATATTGATTCAGATAAATGGCTGATTCTATTAACCAGCGATTCTATAAAGTGGAATTCATTGTAGCTGGTAAGAATGACCTTGAGCACAACTGGTTACAAACAATAGTAACTTGCAATGAATAAACCTCACTCAAAAGTGTTAAAGTATTCCCTACTTTTCTTAAACACAAGTTAATAATGCCACAAACTTTATCTAGTACTGCTTGTTTATCTGTTTTGATACTTTCATAAGGTGCCCATTTAACTACCTTTCTAAATACTACTAATCTTGAAATGGGTAAAAAAGGATCAACAGGTGGTTTATTATCACTCTTCAAGAGAATGATGTATCATAAGTGCACTTATTACATCAGTATCTTCAAGTTCTCTATAAATCCACAAAGCAATGTGAAACCAATGAAGGATAGCTATTGTGCCTGAGTAGCATAAGACAGCTGGCAGAGTGTGCCAACACATTGCATAAACACTTCCAGTTATTGAAACCTAGCTTTTATGATTTTTTTTTTCCTCTTCAGGATAGTGCACTCAGAGTAGATTCAGCTTTTGGCAGGGGAATTATGATCAGCAAAGTCAGTGTAATTTCCTGCATTATTTGAGCCTACATTGTTAGGAACTTCAACTGAGATGTGGTGGGGTTCATAGGCCCCACACAACAAAGAAAGGACTACACAATATCCCCAGCAGCATTAGGACCCAGCTGCCTTTCAGCCTGCAGCTGCAGCCCGCCTTCCTCCACGCCCACCATCCCCGGGGGGGAGGGGGAGGCAGGGAGGGAAGGCTGTGCTGGGCTATTCCTGGTGGGCCTTGTGGCAGAAAGCCACCTTGGTTTCTCCCCAAAATCTCTGTCCTGTGACAATGTGATTAAATCTCTGTGCTGTGACCATTTGATTAAGATGGGCCCAGCAGAGGAGACACACCCTTACCCTGTCTCTTTAGGTAACTTGAGCTGGCTACATTCCTGAGGGAGGGGGGAAACCTGCTCCCTCTGCCTACATGACTTGTATCTTCTACCTGGGTGAGTGGCATCTACCTGGTGGGCTGGAGTCTGCCCGGCAACTAGTGATGTATTTCAAATTGGTTGCCCGACAGCCAACCGGAGCTGGCCTCCACTGGACCAGGTGAATGAGGTCACAGGGGCTATATAAGTTAAGACTGCCCAGGAGGAGGAGGCAGCAGCCATACAGGGTACTCAGAGGAGCTTCACCATCTGAAACTGGCTCTCTCCCCCATAACTCATGAGCAAGGAACGGCCTGCCTCAAAAGGGAAACTTCACCTGCCTTTGGAAGATGCTTGTGAGTAAGCTACTTGAGATCTGGGTAGATATCTAGCTGGCAGTAACTCAGATGCGTGATCAAAAGGCTACCTCAGCCAGACTGTTTGCTCTTTAGGATTTCTAGGATATTGCTCAATCTTGTACCCTATTTTCACCCGACCCCTGTAATCAATAAAGTTCTCCTTTGTGACCAGTGTGGGACACTTATTGAGGGGTGGTCTAAATTATGCCCAAGAGACCCCTTAGGTTTGTGTACTAAGGGAGACTTTCCTTTTTGCCCCCGAATTGGGGAAGTGCCCCAGTTGCCTGTATTGGGTCGATTACCTGTAGGACTTTAGGCCTGTGTTTCCCCAAGGACACAGGGCCGAGAGTGAGTCCCTTCTTGGGGTGGTGGCAGCTACATTACCCCCAGGCTAGAGAGTGTATTCCAGGAAGGGGGTCAGTCAGACGTGAGGCGCCCCTAGGGAGGCATTCGGTGCCTGGAAGGTGGTTGGGCGCAGGGAGGTGGGTGGCTTAACGCAGGAGCACCCCCTACTGGCCCGCCACAGGCCTGGCCTGCTCTACATTCATTGGTGGTGCCCCCATGTGTCCTCCCGGGCTGTGTGCCCTCCACCTCCCCACATCCCCCGTTCCTGCATCCTGCCCCAGCTCTGGATTTTGTGCCCGGAGCCCCACTGCACATGCCCCCTGGGCCTCTGCCTCTGCCCTCCCCCACCAATTGACCTGCTGGGCTTGGGGAGGGGGGTGGAATATGCAGCCCAGGATCGACTTCAAGAGGCTCCCTTATCCACCGGTTGATCCTGATTGACCATCCACTGTAAAGCTGGCAAGTCAGTCAGCAACACAGAAGTTCTTGACTTCAGGAAAGCCAACTTTGAGAAGCTCAGGAGGCTTGTCGGTGATGTCTTAAAGGACCACAACCCCAGGGGGAGGGTAGTTCAGGATGAGTGGCTGCTACTCAAGGGAGTGATCCTCAATGCACAAGCTAATTCTATTCCATCTTGGAGGAAAGGCAGCAAGAGAGCACAGCAGCCCCCTTAGCTCTCCAGAAATCTAGCAGACTTCCTGAGGCTAAAAGGAAAGGTCTACAAAGGATGGAGGATGGGATTCACCTCCAAGGAGAAATTATCTGCACTGGTCCGGTCCTGCAGGGAGCAAGCCATGAAAACCAAGGCTGCAACTGAACTCCAACTAGCTTTGAGCATCAAGGACAATAAAAAGTCCTTTTTCAGCTGGAGAAAAAGCAAGGGCAACATTGGACCCCTGCTGAACCAGAAAGGACAACTGACAACCGACGCCCATGAAAAAAACAACCTATTAAATGGGTATTTTGCATCAGTCTTTCATCAGTCCCATGGGATGCCCATGCCCACTACGGGACAGGGAGGTCTGGGTGAGCGTGATTCCCTGCCCTCCATAAATGCCAGCCTCGTGAAGGAACACCTCGACAGGCTGGATACCTTCAAGTCAGCCGGCCCTGACAATCTACACCCCAGGGTACTCAAAGAACTGGCGAGCATTATAGCTCAGCCTCTGGCATGGATCTTTGAGAACTCCTGGCACTCTGGTGTAGTGCCCGAAGACTGGAAGAAGGCCAGTATGGTGCCTATCTTCCAGAAAGGGAGGAAAGTGGATCCAGAAAAACTACAGGCCCATCAACGTGACTTCTATCCCAGGGAAGATGTTAGAAAAGCTTATTAAAGAGGCCATCCTTAATGGACTGGCCGAGGCCAACATCAGCCAGCACAGGTTTGTTGCGAGTAGGTCTTGCTTGACCAATCTTATTTCCTTCTATGACCAGGTGACCTATCACCTGGCCAAGGGAGAAGAGATTGATGTCATATAACTTGACTTCAAAAAAGCCTTCGATCTGGTATCCCATGATCACCTCTTGGCCAAACTGGCCAATTGTGGCCTTGGGTCCACCATGATCCGCTGGCTGGGAAATTGGCTCCGTGGTCGCACCCAGAGGGCAGTAATTGATGGAAGTCAACCATCATGGTGCCCTGTGACCAGTGGGGTCCCCCCAAGGCTCTGTCCTTGGACCCATATTGTTCAACATCTTCAATAATGATCTGGACATTGGAGTCAGAAGTGGACTGGCCAAGTTCGCTGATGACACCAAACTTTGGGGCAAAGCATCCACACCAGAAGATAGGTGAGTGATCCAGGCTGACCTCAACAGGCTAAGCAAATGGGCGGATGAGAACCTGATGGTGTTTAATGCCAAAAAATACAAGGTTCTCCATCTCGGGAGGAAAAATATGCATTATCCTTATAGGCTTGGCAGTGCTATGCTGGCTAGTACTATGGAAGAAAGAGACTTGGGGGTCATCACTGACCACAAGATGAACATGAGTCTGCAATGCGATGCTGCAGCTAGTAAAGCGACCAAAATACTGGCTTGCATCCATAGATGCTTCTCGAGCAAATCCCGGGACGTCATTCTCCCCTTGTACTCGGCCTTAGCAAGGCCGCAACTGGAGTACTGCATCCAGTTTTGGGCTCCACAATTCAACAAGGATGTGGAGAAGCTTGAGAGAGTCCAGAGAAGAGCCATGCGTGTGATCAAAGGTCAGGAAAACAGACATTACGGCGACAGGCTGAGAGCCATGGGGCTCTTTAGCCTCGAAAAGTACAGGCTCAGGGGTGACCTGACGGCCACCTATAAGTTTATCAGGGGTGACTACCAGGATCTGGGGGAACGTTTGTTCACCAGAGCGCCCCAAGTGATGACTAGGTCGAATGGTCATAAACTCCTGCAAGACCGTTTCAGGCTGGACATAAGGAAGAATTTCTTTACTGTCCAAGCCCCCAAGGTCTGGAACAGTCTGCCAGTGGAGGTGGTTCAAGCACCTACATTGAACACCTTCAAGAGTAAATTGGATGCTTATCTTGCTGGGATCCTATAACCCCAGATGACTTCCTGCCCTTTGGGCAGGGGGCTGGACTCGATGATCTCCCGAGGTCCCTTCCAGCCCTGATGTCTATGAAATCTATGAAATCAAGGCTCCATCTGAACTAATAACGGTGATTCTAGAGCTAATAAAGACAATAATTAAGACAATACATTTCCAGTTCCAGGGTGGTGTTGGACTTGATAAATAGCCCTAAAATCTAGTTGCCCATGATAGAAAGGAAACATCATCAAGAAGATATGAACAATGAATAATTTTCAGATGCCACTTGCCAACAAAGACGTGTCTTGTAATTTTAGGAAAGGGAGACGCTTAAACACAAATCTCCTGCTGGATTTTGCTGTAGGGAAGGTCTGCTGAGGCATAACAACTGTCTGGCTTGCTTTTCATGCTGCCACACACTATGAAGCTAGATTTTAGGAAAGTGAGAGGAATCTGCTCAGGTGTGCTCAAGCTTTCAGAACTGTTGGCATTGTAAAGTACACACTACAGGAAGAAGCACCTGGCTAGATGCTGGATGAAATAATGTTAATACTTATTTAAACTTCAGAATCAATGAGCGAGAGTGTAAGTGTCAGGGCTGAGCTGATTGAAGACATAACCTTATTGTCTGTATGTGGCTTAGTTTAAGCATTCTTCATTTTATAGGGACTATACTTACCAGCACATGAACAGCAAGAAGCAATTGTGTTGCAGAGGGACAAAGCTATCAGAAAATGAAATGGAGAGCTGGGGAAAAGCTGACTTTCAAAGCTCTTTTTTTCATAATAGAGCCCTTTGAAAGACAAGCTTTGACATTTGAACCATCTTTTTAATGTTCTAAAAGTCTTCTAGCTAAAAAGAATACTGCAGGGAGCAAATCCTAGAACAACTGGGATTCAAAACATCTATCAGCACAATTTCTCAAAGACAACTGGCTCTTTTGAGTCCCATCTTGTTGTAATTGTTTTTAACAAGCATGTTGGTTGTGGTTACAGGTGTCCTACATAATTGGTCATTTGTTTCCACCCCAGTAGTGACAGCCTGATGAGAGAAGAGGCTGGTGAAAGGAATACTCTGTTCAATGCAGTGTATCAATCACTGACAATTTTTTCTTTGACATAATAAAAAGATAAAATTATGGTCACATTAACAGAACCAAAATTATATATGCCTGGGTCATGTTAACCCCTTAAAATATGTTTTTGCTGCAGAGATGATGGGGGTGATGTTACCAGGAGTAGCCTACTCCAGTTGTGAGCAAAACCATACTAGAGTTACTGCGTTATTACGGGTGCTGTGTTCCACAGTGTGTGTTCTTATGGAGACATATCTCAGGGAGAATCCACAAGGGGTTGCAGTGGCGTGGTCGCACCTCCTTTTAGGTCCTGGTCAACCCAAAGATTAAAACCATCTGCATGGCATTTGTGGCAGCATTTCTATTCAGGCTGTAGAGGGGAAGTCAATTGACATCATGACTCATTATAATATACTTAATTCATTCTAAACTCTTCATTCCACTGGCATTAATGGCCCTCTTTCTTTTTAATGATCTTTAATGATTCCACTAATAAAGCTTTCTTTTCTTCTGCAATTTTGCTGGCTGTTAGCTGCTCCTGGTAACGTAGCTCCCGTTTCACAGCCCTGGAGATAGTATTTCTAGTTAGAGTTAAAAACAAACTGAGGTGTGGAAATTTTAACTCAAGTGAACATTCACTCAGATGTGAAAATAACTTTCACTGAAGTATTGGATGCACTGTCAAGATGACCAAGAAGGCTAGATTTTGTTTCATGAATTGAAGAGAAATATATATTTAATTTTACTGATTATAGACTAATGAAACAACAAGTTTTGATTATTTTTGTCTATATTGTTCTGGTTTTATACATACTATATAGCAAATGGGTTTTTCATCAGCTCAAAGTGACTGCCCTGATTAGCATGGTGCAGGACAGCCCAAGTGAGGGCAAATTCATACCCAGCACCAGTGTAGACCATGTAAAGGAACACCTTGAGAGACTGGACACCTTCAAGTCAGCTGGTCCTGATAGATTGTACCCCAGAGTACTTAAGGAGCAGGCAGGTGTCATAGCTCTACCATTGACAAAAATATTTGAAAACTCATGGTGCTCAGGTGAAGTACCTGAAGATTGGAAGAAGGCCACTGTGGTGCCCATTTTTAAGAAAGGGAGGAAAGTAGATCCGGAGAACTACAGGTCAACCAGCTTGACCTCAATCCCCGGTAAGCTTCCGGAAAAAATTATCAAAGAGATCATTCTTGACAAGCTGGCTGATGCCAACATCCTGAGGGACAACCGCACAGGTTTGTTGCAGGTAGGTCTTGCCTGACCAATCTCATGTCCCTCTATGACCAGGTGGCACATAACCTGGACAAGGGAGAAGTGATTGACATCATATATCTGGACTTTAAAAAAGCCTTTGATCTGGTATTCCATGATCTCCTCATGGAAAACTTGGCCATTTGTGGCCTTGGCTACATCACAGTCCAATGGCTGGGGAATTGGCTCCAAGGTTGGACCCAGAGAGTAGTAGTCGATGGAAGTGAATCATTATGTGACTCTGTCACCAGTGGTATCCCCCAAAGCTCTGTCCTTGGACTGATTCTCCTTAACGTCTTTATCAACAATGTGGACACTGTGTTAGAAGTGGACTGGCCAAGGTCGCCGATGATACTAAACTTTGGTATAGAACGTCCACACCTGAGGATAGGTTGGAAACCCAGGCTGACTTGGGTAGGCATAGAAAGTGAGCGGATATAAACCTGATGATATTCAATACCAAAAAATAGAAGGTACTCCACCTTGGGGAAAAAAACCCCACAGCACACTTATAGGATTGACAGTGCTATGCTCACTAGCACCACAGCCAAAAGAGACTTGTGGGTCATGATTGACCACAAGATGAACATGAGCCACCAATGTGTTGTCACAGTTGATAAAATGAACAAAACTCTTGCTTGCATCCATAGCTTCTTCTCAAGTAAATCTCAGGGTGTCATCCTCCCGCTGTACTTGGCCTTGGTGAGGCCGCAGCTGAAGTACTGCATCCAATTCTGGGCTCCACAATTCAAGAAGGATGTGGAGAAGCTTGACAGAGTCTGGAGGACAGCCATGTGCATGGTCAGAGGGCAAGGGAATAGGCCTTATGAAGAGAGGCTGAGAGCCACGGGACTCTTCAGCCTGGAAAAGAGCAGGCTTAGGGGTGACCTGGTGGGAGCTTAAAAGTATATAAGGGGCATGCATCAGGTTCTGGGAGAACATCTGCTCACCAGAGCGCCCCAAGGGATGACAAGGTCCAACAATCACAAGCTCTTCCAAAATGATTTTAGGCTGGACATAAGGAAAAATATTCTTTACTGTCTGACCCCCAAGGCCTGGAATAGACTCCCTCTAGAGGTGGTGCGGGCACCTGCTCTGGACTCTTTTAAGAAAAGTTTGAACGCTTATCTTGCTGGGATCCTTTGACCCTAGCTGACTTCCTGCCCCTGAGGCAGGGGGCTGGACTTGATGATCTTTTGAGGTCCCTTCCAGCCCTAATGTCTATGAAACCAATGAAATCTATAAATTAACACACATTTCAATATATTTTCTTGCTTAGATCATAAATGGAATAATATAGTCCTAGGTCCCTAGCTTATTATTAAAGCTTTTGTTACTTTTTAACTCAATAAAAATGTGTTCTATTATGTTTGATGATGCTCCACATCATCTGCACCCTCCTTTTCAAAATCTTAGATCTGCACATGGACAAATCCTGATTTTTTTTGGGTAGAATCAGATCTTCTTTGATTCTTTTCCATTATCCTTTTCCTAGTAATTTTGTTTTCTTCTCATATAAGATTAATATGTGTATAATCCAGTACAGCAGGCGCTTCTGTACTGGGCACTATACATTAAAGCTGGTTGGGATTCCCTCTCCATCTACCAAAAAATCCTCCTTTAAATTTTTCTCATGGAAATATTTTAGTTTCCCTTTCAGGAAAAAAAAATGTGTTTTACTTCCTTGTACTTTTTATTTATTCTAACCCTTGCTGTTTAAAATGCAAAGTGTTATGTTCTTCTGAAAGTGTTACTAAGCTAGAGAAAGTGGCACTTTCAAGTGTAAGTGTATTTTCTCATTTTGTTCTATAGCATAATAGTAAGGAAATATGTGTATGCACTAGCCCCAAAAGTTGATAATCTTTTCTTTTATTCGTATGACAAAAACGGTGCATCAATCGTATTTCACATTGGACAGAGCTGAGCCATGATCGAGACTGGTTGTCGAGGGCATTGAGGTTTCCAGGGCAATGGAAGACAGGGCATTCTGTAACTATGTGGTTTGTGGTCTATGAGGGGGTGCCACATTCACAAGTGGCACTTGATGTCAGGCACATTTCATGCATGTTGTGGCAGAAGTGGCCATAGCTGGTTTGAAGCCTATTGAGGCAGACCCAGGAGTGTCTGTCCAAATCAAAGCCAAGAGGTCTCGTAGAGAGGTTTGGGATGAATGTTTTGAGCCTGCAGTTCTCAGAGGCCCATCATTCTTCCCATAGTTGTGCAGCCCAGTTGTCTGGGGAAGAGCCTTTAGAAGTAGAGCACAGGTGGTACAGGTAGGTGATGATGGGCTTCCTAGTTCAGAGGTGCTGCCCAACTGGAGGGTCTGAGCAGATGTGTGGGTGTAGGTAGTGATTATGGTTGATTATGAATCAATAAAAATGCCAAAGTTTATCATCTGAATAGACTAGACGCAGAAAGGCTAAGAGAGGATGAAGTACTGTCTCCTTTTTATGAACAGGGAAGTGAGACTTTGTGGAAATTAAAGATCTGATCCAGCACTGCATGTATGATTTTTAGGTAAAGGAATAGGCCCATCAGGTTCCAATACACATGCAGAGAGGCTGCTCCGACATGCTGTAATTACAGCACATTGGAACAGACTTGATTAATCGAGCCTGTTGGAACGTGGTAATTACCATGCTCCCGCAGACTCTGGTGTCGTGCGTATCAGTGTCCCCAAATTGAAAAATGGCAGTGGGAGCAGTTTAACTAAAACTCATTTGATGAGTTTTATTTAAAGCACCCCTGCGGCCATTTTTCAGCATGGGATTGCTGATGCACATGACACTCCGGGCGCTTTAATTAGAGCAGCTCTCAGAGCTACACTAATTAGTGTCCCTCTACCCCCTTCCCCAGCCTCTGTATAAATGCCCATTGACTATAAAGTGCTGCTGGTTTTCCTCAGTTGGAGCCAATGTGGTCTCTGTAATGCTCTTTAGGATGGATTTTTGAATTTTCTTGTTTTCTCTCCAATTATTTACTTAGTATTTTCCCCAATGTCCATAGTTATACCTCTCCAGTCACAGAGAATAATTATTTTCTGGTTTTTTAGACTTTTTCGATTTCTAGTTCAATATGCAAGGAACATATTAGCACCTATATTCCACTTGTATATTCTCTTTTTTATCATTCTCTTATTTATTCATTTAAAACTTATTTTACTGTAGTGTAGGAAATGCCTCTTGGCGGAAATATCTTCTTTTTAATCTTGCTGTCATATTCTGAGAGTTTTCAACAGATTGCTCTGTTAGTTTTAAATCTGAAGCTAACCCATTGACATCATCCCAATTTATATTGTTTTTGTTCATTCTTATGGAGCTGGAAGATAATGAAGTCTGTGAAAAAGATTTTAATGGGGTTGCACTTCACTTTAAAATTTAGGGGCAATTGTTCCTTCACAAATGAACCAAACTCATCTAAAATGTCTGTTTTAAAATGAGTATATTTATCTTTATTTCCTTGCAACACACTTCCTTGTATCATATTGCCTTTTTACCAATTTCTACTGCTAGTATTTGTATAAATATTGTAAAATTATTTGGAATTTTAAGGCTACAGTTTACTAGAATTCAGTAATTATGAATTGCATTGCTCAATCCCCAATGAAAACCGTGGGGGTTTTTTTCCCAAAGCAAACATTTAGTCTCAACAGCCACAAATTTAGAGGCACCATTTGTGTGTTTAATTCTGAGCAAGCAGAATCAAAGCAAATATTTTCCCTTATATTTTCCATTGTGACGTTTTTAATTGTAATTGGGTTTTTTTTCTTGAAAACTGTTCTTTTAACAATAACACTAAAAAAACTTCTGCGAAGAATTAGAAATAATAATACCTCGTGTGATTTTTTTTTTTTTTTTATGACAATAGCATTTTCTAAACAGCTATTCCCTCTGTCACAACAGTGGTAGTCAGAAATCATAAGACTTGTTGGTTTTTTGGTTTTTCAATACTAAAATGTTGAAGGAGACAGGTTGCTTTCTGGTGTCCTAGCCTTCAGTGGTCACAATTTCAAGTTTTTCCACAACAATCATGGGGATTAGTACTTCCTGTTATTTTTTTTTTAATTGAAGTTGAGATTTAATGTAATCAAATGAGTCTAGGAACTGGAAATGAAAAGAAAAATACCAAAGATTGTAAGACTCAACAGCACTGGAAACATTGGTATCATAGAGCATTGTTAAAGTGTATGTGTAGTTGTGTTTTTGCCTACATTACCTTTCTCATCTGGTGTACAGTGATATCTATTGAGACCAACTGGTGCCCCGTCCTGCAACCTTTACTTACCTGGGGAATCCTTAGGAATATGCTGTTTATGCATTAAGTGGCAGGAAAATAATTCTTCAATGGGACTAAATTTGAATAATATCTTTGGGTAAATCCAAAGCCTTAGGCACTGGAACAATTACACTTTCTGATGGTGAAAGTGTTCTTGATTCCATTTCTAGTATTGTTTCCTATTGTATCTAGTATTGTTTTCCTAGCATCATAAATGACAAAGTCATTCTCTGGGCTCCCAGTTCTTCAACAAATAATGATTATATGGTTAACATGAAATTCTGTTACCCACATTCTTTCTGAATCTCTATTTTCCTAAAGGGAAAATATAATGTGGATTTAGTAAGGATATATAGGAATGAAATTTAAGCTATGCCTCAAAACCTACTGTTGTCAATGTGAGTTTGACCATTGACTGAGCAAGCTTTGGAGGAGATCTTTAAATTTGCAAAGTAAATACAGTCAAATTAACTAAGGGTTACAGAGTTAGACCATAAGCTGAATATGAGCCAATAGTGTGCTCTTGTTGCCAGAAGGCCAAATCAGGGGAAGTGATTTTTTGTCTCTCTCCATTACTGGTGAGACCTCACTTGCAGCACAGTGTACCCTGCACTAAGTAGGATGTGGACCGATTGAAAAGAGTCCAGCACAAAGCAACAAAACTGATTAGAGGTTTGTGAAGCATAACTTGTAAGGAGAGTCGGAAAAACCTAAGGTTATTTAATCTGGAGAACAGAAGACTGAGAGGCAAATTGATAACCATCTTCAAATACCAAAAAATGTGATTGTAGGAAAGGTCCAAATGGGCTTTTCTCTGTGGTCATAGGTAGGGACCTACTTAAACTGCAGTGAGAAAAAGCTTTTTTGACAGTCCACCCATGGCAGACAGAGCCAATTTTGTGGGCTTTTCATAGTGGCCCTACCCCTCACTGCTGACTGGCAGAGAGGCGCACCTCTGGGTGCTGATTGGCAGAAAGGTCCCAGGGGGGAGGAGGAAGGAGGGGGCAGCTGCCATCTTGATTGTTGGTTGCTCTTCATGTGGCCCTGCCCCTCAGTGCTTATTGGTAAAGTGTCCTCAGCAGGGAGAGGAGGGTCCAAGGGGACAGCTGCCCCATGAGCCAGAGCCTTCCCCTCCTGGCAGTAAGGACAGCTGTCTCCCACTGGGAAGCCAGAATTTTATTTTGAAGGGGTTTTTTTGTTGATTTTGCGGATTTTGCAGATTTTGCACACAATCCTAGATTTTGTGGTTTCCATGAAATGTGTAAAATCGTGAATTAAGCAAGCCCCTTGTCATAGTGAATAGGGCTACAAGTTTCATAGTTGGTTGGGTCAGAAGGGACCTGAGCAGATCATCAAGTCCGACCCCCTGCCATGGCAGGAAAGAGTACTGGGGTCAAATGACTCTGGCAAGGGACTTCTCTTGGAAGTTGTCTCCAGATCCTAGCCGCCCCGACTGTGAAGTAGCGCCTCCTGATATCTAGCCTAAATCTACCCTCTGCCAGCTTGTGACCGTTATTTCTTGGCACTCCTGGTAGTGCTTGGGGGAACAGGGACTTCCCCAGTGCCTGCTGGTCCCCTCTGACTAGTTTGTAACAGGCCACTAGATCCCCCCTCAGCCTTCTCTAATGGAGGCTGAACAGGTTCAGATCCCTTAGCTTCTCGTCGTAGCGCCTGCCCTGCTGACCCCTGGTCATGCGAGTGGCCCTCCTCTGGACCCTTTCCATGTTGTCCACATCCCTCCTGAAGTGCGGCACCCAGAACTGGGTGCAGTACTCCAGCTGCAGCCTGACCAGTGCCGCATAGATAGGGAGTATCACCTCCTTGGACCTGCTCATGATGCATCTGTGGATGCATGACAAGGTATGGTTAGCCTTCCTGACCACGTCCCCACACGGTTGGCCCATGTTCATCTTGGCATCAATAATGACTCCAAGATCCTTTTCTGCCTCTGTACTAATGGGAAGGGAGTTCCCCAGCCTGTAGGTATGTGATGGACTCAAGCTGCAGTAGAGGAAATTTAGGACTTCAGGGTTAACTTTTTAACTGCAAGGGCATCCAAGCATTAGAAGAGGCCTACTAGAGAAACTGTAGAATCTCCATCCCTGGAAATTTTCAATACCAGGTTGGACAGACACTTGGCTTGGCTTGGCTTGGCTTGGCTTGCTTAGTCATGACGATCCTGCCTTGAGCACGGGGGTGCACTGAATGACCTCTGATGACCTTCCAGCCCTAATTCCCTGTGATCCTATGAGTCCTACTTGTGGCGTTATGAAGGAAACACAGGTTACTTAAAATGAGTAGTAGTAGCAAAGGACATACAATTCTGCATTCTTTAGGTTTACAGAACAAAGGAGAATGAAGTTCCTGGCTTTTATCCAAATGAGAACTCTCTATAGACCCTCAACTTTGAAGTCCTTGACAGACACTGCTTTCAGTCCTTTGCCTGTCATTTTTCCCTTGCAAACATGATGATGTTTAATACCAGATGAATACCTCATATGGATTGCTTACGGAAGTGAGGGGGCTGACACTGGCAAAACTCACATTTAAGTTAAGCATATTTTTACATGCAACTTGATTGGTCCCCATCTTTGTAGTCTCAGTGGGTGTGTCTACATAAGACATTTACTGTGGAGTTGACTTATTAGCTTGGCAGTAAATATTGCACATCCACATGTGCACCCCTATGAGGCTGGAGTAATCTAACCGACTCTACAGCAGGGTAGGACTTGTAACTACAAATACTATCCTACTGCAGAGTTTTTTACTTTGAATCAGCACCCTTGTAGACACTGTCCCAGCTGGCTGGGACACAAGGGTACTTTAGTGAAGGGGCTGCCTGCCAGCTAGCTTCACATTGAAGCACCCTCATGCCCCAGCCAGCCCCTCTGCATCATGTTGAGCTGGGGGGAGCTGCCCCAGGCTGGGAGGCTGATTCTTGGGGCCACTGCCAGCTGTGGCTACTCCACCCCAGCTCAACATGCTGCAGTCCCTGGCACATATTCAAACACTGCACCCGGGAGCAATAAATTCTGGTGTTTATTGCTTTGCATTAATTGCACATGTAAATGTGCCCAGTGTGGAGTATGAATAAGCATACAAACTACATCTTATCACTCAATTTGACCCTTTCAGGACTTAGCTGAAACACATCAGCAAGCACTGTAGGGGAAATTTGCATAGGCAAGCTGCAAGCTTTACCTGTTCTGGAAATAGAGGATTTTAATCCCCTTGATGTACTTCATGTTGGGATAGGATACAATGTTTGCTCTCTGCAAAGGAACAAGAAAAGGAAAGATGAAAACATATCTGCTAAAGATGACACTTCAGCTGAAGTAACTATAATAGCCTGCCTTCAGTCTTTAATAGACTTCTATTTTCTGTAGCTGTGCCACATCAGTGATAACAGCACCAGACAGGTGCACACAGGCTCTTTCCAGTACCACATATTTAAAATACAGCTATTTGAACAACTGTGTTTGTGGTCTCTGAAGCCTGAAATTAAAGTGATCAGACAGAAGACAACGTGCCTGTCAGTCTGCCTCCCCTACTCTCAATTGTGTATCACCAGTAAATATATCATACTTCTTTAACTATGTGAACATAAAATATGATATCCACAATTGGAGGAATTGACTGCAGGAAAAGCGCTTATTGCTAAGGCAGTAATGAGCTGGAAAAAAAAAATTTTTTTCCAAGGGAGGATACTTAAACACAACAATCATGTAACATATTTATGAATGAAATTAATAGTTTTTCATTTTAGCTTACTTTTCCCTGCTCATATTTATTTGGACATGTGCTGTTGAGTCAGATTAACTTAAAGCAGTTGCAGGAACAATTATCTGTTCAAACTGGATCAGCTGTATTCTTGCAAAAGAATTAATATTACAAATACCCAGACCTAGTTCTGGATTTTTGTGTGCACTTTAATCTCAAAATTGAACAGACTTTTGTTACAGCCTTAGGGTTATATATTATGCATCTGGATAGATTCATTTTTGTTAACAAAACTGCTCAAGCTGGCTGACAGCATCTGCATTTCCTGTATTTAGCATAATTGCTCAATTTGCTAAAAAATATATTTAAGCTTGAAATTTAAGAAATGTAAAACTATTTGGAGGCAGATGTAAAGGAAAAGGAAACTGAGCTCTTAAGTGAAAATGAGTTTCTTCAGCACTTTGGGTGTTTATACACATGCTCCAGGAGGGGTAGGGGGCACTTTAATTAGAGCATGTATCAGCATCCCTGCACTGAAAGATGGCTTGAATGAGCTTTAGTTAAAGCGCCCCGCCACCATTTTTCAATGTGAGGACACCAACACAGGAGGAGACTTGATTAATCAAGTCTGCTCTGACGTGCTGTAATTACAGCACGCCAGAGCAGCCTTGCTGCACATGTATAAGCACTCTTTATGAACAAACCTTGAACTCTACCTAAAGATTTTGGACCAAAAATATGCCTCCAGAGGGCCTGCACCCATCTTTGACAATGGAAGCAGAACCTCTAAATGACCACATGTTTTAAGGAGGCTTCAACCTGAACCTCCAGTTTTTCAGTCCTATGCCCCTACCAAAAGTACCAATGGGAGTTAGGCATCTAGTCCCATTGACCTGTAATCATAGACTAAAAGCTGCCACTTAGGGTCTCATAACTTTATTCCTGCAAATCCTACTGTTTTATGAGCCTGTCCTAATTGGAAATGATTAGGGACCTAATGAAATGGAGGAGGCAGGTGGCTGATTTTGGGAGCTGATCATGGGGCTGGCCACCATTTCTGCAGGCTTCTCGCGGTGCCCCATCTCCACCCCGCTGATTAGTTGACGGCCAGTTGTGGCCCTGCCCTTCACTGCTGAATGGCCGTGAGGGCTGTCCATCATGTGGTCTTTCCCTTCGCTGATGATTGACTGAGATGGGCAGGGCCATGAGATGGACAGCCTACTCAGCCAATCAATGAGGGGCGGGGGGGTGGTAGCTTCCACCTTGGCTGCTCCTCTTTGCACTGGCAGCTCCCCCCTCCACCCACTTTGGGCTGCGAGGCTGGATTGAAATGGTCATGAGGACCTCTGGATCTCACTGGGCATTCAGCATTTTATTTTTAGTAAGATTTTTTGTGGGTGTGGATTCATGGACAATGCCCAATTTCAGAGTTTCTGCAAAATCTGGGAAATTGTGAACTGAGTAAATCCCTAGATATGATAGACAATAAAATTCAGATGCATGTATAATCTATGCTTAGAGTGATTTGTTCAGACTACCACTGGAGTGGGAGCATCTCTGCTAAGAACCTACTGTTAACTGCAACAAATATGTTTTATGCAACATACATGCTTTTCTTTTTTCTGGCAGTACCTTCTTTTTTATATTAGCTACCTACCTTCAACTCTAAGTTTGTACCACTTGTTTTGAATGAAGTATAGCTCCTGCAGGAGGCAGGGGAACCAGAGTGGCTGTGAAATGTAAGGTGAGCATACCATGAGGGCTAAGCTGATTTGTGACTTTTGAAGATTTGTTTTCACTTCAAAATTCATGTGGGTTTTTAGTTGGGTGTTGTCCCTAACATAGTGTTCATGCAAAGACCAGTGCTTTTTGTTTGATCATGGTGGTACTTTAAGCCAGGCCACTTGGCCTATTACTAGATACACCCTGGAGCCCAGGCACTACTGACATTTGGATGGTAATCTGTCTGCACTGCAGTGTGGACATAGGCTTAACTAAGGGAGTTCTAATATCTAGTACTTTAGCATTGTCTTCCTCCCTCAGTGCTCTGAAAGGCAATCAAGCTTCCCACAATACAACTGGGAAGAAATCATGGAGAAGCTCAGTTAAACCATAGGATATGTCCCCAGAAGCAGTAGCTCCTCCACACTCACACAAGTTGGTTGCTTGTACCAGAGTGCCCATCACCTGAACTAACACTTGAGTGAAAAAATGCTGTCCTGTATTGCCTTTAGATCATGAATCTAGTCTATCTCAAGACACGTGTCATGAACACTTCAGGTTTTTTGAGAACATACCTTATATTATTCTGAAAAAAGTTTGAACATATGACTAGAAGGAGCCTCTTGAGAGAATTGAGTCCAGTCCATGTATTTTGCAGGCAATATTTTATTCAAAGAGTCCTAAAAAATTATCCACTCAACCCCTACATACCACAACTTCAAAGCATATGTAAAAATAAAAAAATAGCCTATAACATATTATAGGTAAAAAGCAGTAGAGGCAAGGCATGGTCAATGCTCTAGTACTGCAGTAGCACAAAAGCAACCAGGTATTAAAAAAAAAAAGTTGTAAAGATATAAAGTGCAGTCTAAGACCCCTTCAGAAAATCAGAATAAAGATTAGAATTAAAATTAGATCTCTGTCCTTCAGCTTTCATCCAGATATACAAAGAGATGTACAAGGAACCCATCTTGCTTCGAACTTCTGACTATGGGCTGAATTTCAAGTGAATGAATTAAAAATTGTAAGGTGAAGTTGATGGCTTCATTCTGCAACTGGACTAAACTGAGTGTTTTGCACAGGTTTGAGCCCAACTTATTAAAAACCACCATGCATTTACAAAGATGAATTTGGAAACCAGTGATCCAGGAGTAAAGTTTTTAGCAGCTGATAGGCAGCCTGGATGAAATACTTATCCCTGTGGGGTTAGTTAAGGCTGAGCGTCTCAATCCATCCTTCAGAGAATGGTCAGATCAGGAAGAGGGGAGCAGTTCACTGATGTCATGGTATCAAAACAAGACCCCTAAATATGAGGGATTCAGTAGGGAACTAGTTTAAATAAAATAAAAACTAACATTTTTTCCACCTCTGTGTATATTAAAATATATATTTTTTAACCTGAACTCATTTATCCATTCTAGTATTAATTAAAAGTGCTAGATATAAAATACTATTTTCCATGTTCCAAATCTTTCCTGAAGACATATATAGATTTGTCTACAGTGGGCCAATCTTGTAGCTATATTATTTCAATATGTAATTTTCGGAACAAGTCCTCCTCTTAATTTCAAATATAGGTAACACATACTATAGACAAACTACTTTAGAGGGAGTCACAGCCTGGGCTAAATTCATACAAATTCAATATGTGAAAACACACTATTTCTAGGAGCAAAGCCAGAATGCCCATCAGAATAAAACAGAGCTGAATAATAGTGTTTTTGCATTAAGTGTCCATCTGATACAGGGTAAATGAGAAATTTTAAAACTCTCTTAGTATAGATTAAATTGTGATGGGTCACATTCATTTTCAAGGACGTTATGTGTTTGGTAGAAAGCACATGAACACCGGAAGAGTTTGGGGTTTGTTTGCTGTAGTATAGGTATTGGCAACCTTTAAGGAGTTAGGGGTAGCAAATGAACAGAGCTTGCTCTAAAGGCTGGCAATCGCTTCGCCCCATTTGCAACACTACCACCAACCTCCCAGTTTTGCAGAATGGATAATATTACTTAATGGGGTGGATTTGATCTGTAGGTTGCTCTTTTGAACAGTGCAATTGTAAAGCTTCTTACCAAACAAGTTCATGCCACTTCTTACAATGCAATTTTAAAATGAAATTTATGCAGTAGTGTCTAGCCCTTTGCATGAAAAGCCATTATATGACTGACTGTGTTAACAATTGTTTCTTTCTCCTAATTTTGTTTCTGGATTTCTGGGAAAGTTACTAAACCATGGAAATGCAACTACTGGGGGGGGGGGGTTCATCTTTCTATAACCATGTTTCAACTCTAGAACCTGTTAATGGCAATGACTATTCCATCTATTGTACAGGTATTCTACCTTTGCCAAAGAGTTTTCCAGAATTTCATCCGTCTGCTGTCAAATTTGCAGATAACTCCTACCACTTTTTCCATTTGTATCTACATGTAAGCTTACAGCCTTACTTTAATGATGTTGGCTTGACTGTAGTCATACATGCTTTTGTTATATCCAGGTTACACTACGCAGTGTGCCATTTTTGGAGTTACATTAATGAGAAATGAGAATTTATCCTAGAAGATATTTTAAGAACTTGACTGTTTAGGTGAGGGGATCAGCAACATTACACCTTTGCTGTGTGCTATTCTATCTAATCCAATGATGCTCAGCCTCAGGCCTCTGGGCTGGGTTTGGTCCACAGAGTAGGCGGACCATATGTCCCATTTTAGCTGGGATAGTCCTGGATTTTAGAGGCTGGTTCCAGTCAGCTATTGGGAATTATAATAGGTGTCCCAGGCATAGGCAATGCGTAGGGTGGGGCACAGGGGGACATGTGCCCGCCCTGAGATTGGCCACTGCCTAAGCCACTACTAGCAGGCAGTTGCTGCTCCCCCCTGCTGCTGTTGACACAGCTGCTGTTGACTGCGGGCGGTCCCCACTTGCCACCACCGACAGTGTGGACAGTGGCTGTGGGTGGTCCCCACTTGCACCCCCCTCACTGCCGACACCACTGCAGCTGCCTGTGGGCAGTCCCCACTTGGCCCGCCCTCACTGCTGATGTCACTGTGGCCACCTGCAGGCAGTCCCTGTTTGCCACCTCCACGCACCCACGGAGTTGGGCTGCCATTGTGTCTGTATGTGGCACATGGGGTCCTCCTGCGGCCAGATCTGGTGTGCGGGGTTGGATGGGATAGGTTGAGCACCACTGATCTAATCTATCCAATCTCCTTCATTTTGCTATATGAGCACTTCTAATAATTTATTATGCTAATTGAACTGAGTTTGGAACCCAACTTCATTTTAAGTGGGGCAAATTTCAATTGAAGCTTTTTTAAGAAGTACAGACTGCCACAGCAAAATGTTCAAAGAATTTGCATCTGTTTTGCCTAAATTTTGTATTCCTCCTGAACAATTTCTGCCCTTCTATTTTAACATTTTCAAAATGAAACATTTTCATTTGAAATTGTTTAAGTAAAACTTCATTTTATTTAAACAAAAAAATTTGACACCTGAAATCCAAACAAAGAGTTTCATTAGACCCTTAACTATTGGGTTGAGTTTTCAGAACTGTCAGGCCAACAGGAGTAGATGAAATAAGCTAGTGCTGTTTGAAATAACCTTGCACTTGCTTTGTATCTTAGTCAGAAAGATAGGCAAAAGGGTCTCTAATGGCACATACCTCTTACTTTGGATTCCCATTCCAGAACCTAAAAGAAATTCCCACCTTCCACTCTGCCAGAAAATCACAGAATCAAAGAAAATTAGGGTTGGAAGGGATCTCAGGAGGTCATCTAGGCCAGTATTTCTCAACCCCTGGATTTTGATCCCAAAAGTGGGTCACAAGCGTATATGAAAGGGTTGCAAACAAACTTAAAAAATGGATTCTCCTCGAAAGGAGAAAACCACGGGTAGCTGTGGCTTTTCCCTTGCAGGCTGGCAGAGATCCAACCTGTGAGGAGCTATTTGGGCCCCCCTCATGTCCCATACACATCTACCTCCTGCCACACACCCTGGGGGGCTGGGGCCTGGGGGCAGAGGGCAGTGGGCAGCAGGTCAGGAGGAGCACTGTGTCAGGACTGGCTAATGTTTACAAATGGGTCCCAGTACAAAAAAAGGTTGCAAACCACTGATCTAGTCCAACCTCCTACCCAAAGCAGGACCATCCCCAGCTAGATCATCCCGGCCAGGGCTCTGTCAAGCTGGTTCTTAAAAAGCTCCAAGGATGGAGATTCCACCACCCCTCTAGCCCACCGTGTCTTTTCTTCTGACCACATCCAGATATCTCTGCATCTTTTTTTTTTTCCTGCTACTGTAAAAGAGAAGCATTTTAGTGTTTGTCACTGCACAATTCTGCATGCTAAAGCGGTCTGCATCACGCACTGTGGTTCGGATGCCCGTACAACAAAAGGTTAAGCCGGAGCCTCTGTAGAGCTGCAGCTGCTGTATTTCCTGTGAAGTGGTTCATTTGAGGGGGATGGTGGGGGAGGTCCGTACAGCAAACCCAATTTACCCACTAGAATCCCTGTCAAAGCCCTGATTGGCTGTGACTCTCTACCATATTAGGAGCGTGTAAAGCAAAGATTAGGAGCATGGTGCAAGCTGCAGGAACTCTGCTGTCAATCTGGAGAGTGGGATCTATATTTAGTAACAGGCACATGGGAATAGCAGTTTAAATGTAGGAGGGGGTTGGTAGAATGCAGACATTTATGTGAATCTCTTTGACTTGCTGAAAGCAGTAAGCATGCAGATCAAATCATGCACTTTCTTCAGCAAAGGGTCTGGTGCAAAAATGAATGGTGATTCCCAATTTTTGCAATATAATGGGAAAGCAATTCTGCCATGTTATACTTTTGATGCTTGCTAAATATTACACAGCAAAATAAAAGCCCTGGTAAGTGTTTATTTACCCCCTTGCCTTGACAGACTGCAAACTAATCAGCAAATGTGCATTGCATTTAAATGCAATTATACCAGCAATTATATTGTGAACAACAATTTTGTTCCTAATAGACATTGGACTACAGTTTTGTTGCTTTAAAAAGGGGTCTTGGTTTAAAATGAGAGACATGCTGGTTGCCTGTTAGAGTTTCTGGAGCCTGATTAAAATCCCCAGGTGTGAGACAATGGGCGTTTAAGTGTGGTTGGTGTATGTATCAATAGATTTGGGCCCCCAGATTCTGCTCCACTAATAGCCATAAAATATTGCCATGCTCAGACAAGAGAAAAATTTAAAATGAAGAACCAATAAAAGCCTAATATTTCAGGCCACAGGTTCATTTGAAATAAAAGTTGCTTCACAGAGATATATATGGGCATTGTATATATATATTTATCCAGGGAAACTCCCAAGAAGAATCAGGTTTTCCAAAGGCTTCTCTTATTTTTCCTTGAGATGTCCAGATAGACTAACTGTATCTCAAGGATGTCAAGTGACTGCTCTAAGGTCACACAAGTCAGTGGCTCAGCTGAAATTAGACCTAGGATCCTCTTGGCTCCTACTCATTTGCAAGTCACTGAACCACGTAACCTGCTCTGAAGACCATGTGGGTCCAAAGCAATAAACTCATGGGAAATGTGCAAGTGGGGACTTTAAGGGAGGGACATTCTGCTAAATTCCTTTCATTGAATTTTTCTCAGCTTGTTCCATTTGTGAGAGGAGTCGCAGGAGACACAAAGAAGTGTCAGCATTTTCCTGAGACTTGTGGGTCCTGGAGGATCCACAGCCTATTCACATATCAGCCTAGTTCTTCTGTTTTGGCTCTGGTCCTGGGTAACAGAACAATATCATTATTACTATGCTCCATGCCAAGCCTCCATCCTTCACTCACCACACCTCTCGTCTCTAAAGATTGTTTTTCTAGGAAAAAATATGCTCTTGTTGCCGTTTTCCTATTTTGTAATGCTATTTAAACAGAGACATCTCAGTTGCCATTGAGGGACAAAAAGGGGGCCCAGAAATGGTAATTTTTTCTCATTGTCTGATTATTATTATTATCACTATCTCTGGTGAAGCAGAGCCCAATACTAAAAGTTCACCCAGAGCTGCCAGGAGTCTAGGTGCAGTACTGCTAATTAATCATAAAATATTTTAATTTTATTTCCCCGTATGTATTGCTTTTATAAGCTGCCATGTACTGTCATGTGTGCAAGTCCTGTAATAAGGGTAGCATGCACACTTACATTTTGTTGTGAAGCCAGAGTTGAACAAGATCTCTGGTCTTTTCTGACTCAATTTCAGTTGTATTCATGGTTGATCATAAGCCTGCAATTCATGTTCTGCTGCATGTTCCAATAGCAGGCCTTTCTTTCTCGAGCCGTTCCTGTTCACCCTCCTACAACACACAGGCTGTATGTCTTAAACTAGGTCATGTGCTAAACTTGATGCTTTTCTGAGCCTAGGTAAGTAGCAGAGCGAAACAAAATCACAATGGTTTGGAAATCAGAGACTGATTCCCTTACACATTCAGCAACACAGTAAAGAACTACAAGGTGTGGTACACTAAAGGAAAAGTTTTCTCTTTCCGATTATGGAAAGATTCTCCATGGCTAAAGGTAAAGTTATGTTTCTGACATAAATACCTATTTTCAGCCTTCTACTTCCCTAGATAGTCATCTGATATTTCTCAGGTAAGTTCTTTCACTGGCACGGATTTTTTTTCTGAAAAGCTGGAGGCAAATCAAGGAAAGCATCTGAGTTTAAAAATAAAGGTGATCTGACGCTGACCACTTTCTCTAATGTGTTCAAAAATTCCATGTTGTAATAATTGATTGACCTAGTAGAGAAGTAGTTCTTCTGACTAGTTACAGAGAAGAGGGAAACAAGAAGAGTTGCTGAGCTTCAACTTGCATCTTTACTAGCAAAAGTGAACAGCAGTTGCCTATTCTTCTACTTTTTCCTCTGTTGCTCAGGGAACATGATAGAGAAACTACGCTTTGATCCAAAAGTTCTCTCTCTTCCTGCTGAGAATTCCTCATTTTGAGTAATGGGGTCTGGTACATCGCTTATACACACATGGCTTGTCCAAGAAGTTTTATCACCCTTGTTAGTGAGATAAATATGGAGATATAAATGGAT
>NW_017728931.1:80897043-80901696 GCF_001723895.1 Crocodylus porosus | reverse complement strand
TAAACTCATGGGAAATGTGCAAGTGGGGACTTTAAGGGAGGGACATTCTGCTAAATTCCTTTCATTGAATTTTTCTCAGCTTGTTCCATTTGTGAGAGAAGTCGCAGGAGACACAAAGAAGTGTCAGCATTTTCCTGAGACTTGTGGGTCCTGGAGGATCCACAGCCTATTCACATATCAGCCTAGTTCTTCTGTTTTGGCTCTGGTCCTGGGTAACAGAACAATATCATTATTACTATGCTCCATGCCAAGCCTCCATCCTTCACTCACCACACCTCTCGTCTCTAAAGATTGTTTTTCTAGGAAAAAATATGCTCTTGTTGCCGTTTTCCTATTTTGTAATGCTATTTAAACAGAGACATCTCAGTTGCCATTGAGGGACAAAAAGGGGGCCCAGAAATGGTAATTTTTTCTCATTGTCTGATTATTATTATTATCACTATCTCTGGTGAAGCAGAGCCCAATACTAAAAGTTCACCCAGAGCTGCCAGGAGTCTAGGTGCAGTACTGCTAATTAATCATAAAATATTTTAATTTTATTTCCCCGTATGTATTGCTTTTATAAGCTGCCATGTACTGTCATGTGTGCAAGTCCTGTAATAAGGGTAGCATGCACACTTACATTTTGTTGTGAAGCCAGAGTTGAACAAGATCTCTGGTCTTTTCTGACTCAATTTCAGTTGTATTCATGGTTGATCATAAGCCTGCAATTCATGTTCTGCTGCATGTTCCAATAGCAGGCCTTTCTTTCTCGAGCCGTTCCTGTTCACCCTCCTACAACACACAGGCTGTATGTCTTAAACTAGGTCATGTGCTAAACTTGATGCTTTTCTGAGCCTAGGTAAGTAGCAGAGCGAAACAAAATCACAATGGTTTGGAAATCAGAGACTGATTCCCTTACACATTCAGCAACACAGTAAAGAACTACAAGGTGTGGTACACTAAAGGAAAAGTTTTCTCTTTCCGATTATGGAAAGATTCTCCATGGCTAAAGGTAAAGTTATGTTTCTGACATAAATACCTATTTTCAGCCTTCTACTTCCCTAGATAGTCATCTGATATTTCTCAGGTAAGTTCTTTCACTGGCACGGATTTTTTTTCTGAAAAGCTGGAGGCAAATCAAGGAAAGCATCTGAGTTTAAAAATAAAGGTGATCTGACGCTGACCACTTTCTCTAATGTGTTCAAAAATTCCATGTTGTAATAATTGATTGACCTAGTAGAGAAGTAGTTCTTCTAACTAGTTACAGAGAAGAGGGAAACAAGAAGAGTTGTTGAGCTTCAACTTGCATCTTTACTAGCAAAAGTGAACAGCAGTTGCCTATTCTTCTACTTTTTCCTCTGTTGCTCAGGGAACATGATAGAGAAACTACGCTTTGATCCAAAAGTTCTCTCTCTTCCTGCTGAGAATTCCTCATTTTGAGTAATGGGGTCTGGTACATCGCTTATACACACATGGCTTGTCCAAGAAGTTTTATCACCCTTGTTAGTGAGATAAATATGGAGATATAAATGGATCTGGATCAACTGCAATGTTGCAATGCATCTGAAACGGGAAATCTGTACTGTCTTGTCTCAAAATGGCAACTGAGATGGCTTACTCAAGCACAAAGGAAACATTGACATGTACAGCTGTCATGACAGCTGTGTGTCCATAATATATTCATCACAGAAGGAAAATACACACCTACATTCTGTTTTGCCGAAAGCATGGTCTCTTTCTTGAAGTTTCTCCTTCAGGAGGAGAAAGTAGGTGGACAAAGATAACTAGTCATGCTAACAAGTTAAAGTGCACAGCCTTTGAGGTACATAAGTAACCAGCAACACAGGGTGTGAACCATCCAAACACACCTACACATGCTTTGAGGCAGATGCATCTGCAGTCAAATTACATCTGACCTTAGGAGAGGACCACAATGTTGTTGTTTCAGGGATCTGGGGAAATGAATCTGTGTCTCTGTGTACTGGCAGAGAGGCCCCCAGCTTAAGTGTTGCACGAAAAATTAATGCAGCTCTACTTAGAGAGGTAAAGTCCAGATTCATAGATTCAAGCTCAATTTCTCACTTTTTCTGTCTTGTAGATGAATTTTGAGAGAATGCCTGAATGATGCTAATTAATAAATGCTGCTTTGTAATAATACCTATGAAATACTGTACAAACAGAGGGAAAGCCACTTTTCATAAGAAAATATTGTTATCAATAAATATCTCCCCATTTATCCATTATACACAGCTGTATTGCTCATCTCAAAATAATTCTGATATCCTATACGCATTGATTTCCCTGCATGTGAAAAAGCAGATTGATTGAATGGATGAACGCTTTCAAAAAGTCAGATGCGTTAAGTTGACTTTAAAATATTCCAACATGCCATCCTGAATTGAGCTCACAAAAATTACCAGTCCAGAAAACCTTAAGTTTATGCTTGGTGACTCACTGGTTTGAAAGCCTTGATCAATGAGATGGCAAAGATACGGTTAGGGATGTTTTTCCCTAACCACCAGGGCTAATTAATTGCATTTTCCTGAAGTATATTGACTTAAGGTCAGATATGGATCTGTTTAGAAGTATTCACTTGTGTCAAGTACATGGATGTTCTTTTGTTTGATCTCTAACTATAAATTATATGGGTTGCTATATCTCCAGAAAACAGAATTCTAACTCTCTCCTTCTAGCTGGTAAATGGAAGCATTTCTTAGCAAGAGTATCTATAAATTCCTGTTTTCTACCGTGACAGGGGGCATGTTCAGGGCTGGGTCTCAACCTCAGACCATCCACCTGTTTATATGGGGCAGTCTACCCATAAAAAACTGGTGGTAAACGTGGTATAAAAAACTGAAGGTAAATGTGGGAGGCTGTCCATTATATGCCGTGATGCCAGGGGGTGCTATTCACAGCTCTGTACCTGCCTACACCCAGGCCCATGCCTTGCAAATGACATCATAAGTTCTTAACAGCTTCAGCACCACACTGGGCCCCATAACATTCTAGTTTCAACCCCAACTAGATCCCTCCTAATCAGGCAGTCTACTCCACCCTCATTCTGGACTGCCAAGCTCCCTGCACATTTCTCCATCTCAGCAGTGGCCCCCTCTCTGGGACCTTTGGCCACACAGGCCCTGGCCCCACCTCTAGGCCAGTCAGAACCCCAACCCCCCTGGCTCTGGGCATCCCTCGTGGTGGGCGCTTTACCCCTTTCGACTCATCTTGTCCAGGCCCCAGCATTGACCAATTGAGGCTGCCTCGAGTCAGGCTTACGAGAAGCTAGCCCACTTTCTATTATATGGGTTTGCCTTCTTGGGGTCTACTAAGGAGTGACCCACTTGGTTGTAGGGGCTGGGGTTTTAAGGCGCCCCTCCTCACCTTTTACTGGGGAGGTTCATGGTCCTGGTATTTGAATGGCACTGCCCCACCACAGGCAGTCCCCCCAGACCTCCCTACCCCAGCAGGTGCAGTTTCAGGTCATGCCCAGGACCAGCAGACAATATGTGAAATGGAAGTCTGTGAAAATGCAAATGCATGGCAGTGAGGATCAGAGGGAATGGGGGACACTGGGTGTGAGACAGGTAGGTGGTAGGGGGGGAAAGGGGCAATGTTAAATTGGTGATAGAATGATTTACTAGATAGAATTACTGATTGAGCAACATGGATAAATTGAACCTGTGAGCATTATTACTTCATATGTCCATGTAACAGGGGGGCTTCTCAACTGCCCCCTCACACCGGGGCCGATCTCCGGGAGAACTGCCCACCTGTTCTTGGGCTAACCACCTGCCTTCTCTCCTGCCATGCCTTGGTCTTAATTAATTAATTAATAGATGTAATTAGGTGGGATGCTGCCCATTTTCTGCCCCACTGCTAGGGGGCGCTATCTGCGGCTCCATTCCTCCCCTACACCGCAGCCCAAGCCTCACTGATGACATCATGATGTTCTCATCCATGCCAGTCCCCCATGATGGGGCTCAGAATCCTACTTTAGGACCCCATCTGGGTTCATCCCTTCAGGCAGACTGCTGCCATCATACCAGGCCATATATCGCCCTGTCATCAGTTCCCCTTTGGGTGTGGTCCCCTCACTGGGACCTTCAGCTCACACTAGTCCCGGCCCACCTCCAGGCCAGTTGGGACCCCAGGCCCCTGGCTCTTGGGCCTCCTTGCCCCTCTGATCCTCCTGGTCCTGGCCCCCACCTAGGCCAGTCAGGAGAAGCTCTGGCAGGGCCTGATGTATGACCCAAAGTCTTATCCCGGGGTCCCCCTCTCCGGGTCCTCCTTTACGGACGTGGGGAGCTGTGATACCTCACACCATGACTGCCTCAGGGTCTCACAGGGGACTCGCACTCCCTCCCTAGGCAGCAGATTGTGGTACTACGACCGGTATTATCTTTAACCCACACTCTGCCTCCCAATGGTGGAGGACTTACTGGGGTCAGGGCTCAGCTCTTGCTCTCTCTGGCTGAGCCCCCTCTCCCTTCACAGGGCTCCACATTGCCCTCTCTGGGGCTTCTGATCACTGCCCCCTCTCGCTGTGGTTCCACAGCACTTGTCCCCTCTCAACTGGGGCTCAGACATTATATTTGACCCAAACTCTGCCTCCTGGCATTGGCGGACTTACTGGGGTTGGGACTCAACTCTCCCACTCTCTGGCTGAGCCCC
>NW_017728931.1:80843805-80896242 GCF_001723895.1 Crocodylus porosus | reverse complement strand
ATCCTATGACCCCAGCTGACTTCCTGCCCTTTGGGCAGGGGGCTGGACTCGATGATCTCCCGAGGTCCCTTCCAGCCCTAATGTCTATGAATCTATGAATCTATAATGCAAGGCTGTCCAACTTCCAAGAAGCCGAGGAGCCACATGCCCTATGAACTGCACTAGCGGGGGCCATGACCCCCTGGGCTAGGGACAGACATTACACATAAACTGATTTAAGTGATCAGAAACTGGTTTAAACTTGTAACATAACAGATGTTCAGTGCACATAAACCAGTTTAAAAATGGCTGAAACTGGTTTGAGATAAATCTGGTTGAATGTAGTATCAGACTTAACTGATTTGAATCAAACTGTCCCAGACTCTTCACTTGTTTAGGTTACACCAGACACCTCCAGCATCCCAGCATGCTTTCTGAGCTGGGTGGGACTCTCTGTTCCACAGCAGGGCTGGGCCCTCCTTTCTGTTCCCTGGCTGGAGCTCCAACAGAGACTTGCAGGCACAGCAGGATCTGCTGGCTTCCCCCTCTCACCACTTGCTGCTTCAGCAGAGATCCCTTTCTCCTCTCTCCTATAGCACGGGCTGTAGCCAGCATGTGGTATGCTAGTTAGAGCTGTGCATGGCAGTTTGACAGTGTTCGCTTAGGGCTTTTTGGAGGTAAGCAACAGCTCAGATGGTAATGTCCCTGCATTCCTTCCTTTGGAAAAAACTGTTTAAGAAGAGCTTGTAATGAGTGAGGCTTTGTTTTTGGATGGGGTATTAAATGCTGATAACAGATCTGATAAATTCTGTGTTATCATGGATGGGGACCCCTCCCTAATCACAGTGTCCTGTCAGGGCCTGGCCATGACCCCCTCAGCTCAGCCCTATACAAGGAAAGGGAGAGCTGCTCTAGTGCTCCCTGGCTTCTAGCCTGAGCCACTGCAGGCATGTGCCTGCATTTCTGGGATGTCTGTCTGGTTACAAAACTGATTTAGCCTAGCTAGTTTAGATTAACCTGCAAAGATTGAATCAATTCAGGCTCAGGCTTTTTGAATGTCTGTCCCTAGCCCTGGACCACACACCTCATGCTCACTGCCCTTCCACCCCCTTCCATCCAGCCCTGTACCACATGCCTGCACCTGTGACTCACCATGCTGCACTGCACCCCTTTGACCCCCCCAAGCTTTCCCAGCCTCTGCTGCACTATGTGCCTGTGACCTCCCACACTGCATGGTGTGCTCCAGGCTCATCCTCAGTTCTTTATGCTGCCACACTGCCCCAGCCCCTGGGGCTGGGGCTGGTAGTGAAAGCCAGAGGAAGAGTGGGAGCCTGCAGAATCTAGCTGCTATTGCAGCTGGAACAATCAGGGGAACTGTGGCTGAGCAAGAGCCTGGGAGCCACAATTTAACCCCTCATGGGGTACCTGCAGTCCACAGATTAGACAGCCCTGCTATAACAAAGGAAGTTTTGCTATTATTTTCTCTAGGATCAGGAGTGTAGCTAAAATTATCACATGTTGTATAGCCACAACTAAGCGAAGAGGGAGAGATGCACATGGAAAAATAACTCACTGAAATAGATACTTGTGTTCAGGTACTGTGGAGAGGGAGGAAATGCAAGTATCTGGGTGACTAGATGAATAAATAAAATACTGTTCAAAATAATTTTGGAACCTGCTTCATCTGGAGCTGAGTGCTACTTGCATTATTCAAGGGAAATTATTCCACCTATTGCTCTGAATAAAGGAACAATAGGGTGACTGCACAGCTCTGGTAAAACTTCCCCAACTGTACACTCAACAATTTCCTGTGTTTTGAGTTCTGTGCTACATGTTCTAACCATTTCCCTTGCTCTGAATAGGCTGCAGCACTCTGCCTCCCCTTGGCCTCTCTAACACATTTCCTGAGCACAAACTTGCAATGTCTTACCCTTGCATGAAAAATAGAACCTTGTAATGCAGCTGTTGTAGGACCCGAAACCAGTGCTGATACTCTGGGCTCCCCAGTAACTGATACCCATTCTCAGGGGTCCCTTGGAATGGATTTTTTCAATTTAACAGCCATCTATTGTTAACCCTATACCAGCTGCAAGAATTTCTCATTTTGTGTCACTTTCTGGGAGAGAGATGAGCACAGTTCAAAATACAGAATAGAATTAATTAGCTGTATATAGATGGATTTATCCAATTGTCATGTTGATAGTTTTCTGGGTGGGCAGGATTTATCCATCGTTATTTCACTGCTAGTTCCAAACAAACTCTGGAGTATACAGCCAGAAGTATTTATTTGAAAGGGCTCTTATTAATAGGTTAACAACTTAGCACTGGTTTGATCACCAACTTCTTTTTAATACTGAACTCGGATCAAGTTATAGCGAGTGCTGTCTAGTATAGAATCACTTCTCTTTTCTGCAGGGATTTTATTTTCTTTAATGTATATTAGAGGCAAATGCTTTGTTTAGGGGCTCACTTCCCTTTTGAATTCTATCTCTAACAAGGTAGTCCATTCCTTTAAGAGAAAGCCCACTTGTGGAAACAGCATTAGGAAACAGCAGCAAGAGTAGATTTTGGGGGGGTCCAGCTGTGGGGTATTTGGGCAAGCAAGGAGTGTCCCACTGGGGGTACTCTGGGAAAAGGGACCAGGATGCAATACTGGGGCAGAATGAAAGGGGCTCTGCTCATAGTGTCTGGGACAGGGAAGGGTGCTTTGTTTGAGTTTTTTTTGTTATTTTAAAGACTGAACTTTGCTTCAGAGGGCTGGCTGAGATGCTCTTCAGGGAGCAAATTCTTCTACAAAAGACAGTTGATTAAGGCAGTGGTTCTTAACCTTTGGCAATTTACATCCCAGTCAAAGAGCAGCCGGGGGGGGGGGGGGGGGGGGGGGGGGGGGGGGGAAGGGGAGGGAGCTGATCGAAGCATGCAAAAGTGAAACCAGAAGTCCCGCCATGGCATTTCCAGTTTTGCCACTGCAACCTGAGTCCCACCTAGAGGACCTTCATGTCCCACCAGTTGAGAAACCCTGGCAACTCACACACTCAAAAATAAGATATCACTACATTGTAAATGCTCAAACTGCAGATATACAGCATGGCATAGACTGAGCTTAGTGCAGTTATTCTCAATGTAAAAATTAAAAGGTGCTCAAACAGGGGATTTTTGAACTGTGGAGGGATATCAGACATGGGAGAAAGGAATGGAGTCGCCAGTGCAAAGGCAAGGGAGCTGTTTGAATTCTGGGAGAAGGCAGGAGTTGTGACCTTTTGGAGGCCTTGCCACTGGACCTGTTTGCTTTCTGTGTGTGCTGGATTCATTTGCACCACAGTTCTCTGCATAAGAAAAAGCAAATGTTTGGGATGCAACACACTGCGGGAGGGAGTTTTTCCCACCAAATTGAGGTCAGTGCAGGAAGCCGAAGTCTATTGTTCTGTAAAGATGTTTCAGTTAAATAGTTGTCCCTCCTTTCTTCTAAGCCATATGTTAAAAAATAATATCCAATTTCTCTATTGGGTTCTACTGAATTTTGTTAGCTTTCTCTGCTCCATTACATGGTGCTTAAAACACTCAGCATTCTTGCATTAGGAATGGTACACTTACAATTATGCAAACTATTTATAACAATTTCACCCATGATATTCAGCATGGCTAAGTTAGAAGGAATTTGAGCCAGCTCTTTTGTGCTGACACATTTCATTAAAACCAGTAATTAGCCGGTGTGCATGTGTGTATTCTGACAATAAATCACACTGCTGAGAGAAAATGCATTAATTCCCAAGCAATCTTTTGTACATAGCCAGATTCATAGCTTCAGTAACCCTTGGCTTTGGCAGAGTTATATCTGAAATTAATCTGACCCCTTTTGTTTCCTGTAATAATAATGTGTATATGATTGAATGGTTGGCCAAATTGTAACATAGGTTGGCCAGCTGCTATTACATTAAATTCAATATGGCTGCACCTGTTTATCCTCGATCTGGTGCTCATTTGCCATTAGTTCATGTTTGTATATTTACAAAGATGTCGTTTATCTTTTTTTCTCTCTCTCTCCCTTTTCTTCTTTTACTTCAGAACATTTTGACTCTCTGTTCATCTACTGTTTACAAGAAAGACACTGATGACATATTTTGTGGTTTTGAGTAACTCAATAGAGAAATGTGTAGGTGTGTCATCATGACAGATCCCTTTGTGTCAGGGTCATTATGACACTGGAAAAAGTGCTTGTGGAATGGAAGATAGTTAGCATTGAATGGATTTATCTCTTTCGTCCTAGTACAGAGCAGGAGTGAAAGCAATGTAGTGACCAATTTACTCTCAGTTATCAGTATAGTATAGAATTGGAGTTCACTGACTTATAAAGGCTGAAAGTGTGTTTTGTTCTTATCTCATTCTCAGAGTGTAAATCAAATCACCTCCTTTGTGAGTTATAATCCCTGCTGAACAGGTAGCTTCCATTTAGCCTGCTAATTGCTAAATATCTGTAATTACCTTCTAACCTCACTTCTCAGTCTCTCCTCCTCTAGCATATTCTTTTATAAAGGCCACCTAGCTGCATTAAAACCATTTAACTTGCTCATGGTATGAAAGTGCTTCTTTGTGAGTCATATAAAGTAGCTCAGAAGGGTACTGCACTTGCACAAATAGAATGCTATTCTTTTACAAATGGAGTTTCTAAGATTGTCTGCAGTTGCTGTAAAACAAAACAAGCCAGCTAAAAGTCCTATTAATTTTTATCTTAAATAGTATTTATCTAATTGTTACAGCATAAAATGCAAGCCATAATTATTTGGGTTGTTCTGCTACTCCTGGGGAGGCCAAAAGGCAGAACGTGACTCAGTCATGTGAGTTTCCCTTTGCTTTAGGGATTGTACCCTGCCAGGTCTTACCCTGCAGATCTGTACTAGCAGGATGTACTGCCCCCCCCCCCCTTTCTCTCCCCCTACCCTCCAAGTAAGGCTACACATGTTGGGGTAGCAGCATAAAGAGGAATGCCTCTGGACACACCTCATCTTGTCCACTTATGCAGTCCTTGCTGAGTTGTCTCTGCCCTACTCCCATGCGCTGCTCTGCAAACCAGGGGAGTACTACAGCCTCAGAGCATTTCATATTATTTGTAGTTTATGTTTCCTGATGTTTCTTTTGGGGTTTTCCAATTTTTTCATTTTTGGGGGGAAATCAATGATGGTTCTTGATTAAGGGAGCCAATTATGTGTCACTAATCAGATAACATACACAGGGCCTCAAATGCTTTCAGTGGAATGATTTATAAAGAAGTAAACCAAATAAAAATAAGGAGAGAACTGTCATGCATGCCCATACCACATTTCTTTCTCTGTCTGTCTCAGTCTTCATTGGTATAATTATAGCACTCCTTCCCATGTTCCCTTAGCAACAAATGAAAAGGTGGCTGGCAGCATTTTTTGTCTTGTTCATGGGGCGTCGTATGTTGTGCTGTTCTGAGAACCTTGAATCTCAGTCAGAGCTTTCTCCACTTGCCTCTTAGGTCTAGACCAAATAAGAGGGGAAATTTTACATTTCATACAAGATGGCTTAAACCTGATGGCATTACTTTGAAATACTAGACAGAGCTCCTAAGAATATTGTTGGGGTTTTTTTTCTCTCACTGCCCCAACAATAAGGACTAATACTGCTGTGGTTGAAGTACTCTTCCTAATTTCACTTCATGTTTAGAAGATACTCATTTCTAGATGGTGTGCACTTTGAAATGTTACCACTTTCCTTCTTAGAACACTTTGTTTTAAGATTACAGAGTCAATTTCATTGACTTCCTGCAGTGTCACTGAGGAATGGCAGACATCGTGATTGCTGTGGGCTTTTTCCTACAGGGATTCTGGTCTGAGTGCTCCACAGGACCTCCCCAAGTACGAAGGGAGAGTTAAATTACCACATTCCCTGCCCATTTCTACCCAAATGTAGGTAAGCAGCAAACCTCTGTATTTCCTGTTCCTAACTAACATCACCCCTGGCAGTGTGAATGCTGTGGCTGCTCGCTACTGTGGATATAGCCTTCCTCACAGCTACGTTTTCTGGTAGAAGTAAGCCTGAACTCAGGGTAGATTTAACCTTTGAAAAGCTAGCTTTCTGTGAATTGCAGTGTGTGAGTTTCACAGCACTCTTTATGTAATCAAAAGGATTTATCTTAAACACTAGCAGTTAACGAGGCATTATAAACCTTAAACCTCAATCACAAAGTCCATATCCTTTCCCTAAAAGCACACTATGCAGATCCCAAAATGGATGCCTTGACAATACAATACAATCAACAGCACGCCAATACAGTACAATTATCAGCACTACTATTTCCTTAGTACTGCTATGGTCCATACTCAGGAAAATCATGTAAAAGCAAACTTGAAAAATTAACTCTGCATCTGCAAGCCAGTGGGGATGGATTAAAGCAGGGGTGCCCGGCCACAGGCCAAATCTAGCCCGTGTAGCCATGGCATCCACCTCATGGGGATCCCCACTGGTCAGAAAATGTGTCAGTGGGGCAGTGGTGGAAGCTCTTGTGCAGCTGGATCCAGCTCTGCCTGGGCCATTGCTGTGCAGCAGGAACAGGGCTGGGCCTGCTTCCCACACATCTGGATTGGGACCCGGCTGCTCCCTGCCAGCATGTCTGCATCAGGGCTGTTCCACCCCTGGCCCTGGACCCCTGATTCCCACCCTGTCCAGATCAGAGCTGGAGACTGCCCTCTCCTCTTCTCTCCCTGCAGATGGATCAGGGTTGGGCTGTGCAGATCAGATTCCTACCACACTGGCCCCATGTACTGGATTGAGCCCACCCACCAGGTCTTGTTCACAAAGAGACCTGACAGCGCTCATCTGGTCCACAGGGTGAAACAGCTGAGTACCTAGAGATTAAAGGACTGGTCAAGATGGCAAATAGGCCATGGTTGCTACATGTTGGTCCCATTCACAACCTTGTCCTGGTTTTTGATTTCAGTTCATTTGTTTACTGAAGCTCTATCTTTATAGCTATATCCATCAGCAGATGTAGGAGAAAATCCTTAGAGTTGCATAAGAAAAGCAGCAGCTGAAAATAATGTGATTTATAGCCAATATAATCCATAGGCTGCATTGTAGTGTTTAAACAGAAGTTGAATAATGGTAAAGGCTGAGGAAGTATGACTTCTACCAAGCATAACCTTCCCAAACAAATAAGGTCACATTTTATCTTTAAGGTTTTTAATCTATGTACCAAATGATGCTTTTCTCTGGGATTACAAACACAGTGCTCTGACACCTGCTTAGTACAGGTTTATGGAGGACCATGAGAGACCCAGTTGCAGCTTCCTGACTTTGTGGGTTGGCCTGTGCCAAGCCCAACATAAGCACTACAGTGCTGTACATCATTAGTGTATATTCCCCAAGGGACCACCTGGCAGCCGAGAATTAGTAGAGGGGAGCAGAGCAGTGCCCTGCAATAACCATAATCCAAAGAGCCCTCACACCATTCTTGTTGCCTCTCCCATACTGAACTGAGAAAGAGAGAAGAGAAATTCCCAGTGACTTCTTAACACGGCACCATCACCAGGGTGAATTGGAGAAATTTTATTATCCCTGACCAGCATTTACAAGACCAGAGCCAGTAGCTAAACAGGGATGGAGGAAGCAGGTCTCTAACTGTGGGCACCAACTTAGAGGGGGCACCAGTACGGTCCTCTCCCCTCCCCGTGTTCTTGCCACAGCAGGCGCAACCCAGCCCCAGGAGCTGGGCAGGCTCAGTCCCGTGTCCAGTAATGAATCTTGGGGGTGGAGGGTGAAATGATGCTCCTGAAGGTCTTGCCATGGAAAGCACCCTGCTTCTATGGGTGGAGAGATGAATAGGGTACCACAAGCAGCCCTGAAGGAGCTGCCCTGCCTGTCCCTTAGTGGCAGCAGCAGTAGCAACCACCACTAAGTGAGGAGAGCTCCAGCATAAATTCTGCCCCCACGCCCCAACCCCCATCATTGCATGGGTGCTAAAACAGCTTGCCATGTCTTTGACTAGGGCTCAGGTATTTCCTAAGTTCCCCATTCACAGAGCACATAATTTTGTTTAGTAAGGAAGCCATATGAAGACCCAGAAGTCTCAGAAACTCTGAATTCCACAACTAAGTGAACATCTTGTCTTTCTCTGTTTATTAGGTTTGAAGAAACACAGCTACTCATGTCAAAAGGAGCCCTGTCAAATCAAATCAAACCTATTCTGTTTGAAACTGCATCTTGTATGAAAATTAATTGTAACTGTTTGTTCTGAAACAATTGTTCATGCCACTCAAAATTTCTTTTATGTTTCCCTTGCAGCTAAAACCCTTGGATTTTTTAAGACTCCACTAAGCCATAACAATCAGTGTTTTCTTCACTGTGCATCCCATGCAAGCTGTGGGTCTGGGCTCTGCACGTGTCTGGCCTATTTATTAGGAATACATTAATTTAAATTATGGAAAAAGGCTGGACTACAAGTGAAAAAGTCCTTCCACCCTAAATATGCTCTACAGTTGGCCAAGGAAGGCCTAAAAACTATCCCGCCCCCCTCCCTCCCCCCACACACACCTGTTTTAAAAATATTCTGACAGTGTGTAGCTCTTCAGTCATAAATTGTTTTCTGGTTTGTGTATTCAGATGGCAAAATAGGAAAGTATTTTGCTTCTGAACAAATAAGCTTTTTAAATGCAGCCAGGGACACTTGGGAGGAAAGGGCAGTCCTCTGTGGAGAATAATGTGATATTAATACAAGATTTTAAAAGCAAGTTAGTATTACAATGTGCATCAGTCTTCTGATCAGTATTTGGGAGGGCTGCATCCATATATTGACATACAAGACAGTTTTGCCTTCACTTGAGTGCAGGGAAGTGAGGTGAGTCAAATATTTTATCTCCTTGTGCTCAGTAGAGTGGACGTTGGAAGATCTAAATTACAGCTGGGCTCTACTGGTGTTGAGGCAAAGGCCTTCATGCAAATATATACAGGTAGTGTTTTTTGCTGGCTGGCACTGTGGGAAATCTATAGTTCGGTTTCTTGCCACAGTAAGTAAAAACTCATATAGGAGGTCCTTTGAATTTTTTACATTTTTGGTAGCTTGTTGGATGGTTGATTTCATAGGGCCTTTGAATGTGTCTTGTTTGGGGGAATGAACTGCAGACTACAATGTCTGTATCAAATTAGGGTCAATATTGCTGCTGAAAACAGATACATTCTGACTATCTGTTGACTATGAACAGAAGTAACCAGCTGTTGGCAGTATTGAAACCATGCAAAAAATGTATGTTGCCTGATGTAGCTTGGCTCCCACCCCCACCCTCTGGCACTGAGTGACAGCTGTAGAAAAATCTTTGGAAAGGCTGAGTGCTTCCTGCTTTACCCACTTCCAAAAACAGAACTGGCCTTGGCTAACAGCATCTGAAGGCTACAATGATTTATGTGCCAAATGCTGTGTCCAGAATGCTTATTTGGTCCCAGACAGCATATAAACAGATACAAGATTAGATCTGATAAATTGTAAATGTAGACTGCTTTTTCATACTTCAGTTCTCCTTATAGATCTAGTTAATATGTTCTTTTAAATCCAGCTCTGGATTTTTTTGTAGTCTCCTCAGGACTGGCTCTGTCTCTGAGGCTCACTGAGATTACATCAGTATCACAGAGTAACCTGGTATCTTTGATGACAAATACACCCACAAATATGAACTCTACAGAAGGGTGGTCTGTGACCCCGACAACCTTTCCCTTAGGGAAACATGCAGGGTGGCGGACCTTGTGGGGCGTGTACATAATCACCTTCAGAGAAGACAGAGCGTGTGCCCTTTAGATCAGGAAACAGGTCCAGCTTCCAATATCCAAGGATCACTCAGGGTGCCTACACACATGCTCATGTAAGAGCGGGGAATGTTTTAATTAGATTGGTTTCTGGAGAGCCGCTCTAATTAAAATGCATTGTCACACGTATTAAGCCCCTGCATGTTTAAAAATGGCCATGGGATGCCTTAACTCAAGCTCATTTGACGAGCTTTAGTCAAAGCACCCCAGCAACCATTTAAAAACCCTCAGGGGCTCATACACATGATGATAAGGTGATGCTAGAGTGTTCCGATTAGAATACGGAGCAGACTTGATTAACTGAGTCTGATTCGAGGCATTCTAATTGGAATGCGTTGGAGCACGTGTATAGGCATCACAAGAGCAGAATTATCTCCAGCGAGGAACTGTGTCCCTCTACAACCTCTGTCCCCTCATGACTCCTTTCTGTATTCCTGTCACACCATCCTGGCTAAGATATGCTAAAATGAAACCTGTGACACCGGTTATGTCTATAGTTCCACTTCACTGAGGGTTCCACAGGAATACTTCTGAGTTTATCTAGCTTCAGGCTATATTTGCTTCCAAGCAAATCCCTTCTAAAATGGGTGGAAGGCAGTATCATAACTCTGGGTGGGAGACTGGGGTACCAGCCTCAGGCACCCACTAAGTGGGGGTGAAAAACAGCAGTCTCCTGTACTTTGATAAGGGAAACAATAATTAAACTTATGTTGGAAGCCTGTCTTTTCTAGGGAAAGGACTTGAGACTGTTTCGATATTCACTGAGGATCAGACCTTCAAAATAGCTCAACTCACATTTAGTAATGCAAATGAAGTGGTGAGATGTCTAAAAATACTCAGAACTTAGTAGTTCCTGCTTGTTCAATAGGAGTTGGGAGCAGTTTGGAAGACTTGGTCATAGTTTTCTAGGGTGGTCTCTTACAGCCAGATTCATCAACCTTGCTCGTGCTGAGTAAATTATTTTCTCATTGAGTAAGCCGTAACCAATTTGAGTAAATTAAGTATAGTGTAGCCATTAATGGTCCCTATCATCAATGCCTACAGCCATAAGGACTAATATTACTACTGTACAAGTAACCCAGCCCGCCATATACTGAGATCTAAATTTAAGGCAACAGTGCTTCCTTCAGCAGAAGGAAGGCTGGAGGGGGAAGAATACATAATAGACCTTGGTTTCCTTTGTTCAGCCCTTTCCTAAAAAAATTATAACCACAGAGTACCAGGGCAGGTTAGCCTCCACCACTGACTGCTAATAAATATGGTTGTCATTGCATGCTACATATTACAGAAATCAGTGTATTTAATTCTCTAGTTTTTCAATATGTTTCAATGCTCAAGCACATATAATATTTGTATTCCTAATAACTGGGGTCCTTGCTTACCCCTGTATGTTACAATTAATAAATCAGAAACCCAAGCTGTTCTAAGCCCCTCAAGTCCTCCTTATTCCTCGAACAGATTATATTAGATCAGCACAGTACCAGGAAAAAAAGGAGTGGTTCAGAATTTCATTTCTATTTTTAAAACATAAATGTCTTCTAAATACCATAAAAGAACCTAGGGCAGCATTAGAAGTGCTTCAAAAGTTTGCTCAAAATTAAAATGTATGTTGTATGTGCTGTAGGTTGTGGCCTTGAACCACTGTTTTTTCACATGAAAAGGCCAACTCCATCATCTTTCTGAAATGCATTTGAAATGACTGGCAATAATAAGGATAAAACTGGAGTTCCATCTTCTGCCTTTGCACACTGTTTATATCAGAGGGATTGTTTGTTAATCTAAGAAAAATACACACAATTTATTTAAAGGTTTGTCTCAGTTCTATACCCCCTCTGTTTTATTGTGGTATTGACTATAGCTGCTTTAACAGTACCCTTTTGTGTTGCTTATAGGCTGGTAAGATGAGAAATGTTGGTTCATTTCTCCCTTCACTTAATACTGCCTTCATTTGTGAGATGGCATTCATTATACTTTTGTCGAGAGAGAGAGATATATTTCAATAACAAACAGGTCAACATTAAAACTTGATGCTAAGTATTAAAAGTAGATAGTACTTGTCAAATTTCAGGTCTCTGCTCCAAAGCATGGAGGAAGAGTGAAGAAAAGTTCACTTTACCTGTATTGGAAATGCCCTTTTTTTTAACTTAAACTTGCTCTTAGAAACAGCTGAGAACTTTGAAAACAGTTTTCAGTGAAATTAATATCCCCCCCCCAACAAAAATATAATCTGAAAACTTTCAACCTGAGTTTTTGATGTTCGACAACATTTTATGAAGAATGAGAACAGGCTTTTTTCTGCAAAGTGTCAGACTTGACTATAGATGTGATGGATTTTTATCTTAATAAGTTTTCAAAGATAGAGGTATTTAGCTGTGGGAGTTGGAATTCAGGCAGGGCAGGGTGGCACCTTATGGATCTATAGACTAACTTGTTAATGAGTGAGTCTATAAGGCTGCTTGTACACACCACAGGAGTTTAATGTGGTTTAGTTCTCCCTAAATTGAAACGGTGTGTTTTTTTTAAAAACACCACTTCAATTTAGGGAGAATTAAACTGAACTAAACATCTACACAAGGGTGGGGGCCTGATCCTTACCTGCCTCTTTGGCAGAGGAAGCTGCTGGCGGGCCGAGCAGTCCCTGAGCTGTGCAGGAGGGCCCCCAGGCAGCACCCAGCCGCTGGCACCGGCCCAGGGGGTGCCACAGATGCAGAGGGGAGTACCTCTCCCCACCCCCCAACCATGGAGGAAAGCACCAGGCCTCTGCACAGCTCAGACAGGCAGGCAGGCTCTGGGAAGAAAACAAAAATGATCAGACCTACCACTTTTCTTTTTTTTCCCTTCAGTTGCACCTGCCTGCATGGGCTGCTGCCAGATCCCAGAGCCCCTGAGCTGTGCGGGGCCTGCCAAGCCCCAAGTACATCAGCTTCCATTGCCCTGTGCTGAGGGAACACCTCAGAGGTGCTTTATCTTGCTACATACCAAAGTCATTTAAAGCGGAATACGCTGCCAAGTGTGCAAACAGCAATGCCATTAAAGCAGTGCAAAAGGGCATTCAAGCTGCTTTAAAGGCCAATTTTGTGGCATGTACAAAGATCCTATGGTGCCACCCTGCCCTGCCCTCTTTTAGGAATTGCTCCAGTATGGTAGAAGAGTTAGGATTACAAATGCTGGTGACAAAAGACTGGTGAACTTAACTCAGTCAATGGAAGGAATGTTTCATGGCCTACTTCAGCTTTTGCCTGCTGTGAGAATCAGACTCCTTCCTCTTTCTTAAGCGAGGATATAATTAGGATTCTGCTGATACACAGAATCCCACAGCTAGAGAGTATAAATCATCTGAAGAGGTTTGCATTACACCCAGTGTTTTATATAAATGTATTAAATACATAATGTGTACACTTCTTCAGGTTAAATGTAGTCACTATCAGCAGGATGCTGTTATTAACCTTCCTGGGAGACCATAATTCCATAAATAGAACTATGCATTTGTATTCACATTTTTAATACTGTGTGTGTATACACACATGACCAGATTATCAGAGTTACAGGTCAGATCCATGCATACAGTGCATGACAAATATCATATAATAAAGTGTGCAATAGGCATCTGAGACATAGTTTCAAGGTGAACTAGTGGTTCTGAATTGTACTTAATCTTCTCAACCAATAAGTTACCTATCAATCTGTAAAATGAATATAATGTTTAGCTCTCTCTAGGATCGTGTGAGACTTTTTAATACTTCTATTTTGTTACTAGTTCATCATCCAACATTACGAGATCCCTGCCCCCAGCAATTATGGAATCTTTGAAATCAGTTGGGACCAGGAGCAGGAGCAGGCACACTTGTGCTGCAAGTGCATGTGTGCTCTCGACACACTCACCCGAGCCCAGCACTGGTGGGGGAGGTGACAGCAGCTGAAAGGTAAGCAGGGCACAAGGTCAGGAGCAGCTGCAGCAGGTCCAGAGGGAAAGCCCCCAGATCCTATTTAGCAAAGAGCAGCAGGGACCTGCACTCCTAAGCCGCATGCTCCCAAGCATGCAAACAGGCGCACTTTGTAAGGGCGCACTGGCGTTTGCGCAAGGTGGGCAAGCAGTAGGAGCCAGGTTGGAGGCTTCAACAGGGGAGAGAGGAAGATGCTTCACTCTATAATAATGGTGAGTACATGGCAGACTGCCAGGGCCCCGCCCCTGGTGGCGCTGCCTGCCCTGGGCTCCTCTGAGGCCTCCACCCAGATGGAGCCCGCTGGGGAGCTAGAGCCACCCTCCCCCCATCTGTGGAGGCTGCCTGGTGGGGCCTCTGCAGCCTGGTGGGGAGTGGGGAGTGGGAGTTCCCTCACCTGTCCCACATGTGTCCACCTTCAGGCCTTGGAGGAGCAGGTGAGGGAGCTCCAGGCCGAGGTCAGCAGGCTGCAGGGGATCAGGGTTGCCAAGGACAAAATTGATGGGTACTTTCGTTCTCTGCAAGTTCAGGAACCTAGTGCAGAAGCCCCCTGGAAGAGACTCGCCGCAGCAGTATGGCAGATGGTCACCTCCAGAGCCAGGGCTATTCATGTTGCCACAGTGTCAGCTCCCCAGGTACAGCTGGGTAACCGGTATGAGGCCCTGGCAGCTGTGGAGGAGGAGGTAGGAGAAGATGCCTCCAGAGAAGCCGATGCCACTCCATGCATGGCACAGACTGAGCAATACCGGAACACCAAGAGGAAGAGACACTGGGTCCTCGTCATCAGCATTTCCATCCTGCGAGGAACAGAGTGGCCCATCTGTCGCCCTGACCCCATGGCATGTGAGGTTTGTTGCCTGCCTGGAGCTTGGATTCAGGATGTCACGGATCCTGGACCTCATCTGACCCACTGATCAATATCCCATGGTCCTCATACATGTGGGAACAAATGAGAGACTACAAGACTCTAGGGGCCAAGCTCAAGGAGACAGTGGCACAGGTGGTTTTATCTTCTATTCTTCCAGTAAGCAGAGGTGGATGGCGCCATGAGGCATGCATCAGTGAGGTCAACCAGTGGCTTTGGAGCTGGTGTCCAAGATGGGTAGTTGTTCCTCAAGGAGATAAACTTCCGAGCTCAAAGAGAGTCAGTTCCAATGCGCACCGAGGGGGACAGAAGTGCTAAAAAATCCCCATGGCTTGGCAAAGGCATCCAGAAATTCCTGAGGGCAAAAAAGGAGATGTACAAACAGTGGAAGCAAGAGGCTATTACCAAGGTGGATTACACCTCCATTGCTCTTGATTGCAAGGGGGCTGTTAGGAAGCCCAAGGCAGAGATGGAGCTAGAGCTAGCGACCAGAATTAAGGATAACAAAAAGTCATTTTTCAAATACATAGGGAGTAAGAAGAAGGCACTTAGTAATGTGGGGCCCCTACAGGACAGGCTTGGCAATCTGGTGATTGCAGCAAATGAAAAAGCTGACCTCTTCAACAAATTCTTTGCCTCCATATTCCTGAACAGGGACCAGGACATTTCCCTCACTAGGATTATGGATGGACCCAAGGGAGGCACCGCCATGCCTAAGGTCAGGGATGACCTAGTTGGGGAACTTTTGGAGGGGCCAGATGTGTTTAAATCAGTAGGTCCAGATGCTCTTCACCTGAGGGTGCTGAGGGAATTGGTGGGGACCATAGTGGGGCCCCTGGCATGGCTCTATGAGTGCTCATGGGGCTCTGGCTAGGTACCAGAGGATTGAAAAAGGGCCAATGTGGTTCCCATTTATAAGAAGAGGAGAAAGGAGGACCAGTCAATCTTACCTCGGTCCTTGGGAAGACCTTTGAGAATATTATCAAGGAGCACATCTGTAAGGGCGCAGCAGGGGAGGTCATGCTTAGGAGCAACCAACATGGGTTCACTGAGGGCAGGTCCTGCCTGACTAACCTGGTTTCTTTTTATGATCAGGTCACAAAGTCCCTGGACAAGGGCATCAAGGTGGATGTTGTCTTCCTGGACTTTAAGAAGGCCTTTGACACTGTTTCCCACCACATTCTCTTAAAAAAAACTAGGTGACTGTGGCATTGATGCCTAAACAGTCAGATGGGTGGCAAATTGGCTAGATGGTCACACCCAGAGAGTGGTGGTAGATGGGTGGTGGTGGACCATTTTGGCCACACACGCCCTGCCCTCACCTCCAAGGCCAGACGGGTCATTTTTGACCTGGAGGGATGTGGGCAGTGGAGTCTCCCTAATTCCCTCCTAATTACACTTATGGAGGGATGTGGGCAGTGGAGTCCTGCAGGGCTCGGTCCTGGGGCCTGTACTGTTCAACTTCTTTATCAGTGATCTGGATCTGGGTGTAGAAAGTACACTGTCCAAATTCGCTGACAACACCAAGATGTGGGGCAAGGTGAGCATGCTGGAGGGGAGGGACAGAATCCAGCTAGATCCAGACAGGTTACAGAGGTGAGCGGATGAGAATAGGATGGAATTCAATGCAGACAAGTGCAGGGTACTGCACCTAGGGAGAAGGAACCAGAAACACACCTATAGGCTGGGGAACTCCCTTCTTGTCAAACAGTGACAGAAAGGGATCTTGGAGTCATTGTTGACTCCAGGATGAACTTGAGCTGCCAATGTGAGGAAACAGTCAGTAAGGCTAACCACACCTTGTTGTGCATCTACAAATGCATCACAAGCAGGTCCAGGGAGGTGATCCTTCCCCTTTATGTGGTGTTGGTCAGGCTGCAGTTGGAGTACTGCATCCGGTTCTGGGCACTGCACTTCAAGAGGGATGTGGCTAGCATTGAGAGGGTCCACTCAAATGGTCAAGGAGCAGCAGGTTAGGCCCTATGAAGAGTGGCTAAAGGGGCTGAATCTATTCAGCCTCCACAAGAGAAGGCTGAGAGGGGATCTGGTAGCCAGTTACAAACTCACCAGAGGGGACCAGTGATTAATCGGGGGAGGCTCTTTTCCCCCAATTAATCAGGCACCAATGGGGTTACTAGGTATAATGGCCACAAATTGTTAGAAGCATGTTTCAGGCTGGACATCAGGAGAAGTTACTTTTCAGTTAGGGTTTCCAGCCTTTGTAATACTCTCTTCTACCTTGGGGGTCTTCAAGAGGAGGATGGACAGATATTTGGCTGGGGTGTTATGATCCCGACACTCATTTCTGCCTGGGGCAGGGGGGTTGGACCTGATGATCTTGTGGAAGAAATCAAACTTCATGTTGTGGTTGAATCAGAACCGACAGAGCCAGCTTTTCTTTATTTAGGGCTATGCTGTGATCACAGGGAGAATTCCATACAGCAACGGGAATCACCCACTTGTCTGTTTCAAAGAATTTGTCACACTCTCTAAGTTTACAAGCATATTTATACTTAAGACAGAGAAAGAGAAAAAATACGACCTTGGAGAAACAAAACAATAATAAATTACACAGACATTTAGGAAGTTTACAGGGCAATATATCAAGACAGACCCTGGCATGCAAGATTTCTTATCTCAGAACATTTAACTGAAATAAGCAGTATCAGCCTTCTGGTCTCTGTCTGTTTTTCTAGTCAAATAGGTCAGAAGCTCAACTAAATTACTTCTACAATCTGTTTAGGTCTCTTCTGACCCTAAGCACTATGAAACTACTATGAAACTATGAGGCGTAACATCTTATGAGTAGTGTATTTTTTCCTACTAAATTTTGAATCCAATCTGTACATGTTGGAAGTTTTGCAGTGTCCAGTCCTTGTGTTCCTTGCCTGCGAGCACTTTCTCATTCAGTACTGGTAGTAGCTTTGGCATTCTGCTGTATCTCCTACTGGGTTAAAATTCTGGGATCCATATTGAATTTATTCTCCATTTTTATTAGCTCCATTTTAATTTTTTAATGTAATCTGTAACATAGGGACATCCCAATATTTCAAAATAGGGTCAAATTATGGTTCTGCAATATTCTCCCATTTTTGACACAGGAGACTATTTGCTAACATGATACTCAAACTCGTACAACACTAAAAATCTTCAGCTTATGGATTATGAAGGGTATGTTTGTGGTGTGAGGAGTTGTCAAGACTTTATTCCTTAAGGAAGCACCTGTGCTTGGCAATATTGTACACATTGTTTTTCCATTCTTAGCATTGCAATTGTTCATAGATGGTTTCAGCTATCATATGACTTGTGATCTCCCCCACCAACACTTCAAAATACTAAAGGCACTTTTGTTCATCAAGGCACACCTAATGAATTTGAATTTCTACAACAAGGCATAATAGTGAACATCAGGAAATTTTTTCTCCTTTGCTCATTTCCCATATTTCTGCCTTCCTTGTCTTTCAATTTCCTAATTACACTTATGGACAAATAATTGTGGTACTAATTACCACCATTATGTTGATTTGTCTTCCCAAGCTCTGTTTTCTTGTCTATGTAGGCTGCTGGGTTATTCGGGCAGGGTGTGTATGTGCTACTTTGTTTCTATAGTGGCTAGAGCACTGGGGCCCTGCTCCACTGTCTCTTTTATCTTTATATTATGCTTAGGAAATCATGTGACGGGGCAACTCTCAGGGCCAGGTCTCATGCTGACCTACCCACCTGTCCCTCTGGGGCAGTCTGCCCAGTCTTACCTGCCATGACTTTGTTGTTCCCATAAATTGTTGGTATAATGAAAGTCCCATACTCAGCCCTGATGCCAGGTGGCACTATCTGCGGCTCTGAACTGCCTCTACACTGCAGCCCCTGCCTCGCAGATGGTATCTAAGTTCTTGATGTCTCCAGGCCCACACGGGGCCTCATAACCCTCCAGGCTGGACCCCAGCTGGATCCCTCCTATCAGGCAGCCTACTTTGCCCTCATTCTGGGCTCCCTAGCTCCTTGCACTCTTCCCCCTCTCAGGTGCAGTCCCCCAGGACCTTTGGCCACACAGGCCCTGGTCTCACTTCCAGGGCCAGTCAGAACCCCAGGCCCTCGGCTCTGGGTGCCCCTTGTGGTGGGCCCCTGGCCCTTTTGCCTTCTGGTCCTGGCCCAACATTGACCAGTCAAGAGTGCCTCAAGTCAGGCTTCCAAGCATCTAGCCCACTCTCTCACATGAGTCTACCTTCTCAGGTCCACTATGGGGTTACCCACCCAGTTTCAGGAGCTGGGGTTATTAAGGCAGCCCAACCAGCCTTTCACCAGGGTGGTAACTGGTCTGGCATTTCCTGGGGGCTCCCACACCACTAGAAGTCCCACCAGGCCACCCATCACTGGCAGGGTGCTGTTTTAGGTCATTCCCAGGACCAAGAGCTTCCTAGCCATCCCCATAAGCTCTTGCCCTTACCTCCTGGTAGTTCCTGCTGCAGCTCAGGTAGACAATGTTTCTGCCTGGGCTGGCAGCAGTAGACTGGAGCCTTTATATACTAAGTGCTCAAGATGGCTGCCACCATCAGGCACCTGCTGAATGCCTGACCCAGCCATTAAAGTGGCAGGCACCAACAGTGCCCTGCCAAAAATGGTTATAATTTATTCTTTCTAGCTAGTCTACAAGTAGATGTATTATTCACTGAATAAACATAACCTGACAGAGATAGTGATTTGAAGTAATGTTTCTAAAAATATTTCTACATCCTGCAGTCTACGTATCTAAAGAATGTAGAAGGCTTTTTCTCTGTTAAGGACATTTGTCTGTATGAGAAATAAAAGAAGAGATGAATCATAGTTAAAAAGTACTCATTTTCTATTAACTGAATAAAAAGTTCAGATAATCTTTGATGTTCTGTTTTTTTACTAGGTTGCCTTAAAATATCATTTAATCTTTATGTTGTCATCTCTGATGCTGAAGTCCAAGTGGTGTGGGATTTCTGGAAAGAAAAGCCTCCATGTTAAAGTTATGTTCTCTTCAGCTTAAATATAAATGAATAATGATATCTGGATACTAAGTGCAATAGGCTATTTAGCACCTTTAAGTCTCATAAGGCTAACTCTCTTAAGTCAGTACTATCCTATTCTAGCTAGACCTAGGACAGGGAAGGGGGAAGGGAGATGCTTAAAATGAAGCAAAGGAAGCAGAATTGGTGTATGAAAAAGAGACTGGTAATGCCCTTCATGTTAAGTTCTGAATCTGTGGGTTCATCAACATGTGCATTAACATGCCTTTTCTAACATGCATTAAATTTAGTACCTCCAATATGAGGTACTAAATTCATGTGTATTAGGTTGTGCTAATGCACATTAGCACATCTGCATGCTTTTTAGTGATGCTTAATGTGCAGTATACTATTTTACTTCACATTAGTGTAAAGTCATGGTTTTTTACATGACACTTTAATGCACAGTAAAATAGTCTACTGAACATTAAAGTGCATGTGTAGACGTTAGGGCTGTGTGAAGCTTCAGTCCCTGATTCAATTTGGCAGAGATTTGGTCCAATTCGGTGGCCAAATGTCCAAGTCCAGATCGAATCAGGAGACCCTTTAATTTCTCTGAATCCAATCAGAACCCTCTGAATCATTTTGGAAATATTTGGGAATTTGGACATAGACACAGCTTTAAATGTTTTTTCTACATACCTCTAGGTAGCAGGTAGCTTGTGAATGCTGCAATTCTGGGATGGATGGAGCATCCCACAGGAGTGTGGGGGGCTCCCTAGCGTGCTTGGCACCAGACTAGAGAGCGTGCTGCCTCCCCACCCCCCACGTGCCTTCCTGGCTCAGTGACTGGTGCTTCCTGGGTCTGGGGGGCAGGAAGCCGTGGCTGATCTCTGGGCTGGGCAGGTGTGGGGAGGCAGAGATGCCCTGTGTACTCCCTGGTGGACCTGGAAGTAGACCGGAAGTACTTCCAGTCCTCTTCTGGGTTCACTGCAAAGCACATGGGGCCACCTTCCCCTCCCCCGCACTCCTGTGGCATCCACCCTGGCATTGCAGCATTCATGAGCCGTGCCTGGTACCTCAAGGTATGTAGAAAAAACATTTAAAGCTGTGTCTATGTCCGAATCACTAATTCTCCGAATCAGCATTGAATCTTCAGATTGAGATTCGTCTGAATCAAATAGGGGACAGTGATCCAAATCACCAGATTAAATCACTGTTCCCATCCGATATCCAAGAGAGTAGGCAGACTAAGAAATCCAGCAAGTATTTTCTGAGGAAAAAAAGATGCAGGAAATAAGCTATTTTTATCTTGTTCAACTTTTTTCCATACCAATTTTCAATTTTTTTTGTATTCTTTTTCCTCAAACACATATTAAGATAACAAAACATGCAAAACGTATTTCTAGACCTATATTCTGGTATGGGCTACTAGAAAATAAATGGTCCAGGTAAAATAGAACCCAGAGAGATTTTAAGGGGTGATCTATTATGGCCTTTCTGCATAATTGCTTTGAAGTAGCTACCAACCTGGCATGTTTGGAATGATTACGGTAGTTTTGCTGTCTTTGGGGGCAAGTTAAAATTAAAATATCCATTCAACAGAAATTTTAACACATGTGCAGGGTGCTTGTAGATGTAAACATCCCCCCCAGGCACTTAACTTTTAACTCAGTACGTTCCTGTGGCGAGTCCCATGCATGCCTAGAAGAGGCAGCGCCTTACTTCATCCTGGCTTGCCTGACATCTGTAAAGATCAGGCTCTTGGCTGGGACTTTTCTGGTGCTTTTATCTAATAGCTGATTGAATCAGCTAACTAAAAGTGCCAAAAAGCCCCGCTCAAGTGATGGATCTTTACAGACACTGTAGAGTAATGTGCTGCTTCTTCCAGTAAAGTGTGGGTTTTTTGTTTGTTTTTTAATGTCTGCAAGCAGCCTGAAAAGGATATGGGCCTTTTTGTTTTTGTTTGGCCTGTAACGTTATGTGCTTCAGTATTTTTCCCTCCATCTAGTTTTCTGAACTGAAAATAGCCAGAAGTATTTAAAAGAGCACTTATCATTGTCCTCACTTGAAAGCAATAAGTACATTTAAACTGGAAAGGAAGAGAAACTTCTTTAATGTGATATGGGGAATCAGTACTAAATAAATGTAAATTTCATTCTTATCCTGCAATTAACTTTGGACTGGAACAAATGAAGTATTTCAGTTTTATGTTCTGTATTAAAACATGTATAATGAGTCATGTAGACATAGTTTAGGATTTGTTACCTTTGGTAGGTTAACCCATTAGCAGTTCTCATTGAGTCTACCACTTTTCTTGTATTACCTTTGAATCACCAGGTATGCAACAGAAACTTTCTTTGTGCATCCAAAAAACAGTGAATGATAGTTTTGTCTGTGATTGGGGAAAGACGAGTACTGGATTTAATATACAAAGAAACCACTAGTCCAGCTTGGAAAATAAGGTATCGTCATATACAATGCAAGTGTTGTATTGCAGTGATACCACTAGGCATGCAGATAAGTGCTACTAGAAAGTGACCTTGTTAGTATAATGCATCTGGAATATATCTTCCAGATTTTCAGGTCAATACTATCTCAGACAGAACCAATATTTAGCACAGCCTGAAATCAGCTCTTGAAACTGACAGTCATCTAAAAACAATGTAGAAGACATGCACTAACATACAATGTACATTAATATGGTAACAGCAGACAATGATGTCTTATACTATGCAATGCAACAAACTTTTTCACCATGGTAAAAGATGAGGAAAGTCTTTAAAAAAGGAAATAATTATTCTTCCTAATATGACTATCATAATGGTTTGCAATAGTTGTTAAATTAACCCACCTCACCTCTGTCATTAAGCCTGGTTATTAGTTAAGCAATAATAATTGAAGTGCAGGGCCCTTTCAGGGGATTAAAGACAGCCTGGGTGGAGCTGATGAACCAAATCAGCCTATTAGCTTCAGTCAGTCATTAGTTTCCAGGACATTGTCTGTGCTGGGGATTACTTCTGTTAGAGGGAATGAAAAGGGGGTAGACAGTCATAGAGAAGTTGAATGAGTGATGTTCAGTTTCACTGGCAACCAGGGGAATTTAGGCCACAGCTCAGCAAAGAACTTAAACATGTGCTTTGCTTGAGTAAACATGAGTAATTTTTATATGTTTCACTAAGCATTTTGGGTATGGCCTAAAAGCCTACTGAGTCAATGGAAAGTGCAATTAGCTCTGGCAATTTCAGCAGAACTTGCTCTGGTTCTTAAAGTTAAGGATGTGGAAAAGCTTGAGAGAGCCCAGAGAAGAGCCACTCATATGATTAGGGCCCGAAGAGCAAGCCATAGGAGGAAAGGCTGACAGATATGGGACTATTCAGCCTAAAAAAGAGAAGACTTTGGGGGGATTTAGTGGCAGCTTACAAATATATCAGGGGAGAGCATCAGGGCCTAGGCAAATAACTATTCAGCAAAGTGCCCCAGGAGTAAACCAGGAGCACTGGTCATAAACTCCTAGAAAAAGGTTTCAGACTGGATATAAGGAAAAACTGGATATAAGGTTTGTATGACCAGACTCTGGAACAGACTCCCAGAGGAGGTGGTGCAGGCACCTACCCTGGAGATCTTCAGAAGGAGACTGGACACACACCTTGCTGGGTTTATTTGATCCCAGTGGTCTTTCCTACCTAAAGCAGGTGGGCTGGACCCAATGATTTTATGACGTCGCTTCGAGCCCTAAACTTCTGTAAACTTCTGTGAATCTATACCTCTCAGCATTCAGCTGAATTTACAGTGGTCTTGGACTAGCTGTTTGTTACAGTGCTCAAGGCAGTCCAGCTCATTTCCATATTAAGATTTCTCTCTTATTCACATTCCAGTTCCATTCAGTTGTCCTTGACATTGTTTTGTATCCCATTCACAGAGTTGAGAGAAGAGCTGTCCATACCTCATCCAAACTACGAATGACAAAACATGAAGACTGCTCTACAAAGTTGTGTGTATCTTTCTTAACTCCCCCTGCTTTTTTTAAAAACTTGATATTGCTTATACATTAAAACTCATGGATATTAGCAGGAGTTCTACTGCCACAGAGATTAACACCTATGAAATGATTTTCCAAATGAATTTGACACAAATAATTTTCCCATTATCATCAGTCATGAATATCTCTTTCCCATATGATTAGACTTGGAGGAGGAAAACATGCCTGCCATGATAATCCCAATTTCTATACGTATCTGTATTTCTCTTCTTTCCACTTATATAATCACTCATTTGTGATATGGTGTAATGTCATCTTTTGGAAAAACTTTGCAAGACTCTAGTGAAATGCAACAATCATTAAGCTTGTTATTTTACAGATTTACTGTGGATTTGAGAAACCACATTTTACAATTCCTTTTTGTATGGGAAAATTCAGATCAACCCTTGTCCCACTTGCTCATATCCCTGTCACCCATTGATGCTTGCTGCACAGGATCTGAAAACCATAGACTTTTTCATTTCAGAATATGGAGCATCAGTTGACAAGTATGAATAGGAGCAGATTCTGAAACACGTTAATCACTTCTGCATTCTGAATACTAAGGGTTTCTTTGCCTGCTTACTGGGTTAGGCCACCTGTTCATGATGTCCATTATGTTATTGGTGTGACCAAAGGTGAGTAGTTGCACATTTGGAGACTAGAACAGTACAAGTAATATACTTATTCTGAAATATGGAAGACTGTGGGTCTCTGTTACTTTAAGGAAGAAGCTGCAGCAGTGATGTCCCCAAGTGGGAGAAGACAGCACATTATGGGCTAGCTGCAGGGGAGTAAGGACCCACAGGCTGTAAGTACCTATTGCAGGCTGGCTGCCTAGCAATAGGAGAGTAGTACAGAGCCCTGATTAGGCAGCAAGGGCCCAGCCCAGCCTAGCCACCGCAGGCCCTGAAGAACATGGCCAGTTGGCTCCACATCAGCTCAATCAGGATCAACATGACAGCTGGCTCCAGCTGGGGCCAGCAACAGCACCAATCTTTCCAGCGCTGGGTGCGGGCTGCACCCAGTGCCAGTCCCAGCCGGCCAGAAGCAGCCTCCTGTCATCCAGCAGGCAGATCAGCACAGTGCCACAGCCCTCTAAAAGTGGGGGCCCCCGGATTTGTATGCCGGAGGACAGGAGGCTGCTGCTGCCAGCAAGTGATAGTTTTACTTGTCAGCACCTTGAGGTGCAGTTTCCCAGAAACCTCATCACCTATCTCCTTCAACCTTGGCAGGCTTCATGTCCTCAGAAGGGGCTACCATCGCTGCAAATTTAATCTGAATCAGGCTAGAAATGCCAAAATTATAGGCAGTGTCATGCTTCCCCCTTATAGTCTATGGGCAAAACGTCGAAACAGCATTGAAACAGCAAAACAGTTGAGACAAAACAAAACAGAACAGTGCTTGCTTACAAAACTTGAAACAAAACACTGTTCTGTGAAAACATCAAAACAGAAGTCACAGTGGAACAGTGTTGTGTCACACAGCCCTAATGCCCACCCCATATTTTGATAGCTCTTCCTCAAAGCTGCAGGCTTGGAGCCACTCTCAGCAAAAGACCCCTTTCCTAACCAGATCAGGCTAGCATTTTTATTTTCTGCTTGTATCTGGACTTGGTCCATCACCGCAGTAGCCTAATAAGTGGTGGGTGACCAGGGAACCAGTTCCAGGTTTTATTAAAGGGGCGTAAGAATCATAGTTGCTACCACCGCTGACCTGGCCCCTGCTGCCACTATCATGCAGAATAAAGACCCTGGTTGTTATGCTGTATACAACTAGTGATCTAAGGTGCCTTGGTTGCTTCTGGGTCTCACCGTTTCATGTGTTCTTGTTTAACCTGTTCATTTTGTGGGGCATAGTATCCTATCACACTTGTCACCTTCAGTTAAGTAACTTGTCCTCAGCAAGACAGGATATTGCTAGGGTGCACACAAATATAACGCAATGGAAGAAAATCCCAAGGTGGATTAAACTTCTAAACTTGTTTTTTAGCCCTCTGTGGGTTGAGCACCTCAATTAACTGCTATTGCCAAACTTTCCATCTCTATTCTATATAATAGGGGACTTCTTTGTAAAGCCTCCATGCTGGGGCTAGTACATAGGCTCCTAAACATGACCAAGTATGGACCAGTTCTCTTTTTTATCAGGAACCCTAACTTGGTATATAAATATTCCCAGATAATCACAGGTGCAAAGCACAACAAAAAGGCTACCTATAAATGTATTTGGAGTTGGGCTGGAGGGGAGGAGAGGGGAGTTTTAATTAGAGCAGTTCCTGGACAGCTGCTCTAAATAAAATGGCTCATCGTCAAGTGTATTAAGCCCTCCTCTGTTTTAAAATGGTCGTGGGGGCACTTTAACTACAGCTCATTTGACAAGGTTTAGTTAAAGCCTTCTTTGCAGCCATTTTGAAAAGTGTTGGGGCTTAATACGTGTAACGGTGAGGCAACACTGGAGCATTTTAATTAAAACATGGAGCAGACTTGATTAATCAAGTCTCTTCAAATACACTTTAATTAGAACATGAACGAGCATGTCTATAAGCAGTCAAGAGCATGGAATACACTCCCACCACACTGGTTTTGCTGCTTGCCCTTCTTATTCTGCTATAATTTGTCCTCCACCTGAGCTGTCATTTACTGTACTGTATGAGTTAACAGAATAGTTAAATGACTGGGGAGAAAATATTAAACTATGTAGAAGCTCTTCAGCTCCACACAGTCCCCAACAAACACACATAATACTCTAAATAAATTACATTGGTAAGGTAATCACCCCAAGGGGTCTTGTGCACTCCAAAATAAAAAAACACCACAAAATTCAAATATGGGCCAGACTCCATCACTTATCCTCATAGACACTCCCAGGGCTTGTATTGAATAATCAGAGGCCTGCCATGCCAAGACCTGAAATTTTGTACCCCAGAGCCCTGCCGCTGGTCAGGTGGGCTCAGGAGCCCATCTGAGCTGTTCATTGGTTGGAGGAAAAAAAATCCTTGGTACCCTAGGAGCAGAGCCTCTAAACATCAAGGAGGGCTGCGGGTAGCTTTGAACTTTTACCCTTCCCCAAGGCTACTGAGCAGGTAGTTGGAGTTGCCCTCTCTCCAGGACTCTCAATAATGTATGCCTTGAGGGCTCATGGGGGCCAAAAATGGGGGGGGAGGGGGAAGGATTTGCCCACACAGAAAAGCTTGCAGACCCTTCTGCTTCTTACCCATTGCCAAGAACCAGAGTCACCAAGGATACACGGTGAAGTCCTGGGGCTTGTTAAGGCCCCAAAGTCTTGGCTGCTCCCAGATTTAAAAAAAGGAAAAAACCAGATTTGGGTCAGACCCAACCACCCATCCTCATTGGAGAAACAGTGGGTCTCTCTATTTCTCATATAATATAGGAATAAAAAGCAGATAGAAAGCAGCATATGAAAAAGATTAATCTACTCTTATAATAAAAATATTAAATATATTTGGAAGTTGTTAAACAAAATATGTAAAATCATTGCAAAAATATCTGACACACTCTACTTTGAATATGAAGCTCCATTTCAGAATATTTCAATCTTTGTATCTGAAGCTTCCCATACGGATTGGTTGGAAAATCATAATAAACCTTCTGTTTGTTTCTTATAGCAAAAGAGTTCATATTTTCTCTCTCATTACATACGGAGTCCTATAATTCCCCAGAGGGATTAAAAGCAGGAACATCATCATGAATGTTATAAATTCCACCTTAGGACACGTTCCATTTCTACAGAAAAAATTGTAATAAAAATAATTTATTTCAGTAAAAGTACATGTCCTATCACCTTTTTTTGCTTTTAGATAACATTTTGGAAAATTATACAAATTGGAGAAGTACCAAAACAACAGGATGCATAATAATAAAATGGGGCTTTCAAAGGCTTTTAACTGTTTCACCAGTCTGTATCCCCCTGTTCACAAAATGCAGAGGCCACATTAGTAGCCTAATCTGTGGTAGAGCCAACACTAGAGTCAGATCTGCTGAAGCTCTAACATGGATGCCTTTTTCCTGCTGGAGTGAGCTGAGTAAGGGAGAAGGACCAGGTTTTAAAAGGAGTAAGCTTTTAGCTTTGGCAGCACAATTGAACAAAGACAGTCTTCCATACAAGGCCCAGCAATGGAAAGCATAAGCAGCAGCTTGCTGCCACCCATTAAAGTTCTCAACATTTTAGAAGGGCCAGACAGACACGGAGATGAAATTGTTACAGTCAGTTTGTAAAAAACTTTTTTTTTTTAATTAGGTTTGACCCAAGGTAATTTGTGGCAGAGTGCAATGACTATACCTTTCCTCTTAAAGGGCAAAATCAGTATGAGATTTCTTATTGGTAATGTACAAACTGTCACCATTAGTCATTTGTATTATGATAGTTCCTAGAGAACACAACCTGGACTAGAGCCCTGTTGTGCCAGGGACTGTGCTAACACCAGTTGAGAGTGATGCTAGTACACCAATGGAAGAAGTCATGGAATCTAGGGATTAAATGATTTGCCCAAGTTTGCAGAGCAGGTTGGTAGCAGAGGACCTACCAACTCCTCTCCCCATCTACTGGACCATGCTGACTTACCTCAGTCTGAAAGCTTTACCAATTTTTTTATGTTCCTATATAATTTACCCTTTTCTCTTAAACTTAACCATTTATGATCCCTCAGCCATAAATCACCAGCATATTAAAATTAATTTCTGGGATTTTTTTTTATATCTCTAGCAAGAGAAACCTAACCTGTGTGGGTTACTGAACTGCAGGCTCAGCCTCAGTTTTGATCACTGATTTTCATGCTTGTTTCTTCCTAAGAAACACTGCTGCATTTTTGTAGTATGTAGCATGATATTTTGTTGAATATAGCACCTTTCTGACTCAAGGTATCCTCTCATGTTTGCAATAATGAATTAGTAATTGCCTGTGCAATGACTGTAGGAAAACTTGGCAACAAAAGCATGATCATCAACAGATTACACACAGCCTAGGACATCTGCTGTACTGTGAGGGAATGTGAACCAAATTCCCTATTCATTTTTGTTTTCTTCCCTTTTTTTCTGAGTAACCCAACATATTTTACATCTCAACAGCCACTAGTGATGGGCTGTAAGGTTTAAGGATAATTTGAAAGACAGATCAAATAGTACAATATTCCTCTAATAGTGTATTGTATATGGTAAAAACCTGCCTTCCATCACAGAATGGTTTAGATCAGGGCACAGCAACATTTTCTAGGGGGGCCTGGAATGACCCAGCTTGGGTTGGAAGTAAGTCAGCATTAGGACCTGGCTGCTGCTACCACTGTTCTCTTCTGCTCAACTGTAGTGCAGTGAAAGCTCCCCCACCCTGTCCACTGGAGCCCTGAGTGGAAGGGTATAGGCAAAGGGGTATAGGCAAAGTCTTCACAGGTTGGATTTGACCCATGGGCCATAGTTTGCCAACCCCTGGCTTATATTATATCCTCCTTGCATTTCAGTGGGAGAAATAATAATGAAAAAGCAATTATACATATGACTTACATTTACATGATACCCCTTAACTGTAAAGGGCCTGAAATACTTCATAAAATCCACAGTGGATTGAATGAGCTCAGGTTCCTGTGGAAGAAATACACTCTAATCATGTAATTAAAGATTATATCATAATGCATATATACCACAAGGCTGAATTAAGGTTGCATGGATACTGAGTCCCCTCATGCTGGTAGTAAAGGTAGATATGGAGTGGGAATCTAGTGCCTGGGGTTGTAACTATAGGTTGAAATTTTTATTTGAATTTATATTTTCATTAATATAAATACATGTATTTAATTAAAATACTTTTATTGTTTTCCAAGTACATTTCCTCGAAAAGATGTTTTTTTTCCAGAGCTGGCAATGAAGGCAGGATTTCTTGTACCTCAAAGCTGAGAATGTGTTATCATTCATGATTCACTGTGCACAATTGAATTCTAAATTATTCCTTGCTTATTATTCCATGTATGTGTTTCTATGGAAGCAAGAATCAATACACTCAGAAATAAAAGCATAGTCCATTACTTTTACTGCATTTCTTTTGAAAATGCTATATAAAACATGGCAGTTTTAGCTTCCAGTGGTATAAAGCTGCCGCAAGTAAAACACTATTCAGTCAAATCGATAAGATAATATGCATATTAAATCCATGACAATGCATCAGGATTGCACCTCTGTGGCAGATTTGTTTTGGATGAATGTCTTCAAGGGCTCAGTCCTGCTGGGACAAGCTTCATTTACTTGTATAATGATTAGACTAAAATCTCTTCTTCATATGGAACATAGGGTTTTATGCAGAATTTCAGTTGCTAGAAGGCCAAAGAGAGGATAAAATGCAGGGAAAAATGTGGGAGTGGGAAGGAATAGAAAGGTTGCTACAGAGCAGATGGGAGCAACATTAAATAGGTTTAATCCTTTAGGGTCCTAAATACTATTAAACAGGGGTGTGCGAAGCGGGCCCTATTCAATTCGGATTCTGCCTGACCCAGGGACCATGATTCGATTAGTTGATTTGGATCACTGTCCCTGATTTGATTTGGCCGAATCCAAATCTGAAGATTCGACGCTGATTCGGAGAACCAGTAATTCGGACATAGACACAGCTTTAAAGGTTTTTTCTACATACCCAGCATGGCTCATGAATGCTGCAATGCAGGCCACATGTAGCATCGCACAGGAGTGTGGCCCCCCCGCCATGTGCTCAGCGGTGAACCTGGAAGAGGACCAGAAGTACTTCCAGTCCACTTTTGGGTCCACTGAAGAGCATACAGGGGCCCCCCTCCCACACTCCCCTGGCTCAGTGATTGGCTGCAAGGGGACCCCAGGTGCCCCCCCCCATACCCAGGAGACACCAGTCGCCAAGCTGGAGGGTGCAGGGGGGCCCCCCGGGCACTCCCCAGCGGACCTGAAAATGGTCCACTTCCAGGTCTGCTGCCAAGCACGCTGAGGAGTCCCCCGCACTTCTGTGGAACACTCCATGCACCCCAGCATTGCAGCACTCATGAGCCACCTGCCACCTAGAGGTATGTAGAAAAAATATTTAAAGCTGGGTCTATGTCCGAGTCTCCGAATCTTTCTGAATTTCTCTGAATCGATTCAGAGGGTTCCAATGGGTACTTGGATTTGATTTGTATTTGGAGATTTGGCCGCCAAATAGGGCCAAATCTCTGCCAAATCAAATCGGGGACCAAAGCTTCACGCAGCCCTACTGTTAAATATCTGGCCCTTAGTACTCAGCTTAGGAATGAAATGCTTTGCACTATTACAGTTTGAAGGTGGGTCTGCTCTAGCATCTAAGGATGGACAGAAATGTAGGATGATGCTACTCCTGTTCTTTTTTTCTGTCTGACTTTCTTGCCCCCTGCTGTAGTGAAATGAGCTAAATAGGTTTTGGAATAACAGGTGTGTTTCATTAACATGTTAATCTGAGGATTTTTAATTTTCTCACAGAGCAAGAAAGACTGGTAACTGATTTCCCAGTGGGAAATTGGCTCAAATGGCTGTATACTGTAGGCTATTGTAAAAGGCACCTACAGAGAGCTACATCAGCATGGAACATATGTTTAAAATTAACTTTTAATATAGTAGTGACTGGGGATTAACTATTATCACTGTACTGGAAAATAAGCTCCAATGTCTTTTAAAGATGGCACAGGGACTTAAATCAGAGCATTAATCCACATTAAATCCTTGTAGCTCATGCAAAAAAAAAAAAATCCTTAAACTCTGGTACGTGTCCCTAAATACCCTGATAGTTAAACAGAATTTGACCAGTACTTTCCCCTTATGACTGCAGCTTCCTTTTCTTTGAAAATTAACAGTATAATAGTCTCAGTCCTCCTTTATTTTTAAAGGAAATCCTTTTTAAAGGAAAGCTTAATTAGACTCATTAGTTAAATTAGTTTTTAAGGATGTGCCTAGAAACAGAAAAGAAATCCATGCACACAATGGCATTAAAATTAAATTTTATTAAATATTGATATTCTGAAAGAATGACAGTCTTTTTTGAGTGGATTTTTGTGTAGTATTTCATTTCCCACACAAATGCCAGCAGGTGGGCAGTGTTACTGAATGTATTTGATTGAGCTGTTCCTCAGTCTATTCAATGCAACCTTTAGGACTCCAGCCAGCTGTAGGAACCATCCACCAAAAGACGGCTTAGTCCCTTAGCACGTCATTTAGGAGAAAACTAAGGCTAGGTTCTCAGTGGCATGTGATGCACTAGAGACAAGATTTTTCAGAAAAAGCCTAAGGTCTTCATACCTCACTGAAGTTTACTTGGAGTAGGGTGGCTCTTACTACCTTCAGACTCCAATGTTTAAAATTTCTATCCAGACTTGGAGGAAACACTGTTCATGGTTATATGGCTTTGTCCCATTGGAGTCATCTGGAAGGTCTTACTTATTGGAGATCTGCCTTTTTTTTGGCCTTGTCTGTACAAGGGTCCTGCAGTTTTGATTCTAATGGAAGTGTGATCCCATAGAGGTCTGAAAACTTGCCAAAATGTAAACAATAGTGCTTTGCAATAAAAAGTCCAAATTGTTAGAGCATTAATCTACTGTGGCAGCATAACAGCTCTGTTCCCATGATTACCAGCTTTTACTGTAAGTGGTAAAACATTTGGTTCTAAATGCATTCCTCTGCTTCTTAACACTTGCCAACAATGAGAGTAACTCATAATAAAACAAAGCTACCACCTGACCGTCTTTGTGAACTCCCACTCATTACTTAGGGGAACCATAAACCTTTTCTAGTTCAAGTTAAGATGTTTGTTTCCATATAGCAGTGGTTCTCAACCTTCTTAGACTCCAGGCACTCTTTGGAAAAAGCCAGCTCTTAGCTTTCACTTGTTTTTTGACTACGGAAAAATAATAGAGTAATTATTCTGACAATGGCTCAGAATGATTTGCCACTGTGGATTCTTATTTGAAATCTCTGGGTTTATCCAGTGAATCATGCATAGGTGTTTGCACACCTAATGGTGCTAAGATTGTGCAGCACCCCACAGCACCATCTCCTGTCACCCTGGTTGAAAAATCACTTGGGCAAAGGAGAAGTAGAGAGTAGAGAGGAGCAAGTGCAGGACCATTTATTCTACTTTGCTGGAACAATGTTTTTCTATAATATCTATGAGCTGCTGCCACTGTTCCTTGTCATTTAGTATTACCTGCTCTGGTACAGCCAGTCTATGCTCATTCTCTTTGAGGCTTATCATTTCCAACTTCTTGGTCAAACTGATCCACTCCTTCACTTCTCTCTTAACTACCTCAATAGAGTCTTTCCTGGCCATGAGGTCCTTCTCCTTTCTCCTCCTTCTCTTGCCTTAGAAATATTTTCTATTTTGGAGCTTCCCTCCCACACTTCAGATGCCTCTATAAGATCCTTGGACATTTTCTATTCTGTTCTCTTTTTCTTTCCTCTCAGGTTCACTAAATATCATGCAGTTGTCCCTGAGGGTCCCAATATTGTGAGTGCTGAGAAAAGTAGCAAGCTGTTATCGGTCATTGTTTGATTTCCATTGTTCGGTGACAGACATTTTTTTTTTCACCCCAAAATTGTGGGATTGTCATGTATGTAGGCTCTAAAAGGAGTCTTTAGAGACACTGTAAGTTCTTTCTCTAACCCATTTTCTACTCATGGTCTTTGGTCTGCGTAAATACTCCTTGGCTTACACAGGTGGTGTCTAGTGGGTAACCAGGTGAATTGCTGCTATGCTATGCTTCATTTATTGTTTTGGAGGCTATATGAGGCCTGATATCTAATTAACAGTGTAAGTGGAGCATGGTCAGGGGTCAGAGTTTGGGATGTGAATCATGATGATGCCAAGCTAGTGATCATGTTTGTATACCTGGACGTAATCTTAACACTGGAGGATGGGCCTTGATCCACAGGAGGGAGCAGAAAGAAAAGTACTTATTGCCAGGGACTCAAGGGAATCCAGTAAGTTTTATATTGCTGTGATTCATCAGAATCATGTCCCCTGGCATTTTGTACAGCTGGAGGGGAATAGGCACCTACACAGAATCCAGGGAAAATGCAGTCCTGCCTTTCCGGGTTAGAGCCCTGTTAAATGACTTTTCATACTTAAAATTCCATTTTCTATCCCCTCCGGACATGGTCAAAGTTAATTATTCCACAGACATTTCAGATATCTAGGGGAGCAAGAGTGTTTGTATCCTGGTATTTGTCCTTTGCAGTCTGTCACCTTTTTAGTATTATTTTGCATATAACAGTAATATGATTCATAAGAAAATTTTAAAATCACATTGATAAAGGTTAAAAATAATTTGTATGGTTTTTGTTGATATAAAAAAAGCCTTTTTAGGATTTATGTTGATATTAAAAAGGCTTTCTAATGCATTATTGAGAAAACACTGTGATGAGTTTAACTGAAAAGAAAGCTCCTTTCTAAGTTTTGTAAACGTAGCCAAGCTGCACTGATTTTTCTGAATTAGTTCCCTATGTGATCACAACACAGAAACATACAAGGCCTCCAACACATCTCTATATTAAAACTTCTGATGTGTTTTAAAGCTAAGCATATGACAGGTGGATGGGAGTGGCAGCTGATGGTGGAGTTACACATCAGAAGCTTTCATGCAAGCTTTTGGGCACACATCCCCTTTTTCAGGCTGAGGACAAATCCAAGATTGCAAACATCCTCTTAGGTAGAAAATAAACTTAATTTTGCACAGGGGAATTTTGAGGCTGGAAGTCTTTCCTAGTTGGTCTAATAAAAGGTATCATCTCTGTACGAAGAGTTCTAAAATTTTGCATTTCTTTTTGTCTCGGATCAACACGGCTACCCAATACATCCCTGAAACATGAAAGATCCTGTATTTTAGCTGATTTTGGAAATATAATCTTCATTGCTGAACAAGAAGGAAAGATTTTTTGAGCCTCCCTGCCTTTCTTACATCTGACACCTCCAGGGATGAAAACAGCCATATTTGCACATCGAGTTACAACTCACACAAAGAACTCTCAGGGACCCAGGAGAATAGACTACCAGCTTCAAAATTCCCCTGTGAAAAATGAAATTTATTTTTTACCTAAGAGGATTTTTACGATCTTGGTTTTGTCCTCAGCCTGAAGAAGGGTGCATGTGCCTGAAAGCTTACAAAGAAATATATTTTTTCTGTGATCAGTTGTTTATTTTGGCATGCAATAATGATCACTTACAAGAAAGCCACACCAAGTGATGCTTACCGTTCTTTTGTGTAATAGTGTTTGCAATCAACATGTTCTTGGGAGCAAAGGCTAGTTGACAACGGGGGTAGCTGAATATCCAAGTTGTTTGTGTAGGGAAGATTTGCTTGGGCTCCTGCAAAATAAAGACTGTGTGCCTGTCTGGCACATCTCCTTGGAGGAGTTGGTCCCATTCTTATTGGCATCCTCTGGTTCCTTGGATAAAATACAGATCCTTGTTCGTGTCACATGACAAATACCATTTAATGATTTATGGTATGGAGAGGTAGCTGGAGTGATTCCAGGCATATGCTTTTTGTCTTTAATCAGAATGTAAATTGCCTTAAATTTATTTCGTCTGTGTGGCACTGCCTGGCCCAGGAAGCTGTCACTGGCACAAAGCTGCCTAATAAATTATGCTGCATCTGTGAACAAGGTAGGTTGACCCCAATCTTATGAGAGTGCAAAGAGGTGCATACTGTATAACAGCACTTGAACTGACTGGTAACACTGGGTCACCGTGGTCTGAGAGTAATAGAGGCCATACAGGTAAATGGAATAGCCAGTGGTGACAGAACTCAAAGCAGCAGCTGAAAGGTCATCAGTGTGTACATAAACATTACCACAGGTGTGACAAATTCTTGTGTGGAATTATTCCTGATCCCAAAAGGTATAATATCTCTGGACTAGCTTGTTAGTTTCCCTGCTACTAGGGATTGTCTCACATGGATACAGCATTTTTTTTATATGAATGCAAATGGGTATACAGGCAGCCCTTGACTTACATTGTTTCAAGTTACAATGTTTCGCACTTACAACGTTTATGAATTGACACCCTGTTTCAACTTTCTGATGTCAGTTTCGACTTTACAACACTTGATCTGACGCGATGCTATGCCAGCGAACAAGTTCATTGCATCACCAATCTCCCTGGAGAACATCTGTCCAAACTTCCTTGGATACTTTCTTTAAGAAAGCAGACAAGACTCCAGAAGAACCCGCAGCCAAGTCTCCTGAGAAGACTCCAGCCAAGAACCCTTTGAAAAGTCCAACCAAGAGCCCTTCAAAATATCCAGCAAAGTCTCCTCAAATAAGTTCTTCCAAATCAATATGATTGCTATTTACAATATAAATACATTAATGTAGATATATTATTCAACTATAATTGATTAAGTACAAAATTCTGGGTTATTTTTGGTGAAAATAGGGTATCGGGCCCTGGTTAAGGAACCAATTCCTATTTATAACATTGTTTCCTATGAGAAAATTGGTTCCAAGTTATAATGTTTCGACTTAAGACATGGTTTTCAGGAACCAGTTGTGTCATAAGTCTGAGGACTGCCTGTATATCCAGGGTATGACAGAACTCAAAGAGGTGTTTTAACAGCTTTCATTACAGAAGGGATTTATGTGCTTATAAGCACAGAAGTGCCCCCTACCCCACCTCTCAGAGGCAAATGCCATACCTACTATGTTTTTCTTGCCAAAAAGATGTTACTTCTTGCTGCAAAATCTTCATATGCCTATTAGAGTTGCAGTTTCAATAATGGGACAAAGCATGAAGGAGAAAGGGCTTAAGCTACTGCAGCATGATGATGAATCCACATCATACTTATAGGCTTGGCATTGCTACACTCACTAGCACCACGACTGAAAGAGACTTGATGGGTCATGACTGACCACAATATGAACATGAGCCACCAATTCAATGTCGCAGCTGGCAAAGCAAATAAAACTCTGGCTTGCATCTACTGATGCATCTCAAGCAAGACCCAAGAAGTTATCTTCCTGCTTTACTTGGCCTTGGATGCAGCTGGAGTACTGCATCCAAGTCTGGGCTTCACACTTCAGAAACGATGTGGAGAAGCTTGGAAGAGTCCAGAGGAGAGCACATGCGTGATTAGAGGTCAAGAGAATAGGCCTTATGAGGAGAGGCTGAGAGGCATGGGACTCTTCAGCCTGGAGAAGCAAAGTCTCAGGGGTGACTTGGTGGCAGCTTATAAGTATATAAGGGGTGTGCATGAGAAACTGGGAGAACATCTGTTCACCAGGGCACCCCAAGGGAAGACAAGGTCTAATGGTCATAAACTGCTGGAAGACCATTTTAGACTGGACATAAGGAAAAACTTGTTTATTGTCCAAGTGCCCAGAGTCTGGAATAGATTCCCCCTGAGAAGTGGTGCAAGCACCTGCTATGGATACCTTTAAGAAATGCTTGGATGCTTATCTTGCTGGGGTGATCTGACCCCAGCTGACATCCTGCCCCTTGGGCCCAGTGATCTCGCAAGGTTCCTTCCTGTCCTAATGTCTGTGGAATCTATGAAATATTTTTTGCAAACCCATAGGCATGGCAAATACTGCATTACCATTTGCACAAGATTTTTCTGAATATTCTTCATGGCTCAGCACAGCACTGGCTCTTGTTCTTTAGCACTGGTTCTATGCTAGCTCTGGTTCTGGAGGTAGTATAGCCAGGATTACAAAGATCTTTACCCAGTTAACTAGTTCAGCTGAGAAGCAGGGTTTATTAGGTGGGGGTTAGTATCTGTGCATGCTTTATTGCTTTTGCTTGAAGAGCTCTAATGCATGTAGACTTTCCTTGGGTGTCTCCACCTGGCACTTCATTGTGCCATGTAGACATGCATTGTATCACACCTCTGAGAAGCATTCTCTGCTGATACGGGACTGTGTGTGATGCCCTTTTATGGCATTCTAAAAATGTATCCTTTCTTATTATTTTTTTAAAAGAAAAGCCTGCATCCCTTCCAAAGCTGGTCTGTCTTCATTTCACTCAAAATGAGGAGATCAGCTTATCACCTAACATACTAATAGTACCATCCAGTAGGGTAACTGTGGGTAAGCAACTGGGACACCAGCTGTGGACACCAAGGCCAGGTACAGACGTTACACCTTTACCAGTATAAGTAATCAGTACAACTAACTTATACCCATAACAAAACAGAAGTATGACACACAGAACGGGTCTATGCCCATAACAGAACACAAGTTTAGCACACGTAGGCTGGTTTAAAAATGGCAGCACCATGCCCCCTACCCCACCAAAGGGTGAGTGTGTGTTCTGTTCACTACTGATCTATGACACTTACAGAAAACTATGCAACTTAGATCAATTCTACCTTGGGCTTTTTGAATATCTGTACCTACCCAGTTTAGAGAGGGCACAAGAATGCTGTCTGCCACCCCTGCCAGCCTAGCTGCTGCTGCTTCCAAGGACACAGAAATTGCTTGTTATTCCTTTAGTCCTGTCCTATATTTCTCCCCCAGATCTTGCAGTTGTTTAACATAAAATGTACCATGAGCCATATGTTCATGCGGTAAGTAGAGAATCAGAGCATAATGGGGCAGGGTAGGAGTCCCATGATATGGTTTGACTCACAGCCCTTATTCAGCTGCCTGTTCCCTTCTAACTCAGGGCTGTCCAACTTCCATGGCCACAGACCCCGAGGCCATGCTCTGTGGGGACTGCATGCCACCATGGCCACAGACCTGGGGGAAGAACTCCACACAGGCAGGTGCTCCACCTTCATTGTGCGAGGTGGCCACCCCCTGCACCCACAGTGTGGGCAGCCCAGCTCCCTTCCCCTCCTGACTGCACATGCTGCATGGACTGTACTGTCTTCATCTCCCTGCTGTATGTATAGTGTGGGCAGTCAGCTCCCTCCCTCTCCCAGCCATGCATGCAGCCCACCCTGCAGCAGAGGCAGCCTGGATCTCCCTTACCACTATGCACACAGCCCCCACCCTCCCTTTGCTGGTCACATGCACCAACCATCTGCAGCATGGGCAACCCCGCTCCCTCCTTTACTGAGTGTGCAGCTTGGGTGCTCCTGCCCTTTCCCAGCTGCTGGTGCAAGAGTAACTGGTGAGAGAAAGGGAGTGGAGGCTGGGCCAGAGCTTGTGGGCAGCATGCTAACACTTTGGGGGCCGTGTGTGACCTGCAGGCTACCAGTTTGGCCTGCTCTAACTGAACAAGATAATCACTCACTGTCCCTGATGCAAGTAAAGGGCATCCTCTGATTTTCTTTGGTCTTGAATTCAGAATCATGCTGACTAGTCTCTAGCTCTCCAACATAGTGCCATACAGTTTTTAAAGCTGTCACAAAGCACTCTTCAGAAATCTTTGTTCCACTTTCCATTCCTTTGCTGGCCAACTTTTTTATCCTTCTCTGTTAGCCCATCATTCTTTCATTTCCTTTTCTTTTTTTTTTCAGTTTCTGGGACACCTCAGCTTCTTCTTTGTTCTACATTGTCCTCAGTCTCCAAAGATCAATAATACATGCTTGGATATGTGAAAAGTAAAATCCCAATACGCTTTTCTTTCAGATACCATAACTGTAACCAAGTGTTATAACATGGCAACAATAAGTTATTCGTGACAACAGGAGTAAGTCTTAATAACAACAGGCAAAAGTTACTAAGTTTCAGGTTTACAAACCTAGAATTTACAAGCTAACTCAAAACGCTTGTGAACCTGTGCTGAGTTGTGAGCAAACTCTGGTTTATAACAGTGTTGTAGAACTCAGCAGTTTCAAATGGTTTTGACTTGAAACGAGACAAAGCTTAAAAGCTAATGATTTCGGAGAAAAGACACTGAGGTTTTGGAACTGTAAGAAAAATCGAAGCTCAATGTCAGTTTCTGGGGCGGGGGCTGAGCTCATGTTAACTGAAGCCAGAGAAAGATTACATGCAACGTGTGAACTGAAAACCATTCTGTCTTTTACTGCACTAAATGTAGTTCTTAGTTTTACTGCTGCAAGCCAGAGGTAAGGAAAAGAAATGTAGAGAGTCCAATTTTAATTTGTTTTCTTGGCAATGTGTAGGGACCTTAAAGTGTGTATAATTTATACCTATATTTGGGTTAATAAGAATGAGCATCATACTGTATTTTTATTAATGTAAATATTGTCAATGCCAGCTGGTGGTATATATTTGGTATATACTTCTTCTCTGGGACAGGTGTTATGCATGTGTTGGGATCAGCAGAACCAACACACCAAAGGAATTGATCTTCATGGCTTCAAATCCTTTCAGGTACCAAATATGCCTGTAGTGGAAGAACATAGTGCTTAAAAAACAGCATCAGGAGTCAAAGAACTGTTTTCCACTCTGCTGCTGACTTAGGGGTAGACTCAAAATGGAGCCTGTGATTGTGAGTTTGCGACATCTTTTAGTCCCCTGGTCCCTGGAGAAGAATCCAGAGCTGTGTCAGGTACCAGGGGCCCTCACATATTCTATGTACAAATTAAAACTCTGAGAGGAGGTAGACAGGGGAATGCCTTGTTTCTGGAGCCTGCTCGAGCAGATGTTTGAGTAGCATGAAATGGTTCAGTATGGTCAAGATTTGGATACTTCTGGGCATGAACTTTTGTGTCTAAACCCCATTTCAGGTATCTATGTCCCTTTTTGGATCTGGTCCTTACTGTGAACTCCTAGCAAGTCACTGAACTTCTTTATTTTTCAGTGTTCTGTGTAAAGCTGGGATGATAATCCTTATAACTCTGGCTGCTAAAGGAGGGAAAGGCTTGTTGGGTAGATCAGCTTCTCTCATTTCCACTTGAGAATTGTTTACTGACAAACATTTCCTAAGGCCTCCCTCATTTCCCAGATAAAAGGAAAATTTACCTAAATGTTATAATTCTCAGCAGTAATGCTCTCAGATGTGCTATACTTCCAGGGCTGCTGTGGGCAGGCTGCCCCTAAACTGGAAACAGTGTAGTTATGTCTGCACAAGTGGGCACATTAACACCAGGTGGGCAATTTGCAGCATCATTCAGCATTGCTAGTTACCAGCCCCCTATTCAGGTGCAGGTGGTTCCAGTGTCTGGTTTAAGAGATAGTTTGCTCAGAAAGGTGCAGCATGCTGAAGGGGATGGGGCTGGGAAATTTATCACACTGATATGATCATTAGTATTCTTGCTGAAAATGTGTGGCCGGAGTGACTGTAGTGCTTCAGGGGGGGTTTTGTAAAGCATTTATCTCAGCTCCAAGATGTGATCTGTTGCAAATCTTAGAACAAGCACACTAGATATGCAGGCCCTATTTATGGGCTGCTTGTGAGTCCTATACCTATTTCCAAATTGGCGCTAGTGACAGATATTGCGTAACTGATCAATCAATCTGAGGGAGGTTTGTTCGTGGGGCTTTATGAGGCAGTAAGGATTTTAGACGAAGTCAATGAGAGATTAGCAAAAGCTAGCGTGACCTTTGGCGGACTCCGTAAGTCAGTCTGGGGCTGCAAAGACATCAGAATGTCAACAAAACTGAAGGTTTACGAAGCCATCATCTTTCCAATCCTCCTTTATGCCTGTGAAACTTGGACTGTTTACCAGCATTATGCCAAGAAACTAAACCACTTCCACTTGTGCTGCCTGTGAAAGATACTAAAGATCAAGTGGTAGGACAAGATTCTGGACACCAAGATGCTTGGAAGATCAACTCTCCCCAGTATTCACACCCTGCTGAAACTAGCACAGCTAAGATGAGCTGGCCACCTCTCAAGAATACCTGACACTCGCCTGCCAAAGAAAGTCTTCTATGGTGAACTGTCAAATGGAGTATACTTTTGTGGCACACCGGAGAAGCGGTACAAGGACACCTTCAAGGTGTTCCTAGAGTTTCAGCATCAACCCAGAGTCATGGGAGCAAATCGCTCACAACTATCCATCCTGGAGGCCCCAAATCCAAAACAGAGAATTGGCCTTTGAACAGCAATGCACGACAGAGGCAATGAAGAAATGCATGACCAGGAAAACAAAAACCTCCCATATCCAGTCCTCATCGCTCTCCTGTCCCTGCTGCAGCAGATTGTTCAAAGCAAAGATCAGACTTATAAGTCACCTGTGTACTCATGTGACCTAGCCTCTACCCCCCTTCATTCTCTTCCCTTTCCCTTTTTTCTCCTTTTCCTTCTTTCTCCTTCTCTTTTTCTTTCCCACTTCTTTCCTCCTGCCCCCTGCCCCCCCCGGATGCAGTCATCTTTGCTCATGAAGGATGAAAGTATTACTATAAGGGTTTGAGAACCTTCAATGGTTATTAACTCCAGCAATATTTAGTCCATTTGTTAAAAATGGATTGGAAATCTGTTAATTGTAAATGGAGCTAGCTGGTGTATGCACACATTGCTGTTGCTGCTAGGCTTGGAATCCTTGCATATTGTGTCTTTGGAAAAGGGATTGTCTCCTGTTATCTGTCTGTACAATACCTAGCACAATAGGTCCTTCACCTTCATTGGGATCTTTGGCTGCTACTTTAATACACATATATGTAATAAGGGTGTCCTGATAAGTTCTCCCTCTTGTTCTCTTCTGACCCCAAAGATACAGCAGAACTCCCTTCACAATATGATGTGAAATTGGGGCATGGATGACAGCTAGTTGCTGAGACTCATTTCAGGATGAGACAAGCAGTTGGTACAACTTGCAGATGTCAGAGCCCCTGGATATATCAGGGAAGTTTTATTGTTTGACTGCTAGTTTCATAATCTGAGGGCACCCTTGGTTGTCAAGTGTGCTTCCTATCATCTGCACTTGGCAAAGGTACTTGAGTCCTTTCTTGTCAGGCATGGATTTCACCCATACTATCTATGTCTGTATTATTTTAAGGCTATGGTGCTGTGATGCATTCTTCATTGGGTCCCTACTTAAAACTCTGCAGAGGTTTCAGCTGGTGCAAAGTAGGGTGTGTCTCTTTATCAGGATCTTGAGTAGAAGGTACTCTACATGCATGCTCTGTGATCTGTACTGTTCATTTTGACTGAGAATCTTTCTCCTTGAGTTGTTATAGTCTTCAGCATCCTTGGTTTGCTAGAGGCACTCATACCAAGACTTAAACAAAAATACCTTTATGGTATTGCCTCTGAGATCAGTCGGCTGTGCCCTAGCTGAATCGTTCCACTTTCTAATGTGTGCCACAACTAGGTCTCTTACTACCTAGTGTAACTTGCTGCAGTAGTTGAAATGATCTGAGTCACTACAACTGTCAGCTCCCTTTTAGTGTAAATGAGAGAGACATGGCCGGGAGGTGAATGACTCTTCCATGCTTTGAACACTGGACCCTAGATTTGATGATCTTCAAGGTAAGCTTTTTTTGTTTTTCTGAGTTTAAACTGCTTGAGGCAAGGTGTTACCAGTTGGTTGCTGTTAATAAATTATGGGACTGTTAGTTGTCTTTAATTTGTTATCCCTTATCTGTGATCGCCACATCATATTTTTAATAGAGTAATATGTTTGATGCAAATTATGTAATGTGCGTAAGGAAGAAAGTATAGGTACTAGACTTACACAAGCAAATCCATAACAAGCAGCCAGAGCTACAACCTTGTGCCAAGAAAATTTCCTCAGCTTGGGGTTTTCCCTATCTTCTGGGTTTCTGGTGCTTGCCAAGCCAGCTCCCCAGCTGTGCTGGCAGCACAGCAGCACCACCTGTTGCTGTTCTACAGCAGCTGCTACTTCTCTTATCTCTAGACAACAGCCTGCCTCTTCCCTGGTACAAGAGGGAAGCACAGTGCCTCTCTTCTGTGCTGCTGAGAATTTGTTCCCTCATCAAAACAAGCAGCTTGTGCCTGATACCTGGCCTACACCAGGAAGGTCTTTGTGCCATCTGTAGTCCATGTTTGAGAGAGGACCCAGGCTGGTACAGGGGAAGGGAAGAACTCAATAAGGGGTTTCCTAAAGCATGGCAGAGGAGTGGAAAAGAAAGGCAAAGAGGAAAAAAGAAACTGAAAGAACAAAATAAATAGAATAAAAAATGGAAAAGCAGAGTACAACACAAAGGTATACACAGTGAAGATACATTTGAATTTATATTATCCTGGTCCATTTCAATCTGAATATGAAAGCAGCTTTCAAGGTTTGAACTGTTATATTTAAGTGGTTTGTACATTGAAAAAGCACATGCAGAAGCATTGAATTGTTGCTGATCTATTTTGCTTGCAAAAAAGGTCATCTACAAACAGGGTGGATATTACTGCATATAATGGCTGACTTCTTAGATGGCCAATGGAGCAGGCAAAAGTGATGATAAATTTCTGATTTCAGGGGATTTCATATTCCTGGAACTTTGTTCTTCCTGATACATGAGGAAAACAGCTGCTTTAACTTCATAACCCGAGAAAAGAATATAGCTTCCAACTTCATGCCTAAGCAAAACTGAAAGTGGTTATGGGATCAGCTTTGAAATCTTCTTGTTGGTCATTGTAGGTCAAGAGAAGACAGTAGATGCAAAGGATCTGTTTTCTACTGCTCATCAGACTGAAAATAATGCCTGGGAAAAGCCTGAGGCTGGAGAGGGTTCTTCAAAGAAAAGGTGAGGGACTTCTTTACATAAGCACTTTTGAAAGGTCATTTTACAGGGATGAATCCAGTGCCCACCTCTGTGAAAGGCCCCTGCAGAATTAGCTTAGGACCAGCAGTGAGGAGCATGTTGAATTCTACTGGGGTGTTTGAATTAGGTCACAGCCCAGCGTGGAGGTGGGGGGACACTTGGCAAAGCTGATATTAATGCTGGCTGAAGAACCTGACCTTGGATGTTGTAAACAAGGCTCTCGAAAATTATACCTCTAAGAAAGAATTTGAAATGAAATTGTGAGGCATTGTCATCAAAGAACTGCTGTTTGATTTATATGAGAAGAAAAATATATTCTGCGTTACTCAGCCTTGAGTTTTAGCTATGTGACAGTTTGAGGCCTTGTCAGAGGAGATTAGTTATTTCATATGGTAATCATAACCAGCATCCTAATAGATTAAAAATATCTCTCTTACTTCTAGAATGAGACGGGCTTTTTGATGCGAGTGTGACTTGCCCTGAACTAACTTGAGGCAGAACATTTTCATGGCATTTGCTTTTTTTCTTCAGGCATGGAGCATGTCCTCTGAGGGGCAAAATTTGCCCCTATCTTTTTGGTGCATCTTTCTTCCTCTCCCCACCCCGCCTTTCAGAGTGGAGCACACCTGCCAACTCAAAGGTTGTTCCTTAAAATACACTGCTGCAGATGAGTATGGATAAATCTTAAACAGGAACATTTTTTTTTTTCATGAATGACGTTCACAGGCCAGAAAGCAATGCTCCTTAATGAAAATCTAATTGAAGATTAGTATAATTGTTGGCTGAAGGGAAGGAGGGCACAACCCTTCACAATAAAGACCTCAGCTACCAGACCTTACAAGCTACCACTGAAAATTATAAGTTTTTTTCAGCTAGGCAGTCTAAAAACCCTTCAGATCAGATCCAACAAAGTGAACAAATATATACATACTTGCAATAGGAATGCAAGTTGGATATTCTAATTTCTCTGGAGGTAGGTAGGCAAATTTTAATACTACATCAGTTCACCTTAGACCAAATCCTGAGCTCGTGTCTACTTAAGTTATGCAGGGCTATTGTGGGGGGGGGAGAAATCTTTCTTTGTTCCCTTATTCAGGTGGCATATTTGCAGTAAAGGTGGTAGGCTTGCAGTAAAGCTACTACACTTCTACACAATTTCTCAGTTCTAGTAGGAGCCACAGTTCCTGTTGTTCATTCTGTCCCACTGGAAGATGATATCTGGTGCATCTTTGTAGTTACAGATCTTTTCAAGTAAGAAACAGAAAGGAACTGATGTACAACTGTGTGACAGGCTACAGGCTTGTGGGGGTTATACTGTTGCATAAGTCAGTTGGAACCAGTTATGTTGTGTAAAGGATCCTCTCATACAAAACCAGTTAAGGCTTGAATGCTGAATGAAGCTGACCTCTGTCAGACTTCTTGGCTTTGAGTGATTGCTGAACACCACTGGGGCCACCTATCTATCATTAAGTGGAATCCAGCCTTTCCAACCTTCTAGGTAGCAGAACTGTACTGATTCTTCGTCGGTCAGTGCCCTACATGGTGAAGTATGCCCCACGTAATATTTCGATTTAACATATGGAGTTTTTCATGTGCCTTTGTTCTTTCTGCTGTTTGGTTCAAGCTGTCTCTCCCTTTTTCTCAGAGACCTGAGGAAGGGTACTTAGTATCCAACCCAACTATACAGTTTGTCCAATGAAATATATCATCCACAAAAATATTCACCTCTTGCACTTTTTCCTGGACCATCTACAACACCACCCCAAGGCTGTATTTAATTCTTATTCTGGTCTACTCCTTCAGCTCTCAAATTGTTTTTGGCATTTTAAATGCCCTGTCCCCTTGTTTTCAAATGCAATACTTATATAAGTTTTCCTGTAAAAACCTATTTGCCAGTATAATGTAAGAGGTTTGCCTCTTCATTGGCTGGCCACTATGTTTAACATGAGCTGTGAGGGGTATTTTGGATATGACCCAAAGGTGTTTGCAGCTGGCAAACATGTAGGAAAGCAGAGTTCAGTTAAGGACAACATTCAGGCATAGAAGTACAGTCTCAGGCTATTTGTTTTAACTAGGAATTGGCCTCATTTTCAGTTGTTTGCTTTCATATTTGCTTGTTGGGTCCAGGCAATAGAATCCAGTCTTTCATAACTTTCAGTAGGTAGAAAAATCAATATTTAATCACAACGTTTTTCAGGGACAATCACAGTTTTTGAGTGAAAAATTGGGAAGATTTGAGATACTAAAAGGAAATGTTCCTGTCTGATTTTTGCTGGTCTCGGGGTATAGGAAAGCATAACAATTGTTTTGAAATCACACGAGAGTGATATTAAGCTCTAACAGTGTAACTTATGTCTTCATGATTTTGTAGCCATACAAGTGTAGCAGAAACATTTCAGCTTTAACCTTATTTCATTCAGGGTCAAAGTTAGGGAAGTTAAACTAATTTGTAGCACAATACTAGTATGCAGATATAAGTAGGGACCTACCTACTTAATTTGTGGCTTTGCAGAATTTGTGGAAATTGCAAAATCTGAGATTGTCTGAGAAATTGGAAAAATCACGCCCCCCCTCCAAAAAAGGTAACAAAAATAAGTCCTTCCTGGGAGTGGGAGGTACTGGCTGGCTGGGTGGCATGAAGGGCAGCAGACAAGATGGCAGCTGCCCCTTGTACCTCCTCCTCCTGCCGGGGCCTCTCTGCTAATCAACACTGGGGGGCAGGGTGGAGAGAAGGGCAGCAAGCAGTCAAGATGGTGGCTGCTTGCTCATTCCCTCCTCCTCCCTCCTCAGGGCCTCTCCACCAATTAACACCAAGGGGTGGGGCTCCCACCAAATGACTGTGGAATTAGAGCTTTAGGCCACAACCTACCTCTGAAAATTGGTAACACCCCCCGCCTTTAGGTAGAGCTCTAGATATGAATTACATTGTAATAGCTGATGCACTCTCCGAAGCTGCCACTCCCCCTCCTTTTTAAAGTAGTTAAAAGGTCTGTTTAATTTATGCATGCTGCTTTGTATATTCGGTGTTATAAACCTATTTAAAAATGTGGCCCTGGGAGTCAACTGAGCATTTCTAATCAAACCTGACTCTGGAGTAGATTACATACTCCAATGGGATTACATGCCATTACCAAGTGCCATAATTACTGAGTGGCAGCTAGAACTATTACTGGCTGTTTCCTAATTAATGAAGATTTAAGAATCATCTCTTTAATGAGAACTAGCTCTTTATCCTGGGAAAACAAAATAGTGCATATCAGTCTAAATACGTCAAACATGAAATTTATTAACTTGAAGCCAGACACAAAATGGCAACAGTGCAGAAAGAACTGTGTCTTATTTCCAGCTCTGCACAGTTTGAATAGATTGTCATTTTCTCTGTCCCTTTGTCTCCACATCTGTTAAATGCATATGATGCTGAACTACTACTCTATTAAACACAGTGATGGAATGTGCTATATAAATGCAAAGCGGGCATTATTTATCATTATTTGAAAAAATTGCTGTCAAACACCAATTTAAAGTGAAGAAATATTAAATAACAGAGTGATTTCATGTATTTATTTATTTTAATGCTTTCTCCAAAGAATGAAAATATTACTGGCATTTGTTTCTTTCATATTCTATGTCCAACAGATCTCAGTCAATTTTATTCTCGTTTAATTTTTAATTCATTCAGATTAAACACTTTCTTTTACCTTAACGCTGAGGGTAAAATAAATTCTCTCCTATTGTGGACCAGTGCAGCTCCACTGAGTCTAACTGAGCTGCATCCATTTCTTGAAAGAAAGAACCTCTGCTAGGATGTAGGGGTTAAAACAGGTGCAGGCAATTATTTTGGGCAGAGGGTCACTCTGAGTTTTGGTGAGCTGTTGAGAGGTGCATGGGTAGCCCTGTCCCTTGACAGTTGCTCCACTCCCAGACACCATATTGGGACCAGAAGTCATGCCCCTGACCTTTCCCTTTGCCCTGGAAGTATTCGTTCTGGGAGGGAGTGTGCTGCAATCTTGAAAACCATAAAAAAACCCCCAAAAAACCCAACCCCCACCCAAAATCCCTCATATACAAAACAACCCATCTACTATAAGTTATTTTAATTTTATTTAAAAATACTTTGTACTGATTTATATGTTTAAGAAGTGTATCTAGAGGTGACTACACAATAGCTCAAAATACTAGTCCTAATGTATGTTGTATGTGGGCAGTAATGGTGTGTATGTGGGAGGTGTGGTTGTGGAGTGGTTGTGTGTGGTGGGGTGTGGGTATGGTGAGTGGGTTTGGAGGGATGTGGGTATGTGTTTGGGTTGGGGTTGTGGGAGGCTGTGGGTTTTAAGGTGGGTGGGTTGGGAGAGAAAGAGAGAGACTGGGCTGGTCTGCCAGCTCCATCACATGTGGCTCTTGCAAACTGCATGTGAGCCTCACATGATGCTGCCAGGCAGACCCCATGCCCAGGTTCTGCACTGCTGCTGCCCCACCCTGGGTCCTTGCCAGTCCCAGGGCACCTGCATGGGCTCCATGTCCACCTGCTGCCACCACTACCATGCCATTTCCCTACTTTCCCTTCTGTATGCTTGCCTGCCACTTACCCTGCCACTGCCGCTGCCACTTCTCGCTAGTCCCTGTTCTACTCCCTGTGTCACTTCCTGCACTGCTGCCACTTCTCCACGCTGCTGCCACTACTCCCACTGTTGCTGCTGCTTCCCCCACTGCTCCCCCTGGCCCCTGCCACTTCCCATGCCACTGCTGCTTCCTGTGCTGTTTGCCCGGCTCACCCCCACTGCTGCCACTTCCCTCTGCCTCCCTCAACCCCCTCACCTGCTGCTTCCCACTCTGGATCCAGCCCAGCCCAGCAAGCATCATGGGGCTCATGGCTGCTGGGTGGTTTGCAGTAGTTTCCCCTTTCTCTCTCCATCCAATCTTATCTTACTTTCCACTCGGAGGGAGGGTGGAGAACAGCTCCAAGGTTGCCAAGCCATAAGCCATGGAGGCTTCTGGTTTGGGACTGGGGGTGGGAGGGGGGGTAGGACCTGGGGGTGGGGTGGGTCTGGGCAGGATGAAGCCCAGCAGGCCTTGCTGCTTAGCCACTGGGTCCTGTCACTGACTTCCCCTGGGTCCTGCTGCCACTGGCTACCTGTCATCTTTGATAGGCAGCCAGGGGCAGATAAAAATTAATTTTCTATTTTTTTTAGGGGCCCCACAGGCCAGATAAAATGGTTTGGCAAGCCAAATCCAGTCCATGGGCTGTATTTTGCCCACCCTTGTGATAGAAGATCTGCAATAAATTTGCTTTGAACCCTAAAAAGGTAGGACACAGTTGAGGAGAGGAAACAAATAAGTTATTTGTATTCACTTCTCTTTTAATGCTTTGAAGCCTTGGAAAAAGAAGATAAACCTGCCCAGACATCTTGTAATTTACTGTGTCTGTTACTCAGCAAATTATCATACTACAGATCACTTAAAGTATGGCCATCTAATATTTTCACACCCAGCTTCTATTTAATAACCTATCATACAAGTTATGCTGGCCTAGGGTTTACCCTTTATAGCTGCCATCTTCCATTATTTACTCAGATGTTCTTTCTGAAGGAGATGTGTTGAGGCCAGTTTTCATTTAGGGAAGCTGTGCCTTTCAGCCTCAGACCCTAGTTTAGTCTTGTAGGTTGTGAGCTGCCTTTCAGGATTCTGGCACTCACTCTAGCTTCCCTTTTTAAGCACCTTTCTTAAAAAATCTAATTTTAATGGAGTTGAATATGCTCCTCCAAAATTTTATGCAGATGCAGTGATACATTTGGCTTCCTTTTTAGTGTTTGAACATCATAAAACTCCCATATACCTGGCCAGTTAAGACAAACTGTTTAGCATTGCTGGACTATTTCACAGCAGTGCGAGTGTGCCAAGGAATTGGGTCCTTTTGTCTTCATCTGTTCATTTATTTTTGAATTCCCTCTGGAAGACCAGATTATTTATTAATCTGTAGCACATCCTGTAGGTTTTCTTTCAACCAGATGGACTTATAATGCAAGCTGGATGCTAGGTCTTGCTATAGTCACTTGGCCTTGTTAGAATAGCACTAAAGGTGACATTCATAAAAAGATTTGGCAAGTAAATGAGATTTTGCTGGAATTTAGGAGCTTAAGTCCAAGATGGCAACTCACATTCATCCTTTATGTATAGGCACACTAGATACATACTTTATAAGGTAAAAATGGACTCAGGTGTCTTAACAATCACCTACTGTTTATGCCCAGAAGCGCCACCCTCTTGCATGAGCTGAATATCTGTGGAAGGCCTATTTGAGATTCACAGGCATGACCAGAACCAATCTGGCAAGCTTGCTGGACATTGACAGCACCAAGTTCAGGGGACACAATCGCATTAATTTAAAAAATGTGGGTAATGGCTATCTTTTACAAAGTAGTCTAGTAATTAGAGCACTTGCCCATGAAGTGCTCAGCCTGAGGGGGTTCAAGCTCCCAGATGAGTGCCCTAATCCCTAGGTTATGGGTATCTTTGTTATCTCCTATTGAAGGTCGGTCATTAGGCAAAAAGGAATGTAGGAGGGACAGGTTCAGAAAGAATTAAGGAGCAAGAGCTGACTGTAGCCTAGTGTTATGATATCACTTGAGAAAGGAAAGCACTCAGTTCCAGTCTTTGTTTCAAGGACTGTTTATACATTTTATCTAATGACCATTTCACATTGACCTATGAAACAGATCAATAGTCCCAGCAGCAGAGGTCGGAGTCTAGACCTACTGGGAAACAATAACAGGTACCCATTGACCTGTTCTGTCTCACTAAGTTGTTGTGTAAAAGATGGCATAACACCAGCAATCAACTGTATACAAGAGGATGATTACTTAGGGACTCAAATGTAGGTGGGATTTCCAGGCTGTGAATTCTCATCTTGCAGTTATCTCAGGACAACAAGGAGGTGCCTAGCTGCCACCCAAGTCTGGGAGGGAGACGAGATCTCACTTGCATACCCCACTTCTGCATTTCCAACTGGGTGCTTTAAGCATTCCCCTGCTCAGTGTACTGAGCATTGTGAACCCATCTTAGGTGTCCAAATCTCTCCATTTAAAGTATGGGATACTTAAATGCCTCATTCAGATTTGTGAAATCCACTCCCAAAGGTGGGCACCTAAGGTTTAGGCACAGAAATACTCAGTGTCCTGACAGTGGAGTCTCCTTGTGAATCTTGCCCCCAAACAGACCTTAAAGATGATTTAAAAGGAGAACCACACTTTTTCTCTGAAGGAGTGTTCTGGAATAGTAAGGGCAACATGACAGAAACCAAAGAAGATGGGGTCAGTCCCACATTCTCCACTAATCATAAAAAAGTTCCTAAAGAGGCATACGTTTGAACAACCCTATGGCTCCTCTAATTTGCATTGGGGTTGATTCCTTGCTTGTCCAGGCTCAGAGAATGTACATTAAAGTGGCTAAGTGTCACCTTTTGCTTCACTCTTTGCCCCTGAGTAAGGCCAGACGTATCTCTTTGTTTAAAGATGTACTACACACATACAAGAAACATGGCATCTGCAAAAACAGAATTTGCCATTATTACAGAGCTCACATTGTTAATATTGGAGCTTGCTTTATAATAGAAGTCTTAATGCAAAACTGAAAAGCCTTTTTGTGTATTGTAAATATCTGTATGTAGATCATAGAATATAATAGGGTTGGAAGGGCCTTCAATTCAAGGCAGGATCATCCCATTCTGACAAAACCATCCCATTCAGGTATCTGTTTAACCAGCTCTTAGAAACTTCTAAAGATGGAGGTTCCACAGCCACTCTGGTTCCAATACTTAACCCCATAAGTTACCCTTGCTGCAATTTAATAGCATTGCTTCTAGTCTTGGCCCTTACAGCAACAGAGAATAGTCTACCTCTGTCCGCTTCATAACAGTTCTTCAGCTATCAAATCCTCCTTCAGTCTTCATAGTTTCATAGTTGGAAAGGTCGGAAGAAGCCTGAGCAGATCATCAAGTCCAACCCCCTGCCGTGGACAGGAAAGAATGCTGGGGTCAAATGTCCCCGGCTAGGTGATTATCCAGCCTCCTTTTGCTGAACCCCAGGGTAGGAGTGAGCACCAGTTCCCTTGGAAGTTGGTTCCAGATCCTAGCTGCCCTGACTGTGCTGTTGTGCCTCCTGATATCTAGCTTGAATCTACTCTCCTTCAACTTATGGTTATTTTTCCTTGTTACTCCCAGTAGTGCTCAGGGAAAGAGGGAATCTTCCATTGCCTGGTGGTCTCCCTTGGCCAGTTTATAGATGGCCACCAGATCCCCCCTCAGTCTTCTCTTGTG
>NW_017728931.1:80842125-80842960 GCF_001723895.1 Crocodylus porosus | reverse complement strand
CTTCCTAAAGTCCAGAAAGACTACGTCCACCGCGACACCTGCGTCCAAGGATTTTGTGACCTGGTCATAGAAGGCCACCAGGTTGGTCTGACAGGACCTGCCTCTAATGAATCTATGTTGGTTGCCCCTAAGCATACACTCCCCTGCTTGCCCCTCGCAGATATGCACCTAGATAATTTTCTGAAAGAGCTTCCCCAGGACTGAGGTAAGACTAACAGGCATATAATTTTCTGGGTCCTCCTTCTTCCCTTTTTGGAAAATGGGGACCACATTGGCCCTTTTCCAGTCCTCTGGTACCTCACCAGAGCATCATGAGTGCTTGTAAATCTGTGCCAGGGGTCCCACAATGACGTCTGCTAATTCCCTCAGCACTTTGGGGTGGAGATCGTCAGGACCTGCTGATTTGAACATGTCCAGCCCCTCCAGAAGTTCCCTGACTAGGTCCTCACTGACCCTGAGCCTGGCTGCGCCTCCCTTGGGACCATTGGTGGTTCCAGTTGGGGGGATGACCTGGTCCCTGCTCAGAAAAATGGAAGCAAAGAAATTGTTAAATCTGGTGAGACCACCAGATTTCCAAGTGTGTCCTGCAGAGGCCCCACATTACCCAGAACCTTCTTTTTACCTGATCAAAGGCTTTTTTAAAGTTGAGGTATACATCGGTCTCTTCCCCCTTGTCCAGATGATAGGTCACCTGGTCATAAAAGGAAATGAGATTGGTCAAGCAAGACTTACTTTTAACAAACCCATGCTGGGTATCCCTCAGGATATTGCCTTCAGCTAGTCTGTTAAGGATGGCCTCCTTGATAATCTTTTCCAAGACCTTCCCCAGGATAGA
>NW_017728931.1:80811511-80842025 GCF_001723895.1 Crocodylus porosus | reverse complement strand
TTGATAATCTTTTCCAAGACCTTCCCCAGGATAGAGGTCAGGCTGATGGGTCTGTAGTTTGCCAGATCTACTTTCCTCCCTTTCTTGAAGATAGGCATGACATTGGCCCTCTTCCAATCATTGGATGCTTTATCAGAGCGCTAAGAACTCTCAAAGATCTGTGCCAGGGGCTGGACTTCGATGCTCGCCAGCTCCCTGAGTACCCTGGGGTGTAACCCATCAGGGCCGGCTGACTTGAAGGTATCCAGCCTGTCAAGGTGTTCCGTCACGAGGTCAGCTTCGATGGAGGGCAAGGAATCTCCCTCACCTGGGCCTCCCTGACGCATAGTGGGCAGGGCCGTCCCACGGGGCTGATGAAAAACTGACACAAATTACCCATTTAGCAAATTTGCTTTTTCCTGGGCATCAGTTGTCAGTTGCCCCATCTAGTTGAGCAGGGGTCCAATGTTGCCCTTGCTTTTCCTCCAGCTCCCCACATATCTAAAAAAGGACTTTTTATTTTCTTTGGTATTTGTAGCTAGCTGGAGTTCCACCACAGCCTTGGCTTTCCTGATTTTCTTTCTGCAAGTCCAGACTAAACCAGAGTATTCCTCCTTGGTGGCAGTTCCACTCCTCCATCCCTTATAGGTCTTCCTTTTAAGATGCAGGAGGTCCGCCAGTTCCCCTGAGAGCCAAGGGGGCTGCTGTGCCCTTTTGCTGCCTTCCCTCTGAGACGGGATAGACTTTGTTTGCATATCCAGGATTGCTCCCTTGAGGAGCAACCACTCGTTCTGAACTCCCCTCTCCATTGGGTTGTGGCCTTTTAGGGCCTCTATGACAATCCTCCTTAGCTTGTCAAAGTCAGCTTTGACAAGGGAATGGAAAAGTAACAGTTAAAACACAATACTTATTTGCATTCTGCCTTATTCTACCCACTTTTATAGGGCATGGACAAAAAAATACATACCCCAATGTAATTTATATCATTTTTGTATGCTGATATAAATTACAGTGAGATCAGGAACAATGGTGAGCAGTTGTTCTAGGTTAGCTTGCACAAGAGATGACTATTACTATATCTCACTGGTAAAGATTCTTCCAGGGGTGGTCAATTTTACTGCAATGGCTGTAAACTACCATGTTTTGGGAAACATTGCTCTACTGGACTGGGTGAATTTACTCTCATTTTAGGGACTTATTAGTTGTCAGCTCCTTTCCCCACCCCCAATGGCATAATGCCAATTACCCCAGTGTAAATATTGTATCTATCTGTCTGTCTGGCCTCAATCCCTCACATCAGCACTAATTATGTATCCCTAAGTGAGTAGATATTGAAGATCTTTCTAGGTCTACTGTGCAGGGAATTTGCAATCTCTACACTGTCTGAGGAAGGATGGCCAGTTGATACAACTAATGGGGAAATTGGGTATTACAGCATTCCAATGCTACAGGTAGAAATGTCTGCAAAAGTGTTTTGGAAGAGTGTTCTTTACTGACAGCTTTGAAAAACAAGGAAATGCATTAAGCAGAAATGACACACTGCAAAATAAAGATTGTCCATACATGGTTTGGGAGCAAATCAAGTAAGGCAGGAGTAACTGTTTGACTTGGATGACTTTAGTATCCTTTTCTGTAACCACTGACAGCTGCATCAGAACAGCTTAAGTAGAGCTCAGTGGAAAGTTGGTGTTATGCATTTATGACGTGTAACCTCTTATCCTATTCCCACTAAGGTGACCTTGGAGGAGTTTTGATTTAAAAGGAAAATACCTGGATTTCAAAGCAGTACTCATTGAATCTTGTCATTATCATGGAGAACTTGGGGGAGGAGGGGAGGGAGGGTAAGTGGCTAAACTAACTAGTTAATCGCTAGAAAACTAGATGTTTTGGGGTTTATCCTCTAGCTGCCATGGATAGATATGGAGTTATCTGAAAGGAAGTTGCCCCTCTTTCATGAGCAAATAGCTCTGGTTCACTTGTAGATCTACAAATATTGTCTACTTTTTCATCCACTACCAAGTGCAATTTAAGGAGGTGAATAATAACAGTACTATTGAAAGTTCCTGTGAAGGTAGATGTACTGGCTGCCTTGACAGGAATATTATATCTATTAAATAACTGCTCCTTCCCTGTTTGGTTTATTAGTGGTTTCAAAAGGGATTTATTTCTCTGAGTCCAATTACAGCAGCTGTCTCAGCTGTTCACCTTTTCATCAAGAAAGATTTTTTTTCTACTCTTGGAGAACCTCTTGATTTAACTAGCAGTCAAATCTGGGTAAGTTGTTTCTATTGGTGCTATGTCACAGAGGGAACAGTTCAGAAACTGAAAAAACAGGCTAATGGTCTTATCAGGGGCATGCATTAACGTCACTCAGTTCCAAATCTCCCTCAGGGTAGACGGTAATAAAACTACCCAATATTTAGGGTTCAGGGAGTCAGGGTAGGGGAGGGGGGCTGGGAGAAGACCTTGTTAACTTACATGGTGTGACAACATGCAAAGTCTATTCATTTTGAGCAAACTTAATCATCAGAAAAAAATCACGCTAATTTTAAAATCCACCATTTGCTCTGAGAAAACAGTTAACCTTTCTAGACTGAGTCTCTGTGAATTATTATCTTAAGAGCCAAAAACTGACTTGAAATGATTGAACCAGTTCAGATAAAAGTACCACCACTCTTGAACTGTCCCTGGCTATCTATCCCTGTAGTCAAAACATTTTTATGCTGATCTGTTGGCTGATCAAGTTGTGGGATTTAACAGGCTTAGAGCCCTGAGCATACAGTTTTCCACTTTGATAAAGAAGGAACATGCATTTTGTTCTACCTTGTTCCTTCAGGCTGGTAATAATCTATTATATCTTTCTGATAGCTATTTATATGTTATGACATGGTACAGAGTTAACAAAGACACTCTAAAATTAAGGGTTGAATTTGTTGTTCACGTGCATCTTTATATGAAAAAATGACGTTCTTGGGTGGTTATACTCCAGTTTTAAATCATAAGAGGTTCTGTATCAAAATGAAATGTGCTCTTCTTTTTCTGGTATGCACCAAGTTATAGATTTCACAAGCCTCATATATCTGTTCTATGGTCCTATGACTGCTGAAACTTGTGAGGAATTTCTGAAACATAGAGGCGTTTCAGTGCATTGTATCCTTGAAAACTGTAATGAGGGATGGTAAAAAACCACTGAGGGGCTTTGAATTTCCAGTCTTGGAAAGAAGTATTTTGATTGTATTTTCTGCATGTGGGGAAACAAAAAAAAGAAGGATGTAGAAGAAATGACTTATCAGTACGGCATAATCTTTTGTAGAGTTGAAAAATAGCAGCGTCTCAACTGTCTGATATGGCTAAAAACAAAATGATGTTTCACGAACTTAATTTTAAGAAAGAAAGTATATCTGTAGGCATAATGTATGTTGCCATATGTCCCCTGTGAACAAATTCTCAAGTATTTACCTGACATGAGGCTAGAGGTAGGAAAAGGTGGCTTTCAGATTTCTTAAGTCCGAGGACAAACTAGGACTGGTCCAGTCCTTAACATAAGAGCAGCTTTCAGAAGCTTGTAAATTATGAACATCCATCCATAACAAGAAATTGTGGCATGGTGGAGGAATCCCAACCAAGTGTCCTATTAAGAGTATAAAAGCTTTCTGAACATTTGTAAACATTAGAACTTTAAATGGCCAATAATGAAGTAATGGACGTAACAAAGGCAAATTAGGAAAACAAAAGGGTTAGGTCTAATAAATCTAGTTTCAGCAAGGTGATTCCTTAATGTCTGCCACTTTCATTTTATGTACAATTATAGTTCAATGCATTTTTTAAAAAAAATTAACATAACCCTTTTTAAAAGATCACTTGATTTTTTGGGGCACAACAGAAATTGTCGTGAGAATGCATACTTTAAGTTATGGTACAGTCTGCATCTGTCGCCTTGCTGACAATGTACATCTGTCAAAACAAGAGCAGCTGCATTGTACATCATTTGGTGCAATATTAGTAAAGGGTGTGCAACAGGCCACTGTCACAGAATAAACTGAAAATAAATTTCTTGACTGTTCAGTTTGCTAAATGATTCAGTTTTTCTAGAGATTGCTCTGGCAGTGGGAAATCATTAACCCATAGCAACATTCAGTTGCATTTGATATTATCTCTTAATTTAATTGTATTTGAGACTCATAACAATCCTCAGTTTGGGAGGAGGGGATAGAAAGGAAGCTAAATCAGCCTGTTATATATTCTACATACAACAGTAAAAGTTAATTCATCTTAGAAAACAAATTCCTGCAAAAACAAATACTTCTGCTCTTCCCTATTCATCAGTACGCAGGGGCTGGATGTTATCAAATGCTCTGTGAAATAAGGAATGGAGCCCTGCAAATGCATCACTTTGAGGAAAGAGGCACTACAAGCCAAAGCCCACTCAGTGGGAGTACACCTCTGGCTCACAAGCAGTCTCTGGGGTCAGAATATTTTGTCAACCCTGTTTTCTGCTTGGAAAATGCCAGTTTGACAAAAAGCTACTTTTCACAAGATCATGTTAATGTTAACAAAATGCTTCCGAAATGAAAAATTTATTTTGGCAAAATTGTGAAATATCATTTCTAAATAACTCTTTTGACATTTATTTTGTAATAATCTGGCCTAACACAGATGTCTTTTATATATGGCCACCCAAAGGTTGGTTTGTTTATTTTTATAACAGATCTAAACTTACGTACTCTCTCTCTCAATATATAAAGTTGTATATGCTTGTGTACACATGCTTGCACACTTGTGCTCTCTATTATAATATATATATATGTATGTATGTATGCACACAAGCATGCACATGCTTAAAAAAATTCATTAAGCACAGATGCTATTTAGCACTGCATAAATGCCCTATTCTTATTTTCTATATCAGTGACTCCTGTTTCTGCTGCAGCAAAACCATTCCCTGTGTGTGTCTGCATTGTCCAATGCATTGCTGTACAGAAATACCCAAGCTAGTGCCTGATTTGGAGATGATATCACTGTGGTCACATGATACTGTACCTTTAGCTAATTGGCTGTGCTTCTCAGAGCTACCTCTTCTCGGGCTTGCATGTGCAGAGGTAATGCAGGTGTCTCTTGTACTGTGCCGTCTTGCAGTATGTAAGCTTACCTCGTGATAGACCTATTGCCTTCCATTGTTCAAAGCATCAAAGTGGCAAACTTTCTTTACAAGACAAATGGGGGACACTGTGATCTTGAAAATAATGTAAGATGCTTCAATCTGTCTTAAGTAGTAGCTATCCCTAATAATGACTTTCAGAAAGAACAGGAGCATAAATTAAATTAGAAGACCATGGTGACCATTATGTCATAATGTGATTTGTTGTATCCTGGAAAGTCACAACCTAAGACTGACACATCATAAAATAAAAGTAAATGAAGTGGTTCCAAAATTCATTCCAGTTTTTACAGAACAAAGGATTTTTATAAAAACACGTCATGGGGCATTAAAGACATTCATTCAATCCAATTCAGAATGAAAGCAGATTCATTTAATAGATACGTATCCATCTCTATTCATAAGGCTTAGAGCAACTTACAACAAACAACCCACAAAAAAGGATTCCCCAAACAACACCCCAGAACCTGAGAACTTCAACTTTCCCTGTCAGATTTCTCAACAAAACAGAAATTCGGAGCTTTGATCAGACCTTTATAGATATGACCTTAAACCAGGACTTGGGAACAAACCCAGATGTTAAACACAGTATTCCACTTGCTATGCCATGGGGATCCTTTTCTGAGGTGCTGAGCACCTGCAGCTCTCCTTGACGTCATCCAGAGCTGTGCACACTTGGCATTTTTGAAGCTCAGGATCCAAAATCATAGGGCAGCAGTGAAAATTTTGGCTAACATCCTACCATCATACAGTAAACCAGTGGTGGGAAGGCAGCAGAATTCAGGTGTCCTGATCACCCACCTACTGCCCTGTACTATGACTAGCACATACTGCTGCCTTTCTCTTCCCACCCGCCCTCTGTCTCCTGAGGTCTCTGCTTATCTTTAGCTCCCAAGTTACATGATTCTGCATAGGCAGCATCTCGCTGTGTCTGTGAAATCTCCAACATGCATTTAGCTACTCGGTTTTTTATTGTGACAAATAGAATCAGTCCCCAGAATTTATTTACTCTCATTTTATGCTGAAATCTACTACAAACCACTCGCTAAGAGTGGGAAAGGCCAGGGGGCAAAATCAAGGAAGGCTTTTTTATAAGACACTTAAAATAGCAAAGCCTTCACACATGTATTAATAGTAACAGAAAAGTGCAGATGAAACTGAAATAAGAATGAAAGGCTGAACATTTGCTGTTGGCGGGGAAAATAGAGATACAGTGACAAATAAAAAGGTATTACATCTTCACAATATGTGGATTCAAAAATCCACAGCTGGTAGCTCTGTGAGTTAATGAAGTTATGACAAACTATTAAAATATGATTTATCTTCCTTACAAAATTAAACTCCTGTCTCTTCATATTAAGGAACACAAGTTGGGAAAACATGAAGTAACCAACTTTGAGGATTGTATTTTATCTACACCCATAATGAAATGTTTGTGGTGGCTTAATTTTTTTGTGACTCCAGCATGAAGAACAAATGTAGAAGAATCTAACATAAGGTACACAGTCTGTATTGGTTTGTGTGCAGTATCCATGCCGAAGCTGGGACAGCCCATAGCAGTATGACAAATGAGGAAGAAGGATACATTTTACCATAAAATTGATCTGAACGAGATGACTAGAGACATTTTAGAGCTTGATGGCACAGGCTATTGTTAAAGTAGTGTTTGTAGCTGATGCAGGGTCAGCAATGGCATATTTCTGCTTAACAGAGGTGTGAATTTTCAAAAATAGTGAAAAAAAATTATGATAAGTCCTTTGGGGACCTTTCTAATCAAATGAAAGAAGCAGAAGATGCAACATATTCTTTTGCATGAAAACTAGGAACCACATGAAACACTACTAGTATCATGTTTTGTTACAAATGGAGAAAATAGCTGTAGTTTTCAAGAGGTTTGCCAAAGTGCTACAAATGTTAAGTGAACAAGGATTATTTTTCTTTTAAATTAGGCAGAACCCATAGTTTTGGCTTGATCTAGTTTAATACTGCGGTGGTGATTTGAATGGAATTAAGTTTTTGGATGTGTTTGACCCTAAAATTCTTAGTGAAATTTGAAACCCAGATTAATTCAAGTTTATTTGGCCAGTTTTGATAGGCAGGGACCAGACTGCAGGTTCCTGGGCAGAAGGACTTGCCTATCCCCTGGATGGATTTACTTGGGGAATGTGAAGACGTTACACTTAGATCAACCTAACTAGGGTTAAGTCAATCTAAGGGCCAAACTGTACTTGTTCAGGGAGTTTAGATTGGGCAAAAAATGGCTGGCCTGATCTTGGTTCACCTAAGGAGGTGCACTACATAGATCAAGCTAACCTGTGCCCAATCTAGCCAAACATGTGGAAAGGTTTGGAGTACAGCTCTCAGGCTGGGAAAGCCTGGCTACTTGCCTCAGTCTGGGGACTGCACTTTTCTTCCTCCTGCCTCCCCAGTGCCCCATCTGGGCTATTTTTAGGCCTCCATCCCCTACCCCCTGGATGGGGATGCAATCCTGCTAAAACTTCCCCTCCTGGATCTGCCAATCCCCACAGACCTCTAGCCTCCCTGATCCTGCCCACTCCTCCCTTCATCCTATCTTACATAGTTCATTTTGCTGGTGCAGCTCCCAGCACCAGCAAACATTTGCAAGTGGGGATCTGATCTATAATCACATGGATAAATTAAGACATGATCATAAATTGGTTCCTGTAAGAGTGTGCACGTGCCCTTGATGCCTTCTCTCTGCTGGAGCACAAATGGATGTATTGTAATCTTCTCTGGCTTTCTGACAAGAAAGATAATGATGCCAAGGTAGATTCACTAGCACTTACCCTCTTGTAGAAGGAGTCACCTGTCATTGTTTCTTTCCATACTTGGGGGAATAATTCCCAGACCTGGCCACACTGTAATATCAAGCACTTGTTGTGAATTGCAGAACCTCATCTTTCTTTCACTGCACCAGGCCATTCTCCTTGACAGTATCCTGGGACCCGGGCTTTTTCCAGTACCTTTTATTGGCATTCCACTAACTGGAAAAAAGCTACGTAAAATCTTTGGAGATAAGAAGTTTCTGCCACAATTTAATGTTTGCAAACAATAACTTTCACAAAAGTTCCTTTTGAGAATTAACTATATTGTTCCTGCTGTAACATTATAATCCTGAGCTGCAGATGAAACAGTATCCTTTATTTTGGTGGGATTTCTTGAGTTCAAGTACAATGTTTTGTTTTGAGCTAATCAGTAGACTTTATCTAGGGTTCTTTGCATGCAACAGGACATAACTGTCTAAAATATTGATCAGGTCAGTTATCTGTTTACCAACCAGTTTCAATGATTGTTTTTCCCTTTATGTTCTAGTTATTAGATAAGGGAAAAGGGTAAAAAACAATAAACAACTGTACTGTCCTCTCAAGTTGTTAATGTAGGATAAAGGGGCTTGACTTCTTAATCAGATCTAATCTATACTGGGTAAAATCAGCTGCTTCAGCTGAGCAACTGATTCAAACAGGTTTTTTGAGGAAATATGGCCATCCAAAGACTACTTGCAGTAGGCAGTCTTTGACAATTTAATTTCTGCTTATCTGTACCATTTACTTTCAGTTGTCTGCTTTCAGTATAAAAATGGAAACAAAATACCAAGCTGAAAGGTGATTTCAACTGATGCTGACAAAATATAGCTAAAAGGCAAATATGAGAGCTTGCCATAAGAAAATAATATAGTGTTGTTTCCGATGTAAAGTATTTCATATTGGCCAGGCACACAGACAGTTAATATCCTTTATTTACTGCTTCCGAGTTAAAACCAAGATATCCCAATTCTATCTGCATTGTAATCCTACCTGTTAAGTGCTATAAACCATTATCTTAGAAAGGACACTTGGGTGTCATACTAAATGTGCTTTCCTCCAGAGAACAGGCTCTTACTGTTTTATCATTTTCTCTTTTGCCATTGCTTATTCACTGGGTATGCCTGTATTTCAGAGGGCTGAACTGTCTTCCACTGGCCCCAATCTCACTGTCCTTGTACTAAATAACACCTTATTTCTGTGTTGTTTAGTTGGTGATTCTGTTAATGAATGGCAGTGTAATTTTATTTATATTTCAAACAACCTAACATGATTATCATTCATGTATTTTGGATCACCAATCTCTCCTTTTTTCCAAAAAGAGAGCCAGGACTCAGTAGTAGATCCCCCCCTATCCCCTTAAATGAAGGGCCATGGTGGTGTTGTGTAGGACTTGCCTAATGCCTGTTTGCCCCATGATTGGAATTGCAGATCACAGAAGCAAGGTACCTTGTTGTATTAATTTTGGGGTTGGAATAATCCTTAAGAACTTTTAAAAAGAAAAAGGCACAATAGTAGTTAGCTAGGGTCCTAAACCATTACGTGATGTTAAATAAGCGTAAGTATGTAACAGCAGTTAGTAAAAGTCAGGAGAGTTCATATGATATGGCAGTTTATCCAGAATTTCCTTGATATCATTATTCTTTTCAGCATTATTTCATTTGCCTTATTTTGGCATAATGGTAAAGCAGAAGCTATGTATATTTCTACAGAGGTATGACTCCATAGTGCCCTCTCTAGATAGACAGAGTGTTAGAGAGAGTTAATAGAGATGCAGGGCTTCATGGCAAGAAAGCAAATAGGCCCTAAAGCCAAATTCAGTAATGGGACTGGAGAGCCCTAAGTGGTTAATTTCAGCATTGCCTTTAGGAAAGAAGGTGACTGACTCCCAAAATATCACATTTTAATACGTGTTCTCCTGTAACTATAAAAATCTTTCAGGCCTTTAGCCAAAAAGCTTACTGCGGGGTCAGATTGCAAATGTTACAAGTTCAGCTCCATGTGTTCACATAGGATTATACTTGCATATCCAAAGTCAGTGTTCCAAGATATACTTTTCCATTTAAACTTTTCCAGAGTTGAAGTTATGGTCCATCAGGAGCCACAGATCATCTGAATTAAGAAAGGACAGACTTGGTGTGACGTTCGGAATCGGTCAGGGGAAATCTCTGTCAACACAAACAAGAGTTACATTTCTAACTGCCTATGAAAAAAATATCCTGAAAGCATATTCAAAAGGGACTCTGTTTTCAGGGATGGCTGTGTGCTTTACGCTCACAGAACTGTGCGCGCAAATTATTTTTGTGGAGACTATGTGGAATGACCCCATGTATACGTGCAACATTTGCATGCGGAAATGCAGGGGACACTGTGAGGCAGGCTGAAACATAGCCTTGAATGTTGAAAAACTAAAAGCATAATATACAGAGGAGACTACAACAAACAGTTAAAAATGTTACACATCTGCACTGGGAATACTTACAGTTTAACTAAACTATAAAGGAATATTTAGCTGCTTTAGTGCAGTAAAGTGATGACCCTCATATAGCCTTGGGACATACCAGACAGTCTCCTTTAGCTGCTACTGTATGGAAAATAATGGGACCATGCATAACAATGCAGTCCTGAAGTGCAAGAAAGATGGCCTCCTGGATTTAACAGACTGTTTTCTTTCTGCTGTTGTGGTGTAGTATTGTGAAACCAATGCAATTTTCCTAAATCTAGTGCAATAAATACTGTTTAAGAATTCCAGATCAAAAAAAAATATTAGCTATAGGAATGTAATGCTTGTAAAATTACTTTTGTTATACAAAAGATAAATCATCTTCATAAAGAGTTGAATATCAACACCTTAGAATGTAAACCATTTTATAATAAATTCATATACCTAAGGTTGAATAATGGAATAATTCATTAATATTTTTGCAAATAAAGGTGCCAAGTTCATGTTGCTATGACTCATGATATTCCATATTGGCAAGGATACAGGGAATTGCTCTGTCCCTATAGTGTTGCTAATTTTAGCACAGATGATCATTTATCTGAGAATTCATGCAAGAAATGATGTAATTCACTATTCATTATTGTCCTGTTTAAAATGTGGGCCATCCAATCAAGCAGCAGAAAAATGCTTTTCTGACAAAGCACACATGAGTAATGAGTAGTTTACGATAACCATTCAGATAGTCCGTAATTTGGATGTTGTTAAACCACAGAAATTTTAAGCACACATTCCATCCTGGTTTCTCTCTTTCATTGTAGGGGCAAGAATCTTTGACAACCCTAAACTGGCACAGCCAATACAGTAAATAGATTCTTTTATCAGGCTGACCGGGTGACAGAATTAACCGAAGTTCTGCTCAAGCTCTGCCCATTTAAATGAGAAGAACAGGAGCTCAACAGTGTTACCAACACCCCAAAAGGTAGTCTCCATTCCCTTGCCTGTGTCTTCTGTATATTAGAGTTCGTTATAGTCTGGATCTGAAGCAATTTCTCTTTCTGATCTAACATGCAATATCTGAGGAAAGAGTAGCATCCAAAAAATGGAGAAATGTGAACATAAAATTGCAACATGGAGCAAGAAGACTTGGGTAGCAAGGCTGTGTGAAGCTTCAGTTGGTGATTCGATTTGCAGGAGATTCGGCTCGATTCGGTGGCCGAACCTCCGAATCTGAATTGAATCACGGGAGCAATCTAAAGACCTGAATCAACTCAAAGCTCTCCGAATCTTTGGAAAAGATTCGGAGAGCTTTGATGATTCGGGCAATCCCTGGTGGCTGCAGTAGGGAGCTGCAGCTGACTCTGAACTGGTAAGTACTAGGAGTGGGGGAGGGGGGGGCTGGGGAAAGGGACCATGGTGGGGGCTCCTGCCAGCCTCACTGATACCGATGCTTGGCAACAGCCAAATCTCCAAATCGGATTCAGCCGAATCGAATCGGGACAGTGATTTGAATCACTGTCCCCTGAATCAGCTGACTCTGAATCTGAAGCAAATACTAGCTGCTTTGCACAGGCCTATTGGGTAGTTGTAGTATCTGGGACAACAATTGACTGAATTTTACTTTGATGGCATTCCTTTTAATAAGCCAGCTTTCATAAAGGTAGCATGATGCCACTATTTCTATGTTCTATTATATTATTGTTCAACCATTAGGAGCACCACTAAGAGGACAAGATGAACCCATAGGCCACGTCCAGATGAGTGTGGCTGCACGGTACGTGGCACTGCAGATACGTCTGCGGTGCCATATACCACACGTTCAGTTGTTCTCCACATTGCAAGGGAGCAGAGTAGTGGGTGAGGGCGGGGGGTTGACTCTAGGATATCAGGGGATAAAAAAACCTGTGGAAAAAAAAATCGAGCAGTGCGTGTGGGTGCAGCATACAATGCTCAAAACTAGAGCCAGGCCAGCCAGAGCAGAGCTCTGGCTGCCAGCTAAGCTATATGTGGCAGGATCACCATTGCTGCAGCCCTGGGAGGCCCCTAGAATTCCAGGTAAGGCTGCTGGGGCCAACCCAGTGCTGGCCCCAGCCTCCCCTACCCCACCCAGGGTAACTTGCTGCGCACCAGAACACACATGGCATGGGCATTCCCCAGGGACAACTAGCAGTGGGACAAGGTATGACACCACTACTGTCCGTGGGGAACCAAATGTCCATACATGTGTAGACACAGCCATAGACTGTTCTGCAAGTGCTAAACCAGAGCAATAGGAGTAAAGTAGCATGTTGTGGTGTGGTTCTGCATAGTTAAATAAAAAGGATAAGTGTGTAGGGGAATAAATGCTAATTTATATCTTCAGTGTTGTTTCCCTGTCTACCTCAAGTATCTACCTTTAACCCACAGTGTTTTCTCTTACCTTTTAGTTTGTGTTTTTAGGCCTAATTGTGTCCTTTCCCCCCATATAATGGGAGTGTACTATTAACAATGCTATTTCCACTGATTCAATATCAGTTAGTAGTTTCCCCCCCTCAATATTGTATTACAAAAGCTGAATTCATGGAACATTTGTGATGAAGAGGAGTTCATTTATTTTGCATGCTGAACCAGCTTTTCCCCAGAGAAGGAATGTCCTGTTTGATCTTGCTGCATGGACTAGATGTGTGTGTCAACTATCATTTTGGTTGTTATATCTAAAAAGCTAAAGCCAAGTGCACATAAAAAATTCAACAGGAAAATATGCATGAAAAGGCTTTCTAATTTTTCTGAAAAGATCTACAGGAGGAAAAGGTAAGCAACAGCAGGAATGATTCAGGATTTAATTACAACACTGAACTATATTTAGGCTCTGTTACCCATTTAATTAATCCCATATTAAAAGGGAAGAAAACCAACATGCTTCTACAGTAATATCTCACAACAGCAAGATTGGGAGAAGGACAACATTACAGTTAAGAGTGGCAATGTGGTCCAGTGGCTAACAGGGACACAGGAAACTTCATCCTATTTGTGGCTCTGTTGCTGAGCTGCTCTATGACCTTCAAGGGCACATCCAGACAAGCCCTCACAGGCCTATTGCCACATCTCAAAGCAGTTTGAGATGTGGCAAGAGGCATACTGGGAACAAAAAAAATGTTCCCTATGCTGCGTATTTGCAGCACAAGCTCAAAATTTGATACCTGGATATTCCCCCCCACCCCCCAACAAAAAAAACAGGAAAAAAAGCAGGGCAGGGCATGGTCCAAGACTGAGCCCAGAGGCAACCGAAGAGGCACTCTGGTAGCCAGACAGAGCATCATTATCATTCCCCGTGCCCTGATGTTACAGCACACTGCCTGCCTGTGCAGGGCAAACAGTGATGCAGGCTGCAGTGGTCTGGACTGGGACTCTGTTCCAGGCACAGGCAGCGCCAGGTGGCCAGGGCTGAGCCGCGCTGCCCTGCACCACATGGGGGGAGGAGGAGGACTGCGCCAGGAGCCCTGAGCACTTTGATAGCTGCTGCTGCTGCCAGTGAGCTGTCGGCTGGGGGGGAGGGCTGGGGCTGTGCAGGGGGCATGTGGGCTGTGTGGGGGAGGGGCAGGCCTATGGCTCTGGGGGGGGTTGTGTTGGGGGTTTGTGTCCTGTAGGGGGCAGGGGACCCACCCCTCCTGAGCAGTACCCCTCACACCCACAGTCCCCTCACAATCCTTCCACACCTCCCCACACCTCCCCATATCCCTCCATACCCAACCACACACCTACCCACATTCCCCCTCACCCTTCCTGCAAACCCTACATCCCCTCCATCACATACCCATCATGCCCAATTGCCAAACAGGATGAGACCTGCTGGCAGGAGCTGGGGCTGCAGAAGCAACTGTCCCCACAACCTACTTAGTGAAGGGGTCAGGCAGAGCTCTAACTCTTTTTTGATAAGAAAACCAAAAGCAAACATCAAAACATAGATATTGTGAAATTATTTTATTATGATGATAAAGACACTGGTAGGCTTCCAAATTGCCTTAACTTGTGAATATATCAAAACATTGCCCAACTGATCTCTCTCTCTCTGTCTTTGCACATATATATAGTGGTCTTTTGTTTTAATTGTGGAAGAACATGGATTTTGGGGTATTTTAAAGAGTAAATTTGGGATTTTTTTTTATCAGAGATTGTGCAGTTTTTAAATAGGGAACACCAGAATTTGAGGCAGGTAGCAGGACCAAGGGCTCCTCATGGATGACACCTGGGACCCAGCTTGAGGTAGCTGACCTCTTGGTCACTTGGGTGCAGGAGGACATGCTTTGACAGGTTGAAGTAGGCCATCGCACTGAGAACATCTTCTGAGCAATAGCTGCCCAAATGGCAGGGCGGTGGCACACATGGCAGTAATGCTGCACAAAGGCCAACCATGCAACCACAGTCTGCTGGCAGGTGGCCCAGAGGTGCAGATGCCTATGCTGTGGCCATGCTGTCCCCATCCAGGTCTGCCAAGTGCACAGCCTTGGGGCCACATGCTATGACAGATGGCAGCAGGTCATAGCCAGGCAGAAGCCCCCACTGCCAGACTGCTGCACTGGGTAGAGGTGCAGAGTACTGTTGGTCTGGGCTGCTTCAGCAGTCCAGTTGGCACAAGGGGCTTGTGTCCCCGGATACCAACTGGCTGGACCCAAAAGCTCCTGAGAGCAAGTAGCCCTGAACTGCTCACCAGGGCAGCTTTTTATACTTTTATATACTTTGTATACTGCTGGGGCCAGCACAGGGCAGGTTTTTATACGGCTGGGGCCAGCACAGGTGCTGGCCCCAGGCTCCAGCTCCCCCTGGCTGCAAATCCAGGAGGAGCTGGGCAAGGTTATTTTGCCGCAACCGGCACAACTTGCCCCACACCAAAGTGCATGTCCAGGCATGTGCGCTGAGGCAAAAAGTCCTGGTTCAAATTTGTGCTGCTCCTATTTGAGCTGCTGCAAGTGTGCATGCCTGCATGTGTGGATGTGCCTGAAGAGTCCATGAAGAATGCATGTACATCACCTTGCTGTGCCTGAGAAGGCCGCCAAGAAGTAAGTCTTTCATTTCTGCTCTCCCAGTCCCAGAAATAAGGCAATGTAGCCACCCTAGAGAGGCCTTGCATGATTTAAACAAGCCTGAGAGAGAGCTCCCAACAGTCGATCTGAGCATGTGCTCAGGGCTACTCTAAGGCAAACATGTTGCCTCCATTTTGGGGAGATCATATCTGTTTAGTAGGAGCAAGTAGGAGTGGCATGTTTCTTGATGGCTTCCAGTCTCCTCACAAAGATAGTACTGGCAAGCTCTTAGCTTCTCTTTCTATTCTCTCTCTTTATATAGATTGTCTACATTGCAAACTGCAAATTGCTCTGAGCTGGTACTATCTTTTGCATTGTGTCTGTACAGTGCCTCACCCAACAAAGCTGCTGTCTTGGCTACTTACTACCATGATATAAATAGTAAAAATAAATTTGAGTCAAATTGTCTAAAAATGCACTCTCTCTTTTTCCTGTATGGCATCAGATAACAGCTTCCGAATCTATGAGACAATGTCTGCTCTTATCGCTCAATGTGTGGATTCAGTCTACCCCATCTGGGCATTTGTAAAGATTGCAACTTTCAGTTAAATGTTGTGCTGTTTATTGGACACTACATTCACACAGAGGGCTGTCCAAAATATTCATCCTGTGAAATGTTGTTTTGAATCATCCATTTGATTTCAGTCTGTTCAGCTTGACCCAACCTTGGTAGATTCCAAACTTACACTAGACCAAGTGGGTTTTAGACCAGGTCCTGTGCAGGCTTACAACTAAACCTCACACAGCATATCAAAGATAGTTTTCAACAGAAGTTGATCACTGGTGTAGGGTTTGTTGACTTATCTCCCACATACGATACTGCCCAACACTACATCACGATCCACAAACTGTACCTTATGAACTTTGACTTAGATCTAAGCCAGACCATCCACAGTCTCGTAGAGCACAGACACTATGGACTATATAGCCAGAAAAGGAGATGACTCTCCAAAAAGAACAACTTACCACAAGGTAGTTTGCTTGCCCCGCTTTTATTCAACATCTGCATTAACGATCAGCCACTTCCTGCCAAATGTCAGCATTTCATCTATGCTGACGATCTTTGCATTACCGCACAGCACAAGAATTTTGAGGACGCAGAGAAGATCCTGGAGAGGGCAGATTATTACTTAAATAATTATCTCAAACCAAACCCCAGCAAAACCTAAATCTGTCCTTTCTATCTGAAGAACCAGGATGCAGAATGACACCTGAATGTCACCTGGGGTGACCAGAGTCTTGAACATCAGAAACACCTGGTCTACTTAGGGGTAACACTGTACCATACACTTAGTCACAAAAATCACATATTAAATACCAAAGCCAAAGTCAACACACAAAACAACATTCTGCATTAGCTTACAAATTACAAGTGCGCAACACATCCATCCACAGTACAGACTAGCGCTTTATTTCTCCGTGGCTGAATATGCCTGTACCACATGGGGACACTCAAGTCACAAAAAAAAATATCAAAACTGCCCTAAATGATATATGCAGCATTATAGCAGGCTGCCTAAAACCTACCCTTGTTCTCTGCCCATATTCATTCTCTGGCATAGTGCCCCCTTACATCAAGAGTAAAGTAGCAGGCAACATTGACCAGCAGGTACAAGAGTCAGACGACTACTACTTGCTATAGGGACATCAACCAACAAACCATCTTGTCCTATTGAGAAATGGGATGCTATTTTTTGTCTTCTTCTATACCATTGATCACATCACCAGAATAAGTCAGATCTATCCTCTAGCAAAAAGAATGGGAGAAACTAGGTGACAAAACTGTTGAATGGAGCCAGCAAGGAATTACCCTGCAGTGAGGCCTCAGCTCCGACTACAAATAGCAAACACAGTGGAGTCTGAACAGATTGTGAGTGGGTCTTGCCAGATGCAACTTTCTCATGAAATCATGGGGCCTCTACACAACTGACCAATGTGTTTGTCAGGAGGAACAAACGATGGATCATCTTCTGAGATGCCCTGTAGCACCACAATGCTGCACCCTGCAAGATCTGATAATCGGAAGCAGTGGCACATGCAGAATACTGGTAACATACCATATAAAAAGGTGGGCTAGGAGACTCTATGAAGAAGAAGCTTGACGCATGCTTCTCTGTCAAGGTTGTGCCCAATGGGGGACTTGTTTGGTGTTAGTATAAAGCACTGTAGGAATTGGTCTGACCTTTCTTAGTGGTCAGCCTACTCTACTGCTGTCTATAGGTTTGGTTCAGTTTCCCCAGTCTCTTCCAGGAGCTTGTGGGCTTCATGTAAACATGGTTTATGACTTTTAAGCCTCTTAAGGCTCCATCTATTTGGGCCTGCAGTAAACTGTTAATGGAACAAGTGATTTTTGTCATCTCTTGCCTCTATTGCCAGTAATGATGGTCTGGCTTCTTATGCCACTTGATCTCAGGCTGAGAGTTCAGGGAGGATATCTGTGTGTGTATAAGTTATGAGTTGCACTGTTAAGTACAATGTTGAGCTTTTTAGTGTGATGAGTTCTGAACCATACAGTAGCACAATATTCTGCTGGGACATATACTATTGCAATCGGGCTTTCAAGTAAAAATGCACTGAGTCAAAGACACTAATGACAAATTGTGTATTTTCAAAACTGTAAGTGTTCCCAGACCACTAGCTATTTGTAGCAACCACTTATATGTAAATCTGTTCTCTAATGAAAGATGCAGAACAGGTGACTGCGGGGTTTCCTATTGGCTAGCAAACAAATGAGGCTTTGAGACTACTTTCTACAAAAAGTGACTGAATTCACATTTTGTAGAAGTTTCAGAGACTCAGGGTTCTTCTCATTGTTAGTTATCTGTATATCAGCATGTGCTTTCCCATTCAAGCTATGGCTGAGAAGAGGGCACAGGTAGGTAAAATTTTTGTTCTATAGTAAAGTGAAGTGATTAGACTTAAAGCTGTTTGCATAAGGCAAAAAGCATCAACATATTGTGTAAATCAAATTTCAGTAGATTCAGGCTTTGCTTCATCAAAGGTTTCCCAGCTTTGTCAGCATATTCTAATCTAAAAGCAGATTGATTCTGCTCAGCCCATTTATCTTTCAGTGTTTCCATTTCAGTTGATTGGTTCATGGTTGACTTGTACCCGCTCTGACTAATTTTCAAGCTGCTCATTAGCATTCATTGCTAAAGGTTTCCCTCTTTTTCCTACCACACGGATTGTATTCTTATAGTTAAATATCCAAAAAAAATGCATGCCAAAGGGTATGTAAGTGCACATAACACATGGAAATTACATTTGAAAGATTAACTTATTGTAAATACTAACTAACTTTAGGCGATGAAGATACGTTAATGATACTACATGGGGTGCAATACCCATTATTCTCTTTGTTACATTATTCCTATTAGATTATATCTATATATCTGAAATCACAGGACATAAGCACATTTGCCTAACTGGAGCCTAAATGAGGTTGACCAAGTCGGAGAATGTAGACCATAGGAAAGAAGCATATGTTTCTCATGTGGAAAGACCAATTTAGGAAGCTCTGCTTTAATGAGGAATCAACTTTCTGAGCACAATCTCATCTGCTCACAAGTACTCTACAGCATTGTGTCTCAACCTTTTAAGTAGCAAGTACTCCCTAACTTCTGAAAATTTTAATAAGTATCCCAACACTTAGGTTTCCAGTGGATTTTATATTTACAGACTAATGTGTGCCATATGTTGGAAGAAGGGCTGTGTATATAAGGCTGTGATGTGACAGATATCTGATCTGGTGTGGGTAGGGTTGCCACCTTTTACACCAGGGGTGCACAACTCAAATATGTACCTGGGCTACAGGTGATGTTGGCCAAAGCTAGGAGGGCTGAACCAACCAAGCGTTGGCTAAAGCTAGGAGGGCTTTGCGTGGCATGCCAAATTATTACTGGGGAATTTAAAGTGCTGCACAATGCGTGGTGCACCAAATTTTTTGCTATAGTTTTAAGAGGAGGAAGGGGTGACAGAGATAGGAAAAGAGGGCAAGAGAGAGTGTTGGGGCGCCCATGTACCCCCGGCCTGTATCTCGCGTACCCCCAGGGGTATGTGTACTACAGGTTGAAAAACTATGCTCTACAGCAGTGGTCTCCAAACTTTTTTGATCGCACACCCCAACCTATATAAATAGAAGTTCTAATATTTTCTTCCTGCACCCCAATGGATCGTCTTGCGTACCCCCTGGGGTGTGCGCACCTCACTTTGGAGAACACTGCTCTACTGGATCAATCTGCATGTAGTACCATCAGCAGACTAGAACCCCCTGCCTTGCTCTGATACTAAAGAAGTAGCAGCCAATCAGCAACTCATGACTATACCTGTAGACGTCATACTTGACCAATCTGTTTTAATCATTCCTGGTTATGCTACATCTTCATTTTGATCTAATTCAGTGAACTCCTAAACATGCTGGGGTCCATTCCTTTCAATCAAAACACTTAAGGTCCTTTTGTAGATTTTAAAGTTTATCTTATTAAAAGGTGTTGGTAATTTCATGTTAGCTAACACATCTTAAGTCTAGTATAGACAAAGCCATGTAGGCTTCAATCCACACTTAACTGTGTTCAAGTCTATACTGCTTTGTCATTAGCAGACTTTAATATGCACTAGATAATAATTCTCCCACCGCATCTTTACATCCTAGTTGAGACCAGATCACAGATGTTTATGTCCCATTGAAATATATTGCATATAAGCATATGGCTGAGTAGTTTTGAAGAGCTTGGGCCATAGATAGTATGTTCTTTGAGGCAGGAGCCTAGGCCAACCATGTGCACAAGGCAGAACTCCCTTGAAAAATTTCAGGTTAAAAAGGGAAGCATCTACTGAATTTAGGTACCTGCAGAGCCAGGCAGCTGCTGAGCAAGGATTTTGGACTTGGGTACAGTGCCAGCTTTTCAAAGTTTCCAGTTGCTGAAATATTTCTGGAAGTTCAAGTGACTTATTTCAAGATAAAGTTACAATGTCACTGGGGACCTGGTTTGTCCTTTCAAGGGGCTAATGGTTTGGTTTGTGAGTTGACATTCATGGTCAGATCTTTGTTGGAGGGGAAACCTCTGATGTCTCAAACTGAATCATACTACTCAATGCTAAAGGTATAATTTAAATCTCATTCTCACAATGGAGTTACTCCAGTGTAAGGGAGAAGACAGGGCTTCACAGCATGCATTTAAGTTTTCATGGAGAAGCAGCAACTCATTTCTGCATTGGTAACTTATATTAGAATAGCTCTGCTATTTATTGCAGTTCACTAAATTGTGACACCCTGAGAAGTACTTTACTTCATGAGCATTCAGTGATCCCACCTGTTGTATAAAATACCTTTAAGAGTGAGTAAGGTTATTAGAATCTGGCTCAAAAAGATAAGTGTTTCTCAACACAGCAAATGAAGGAAGGGAGAACATCCTCTAAATTACTCTGTCTTGCAACAAGATATTCCACTTCCCAACACTGAAGTCCCTCTCAAGCGCCTCCAAGCAGTAACTTCATTCAAGTACCTTTCAGAGCAAGCCCTGAATTAGCAGAGTCTACGAGAGAACATATATTTTAAAGAACTAGTTCTGCTTAGAATACCTTGTCATTTCTGCTCAATAATTAGGCAATTTATTAATCATCGATTAAGACAGATAAATGAAAATTATAACCATTCTGAGTGCAAAAATCATGGATGTTTCATTGCGAATTGATTAAATATTTAATTACTATTTGCAAGCATTCCTATGCAAGCAACACTCATGCATTTCCCTAATTAGGAGAGGTCACAAAATAGATTAACAATGAAATAGCAGGTAATTGCTGCGTAAGTAAATTAATCACTGCTTTGAAATGCTATTTGATTAAATTCTAATACTGAGCTCAGAATGTGTTCTGCCCACTACGAAGACCTAACAAACTTTGGTTTTATAGTTTTGTATAAAGCTGTAACTTTATAAAACTTATATCAAATGAAAGACAATAACATTTTAAATGCTGAATGCTTGTATTTTCGCTGTGCAGAAATGATGACAACTCTTGCACAGAGGTGCTATAGTCTGTTATGTAGTGAACACAGTCTTAGTGACCTTCAACCCAGCAATGAGTGAGCCTCACATGGTGTGGTTTGCAAAAACTCTGTTGTCAGCATCTGAGTCCATCACCCTGGTTTCTAAATATCAAGCAGAATTATGGAAAAGCATCACTGTTATCTCCTATGTGTGTTCAAAGATTTGTAAGTTCAAAAACAATTTAAAATGATGAATTTATTATAGAAATAGATTTTGTGGAAAAGACCCAATTGAACAATGTTTAGTATTTGAATGAACGTGCATAGACTTGGAGGCATTCTGCTGCTTTAGGACAAGGAGTTATGTAGCTGTGTTCCCAACATAGGAATACTACAACCTGAGCACCTGGCTAACCCTGTGACGACGATCTAAGTTTATGTTAAATTCTCTGATCTTGAAAGCTGTAAAGCTAACTAGAAAAGGCAAGAGTTGTTTCCTTCCTTGCAGAGCAAATCAGGCTTCAAGGGGAAAAAATGGACTGAGCTTAAATTAAAAATGTGCTCCCTGGTAGGAACAGACTAGTAGTCTAGTTTTCTGTCTCTGAGGCAAAAGTTTGGCTTTAAGAAAGAAATAACACATTGATGAGAATGACAAGACAACTTCTTTTGAGTCAGGAAGGACTAAGTCTTTTAGGAAATGCTTTTGAAAATTCAAGAATCTCTGGCTTTATATTCAACAGCTGCCCCCAGTAAAACCTATAGGTACGCTGGTGAGTTTCATTTAAACAATATAACCTTACTAGTGTTGTGAAACTCATAGGTTTGCAAACTTACCAGCATCTTTGATCTTGACTGTAATTAGATATTGTCTAGTGACACCTAGTGACTGACACAGGAACTCTGACACCAGGCGTTTTTGTACTAAGGCTGTTTCTATGCAAAGTTACTTGAAGCAGAAATGTGCCGCTTGCCAAAGATTCTAAAGGGAGCAAAGAAATCTAGACATTCTCTTCCTTTAGAATATATATTTTAATTGCCCAGGCCCCAGGCCTGCAGCAGATTTATTGTGGCTCTGATTGAGGTCCTCTTTGGGTGGAGAGGTGGTGAGAGGTTACCTTTTATACGTGATAGAATGATTTATTACAAGGGATCACCATTTTATTAAATGATAGACTGCCTTCTCTAGTGCAGTATGACTACTTTGAGAGCATGGCCAAGGAAGAAGTTGCATTCACAGAGCAGTTGTCCACCTGTGGAAACCAGGTAGCGTTGGCTTTGCTATCTTGTATAGCAGCTGTGCCTCCATTCCTGGTGAAAGGTGAAAGACCTGCTGAGTTATGGGTGAAGTGTGAATAGAAGAGGAGGGAGAAAGGCGGATTATGGTGGAGTTTCCTATGCCTGGTCCACCTTTGTAGCTTTGACTTCCATCAGTGCAGCCCTGAAGGAAGGAGTTGTAGTGAGGTACCTACCCCTAACTCCCTCTCTGCTGCACACAAGTGAAATATGGCTGGAAAAAGGAATGGAGGCTGATATCTGCTGGTCATCTCTGCACTAAGGTCACTCAGACTTGTAGTTCCTAAAATATTTGTGACCCTCACACTCTTAGACAGGCCTGGGATGCTTTCTGGGCAATAAAAGCAGTCATTAAAGTACCTTCTGGTGCAAAACAGAACAAAACCATGTTCATTCGTTTGTTTAACTGTGACTGGAAGCTCTTTGGGGCAGGAGCCATCTTTTTTATCTGCTTTTTGTACAGTGCTTAGAGCTACAGGATCCTTGCTCATCATAAGGACATGTGGGCACCACAGTAATAAATAGATAACAACAACTTCTAAGTATACTGAATAGAAGCAATGATACTGGTAAAGCTAGGACCTGATGCTGCTTTGCTTTCCACTTGCATAAAGCTTGGGCAAAGCACTAGCAAGCAGGTGATCATTTTTAATTTGGTGAAATTTACACTCATTTTGCAATGGTATATATCAGGGGTACTCAACCTCCAGGCCACGAGCCAGATCTGGCCAATGGTACCATGTCTTTCAGGCCACAGAGATCCCCATGGGTCCAGAAATTTGGCAGCAGTACCAGTGCTCCTCTGCTGCTGAATCTGAATCTGTGGATCCCAAGTTCAGTACATTGCATCCAGTGTCCAATCCCAGCATGCATTTCTGGGTTTGGTGACAGCAGTTGCCAAGACCTAATCTGGGTATGGTGGGTAGGAAGGGAGTGGAGTTTGGCCACTGGGACCCAAATATAGAATGTGGAGGGTGAGAAGAGGCAGTGCCGGGTTTCCAGGACTCAACCCTGGTGTGCAGAGGGAAAGAATAGGGGGGTGCCAAGCCACTGAGACCCAAATCCCATGAGTACTGCTGGGCCCTGGGACCCAATCGTAGCATATGCAGATGGAAGGGGGCAGTGACCAGTCCCTGGGACCCAATCCCAGTGCACAGGGGAAGGCACAGGGGAAGGTGCTATGCCCTAGGACCCCATCTTGGGCAGGAGGGAATGGTGCCAGGGCTTTGGGACCCGATTTGGCATGCAGGGGGCAAGTGGGGCCCAGTCCCAATGTGTGGGCCAGACAGAAGGCAGCGCTAGGCCCCAGGGCCCAATCCAGTCCACAGATGGGCCCTGTGCCACTCATCTGGCCTTCAGGGCCAAAAGTTTGAGTACCACGGGAATAAATGATTGCATGGGATGCAGTGCAACATATCAAGTGAGTCCATTTCTCCATGTGCATATTTTAAAGCCAAGTGCCATGCCCCTTCTCTGTGTGCAGACTAAGGGATGGGGAGAAGCTAGCTAAGCATAGATATGCTATATGAGAAAGATGTTGCTTTAACAGGTGTGACAATGGACATGTCTTGTGCATAGCTACTCTCCACTGAACTTTGCTCTGGCACACTTTCTCGTTTGGCATTACTTTGAATCAAACAGGAATTCCTAACTCACTGTCAGATCCATTTAAACTCCCATACTAGCACAATACTTTGTCTAAGATGGCTTAAAAAACACAAAGCCAGAAATAAATCTCAGAGGTTTACCCTAGGCCCCCAGCATTGAGGCATTCAATTCCTGTTTCAGTAAATCAACTTACTGCTGCATACTCTACCTTCACACACTCTTACGCTGTTTTGTGGCTTGGGAGTCACCTCCTTCAGTTTTGTGCTTTGTATGTATGTTGCATTTCCATCTCTATAGCCCACTGCCCACGGTGGGTATTATCACACCTTTGCTCTACTTTGTAGGTCGGGAGGTGGTGGTGGTGCATGTAATCTTGGGCCTGGCTAGCTCATTCCAAGTAATTCTCATAGAACACACAGAAAACCTGAATTTGAATAGCATTTGTTTTAACAGCATTTAACAGGTTCTGCAAAAGTCTCAATCTTCAACAGGAAATGGAAGGTTTTTTTCCTGTGGTTAACAATGATTTCACTGCTGATACTGCAACTTTAAACTTGACTATTTTAGCAAAGGTGTGTTTGTGTCCATGGTGCTTTCCTTTCAGTGCAGTTGTGCTACAGTCACATCATCAGGGTTTTCAGTTTGTTGATACTCCTAGCTCCCCTCTTAACTGTGTGTGCATGTGCGTGTTGGGGGAGGGACAGGAGAGGGAGTCATAGAACGATAATATATGGTCAGGGCTGGTGGACTGTCAGTAGGTGTCCTACTTGCGGCTCCCTCTTCTCCAAACTCTGTGGTTTTCCCTGACCTTGGTAAATTGCTAGAGTCCTACGTGGGGTCAGAAGAAAGGGAATATGCCTGATATCAGTGTGGTGACATGTTTTACGCAGGGTGAAAGACTCCTGTGCACAGCACCTATTCTGTATTGCTCTTGGAAGCAGAATTGGACCTTTTAGTTATAAACACAGATTCATAGATTGTAAAACTGGAAGGGACCTTGGAAGATCATCAGATCCAGCCCTCTGCATCAAGCAGGAAAGACAACTGGGGTCAGGTGACCCCAGCAAGGTGCCTGTCCAGTCTCCTCTTGAAAATGTCCGGGGTAGGCAATTGTGCCACCTCTGGAGGGAGCTTATTCCACAGTCTGGACACGCTAGTTGTAAAGTAGTTTTTCCTAATGTTCCAGGAGTTTGTGACCATTACTCCCAGTTTTCCCCAGGTTGAAGAGTCCCAGAAAAAGAGAAGGCTGAGAGGGGACTTGTTAGCAGCTTGCCACTACATCAGAGGTACACAGCAAGGGCTTGGTGAACAACAACAATCAAGTCCTTACACAGGAAAAATTATCCTTAGTTACATCAGTGAAATACCCATTAGTTGGATACAGTCACCTTGAAATAACAGGGAAAGGAATTTGGCCCAATGGAAATTTTAGATAAGAAAAGGTCTATTCTGAATAAGAAACAAGGTTTTTTTGTCAGATTTTAGCCCTACCTGGGGCCAGGAAATTTGCCTCTTTGGGTGTGCCTATGCACTCATTAATGTGGTTTTGCTAATACACACAAAATTTAGTACCTCTGTTGTGAGATACTAGAAAAAAGCACATTAGCCCATTTTAATGCACATTAGTGAAAGTGAATGGTTTTTTGTGATGCTTTAATGTGCATTAAAGTGCATGTGTAGACACTCCCTTTCAGTGCTAAATCGAGCTCAAAGCAAACACCATAGAGGAGGTAAAATTATGGGAATCTGAAACGGACATGTGGTCCCTGGGTTGATCTCTAAGGACTAATCGATGCTACAGGGTTTTGCCAGCAGAGTTCCAGAACTCCCCTGCAGTGGCGGAACGCTCCCCACTGACAGCAGAATTCTTCTACCACTGGCAAGTGGAGTAAGTCTTCTGCCACTTCCTGTCAGCCTGTAGAAGGCATGTGAATGTAGTCCTGCACCTTCAGCTTGCTTCTATGATCCATTCAGCATGTGAGGCCTTCCTAAAATGCTCTTCATGCTTTGGCAACACAGCTATTGAAGCGAAGCTGGGTAGAGCCACTAGAAACATTCAGGTGTGCATATGCTTGGCAGTGGCAGCTGCTGTCTGCCACCAGAAGTTTCGTTATAATAAAATAGTCTAGGCTTTCTAATACATTTATGGCATATTATTACAGCAGAGCTGATTACCCAGAGCACAGCACTGCACAGATGTGGCTCTACTGCTTTCTGTTCCTGAGCTAAGTCATTCAGAGCTATTAAGGTTTAAACTAAATGAGCACAAAAGGGAAAATGTATTACTTCAAAAATCAATTGTTCAGAAAGTATTACATCAACCACTGAAGTTGGAAACTGCTGCTCTAGGTTAAACTAGAAACATTTTTATTCTTGAAGAAACAGCTGAGTGTCCAGATTGGACTTTATAAAAGGTGCTTAACTAACTTTTGTTAACTGGCAGTTTTTCAAGAGAAAATGCTTAAGTGAAGGCTGTGCCTACAAGATTCAATAGAGCCACATAAAAGCTAATATAGTGAAGAATATTTAGTTAGAGCAGTGATGACCAGGTTCAATAAGCACAGGCATACATGAATGCGAAGAATGGGGTTTCAGGTCTACCTTGTGACAGAACTGGTGCTCAGGGGAGGCCATGACACCCCCTGGTGGTAACTCTGCTCCTCTTCTGCTCTGGCTTCAGGTACTCTCCTTTACTTTTTCTTGCTCCACCTTGGCCTCCTGCTAGCAGATCCCCTTTAGATTCTGTTGGATTCACTCTAGTCCTCACACTTAATCAGCCCTCCCAGCCCATATGTGTCCCCCAAGATACCTAATGTCTTATGGACTATTCAGAGGCTCCAAAGCTCCCTACCCATGCCTTATGGGTGTTTCCAATCATCACTTAGTTGGACACTTTGCACCAAAATGCCAGGCCACCTCAGGCCTCCTCTCCCTTGTCAGGGTTTTGCCTTCCTAGCTTGTGCCCCTTTACTCTAGCTGGCCTTTATCTGCCTAGAAACCACTGCACTGGGTCTGGCTTCTTTGGCTCCAGCCTTTGACTCACCCTTCTGGACTCTTACCTTTGTCCCTCCTGGGCTCTGGGCCCCTTGGCTCCTTGTGTCTTACACAGACTTTTAATCTCTGCCCTTCTCCCCGCTGGCCTCCGTCACTGTCCCTCTCTCAGCTGTGGGCTCTCTAGCTCTATCTCTGCCCCTCCTGGGCTATGCTAAACTTGCATCCTGTTTTGGTAAGTTGGAGCATCGCATTCCTTCCTGGCATTCTGGGACCTCTCACCCCTTTTCCATTCCCACCCAAACTGCTGGTTTAAACTATAAGCAAAATCATAAGCACCCTGGCTGCCTCTGATCCTATTCCTCTGCAAACTGCCTCTGATCCTATTCCCCTGCAAGCCATCCAAGTTTGCAGATGATACAAAACTGTGGGGAGAAGTGGACACACCAGAGGGCAGGGAACAACTACAGGCAGACCTGGACAGGTTGAACAAATGGGCAGAAAACAATAGAATGCAATTTAACAAGGGGAAATGCAAAGTGCTGCACCTAGGGAGGAAAAATGTCCAGCACACCTACTGCCTAGGAAATGACCTGCTCGGTAGCATGGAAGCAGAAAGGGATCTTGGAGTCTTAGTGGACTCCAAGATGAACATGAGTCGTCAGTGTGACGAAGTCATCAGCAAAGCTAATGCCACTTTATCATTCATCAGCAGATGCATAACAAACAGAACCAAGGAGGTGATACTTGCCCTCTATCGGGTGCTGGCCAGACGGCAGTTGGAGTACTGCGTGTAGTTTTGGGCGCCACACTTCAAGAGGGATGTGGATAACCTGGAGAGGGTCCAGAGAAGGGCCACTCATATGGTTAAGGGCTTGCAGACCAAGCCCTGCAAGGAGAGACTAGGGCACCTGGACCTCTTCAGCCTCCGCAAGAGAAGGTTGAGAGTCGACCTTGTGGCTGCCTACAAATTCATCATGGGGTGCAGAAGGGAATTGGTGAGGCTCTGCTCACCAAGGCACCCCTGGGGGTCACAAGAAATAATGGCCATAAGCTAGCAGAGAGCAGATTTAGACTGGACATTAGGAGGAACTTCTTCACAGTTAGGGTGGCCATGGTCTGGAATGGGCTCCCAAGGGAGGTGGTGCTCTACCCTACCCTGGGGGTCTTCAAGAGGAGGTTGGATGGGCATCTGGCTGTGGGTATCTGAACCCAGCACTTTCCTATCTATGCAGGGAGTCGGACTCGATGATCTTTTGAGGTCCCTTCGTACCCTAACATCTATGAAGCTATGAAACTGAATCCAAGCCTTACTCACAGGGCCTCTGTCAGCTCAGGAGACATCCTGGCTGTCCTCTGCTGCCTTTCAGCTTAGGAGTTCTCTCCCCTCCAGCCTGCAGGGCCAGACTGCCTGCTTTGGCTCAGCTCTGGGCTTATATCTCCCTGGGCTTATATCTGCTCCTTTCTGTTCAGGTGACCTCCCCAGCTACCTACAGGAGCTTTCTGATTAGGCTTGCTGGCTTTACCCTCTGGTAGTTTCCTTCTGCTGCCCAGATGTTGCAGGAGTATCTTGTCTTCGCTACCAGACTATTGCAAGATACCTCATTCTGCAATATGCCTTCTTAGCTTATTCTTTTCCCCCTGATTCCTCCTGCTGCTCTTTCCTCCTCAAAATAACAGGAGTCTTCTGACTCTCTATTATACACCTCCATCCCACCTTCCTAGATTACCTGTGTGTGGTGTTTTCCTTCGCAAAATGAAAAGTTATTTTGTACATAGAAAGCAAGCATGCAATGTATTTAAGAAACAAGAGGGTCTGGGCCAGTTTTAAGATTGAATGAACTGGGCCAGTCCATTACCAGGTAAGGAGCTGGTAGTTGACTTTTTCTGTTCAGTGGGGAGGCATCTGTTTAGGGAAATACTTTTTTGAACAGGTTGGTGATTTTGGTTGCATGGGTCTTGAAGATAGACTTCAAGAGTGAATAAAGCTTGAACCTCCTAATGGGTTAGAAGCCTTAAATCATGGACATATATATTCAGGTACTTAATCAAAATTCTTTTCCTGTTGCCAGTCCCACTTCCCTCCTGACTGGATTAAGCTTCAGTTGTCTGCTCATCGTCTGCTTTCCTACTTTATTCTGGTTCTATGTCACTTAGGGATTCTCATTTTCCATTTACTTTGAGGTGCTGACAAAGCTTAGTGTCTTCTGTAAACTGATGACCTGAACTGTCTCTCAATTTCTCCCGTGTATACCTTGCATAAGGAAGCCACATGCTAAATGCATTTCCTATGAAGAAATGTTGAGGATATTCCCTTATGAGGGCCCTTAGAGAAGAGTTGTCCAGCAAATATCTTTGGGGTTTAACAATGGGAAACAAGCAGAATCAGCTTAATACAACTCCCTCTAAATTTGCCACTGGCAATAAGTGAGTGAGGAGCATATTATGATCCACAGTATCAAAGGCTGCCTACAGATATAACAAGAACTAGCACTGACATTTGATATGAGGCCATTATCTATCATGGCACCAAGTACTATCTCTTGCTTGCAAAGGATCTAAATAATTGAGCCGACCTGCTTAGTGGCAAACTGTCACCTTCGGCTCTAGAAGAGAACATAATAAAAAGAAAGATGTAGTCAGCCCTGTTAAGCTGAAGTCAAGCAAAAGGCAGGGTAGAGACACACCTTGTAGACTAACTGAATCAGAGATGCATAAGCTTTCATGAGGAAGAGCTCACTTCATCAGGTGCTATCATTTGATGAAGCAAGCTCTTCCTCATAAAAGCATTTGCACCACTGATTCAGTTAGTCTATTATAAAAATAAATATTTTATCTAGAATTATGTAGGCCTTAAGTCCCCACATTGTACATGCCTGCTGTGTTTAAAAAAAGGTGTGGGGGAGGTGGACAAAGAAAATGGGGAATGTCCCGGGGAGACGGGGCGGGGCTCGCCTGCGGAGGCGGCGGAGCCCGAGCGGGACATCCGCCGCTTGTTTATGCCGGAAGCCGGTGCCCGTGCCGGTGGCCGGGAGCCGGCAATAAAAACAGCCGACCGGGACAGACGCGGCGGGAGTCCGGAGGGGGGACTCCCTGCCGCGGAGACAGGGGCTCCAGAAGGAGAGACGGCAAGGGGACCCGCACCAGGCGGGAGCGCGGACCCCGACGGGGAGG
>NW_017728931.1:80797717-80811251 GCF_001723895.1 Crocodylus porosus | reverse complement strand
GTGGCGGAGCCCCGCAACGTGACCGTCGGGGATCCCGGGCTACGGAGAATCAGGAGCCGTCCCACTGAACCTTACAACAAGTCGTGGCGGGCGAGAACCAGGGCGGGGACCTGATTACCTTACATCTGCTCCGGACCTAGGAGGATAACACCACCCTTCCACCGTGACGCTGTTCCAAAGAGGGTGCTCCCTCCCCCTCCTCTAGCCCGACGGTCACAGGGAAAAATGATGTAACTGGTTATTTTATGACTTTTATATGACCAGGACACAATCTCAGGATCAGTTACACCATCTCTATCCAGGTAAGATGTATCCCCTAAATGATCATGCTCAAAACTTCTGTTATAATGCTGCCTCCTTCCACCCCAAAAAACAAGAAAGCCATTCAAGAATAGATAGTTGCATGTAATATCATAAGCAATAGCAGTTATGTGCCCCCAAGTGGAGGGCAACGAAAATGGTGAGGGGGCTGGGGCACTTGACTTATAAGGAAAGGCTGAGTGAACTGGGTATATTTAGTCTAGAGAAGACTGAGAGGGGATTTAATAGCAGCCTTCAACTACCTGAAGCGGGGGTTACAAAGGGAATGGAGCTAGACTGATCTCAGTGATGGCAGATGACAGAACAAGGAGCAATGGAAGTTTAGGTTACATATTAGAAAGAAGTTTCTCACTGGGAGGGTAGTACAACAGTGGAGCAGGTTACCCAGAGAGGTGGTGGAAGCTCCATCCTTGGAAGTGTTTAAGACCTGGCTAGACAAAGCCTTGGCTGGGCTGATCTAGTTGAGGGGGTCCTGCTTTGAGTAGGAGGTTGGACTAGATGACCTCCTGAGGTCCCGTCCAACCCTAATTTTCTATGATCTATGATTCTGTTATTAATTATTTTGTTTGGATATTTGTCAGTGTCAGTTTCTGTCTTGTTCAGATCACATCAAGGAGTTTCTAGGGCAGCTGTAGCTATCTTTTGCTGTCTTGATGCAACCATCTCACTACTGATCTGTCACAGTTCTGAGTCAGGAATGCAAGCAACAGATTTAATAGGAAGGAAGAGGAATTCTGGTTGTTTCCGTATCTTCTGGGTTGTTTTGTCTTTTACTGTAAGCTGCTCTGAGCCTTCTTGGGGAGGGCAGCATATAAAGCTAATGAATTAATGAGAAAATAAAAAAAATGGTCAAGTGCTTTGCCACAGCAGGTCTAAACTCAGGATTTCCATTTTGTGGGTAATTCTGAAGTTTTGAAATATGTCCCCCCAAATCTAAGTAAAGTTCAAATTTCTTCCAGAATGAAAGTTCAAAAATACTGTTTTGGAAATATCTAAATGACCAAAATATTTCAGTATTTCATGCTTGCTAAACCAGGGTGCTCCATTTTGACCTTATTGAAACAAATGGCATTGAACGTATAAAAATAAGTCACTTAACTGGCTTTGTATTGACAATTTTGATGAAGGTTAATTATATTCCAGTGAAACATTTCAGGTTACTCAAATCAGCATTTCCAGTGGAAGCATTTTTACCAGCTGTATATATTCTCAGCTGTGTTTAATTTGTGCCACTTCTGAACCCAAGTGACAGGGGTATTTTAACTACTCAGTTTGTAAAATAAAAGATATCACATCTACTCGAAGAACCTTGCCTGCCACGGGTATCAGAGCATTCTGCATCTCCTTGAGTCTCAGGTCTTAACCAGTTTTGGGACTGTTTTGATTTATATCGGCTAGCTGTAATGCCACAAAAGGAGCTAATTAGAAACAGTCAGTGTTAGTCAGTCTGTCTGTTCAGCAGAAGCAAAGTGGAGAAATATTTTAAAAAATAATTCCTTAAGATGGGCAGGGAGAATAATCAAATTAGGTGGCAACTTAAGTTTAAATGTAAAATATTTTACTTCACAAAGGTACTGACTACACCTGATTGTGATTTCATTAAGAAAGCTTGAAATCAAAGGCAAGGTTGCATTTGGGGTTTTTGTCCAACATGGAGTTAGTTTAATCAGTCACAAAGGACATGACATCAGAACAAAAAATGTTGAAATACTAAACCAAGTCACATTGCAGGAACACATTGAAAGCAATCTGTGTTAACTCTAACAGCATTCATCTTTCTACTGCTATCCACCTGGTATATTCCATGGTTTCAAAGGTTCTGAGGAAGAAAACAATGAAAAAGTTTTCTTTGGATCCCAAACCTAAAGGATCCTTCATCATTCTTTTCAAATCTTGTACTGATTACAATGGAAAAATCACTAACTACTTTATAAATAACAGTCTTAGGGAATGAATATGCTAGGTTTCACCATATCAGAAACTCATGAAATTGTAAGTATGATTCTTTGCATAAGTAAGGGAGGACATGCTTTTTCCACAGTTTGGTCCAATATTTTCTTCATTATATTTTTACATGGTTCACAAAATGCAGATAGGAAGTATATAAAACAAGCAGCCTCTTAAGGGAGCAGCTAAATGATCAGCTGGGGACCACCTTCTCAATAGGTTAAGCCAGGATTCAAGCCAGAGAATCTCACAGGAAGAGTCAAAAGCCTAGTTACAGAAATGTTATGGACTCTGTCTCAATTCCATTGAAGGGAATGATTGTTGAATATTGTTGAATATCAAATAGCTGAAGTCAAAATAGAGCATTTGCTATAGAAGATGCAGATCCCTGTTAAAAAACTTAGAAATAAGGCACCCGGGGTAGATAGTACTCCAGTCAAATGCCTGAAATTCAGATTCCATCTTCACAAAATGATTAAAAAAGATTAGGAGAGAGAAAAGAATCCCTGAACAATGGAAGCAGGCAATAATATGCCCAATTTACAAGAAGGGTGATGGAAGAGAGTGTAATAACTATTGGGGTATTTCCTTACTGTGTAGCACATACAAAGTTTTCTCTCAACTGTTGCTAAACCAATTGTTCCCGTATGAACAAGAAATTGTAGGAGATTTAGCAGTGTGGGATCAAAAAGATAGATCAACTTGTAATCAGATATTTTCAATGATATTATTGCTGGAAAAGAAAAGGAAGTTATAAAAGATGTATATCAAGTTTATATAGAGTTCGTCAAAGTTTATTATTGATATTAGAAGACAGTTGCTATAGTCAATTATAGTGGGGTTGGAATTCCCCAAAAACTGATACACTTTACTAAGATGTGCATTGAAGGATGAAGGAGTTTCATGAGAATCGCGGGAATGCTATTAGACCCAATAGAAATCAATAGCAGGTTCAAACAAGGAGATGCCACCAACGCTTTTCAACTTGATGCTTGAGAAGGTTATAAGAGCCCTTGAAGAAAAGGTTCACAGCTAAATGGGCTGCACTAGATATGTGCATATGCAGATGATATCTGTCTAGTAAAAAAGGAAATGGAAAAGGTACAAAAGAATATAGAGAGCATAGAATCAAACACTAAAGAAACTGTGTATGCTGTCAGAGTCAGCAAGACTAAATACATGATCATGCTTCATAGGTATTAAAGTGTAGCTTTTTTTTAAACAAGTAAGTATTAGCTGAATGTCCAGTTTCCTAGCAAAATTAGAACTTTTGAGAGACCTGTCAAACGATCTTCAACAATAGAACTCCCAAACAGATAAACTGTGCCCACAGTTGAATTTGTGCAATTCCTTTGAAATGACTGGGATTATATACATCTATATAAAGTCAGACTGTGGCTCTGAAAGTTTATAAATGTACTATGTTTATAAATTTTTTTCAAAGGTTTAAAAATGAATAAATATCACCCAAGTTACTAGTTGCTATCTGATTTTAAATAAACACATGAACATGCAAGTGTGCATCCTAATATGTTCTTGAAGGCACAAATGAGCTTCCACTCTTTGGAAATTTAGCCATAGAAGTCCTTGGCTAAATTGGGGTTCACATAGCAATTTAAGCACTTTTTAGATGCAACAACTGCAAACAAATCTCATATAAAACTTCAGCATCAGCCACCACCAAATTAATTGCGTTCAGATTTATGTTTGGGGTTTTTTAAACAATGTTTTCCTTGTATTTTGATTAATTGTCTCTGGCAGACTAATTTGGATGCATGGATAGATTAGAAAATAGATTATTAACCCCCCCTCCAGATGTAAAGGTCATAGCACTTAATGGAAGGTTCTAATTTTGCTTCTACTTAATCTCAACTGTACCTTCTATAGAAATACCAGAAATGACATTTCTTTAATTAAGACAGATAATCATTAGTTATTAACTGAATTTTGATTTCTCTATTAATTTGCACACACTTGTCTCTGGGAATCACAAATTACGTTAACAAATGCCAAGCGAAATATCATCAGCTTGTAGGTTGTAGAACACATTCTACCATTCATTTCATTCATGGCAGTAATTTGGAAGGAATCAACCAAGCTGGACACAGCTGGTGGGCAATCAGTGCATTGTTATTAAATAAGAGCAAAATGTGATAGTAATCTCAAATTAATTTTTAGGAGAGATGCATGCAAACTGCATTGCAATACTTTACAAAGAGGATGTGTATTTGCTACTAATATACATGTTAACAATCTGTCATGTACAGTAATATGTAATATGTACATGTAATATGTTTTGGAACATTAATCAACAGAACACGATCATTGTATGGACATGTGTGATAGAAACAGAAATGTGTATGGCAGCACATTTTGACTGGCTCTCTACAAATACTAGGCATAATTTCTTTTTTTATAGGTCCCTGTTATGCAAAATTTACTCAAGTGCTTAACATTATGTATGCAAATAGGGTATGCAGTGAGTGCAACTGGACTTGTCGTGTTCTTAAAATTTAAGCATAAGCTTAAAGCTCGTCAGGATTAGAATATTATAGTGTGTGCTCCAAAGCCCATAGAAGTTCTGTTGACTTTGGGCATTGAGTTGGATTGCATCTCTACAAATGCTGCATCAAACAGCTCCAAAATTATTCCAGTAATTTACATGGGACCCTGCGATTCTTACTCAAGACCAGGTACTGCTGTATGTCAAAGAAGGAAGGCTTTGAAGGTCTGCAACAGGAACCTGGTTGGTAGTGACTGTTCTGTGTAGGATTTAAGCACAGCTTCTGAAATAACAGCCAAGTGCAGCTTGTTTCTGTCTTCCTTTGTAGATAAACTCTGTAGTTCAGTTGCACCCCAACAGACAAGAGTTTTGCCAGTGATGCATATTTTTCTTGTTGCATGCTGCAGAGCAATGTAGAAGAGTCTAATTTCAGAATGGGAACATAGCCAGTGGATGTACAACCAGGTAGATAGGCTAAATCGCCACTTCAAATAGGAACAAAGCACTTGGACTTGATTTTGTAGTTGTGAGACTGCAATAAAATGTCATTGTCTTTATCCCCTGGTGCTTTGTGGTTAAGGCAGGATTTTACCCCCAATCCCAGATTCCTGCAGGAATTCCTCCTAAAACATCCTTGCTCAGGCTTTGCTTGCTAGTGTTCAGGATTTACTGCTCTGTCTATATTAAAAAAAAGCTGCCAATGAAGTTAGATAATGCTTCTAAGACATTTGAATAAGAAAAGCACTTTCTAACTAAAATACTTGAGATTACTATTTTTAAAAAAAAATCACAATAAGCAAAGCTAATGTAATTTTAATGACCCATAGGTGTATCTCTATTTTAAATGTATAATCCAGTAGCACATAGACAAAATGGTAATTGATAAAAGATAAATGATTTGGAAAACCAACAAGAATTTTTATAGAAAAGGTAAATTTCAATAGCAAAATATTCTATTATATTAGATTGTAAAGACTTATTCCTTCCCCGTAACCATGCTTTTCTGTTGTAGCTTGTATCAATATTCATGAGAACAAGACAATCACAGAATGATAAATAATGCATACTTAGTATTTTACATTTTAATATTCTTGAGGTTGGCTCCATCATTATAGGAAGTGCTGCAACAGCTCAGTTCTGCTGTTTCTAACACCAAAAGCTCTCTGGCTTTGTCTTCATTAGGAATAAAAAGTGTGTTCTTTGCTTGAGTTAGCTACCTGGAGGCAAAATTATTGTGAAGAGTTTAAGCATAGGCTTAAAGCTCTTCTCCCCTAATTTAGGCAAAGCTACAAACTGCTTGACCTTCACCTTGAGTTAGTGAGTTGGAGATAAGAACAACATATTTTATGTCTAATGTACATGCAGCCTATAAGAAATAGTACAGAGATGTAGTTACCCATCTTAATCTGAAGTCAGGCAGAAGGTGGAGCAGAGTAGCACTTTAGGGTGTTTTTACACGTGCTCTGAGAACTGCTCTAATTAAAGTCCCTGGAGCATCTCATGTATCAGCATCCCCACACTTCAAATGGCAGCAGGGGCGCTTTATCTAAAGCTCTTTGAACAAACTTTAATTAAAGTACCCCTGCCACCATTTGAAGCATGAGGACACTGATACATGAGACATGCGGCTGGCTGGAGTGCGGTATTACCACACTCCAGAAAACTCGATGAATCGAGTCTGCTCTGATGTGCTATAATTACAGTGTGTCATCCAGCCTCCTGGATTGTGTACAGGCACCCTTAGGCTAGGGACAGACATTACACATAAACTAGTTTAAGTAATCAGAAACTGGTTTAAACCTTAACAGAACGGAAGCTTGGTGTGCATAAACCAGTTTCAAAATGGCTGAAACTGATTTAAGATAAACCTGGTTGAATGTAATATCAGACTTAACTGATTTGGGTCAAACGGATTTATGAAACCTCTGTCCCTGACCCCGTATTGGCTTAAGTTAAATTACAACCCCCCCCCATCCCAGCATGCTTTCCAGCCTTGGTCTGTGCTGTGCTGTCCGCTTCAACAGAGAAGGATTGGGGGGGAGGGGGGAAAGGCAGGGACTGCCCCCCCAGGCAAACCTCAGATGGGGTCTGGGGGCCAAGGAGAGGAATTAAAACCACCTTCCCCCAAGGACAGAGCTGTCCTGCTACTAAATTTACTGCTTGCTGTGATAGTGGACTACAAATCTCAGAGGTACCTGGAAGCAGAAAAAGAAAGTTATGAGAAACCCTGGAGAGTCCTGCTGCTGTAATTGTGGACTGCAAATCCCAGGGAGCAGCAGCAACAGGAAGAAAACACACAGCCCATGCTGGCTACATGCCAGAGAACTGTGCTGTAGCATACCCCTCCCTCCCCACCAGCTTCTGGCCTGAGCCACTGTACACATATGGCTGCATTTTCTGAATCAAAGGTAAATGCCTGTCCAGTTGTTTTTCAGTTTAATCTCTGCATTTTAGACTAACCTGCAAAGACTGAATCAATTCAGCCTTTGGCTTTCTGACTGTCTAACTAGTTCAGAGAGCCATAAGCTTCTGTAGGTGACAGCATCTGAGGATGCTTATGAAAGTTTATGCCTCTCTGAAACAATCAGTCTCTCAGGTACTACCATGCCCTGCCTTTGGTCTCAGATACAGGGGACGGGATTTTCTAAAGCACTTATTTGAAGTAGGAATACAATGGAAATGGAACATGTTGCAGAAAGAAGGGAGTTTCTGCAAAAAATCAACAAAAATGGGGAAAAATAGATTGGATGGTTTGGAGATTGTTTTGTAGTTAGTTGTTCAGCTCTATCTTAAAGCACAAGGTTCACTAAAAGCCCACAGCACTTACAGTTCCTAAGCACTAGCTATATTCCTGAGCTGACACCATTATAACTATGGCAACAGAGCTATGACAGCAGAGCCCCCTGGTGCAGATGCAGTGTATGCTAGGAGAGAGAGATTTCTTGTCACTAGTTACAACAGGACAGAGATGTAGGAAGCCCTGGGGTGGAGGTGGAGGGGTTGGAAAGTTATACTGAATACTGGAGAGTCGGTGTTGTGGGCGCAGAGGAGGAGGGAGAAGGCAGAGGAGGTGAAGAGGAGTCTTACCAGCACCAGCTTTCCTCACTGAGGCAGCAACTGCGACTGCTGCTGTAGCAGCATAGGCTTGAGTTACTGGGGGCAGGCAGGGTGTGAACCCCTTGGGGGCTATTCCTAGTTCCCCGTTCACTCCCTCTTTGCTAGCACAGGGCTGTCTCTCCCATAGGAAAGCCTCCCAGAAGGTGTTGGGGCATCATTCCACCCCTCTCTCTCCCAAGATACACTACTGGGTATGGAGTAGTGTTTGCCTGTCTGGGAGCAGAGAATCTAAAGGCACAACCTCTAAGTCAGTACCTGGGACTGATACCCCACTTGCCCTACCCCAGTTATATTACTGTAATAGGTACATAAGCTTTTTTAGCAACCTTTTCTGGTGGCTTGAGTTCTGCTGGTGTTTTTTGAAAGCAGCTGTACAGGGCTCCCATAAGGCAAGCTCACCACATCATTTCTGGATTTTGCCAGGTGTAGAGCAAATAAGCCGGGCTCTGCTTCTGTGGCACAGTCTGTTTTACAACACCTGTATAGGATTGGAAGGAAACTTGAAGATCATCTAGTCTAAACCCTTGCCTGAAGGCAGGCTACACTCTTCCTAAACCATTTCAGGAAAATGCTTAGCTAGCTTCTTCTTGACAACTTCCAGTGACAGAGATTCCACAGCTTCCTCAATTGTCCTATGATCCTTAGGCAGCTTATTCAATTGTTATATGATTCTTAAAGAGGTGTTTTGGTTCCTCCACCCCCTCCAGCCTGAAATTTAATTGAAAACTGCTTCGTTGCTATTTAAACCTGTTGCTTTGTGTCCTGTCCTTTGTCTCAATGGAAGACATCTTCTTTCCCTCTTTACAGAAGTCTTCAAATATTTTAAAACAATCACGTCCACCCTTAATTTCCTTTTTTCCAAACTAACTGTACCTAGTTCTCTCAACCTTTCCTCATCTAGTTGCCATTCTGACCCCTTAGTCTTTGTCACTTGCCTCTGGATCCTCTCCAGTTTCTCTACCCCTCTTTAAAGCTCAGAGCTGCACACAGTATTCAAGCTGAGACCTAACCAGCACTAGATAGAATGGTACTTTTGCCTCTCAGGTCTTAAATATAATCCATCTGTTAATGCAAGACAAAAATGCATTTGTTGTATTATTATTAATAATAGTAGTAATAGTAGTAGTATTTATTTAGTCAGTTATGTGGAAGTGCATCACATTGCTGGCTTGTGTTCAGCCTGTGATTCAGCAAATCCCCAGAACCTTCTCAGGAACTCCACCACCTAGCCAAACAGCAATCATTCTGTAGTTATATATTTGTGTTTTCTTTGATAGATGTGACACCTTAATTTTGTTTTCGTTTAATTTTATTTTGTTGTCTTGTGCCCAGCCCTCTAATGCATCTACTTTCATGAAATCTAATCCTGACCTCCAAGGGGTTTGCAATCTCTCTGTTTTGTGTCACCTGAAGCCTTGGTCAGAAAGCTCTATATCCTGGTAGCCAAATTGTTTTTAAAAAGAGTAATTAAATGGTAAGCAACACCAGACAGAAAATTAGACCCCTGAAGAACCTTACCTCAAACCTCCTGCCATCTGACATCAATCCACTGCTTGCATTTACTGAATCAACTATAGTTGCATCTAATAGTCATCCACACTAGCCAATGTTTCTCCAGTTTAATTATGGGAGTGTCATGTGGGGCTGTATCAAAAGCCTTACTAAACACTGTTATATCTACTATTTTTCTTTTGTTTACCTTGTAAAAGAAGGAAAGCAGGCTGGTTTGCCATGATATATTTTTAGTAAATCCATGTTGGCTGCTAATGATCACCTCTTCCTCCTTCATGTGTTGATAAATTGGCTGTTTTATCATTTGTTCTAGTCACTTATTCCGTCAATCCTCTTTTTTCCCCTTTCAGAAGATGGGTACTCTGTTAGCCTGTTTCCAGTCTTCTGGGACCTTGCCTTTTATCCATAACTTCATAGATATTTTTGCCAGTGGATTTCTTTAGCCAGTTCTGTCAGCACCCCGGGAACAACTCCGTCAGACACTGCCAACTTAAATTCAATCATATTTGTTAAAAGCTCTCTGACACATTCGTATGGACCATAGCCCTTCTGCTTTGTCTATATTAATAAACATACCCTAAGTCACAGGGGTTTAGATACTAAATGTTTCTTAGGCATCCAATTTTCATTGAACTCACTGGGAGTCTAGCAGCTCTATACATTTGTGGATCTGAGCCTTAGGCACTCTTGAAAATCCTATATAACACCTCCTAGTGTTTCCACTGTGGGGGCAGTTCTGGGGACAGTGTGCCTTAAAAGCACAATCTGTATTTTAATAATAAGAAGCAGCAAACAGTTTCTTTAAAATAATATCACTATTTTAAAAAAGGCCAGTGTGAGAATTCACAAAGATAGGGAAATAGGCCTAGATGCTACTTGAATGATCTCTCCAGAATGACAAAATGTATATGACAGATGTTATTTGCTACTTTAAAAATGTGTGCAGAGCATAGCAACAACAGAAGCGTTGTCCCCGATTAGTGCAGTAATGTCCAGACACTGCAAGTTAATTGGTCTCCCAGGTATCAGTAGAAGCCTATACTTGGTGAAACGTTCCCCTAGACAAGCAATTTTCTCTGCATGTGTTCATATATATAACCTGTGAGGGCAACATTCTGAAAATAACATGTTTATTCTGCATATCCTGTCTGAATAGTGTGTTACCTTGCATTATTTGTAGGAAAGTGCCACCATACAATCAGAAGTTAAATTGTAATTCTGTTCTAAATGATTCTGTAAGAATGGCACTGTGGGGTTCCATGGTTATTGTCTCAGTGATTTCCATGTCAAAGACACTGTGCTTTTTTCCATGTTATAAGGTGTCACATCTGATTGCCAGCCTGGTAGACTCAATTGGAGATCTGACTCTGAAGCTGGGCCCTTGTCTATTATCATCACAAATTACACCTGTGTGACTCTATTTCTGAGAGCAGAATCTGAAGACAACCTCCTTGCCTTCACCAGATATACATGGCTGGCTTCCTGTAAATAAGTCAGTGGATGGCAAGAGAAGAAAAAGACTCCAGCTCCTGTATCTCTGTTGGCTCTGTGGTGCTAAGATGATGAAGTCCCCCATAACTTAAGATATATTGATAGATCTAATTCTGTAACTTGAATTGGCCTAATTTCATTCAGCATTACTTGACCAACTGCAGAAAATAGACTTTTCCAGGACTAGTTTCTCAGAAATGTTGAATCTTGGAGACATGTGCCCAAGGTGCAGTTGCCTTCCTGGTTCTCCCCCGGACTGAGGAGAAGTAATTTGCTGCTATTTTTTTTGCTTCTGGCCAAGATGGTTGGGGAGAGGAGCCAGAATGTCAGCCAGTCGCCCTATCTTTTGCTGCCTACTTGTTCGTGGAGCCAAATGTCACATGTTTCTTCATTCGTATGTCTAGACCCAAAGGTCTGGCAGCCTGTATCTGTCCATCTTAGGGGAACTCTGACTTCTAGTTACACCTGTCCTGGTTTACAGGCAGATCCCCAACCTGAAATGGGATCTTTGAAGCAACAGGCTACCGACTCACACTCACTCTCCTTCTTATACATGGCTTTCACAACACCTGATGAAGGGAGCTTCAGCCCACAAAAACTTGTGATAAATATCTACTTTAATTAATCTATTGGGTCAAATCTACCCTGCCTTCTACTTGACTCCAAACTAACACAACTAACTACATCTCTCTTCCCATTATTTCCCTGCTAAGGCCTGTACTCAAAATCATGATCTGTTACAATTGTCATAGCTGATGGTGCCAAGCAATACACGAAAACAAAAGAAATCTGTTGCCATGGGGCAGAGGATCTTAGTAGGTGTATTAGATGTATTTATTGTATATTTGTATAGTGCCAATAATGTGTTCAAGTCCTTCTACTGAACAGTTTGACTGAATTATTCCCCTTCAGTTACCTCAAACCAGCAATAACAGAGAGATAATAAATAACAGACAGCTATAACAAGCCTCTAACTCCATCATAGTGCTCTGCTGCTCTCATAAACAATAGCAGCAAAGGAGGTTGTATAGTCACAAGAGCCTTGTGAAGGAATTATAGCCCCATAAATCAAAATTCTTTCAGTTCTCTTTTATGTATGAGACATATATCTGACAAAATCCAATTGAGAACAATCTAAATGGGAAAAACAGAAGAAAGTGCTGATGCAGTTTCTTTTGCTCTCAGGGAAGTTGGTTTCATTCTGCTGGAATATGAAGTGCTCTCTTGTTGCTGCTGTTGTCATTTTAAAATGAAATGCTAGTCAACCTTATTAATAATGTCAGGCACAGTTCCTATTCTGTGGGGTTTTTTAAAGAAAAAAACTAAATTAAGTGTGCCAGGCCAACATCCAGCTGTTGAGTAGACATTTGCAATTGCAGGGTGCTTTATTTTTTCCAAACCAGACATACAATGAGTGCCAACAAAATAGTCTTTCATCTGTTTGTGTACATCCTTTCTTTTTAGATACGGCAGGCCACATCCTGCACTGTAGCTCAGGTGCACTTAGCCCATTTATGCCTCCTGGATCCTAGGGCTTTTCAGAGCTGATCTACCCTCCCCCTGAAAAAAAAAGACATTGGATAAATGGAAGTGTCTCCCTAAGCTTCACTAGTATTGACAGTAGTGCCAAAGGCCATTATGGCAGATAAGGATTGTTGGAGTGCAGACTAGGCCTCCTGGTCATGACCTGTGTGTAGTGATTCTTCACCCAGAAGAGACTTTCTATGGGCTAGATCTACAAGGCTTAGGGCTATTTCCTGACTCTGCCAGGAGGCTACAGCATACTCCAGGATCACAGGCAGTAAATAGACACTTGCATGTATGGACTGTGTAGATCAGTAGTTCAGTACATTTCCAAAACATTTAGCTAATGATGTAAAAGCAAAATAAGTTAATGGGAAATCAATCCGATATTTTTCTATTTTTCTGATGTGAAACTAAATGAAAAGAGTTGTCTGATAGATGACATGCTTCTTGGCACAGTAACATACATTTTGCTATGACAGAGAGAGTTTTCGACTTCATTTTGTTTTGCAATAGATTGCACTTCTAAGTGGTAGTGATGGTGGTTATACATCAAACGAGATGCTCTATTACACTATAGAAGTCTCATGCTTTCAAAAATATTAACTTGAGATAACACACAGTTTGATGCTTTACAATTTTATCCCTTTCAGGTGCTCCAGAAATCTATGTATTAATAATTACTATTTTCCCTAAATTGTTAGAAGCAGTTTCCTGTCATTATTGCAAAAAAAAAAAGAGCAAGTGATGAGATAATCTATAACACTTAAAATTTTCCATTTGAAATCAAAACAAAGATGGAATGTACATACAGGGAACATGAATCAACTTTTTGAAATAGCACTTTTCAAACCATTTCTTGCAGTTTTGTTATGAAAATGCCAGAAGGCCCAGACCCTTCCCCTTGATGAGAAGGACTGAGCAGAACACCACCTGAGTCCATGTCCTCTTTAGCTAGAGCCCTGTAGTCACTTTTGATCTGCTCAAGGTCCCCCGTGACAGTTTTATTGGTGTCCATATGGATGAGCAGCAAGGGGTAGTCAGAGAGCCACATAAGACTTGGTAATACTTCCATGATATCTTGGATCTGAGCTCCAGGCAAGCAGCAGACCTCCTGAG
>NW_017728931.1:80765737-80797617 GCF_001723895.1 Crocodylus porosus | reverse complement strand
GGGGAGTCCTGATCTGGCCTCTTCCACTGATGGAAAATGCTCTTTCTTCTCTGTTGTTATAGGGCTTCATATCTGTTCTCCAATCAAACTGCTGCAGGTGGGGATGAAGACTTCTGCTTGCTGACAGAAGTCAAAAGCTTCCACCTTCCTGGGAATCCATCTCCTATTCCTTCTTAAGTGCCGCCTCTGGCAGTGCCACAGCCCTTATTCTGCAGTCCTAGAGGTCTCCTTCAGCACTGAATTGCGCTGAGGATGCTTCTGAGCCTTACCACCTCCTCCTGTAGCTTTTTTGCCTGCTCCCTGAGGAATACCACCAGGAGGTGGTGCATAGATTGATCTGATAAGGAACGGAACTGATGTTCAATTTTTACTTGGGAAAGGCAGGCAGGGGTCTGCACTGACCCAGGCCAGAAGGTGGGGATGCTAGAGCAGTGGTTCTCAACTACTTTTGGACCAGGAAACATTTGTAAACATCGATGGCCAGTCCCAATCCAGTTCCCCTCACTCCCGACCAGCTGCCCCCAGGCCTCAGCCCCCCACTGTATGGGGTGAGGTGTGCGGAGGGTGCAAAGCAGTCCCTCGTAGGCTCAAGCTTTGCCTGCCTGGAAGGGAAAAGTCACAGCTTCCCACTTTTTTCTCCATTAAATGAGAATCCATTTTTTAAAGTTTGTTCGCGACCCTTTCATATATTCTTGATTTTGAGTTGCAACCCACAGGTTGAGAAAAGCTGTGCTAAGCCCAGATAGTCAGAGGCCATCTCTAAATAGCTGCGCACCACATGCCTCCAAAACCTGGCTATCCCTTGCAGCAGGGGACAGCTCCTAGTCCTGTCTCCCTGAGCCAGACATCTAGCCACAGGGGAGCCCCACACCTCTCCCCATGCTGGTCTGGGATCCCCCCGGCCTTGGTGTGCCCAACTACGGGCGGGGCAAAGGTAATTCTTCTCCCCACGTGGCCTGAGCCGCATGAGTCACTGATATCTGAGGAAAAGGGGAAATCAGTCTCCTGTCCTGGGTCCAGCCCCCAAGCCTGGCATCTGCCCCTGTGTTGAGAGTCCCACACTGAGGATCCCCTGAGCCCTGGTCTGCCTAGGTGTGGATGGGGGGTGATTTCCCCCTCCATAGGGGCAGTCCAGCACAAGTCACTGACATACAGTGGGGAGGGGGGAATGAAATCCCCCACCCTGGTCTCTGCCCTCTGAGTTGAGGTCTTCCTAGCTCAGGGGGGACCTGGCCCTGGGGGAATTTCCCTCATCCCCACCAAGCTGGGCCAGCTCCTTAGAAAAAAGAATGAGGCTCGGCTGCCTGGCACTTCTTGGCAGCTGTCACTGGTGCCAGGCTCTGATGGGACACACCAGGTGGTCTGGGGACTTGCGTTGGGTTGTGGGGCCTGATCCTTCTTTCTGTGGAGCTGGCCCAGGCAGGCAGGCATGGGGGAATTCCCCCCCTCCCCTCCAGTTGGAAAGGCCCCAGCTTGGAGGTCTGGGACTGGGCTGGGGGGCTTCATTCCCCATCCACCCTCCACATCAGTGATTCATGCTGGCCTGGCCAGGTGGGAGGAAGGAGAATCATCTCCCCCTTCCTCTCCCCCCCACCTCCGGCCACAGCAGTGCAGACCAGGGCTTGTGGGGTGTGTGTGTGTGGGGGGGGGGTTCCTCAGGCCAGACAGGGGAAACCCCCTAGAGGCTAGGCTTCCCCATATGGGCAGACCCCAGGCTCAGGGGCCAACTGCTGAGGGACCACTCCTTTCCTTCTCCCCCAAGCAGGTCAGTGACTTGCATTGCCCTGTCCTGGGAGGAGGCAGTGGCCAGGCCTGGGACCTGGACTGAGGGGATCTGTTCCCCTGCCTCCCTCCCACTGCCCTGCAGGGATGAAAGGACAGGCAGGACCAGGCTGGGGAGCAGAGGTGTTGTTGCCTCAGTTCTGTAACAGCCGTGGGGCAAAGACAGCCTTGGCTCAGCCGGAGCAGACAGTGGGGCAGAGGCTAGTCCACCTGCCCTGTGAGGGAGGTCTACAGGGGCCCTAGTGCATCCTGAGGTGCTGGGGGACTGGGACATAACTGCAGCTGGGAGGGGATCTGGAGCAGAAGTTCCACAGACTGGTTTAACTTGAATCAGTTGAGTCTAATACTACATCCATCCAGGTTTCTCTTAAACCAGGTTTGGCCATTTTGAAATTGGTTTATGTGCACTGAACTTCTGTTCTGTTACAAGTTAAACTGGTTTCCAAACACTGATATCAGCTTGTGTGTAACCTCTATCCCTGGTCCATGAGTTTTCGCCTTTGTAAACAAGAATGGTGTATTCATAAAAGGAAACAACAGCCAACAAAAACTCATTGCATTCATTAACATTTGTACCCACAGCACAACTAAGCACTTTCCTATCTGTGGCTGAATTGGAATTTATTGTCAATTATGACTGCTGGGAAGGTAAATAAGGAGCTAATTTAACTGTTAGTGGTTCCATCAGCTTTACTGTCCTCTCTATACTTTCATTTTCTACACTGTTAAGCATCACAGCTGCAGTTAAATCAATTGAAGCCATCTGCTCAGAAGCTTAGGCATAGTTTCCAATTGGTGGAACCTAAACTCAATTAGAGCTGCAACTTCTGGTTTAACTTATCACCCAATGGCTGAATATAGAATTTCTGTTTATTTTCATTAAACTCTGGTACATCCTCAAAATGTCAGTATGAAAAATTTAATACAAGCTTCAAGAGACCATGTTCTCACCTCTACAGAAAAGGCAACTGCCAGACCTGACCTGTGGCCAAGTGAGAGCTATGTGCAATTAAATTATGAATGTTGTCCCTGGAGTCTCTAGAAGGAGAATGAGTGAACATTTCTGCAGTTCCATCCAGTCCTGGGCTACGGCTACGGTATTCATTAACGCTGTAGAAAGACAGGCAAACATAGCAGCAGGGAGGGATGCAAAAATCTCTCCCTCCCTCTCCAATGTGTAGTTTGTCATGAAGTGCAAGAAGTCATATCAGCTTGATTTTTTTCATCCTGAAGGCCATGGAGATGAAGGCATTTAGCACCTCTGCAATTGGGCCAGTAGTGCATAATCATAGAGAATTCATCTGTGCATGCAGAATAGGGAAGAATAAACCTCTGTGTCCTTAGGAATTCTCTGATGAACACAAATTAATTAATCTTCCAACTCCATAAGAAAAGAGTTTATTGTTTAGTCCAGAATCCATTAAGACCATGAAGCAGACCCAGAGACATAACTGGACCTTTGAGCACCCTGGGCAATAGTGGTGCATAGTGTCTCATGTGACCCTTTATGGGTAATCAAGGAACAGCTCCCTACTTAATATAAGCAGTGTCTTTATTATAGCAGTTTCTTACAGAGCTGTTACAGGGCCTATGGTTCTTTGCTGGCCGATCTCTCTTGTTTTTTCTGTCTCCTCCCCTTCACTTTCTGTTCCCCCGTCAGACCCCTCCTTTCTGCTGCTGCTGCTGGTTTTGCCTCTGAGATCCATACATATTGTTACATCTTTCCTTTCAACAGTTCAAAACACGTGATTAACTTATTCCCCTGGTGGGGCCAGAGGTTGCTAGCACATAGCCCACCATGTAAATCGAGGCTTTACCACTGGTCTGCTGTGTTCTTCAGGGCTGATAGTCATCCAGGTAGGCTGGTCGTTGTACCTCCCACCTCTTGTTTGTTTGATTTTTCTGGGTGCTACGCCTGCTTCTGTTCTGTCCATGTCTTTATTTTGCGGGCTGGACTCTGCTTGTGTATCCCTTTCCTTTGTGGGGTCCATGGCATCTTTCTCCCTTATCTGGGGCTCACCGATGACTGACTAGTTGTCAAAACTGTCTTGGTCCTGATCCTGGGATCTTTTGCTCAGTTGTATTTCCACTCTGCCAGCACTCCACAGCTGTTTCTGGTTACATCTCAGTTGCTGTTCACTTTCTGTGACAACTTTGTAGGATCTATCTCCCATTCTTTCACAGGTGGACTTACTGGGTGTACCCAGACCTAGTCGTCTCAGGTCCCTGGCTTCTTTGTTATACTGTGATACTTTCTGAAACAGTTGCTTTTTTAGTTGCTTCCATGTACTGTCGCCCCTTTCCCCCTGGGGTTGTAGCAAAGTCTGTTATGGGGAGTAATGTCTTAATTCTCCAGCCCATTAATCTGGGCTGAGCTACTGTCAATTCCTTGGGAAGGTGTGTTGTGATGGTCCAAGAGAGCCAGGTAGGGATCCACTGCAGTCTTATTTGCCTTCAACAAGAGTCTCTTGGTTGTCTTTACTGATGATTCAGCCTTCCCATTGCTTTGTGGGTACCCAGGGGATGATGTCTTGTGCTGGAATTCCCATCTAGTGCAGAACTGCTTGAATTCTCTTGAGGTGTATTGCGGGCCATTGTCTGAGGACAGAGTGCCACATATCCCATGCCACGCAAAATGAGCCTTCAGCTTCCTGATCACCGTTCCCGCCCAAGTGTCTTCAAGATAATCCACCTCCCCAAAATTGGGAGAGTAGTCTACAGTGACCATATAGTTTCTGTCATTGACATTAAACAAGTCAGTCCCTATCTCTCCCAGGGCCGAGAAGGGATGTCATGAGGGTTCAACGTCTCTTTTTGCTGTTTGTCATTGTATTCCTTGTACACCTCACACTGCTCCATATATGTTCTCAAGTGAGCATTCATGCCTGGCCAGTAGATGCACTCCTGTGCTCTCCTCAGGCATGATTCTATTACCATGTGTAAAGCATGGAGTCAGTTCATGATGTCTGGCTGGCGAGCTACAGGGATCACTACCCTGTCTCCCTTGAACAGAATTCATCCTGTGTACATAGTTCATCCCTCCATTGTTAGTTTGTGGCAACTTCTGATGGTACTTATGCCTTGTGCTGTGGCCAACCCTCTAGGATGGTTTGTTTAACTGCTTATAGCACCGCATCCTGTTCCGTACTCTGTTGTATTGGTTTGTGACTGCTTTTGGAGATGGGTAAATCTTGTACCATATTAATGGACTCTATCTCCTGTTCTACGGATCCATCTGTGCTGCACTCTGGAAGGTATGCTCTACTTAGTGCATCTGCCACTTTCAGGGATTTCCCTGGGTAGTACTTTATACTCACATCACAGGCCTGGAGTCTCAGCAGCAAGCGTTGAAGGCTCTTAAGAAGCTCTCAGCAAGGGTTTTTTTATTATGATCTCTAATGGTTTGTGATTTGATCACACATCTACTGTCTATCCAAAGATGACCTGATGGAACCACTCCAGTCCAAACAATACCACTAGTAACTCCTTTTCTATCTGTACATATCTCCTTTTGGTTTCAGTCATTGCTTTAGTACCAAAAGCTATGGGCTGCTGGTTCTGCATCAGTACTGCTCCCAGACCTCCTTCTGATGCATCACGCTATAGCACTAGTTGCTCAGCTCTGTTGTAGTACTGTGTTGGGGCCTCACTGCTGAGTTTTTTAATGCTTTTGAATGCCTCCTCTTGGGTCTGTGCCCATTCCCAGGCTGCATCATTGTATGTTAGCAACCTGAGTGGCTCACAAATGTTAGACAAATGTGCACAAAGGGGACTCTTTTATGATTACGGAGTCTTTTATGTCTCCAAAGTTACATGAGGGTGCCAGAGTTTTCAGTGCTGTGATATAGGCCTCTATTCCTTCCTCTTCCTCTTGGTTTCAGGTGAAAAACTGATCTTTCTCTACAGTCTCATTTTTCCTGGGGTCACAGTATGCATCAAATGCTTCTATTAACTGTTTGAGTTTGTCAGGGTGCCCTGGCATCAGTGTCACACTTGCTTCACAGCCTTTCCCCCCCACTAGATAATAAAACAGCTTTACCTTCATTTGCTCTTCTTTATCAGTCATGGTTAATTCTGTATACAAACTGAATTCTTGCTTCCATTGTTTCCATGTCTCTTTGTGTTCAAATCCAGCTGTCCTGGGGGCTTCAGTCCCTCCATACTTCTCGCAGTCTGTTTTAATCACTGCTGGAGCCCAGGATAAGGCCCACCATGTTTCATGTGACCCTGTATGGATAATCAAGGAACAGCTCCCTACTTAATATAAATGTCTTTATTATAACTCTTTTTTACAGAGCTGTTACAGGGCGCACTGTTTTTCCCCAGCCTCTCTAACTCCCTTTTTTTTTCTCCCTCCTCCCTCTCACTTCCTGTTCCACCTTTGGACTCCTCCTTTCTGCTGATATCCATCCATATTGTTACACACAGGGCAGCTTCCATGACTGTGCTCCCAACAGTGGCATCGTGGCCACTGCTGCTATTTTTGCACCACCAGTGCAAGGTCAGTGCCTGGGGCTGGTGCCTCCTTCACTATCCTGCTGGACATATCAATATTGTCTCATTGTTTTCTTGAAAACAGCCCTGACTGTATACAGCAACTGTCTCTTCCTTCATAGTTGAAGGTAGTGTCCCTCTTTTGCTTCTCCAATTATACAGCACCCAGCAGAGTGGGGTCACAGTCTGGGTATTCTGATGATACAAATAATAACAATATATTTCTAACTTGACTTTGTTATTCAAGAAAATAACTTACAATCTTTTTGTTTATGCTAATCTTTAGGACAAGTATAGGAGAATTTCTGCAGCTCAGTTATTGCAAAGTTTGAGAGGCAAACAATTGCATAGTTTGAAGGTACTTCCTGTTTTTTTAACAGTTTTCCCCTCACCTTTTGCAAAGGCAGTCAGTCTGCCTGTCACAAAGCAAGATATGAACAGGAAAAGTGTTGCAAACTGAAAGAGCAAGTCTTCATTTTTACAGGAATCATCTTCCTGATACCAGGCAATCTCTTAATAATGAAGATAATGGAATCAGTCTACAGCAATTAGAACCCAGAGGCTCCTGTGAGAGAAGACTAAAGAAACTATCAGCTAGCCACAAAAGGTGAGGAGGATAGACTTGTGACAGAGCTAAACTTGTTTTCTTTTCATCTTAAATAATAAGATCAATCCTACAGTTCTGCTTTAGGCAGAACTAATTGTTTGCAAATCCCATCCGGTTCTTTAGAGATGGTATTTTTCTCAAACCTATTCTATCACGATCTTTTTGTTCTTAAAAGCATACAGTATCTTGACATATGAGCTATCCTTCATTAACAGACCAATATGTATATATACAGTTTTTCTTTCTTGGACCTGAACTTAGAAGCATTAGTTCCTCGAGACACGTCAGAGCCAATGGGTTTCTAAGAGGGAGTCTGACCCAGAAGTTTAAGGTTTACAATGTTAGTAGTCTGTATTATTCAAGTAATACTAGAGGAACGTTGTAGCTGTGATGGTCCAGGAATTATGCTGGTGTCGAATTCCCTGATGCTCAAGGGCTATCTACCAAACACCTTTAAAAAATTCATAAGCTGGCTGGACACTAGGAACCAAAGACTGAACATGGATGTTGATTTTATAACACACTATAAATCTACCTGATTCCTGGAATTCTTCCCACACAGTATAGGTAATAATGACTCTTCTCCCTTTTGATAGGTCTTGATTTCTCAGTAATCAAGCTTCTTTTCTTCTGCTAATTTGTTTGCTGCCCCAGGGAATTTCTCCCCCTTCCAGTTCCATAGCTCTACTCACTATTCTTAAAAAATCACTGTGCTTGCTTTCTTTCTCATACTAAAGAAGACTGCTTTACATTCAAAAGCTTGTCTGACTCTACCCCAATTATACTGTTGGTCAAATAAAATAAAAAATCAACCTCCCCATCTCACCCCCTCTAAAAAAATTCTTGCCTCTTGCAGTAGCATTAATATTCACACTTAATCTGAATTTTCAGAGTTGATTAAGAAATGTGGACACTTTCATCACATCATGAAGGTTTGAAAAATCTAAGGCTCAGCTAAACTTTAGATCAAAAGCGAAGCTCCTACTAGACCCATTCCTTCTGATGGCTCAGAGAGCTAGGCCTCACACTACTTCCATCTTTCCTCTGCACTGATTGCAGAAACAGTAGGAATGGCAACTAGATACCTCTATGAAACCCTGGGTGTGATGAACACAAGTCTATGATCACTTACATCTTGCGTAACCACAAACAAATCAGTGAGGGGTATAAATGAAGGTAGATGCTTCCAGTATCTCTTAGAAAGCTGTACTTAGAAGTTGCAGAGGGTTGGGTGACAGTAGCCAGGCTGCAATTTAATGTTTTCTCTGCTTTTGAAGAGGATCAGAAAAATATTTTCCCAAATTGTCAGAGAAGAAATAAAAATATTGGGGCGTGAATTATTATCAAGTTTGAGGATGCTACCTGATCATTCTGATGTGAAATCCAAACTATGCTCTGATCTAAATATGTGCTGGTTTCCTTAGGAATTCCTTTAACATTTAAGAGAATTGTTGTAACTTACTGTCCATTATTTATTAATGATCTAAGGAAAAGATTGATCCCAATTATTTGTTTGCATAACAAGTAAGAGCTGGTTCTCTTTTTTTTCTGGCCATCATTCAAACTACAGTACCAGATAAATTATTCAGTTGTGCCCCAGAGTTTTCCTTTCCTTTTCCTATATCGGAGAGAATTAATATGATTTCAAGAAGCTCTGATAGTTTTTTATTCAGCAAATCTTACACAATCCTAAAGGGAGACATTTAAAAAACAAATTAAATCTGAAAACCTTTTTTGAGATATTATCTTATCGGAAAGAAACCTATGGGCTCAGTTTTCTTCTTTTATTCACAGTCATAGGTACATTGACCTACAAGTAAACTAGCACTTAAGGGTAGTGCTGTTTGCAAAGTATGGTAGTACTCTGGATTAAGGACACCTCAAATTCTTAGGATGGTAAGAGCCAGATTCTGTTGCTATTCCTCCTACTGGGTAGTTCTTTATCCTATGCTTAATCAGTAGAATTATCCATAGGGCAAGCTCATATTCAGTGCAAATAAGGATAGCAGAATCTGGCCTAAGATATTTTTGGTTTTCATACAGCAAGGTAAGCCAGATTGTGAAACATGTAGTTGTACCAGTGAGAAAATAGGCACCCAGATTGTCCCAATGAAGTCAAGAGGGTTTTGTGTGAATAGGTGGTTACTATATTTCATATAATCTGAAGTGTTATAGTAATCATAACTGATGCATGTTGACTTTTTTTCCCTTTTAGTAATAATTGTGTGGTTAATATAAAGTAGTTTGACTAATAACACTAAAATATACTGTACCTATAAATGTTCGCCCCCTTCCCTTTTGCATTTACAGACTTCAGCTTTTGGTTCTGAAATATATGGGTAGTACTTTTTAACTTTAACACTGTGAAGTTAAATTTAATGTTGTCAAGAGAGAATCAGCCCTGTTTATTTCTGGGTTTTATTGATAGAGCTAACATCTTTTGTGGTAGGAACAGGGTCAGACATCAGTTTTACTACAGTGAAGCAGGAAAAAGTATGTTTGGAAAATATAAACATAATCAGCATTAGGGGAGCATAAGAATTACTATTTACTGGGTCAGACCACCATCTTGCCCAGTATCCTGTCACATAGTGGCAGGGAGTAGATGCTGAAAGGGAAAGTGAACTGGGTATAACCATGGTTTTTCCCCCGTGCCTTTCTCACTTTCAGCCTCCAGTGAAGGGGATGCCCTGTTGGTTGAATCATGGGTAGCAATTATGTCAGATTGACAGGAAGTCTTAAGTGAGGTTCCTTGGGAATATGTTCAGGTTCAAAAAGTGCTAGAAATGTTTTAAAAGGATATTAATGATTTGGATGCAGTAAGGAGTATTAGATGTGCATATGATACAAAACTCGAAGAACTTGCCAACCAGTTTGTAGCCCGGATACACGCAGTGGTGCAGCCTGTCCATAAGTGGAAGGGATGGGGTGGTTAGGTAAGAGTGCTGTGAGAGGGGCCTGCCACCGGCTCTATTCTCTCTATAGAGCCAGGATGGGACAAAGCACTTAACTATATACAAATGTATTGCTATACAAAAATAAATATGAATAAGAGACATTAAATATTCACAGTAGAATTGGTATGTGACACCATATACAATAACCTGCAATTAACGTATTGCACCACTTTGAGGTACTGCAAAACATACAATAGGCAACTGGGAGCTCAGTACAGGTGATTCACAGCATAGGCAATGATGTTAATCTGTGCAGGGGGGTTAATTAGCACCCTGAACAGTAATGTCAAGGTATCAACACAATAAGCACTTCTATGCATCAACTCAGATAAAAACCCAGTTGAGGTAGCAATGCAATAGATGTACACAGACAACAATACAGGTAAGTTCAGATAATAGGCAATAAATGTATATAGGTAATGAAGACAGGTGAACCAATATAAACCCTCTTAAGGAGTACCCATAACTGTATTAACATCTACAGTACGAAGCAAACATCAGTCACAAAATATGGGGTGTACTCAGCACCCCATGGGGTGTTCCTTGGAGCCCCTCCCCTTCAGGGCCGTGGGATGTGAACATGCCCCCTCCACAGTGGAAGAGGGTGGAGGCTGCAGACCCTCCTCTCCCAAGGCCATCTCCCCTGTGGGATCCACTTTCCCAGCAACTAATGCTCCCACTCTGAAGCAGACAAGGCTTGACCCCTGGTGGCCAGTGCCACAAGGGCCTCTCTCCAGCAGTGCCTCTGGCTCCTCTCACTGGCCTAGTGCCCCACACTAGGCACCCAGGGCACTCCTATGGGAGCTGAGCCCTTACTGGCTCTGGTTCCCCAGCCTTATGCCAAGGGTCTTACCCCTTCCTGGGCCCTGATCTGAGCACCAGGGCTCTTTTAGTTTAATGCTAAGCCACACTGTGGGGCTCTGGTTACCCGACCTAGAGCCAGAGCTAACGTAAGCAGCCTCAAGCTGCTTTCAAGGTCAACTCTCCCTGCGCCAACCTGCACACCATGTGGGGCGTGAGCAGCCTCGAGCTACTCCCAGGGCTGGCTCTCCGTGTGCTGATCCATACACTGCCCACTCAGCTGCTTGCCAGGTTTGCAGGCTCAAGCCATGTCGAGCAGCTCCCAGAGCCTGAGCGCTGTGCGCTGATCTACACACTGTCAAGGCTCAGGTGGGGTCCCGATGACAGTCTTCCCTGGAACTCCTCTCTCCTTGCTATTCCTCGCTGTGTCTGCCCCCAGCATGCCAAGCACACTCTCCTTTTGTACGCTTCAGGGGCTCTGCCCCTGAAGTCCAGTGGGCCTGCCATGCTGCACTTCACAGTCCAGTCGGGGAGCTCCTCTCCCCCTCCCCTCAGGAAAGGGGCAGTACCCACTTTCCCCCCAGTTCTTCCTTATTGGAGGATTGGCTCCATCAATCAGAATTGAGGATTCTTGAGCCCCTGGACACACTGGAGCTTGATTGGGTAAGTCTGTCACACATTGGAGGACAGGATAAAAATTTAAAGGGGTCTTGATAAATTGGAGATCTTGGTGACAGACAACAAAGTGCAGTTGAACAAAGACCAATGTTAGGTATTTTACAAAAGGAAGAAAAAGCAAATACACAAACAGAATAGAGAATAACTGGCCTGGCAGTAGCACTGCTGAAAAGGATTTAAGGGTTATGGGTCAATCACAAACTCATTATGAACCAACAATGTGATACTTGCAAAGACTGAATTCAGTTTTGGATTGCATTAACAGAAGCATTATATGCACAGCATGGGAAGTGATGCTACCTCTGTACTCAGTGTTAGTTATAGGTACTGTACCCAAACTGGGAAACTGTATTTTAAGTCAAATATAAGGAATCCAGAGGCACACAACAAAGTTAACAAAGGGGTTGGAATGCAAGCTGTTTAAAGAAATGTTGAAGGAACTAGACATGTTTAATTTGGATAAAAGAATATTAAGGGGCATTTTGATAGCAGTTGTCAAGTACCTGATAGCAGTATAAAGAAGATGGAGAAACTCTGGCTTCAGAGGACAGGTCACAAAGGCAAATAGGTTTAAATGGAAGCAGATTAAATCTCAGGAATTTTTTTCTAACTATAAACACAGGAGAACAGAACAAGCTGCCTAACAATCTTCAGAGATTTTCAGGAAGAGGCTAAATAAGTATCTTCTGGCATAGTTTCGGAGCAGTGAATCCTGCGGGGGTATGGAGTTAAATTAGATAAGGGGTGTTAACATAACGCCCACAGGCTAGATCCAGTCCATGCAGTTGCTGTCTGGCCTTCCAGGCTACTGGCAGAAGATGGAGTTGTGGTTATTGTCATAACCTGCTGGGCTATGTCCAGTGCCTCCAGGCCCTGGTGGACATGGCTCTTGGTAACAGGAGAGCAAGTGAGGGCTGTGCCAACACAGCCCTGTTTGCTCTGTGGCTGTTTGGCTCATCACCAAGCAGCTGCTTGGTGTGGTGCCACTTCTCCTCCCACTGGCTGCCCCACTGCCACTACGTGCCCCATGCTGGATCTGCTGCCATCCTGGGCTGGATCTACCACTGGCCCTACTGCATCCACTCCATCCCTGTGCCAGTCAAAATCCATCCCAGGCACCTCTGAACTAGATGATCCTCAGGGTCTTTCCACCCCTTTGCTTTGATAAAATCTCTAGGAATGTTCGAGCTAATGAACAAGATTAAAATCTCCTTTTTTTCCTAGTGAAAACACAGTCCCTGGCTTTAACAAGCTGACTGAAGGAGTAAAATATTACTCAGTATTTACAAAGAGTAGGGATTTTACTTGCAATGTTACTTGGCTCTGTATTCCTTACAAGTTTCTAGCAGAAAGGACCATGAACTCCTGTGTCTGGACTTTATGGGCTGGAATCAAAAAAGAACAATAACCCACTCTGAGTTCACCATCTTCCCTTATACACCAAGAAACAGCGCTTATCAATGCCCATGTGTATATACTATGTGACTTACTCAGGCATACCTGCACGTGTACCTGAACGCAAGGTTTTGGTATTACTAATGGCCATGGCCATGGGCAGATTCAGGATTTTGAAAAGCGGGGGGGGGTGCAGTATGTGTGCATAACATAACATAATACCTATTTTTCTCCAATTAAAATAAACTAGAAGATTAACTAGAATGCTAGAGGCCAAAGGCTCTATCAAGTTTGTGATCTAAGCAAAAATGAATAAGGGCAGGGTTACTTTGTGATCTAAGCAAAAAAGAGTTTTTGACAGAGTTCCTGCCAGTTCCAGGGTGAGGCAGGCACCTTGTGCTGGTGGCGTATGGTTGTTACTCTCCAGCCTAGCCATAGGCAAAAGTGCTCCCTACACACATGGTCTTCCCCCTTCCTCCCCCCACACACTCCACCATGTCCCCCAAAGTGTCCATTACTGCCCTTTATGCATTGCCCCTTCCATCTCAAATACCCCCTGGCTCTACTCTGTTCCACATTATCCCACATATCCCCATGCACAGCCCCAGCACATTGTGCCCCAAACCCATCAGACCCCACCACCCCTTAATGCCCCAGAATCCAATCCTGCCCTCTTACTGCCTTCATGAATAGAACAGATTGATTTTTATTAGTAGATGTTTTGGATGGGGAATCCAGAAAAAAGATGACAAAGCTGATATGGAAATACAAAGCGCCCGAGCGAGGGACTAACAATAGAGGGATGGGGGAGAGGAAGGGAACATGACTAGGTTACAGGCAATACAATGTTAACCAACTAAGCCCGGGGTGGGAGGATGTGGGAAGGGGGAAGGGGAGAGAAGGGGTTCACGACACTGAGAGAGAAAGGAGATAGATACACACAAGCCTGTTACAATGGTCCGCAATGGTGGAGGAAGTGGCTTGGAGGAAGTGTCTCAGTCCATAAAGTCCAATCATGGGGGTCCTCTTCGGGTGGGGCGGGGTCATCCGTGGCGGAAGAATCCTCTCGGAGTGAAGCGAAGCAGGGGGGGCGATTCAGGTGGTGCCCTCCGGGTCCGGTCCGGTGGCGGCTCATCTGGTGGGGTCAGTGTACTGGCGGTGGCCCGTGATGTGCTCCACGTAGATGTCGCGGGACCAATGGATGGTGTCGGATACCATGAGGCAGCGCATCAGCCTGCACACATCCCCATCATACTCCAGCCCCCCTAACCACTCACCATTTCCCTCACAGCCCACTGAGTCCCCCCAACCCCTTGGCAAATTCAAACTTCACTGTAGCCCCTCACAGATTCCTTCCAATGACAGCTAGATGGGGGAATGCCTGTGATGTGAGTGGTGCCTCCTGGTGGTGTTCCTCAGGAAGTAGGCAAAAGAGCTACAGGCGAAGGTGGTGAGGCTCAGAAGCATCCTCAGCTCAATTCAATGCTGAAGGAGACCTCTAGGACTGCAGAATAAGGGCTGTGGCACTGCCAGAGGCGGCACTTAAGAAGGAATAGGAGATGGATTCCCAGGAAGGTGGAAGCTTTTGACTTCTGTCAGCAAGCAGAAGTCTTCATCCCCACCTGCAGCAGTTTGATTGGAGAACAGATATAAAGCCCTACAGCAACAGAGAAGAAAGAGCATTTTCCATCAGTGGAAGAGGCCAGATCAGGACTCCCCTAGGTTGAGAGAACAGACACCATTGTCACCAAAAAGAAGCAATGGTTGGTGACTCTCTTCTGCAGGGGACAGAGGTGTTCATCTGCCATCGTGACCTGTTGTCTCAGGAGGTCTGCTGCTTGCCTGGAGCTCAGATCCAAGATATCATGGAAGTATTACCAAGTCTTATGTGGCTCTCTGACTACCCCTTGCTGCTCATCCATATGGACACCAATAAAACTGTCACGGGGGACCTTGAGCAGATCAAAAGTGACTACAGGGCTCTAGCTTAAGGGGACATAGACTCAGGTGGTGTTCTGCTCAGTCCTTCTCATCAAGGGGAAAGGTCTGGGCAGGAGTGGATACATCCTGAAGAACAATGCCTGGGTGTACAGATGGTTTTGCCAGCAGGGATTTGCCTTCTTCAACCATGGCATGTTGTTCCAAGAAGAAGGATTGCTAGGAAGAGATGGGATCCATCTGATGAAGAATATCTTCACAGACCATCTTGCTACCCTAGTGAGGAAGGCTTTAAACTGGGTTCACCAGGGGATGGAGACCATAGCCCTGATATAAGTGAGGAAGCGGATGACCTGAAAGAAGCACAAGTAGGAGGGGGCAACAGAGGAGACCTTCTCATTTATGAGGAAAGATTGAGGGAACCAGGCTTATATAGTCTAGAGAAGAGAAGATGGAGAGGGGACTTAATAGCAGCCTTCAACTACCTGAAGGGGGGTTCAAGACAATGGAGCTAGACTGCTCTCAGTGGTGGCAGATGACAGAAGAAGGAGCAGTGGTCTCAAGTTGCAGCAAGGGAAATTTAAACATTAGGAAAAAATTTTAGGAGTGTAGTAAAACACTGGAACAGGTTACCCAGAGAAGTGGAATGGAAGCTCAATCTTTGGAGGTTTTCAAAACATAGCTAGACAAAGCTTTGGCTGGGAAGATCTAGTTGGGGATGGTCCTGCTTTGAGCGGTGGGTTGGACTAGATGACCTCCTGAAGTCCCTTCAACCCCAATTTTCTATGATTCTGTGATTGACCCAGTGGCAAATTCTGCCATGATGCATATACAAATAGAACACAGATTGTATAGAGAGCAAATATTGTATGGAGTGGTATGGGTGAAATTGAGGTGATAAGAACACTTACTGCAAGCACAGAGAAGAAGGAATTGCAGCAACCAAGGACTCTACTGACAAAAAGCTCATCTCAAGGTTCTGCTGGCCATATAAGGCCCTGTCTGTTATTGCTATAGTCATGCAATTGGGATCTTATTCATAGATTAATAGATTGTAAGGCAGGAAGGAACCTCAAAAGATCATCTGGTCCAGCCCCCTGTACCCAGCAGGAAAGATAACTGGCGGTCAGGTACCCCATCAAGGTGACTGTCGAGTCTCCTCTTGAAGATTTCCAGGGTAGGTGATTGAATCACCTCTGTAGGGAGCTTATTCCACAGTCTGCTCTCCCTGACTGTGAAGAAGTTTTTCCTAATGCTGAGCCTGAATCGATCTTCCAGCAGTTTGTGGCCATTATTCCTGGTTTTCCCTTGGGTGCCCTGGTGAACAGTTACTCACCGAGCCCTTGATGTACTCTGGTAGTGTAGAAGTAAGCTGCTACCCTGTCTCCTTTCAGCCTTCTTTTCCTCAGGCTGAAGAGTTTCAGATCCCTCAGCCTTTCCTTGTATGGCTTGCCTTTTAAGACTCTAATCATATGGGTGGCTCTTCTTTGGACTCTCTCAATCTTGTCCATGTCCTTGTTAAAGTGTGGTGCCCAGAACTGGATGGAGTACTCCAGCTGTTGTCTCACCAGTGCTGAGCAGAGTGGAAGAATCACCTCCTTGGTTTTGCTAGAGATGCATCGATTGATGCATGCCAGAGTATTATTTGCCTTACTGGTTACTGCATTGCATTGCCAGCTCATATTCATACTGTGGTCTGTTATTACCCCCAGGTCCCTTTCATTCATGGTGCTAGTCAGTTTGGTGCCACCAAGCCTGTAGGTGTGTTGGGGGTTGCTTGTCCCAAGGGGATGCACTTTACATTTCTTGACATTGAACTTCATCAGATTCTGCTCCGCCCGACTTGGCAGCCTGTCTAGGTCCACCTGTATCTGTAGCCTATCTTCAAGCATGACCAAGCTTCCCCATAGCTTGGTGTCATTCGAAAACTTGGCCAGTGTGTTCTTCACCCCCACACCCACATTGGTAATAAAGATGTTGAAAAGTACTGGCCTGAGCATGGGACCCTGTGGGACACCACTGCCCTATCTTGCCAGGATGATACAGATCCATTCACTACAATTCTCGGTGTCCTATCTTGCAGCCAGTTTCTCACCCACCTGACTGTCTTGGAGTTAAGCCCACCATCCTACAATTTTCTCACGAGGACATTGTGGGGTACTAAATCAAAGGTCTTTTGGAAGTCAAGGTATATGATGTCTACCTGTTCTCTCGTGTCCAGGTGGCAAGTTACCTGGTTATAGAAGGAGGTTGGGTTGGTAAGGCAAGACCTGCCTGTGACTAAGTCATGCTGGCCATCATTCAGGATCTTACCTTCTGCAAGATTATCACAGGTAGACTCCTTGATGAACTTTTCGAGGATTTTCCCTGGGATGGAAGTTAGGCTGATTGGCCTATAGTTACCTGGGTCCTCCCTCCTGCTCTTCTTGTGGATGGGCACAACTTTGGCCCTCTTCCAGTCCTCAGGGACTTCTCCAGAGCACCACACATTGTGGAAGAGTTTCACCAGGGGTTCCACAATGCTCCTTCAGCACTCTTGTGTGAAGATCATCTGGTCCCACTGACTTGTATAGGTCTAATTTTTTTAATTGGCCATATACCAGTTCTATGGCAATAGTAGGAAGGTGATTATTTCTACTGTGCTCATCCTCTACTCTACCTGAGTTGTTGAGCAATGGTCCCACACTCCCATTTGTTTTCCTCCTGTTCCTTATGTACCTAAAGAAGGACTTCTTGTTGTCCTTGATTCCCGTTGTTCATCTAAGTTCAGTCGTTGCTTTAGCCTGTCTTATCTGTTCCCTGCAAATGCGGGCCATCATAGAATAGTCCTCCTTGGGGCCCACCCCGAGCTTCCATTGTTTATAAGCCTCTTTCATCTTTCTTAAGAGGACCGTGATTTCCCTGTTTAGCCAAGAGGGCTTCCCAACCCTTCTGTTACCTTTTCTCTGCATGGGAATGGACTTCCTTTGTGCTTCAAGAATCATGTCCTTAAAGAACAACCACTCTTCATGCACACCTTTCAGCTTTAGTCCCTGGTCCCACAGCACTTGCCCTACTGGTGACCTAAGCTTGCTGAAATTTGCACTTTTGAAGTCCAAGACTTCAATCCTGCTATCCAATTTGTCTGCCTTAGGTTGGACAGTGAACATGATGGTTTTATGGTCACTATTGCCCAGACTTCCCTCTATATTTAAGTTGGTCACCAGGTCATCTCCTTTGGCCAGGACCGAGTCTAGCAGAGTGTCACCTCTGGTTGGCCCATGCACTGCCTGAGTCAGGAAGAGCTCCTCGACACAGGTCAGGAAGGGTCGCGACCAGTCCAGCTTGGCTGAGTGTTCCTCCAAGGAGATGTCTGGATAATTAAAATCATGCATGATGACCATGTTATATGCATGTGTGGCCTCTGACAAATTTTATCCCAGAACACCAAAATCATGCATCCTGCCATGCCAGACATGTATGGAAGGACACGAGATTTTGCAGGTCAGGGATAATATTAGTCAGAGTCCAATAATGGGACTGTCAGCACACAGGAAGTCCAGCATCATAGATTAAACCCCTGTAGCCCAAGACTGCTCAGATGCCTGGACATTTAGAAGGCATTCATGGGAGCAACCTGATCCCTGCTTATCCATGCTGTGGACCTGTCAACACTGCACTGGCTGCTGGTAATATAGGAATACCATGCCATACATTCAAATTAAAGCATGCTGTAAACCAACTACAAAGATACTCCACATTAAATGGAAACAGATTGGAAACATTAATGTGGAACATCTTTGTAGCTCATTTGCTATTTTTATAATGTGATAATTTGTTTGAGCATGTGGCGTGTTGCAATTTACTGTGTTATTAACATGTTAATCATACAATAAATTAACATCTGGCAGGGGCTACAAAGTTCAGCTTCACCACCTGCATAACCAGTCGTCAGGCATTTTGCTCTGAAGCTGTTCAGTGGTGCTGGATCCACATCCTTCATGTTTTAAGTGGAATGCTAGCTTCATTTGGGGATGGTGTACAAAGAAGATCTTCTGGCCAGATTAGAAATGTGCTGATCTCAGCAGCTAAAATTGGGCTAAAGTCAGTAGCTTCAGGCCAGAAGGGCTCTATAATGGACAAATATGCACCCTGTTTATTCAGTGACATGTAACAACAGACATGTTTGATGAGGTAGTCTCTTATTGACAAATATAATCCATGTCTGAATTAGAAGCATCAAGAAAAAGTGACATGGTTGTGGCTAGGGATGCTGAACAAGTGTGTGTGTGAATAATGAGCAAGGGAAAGGGAATAATTGGAAAGCAGCAGGGCCTTCTCACTGGCGACAGAAAATTTGTTCCACAGCCAACCTAAAGGATTCAGACGTTGGCCATCTGCTCTCCCCACTGGCACACATCGGTCATGTGATATGAAATTCCAGGAAGATACAACCCCTTGCCCTGCCATACTACAGACATCTGCTTTGCCAGCACTCCACAGAGTGAACATTCAGGCATAAACCCATATCTGCTTCAGTGAATTAATAGGCCTGCAGGTGCTTGGCTAATATTTTGCTGTACCATGGAGGCTGCTCAGACATTTGTTGTTGCTAGGTTACGAGCATCCTAATTACAATCTCTGATATTCTTTCAGGGCTACAGTGTTCTGGATGCTCACGGTAGGCAGGATCTGAGCTGGAAAATAGTGCAGGCAGTGGAATAGAGGATTTTCAAAGCTAGGCATGTAAATTGACTTACATAACTCCACCCTTTAAACTTTTTATTTGCATATATAAATAACCTATTATTATGTACTAGTGGAGCCAGAGAACGTGTAAATTCACCATAAAAAGGGAGCGGGCCTGCTGCATGGAGCAGGGTATAGTGCAAACTGCAAGCCCAGAAAGGAGGTGAGAAATAAGATAAATCTCTGCACAGATGCAGAAATGAAATGTAATCAGCAAAGATACTGCCCTTATTTTGTGATTGTTTCTGGGTGTAAAAGCAGAGGGCCTGGGCAACTGGACCACTTGCCAGCAGATATTCAGGCCCCTGGCAGATGTTTAATGTAATCACATGATTGGGATCAATCCCAATCATGTCCAACCCCAAACACAACGTGTCCTGGCATTCCAGATGTTCATGGCAGGATGCATAATTTTTAGGATCAGGGATAAAATTTCTCTGATCTAAATCACATGAATGCTGGCATAGAGAGCCAGGCATCAGGACCTGGTTCCTGATGCCAGGCTCCCTGCATACTGGCAACTGGAAAGGCGAGGCATAGGGCCCAACACAGGGGGAATGGTTTCTGTCTGCTGGGCTGCACTTACACTTTGTTAAGGCCCCAGGGCACTATTTAAGTCAGACATCTGGGAGCCTGTCACGGCACTGCAGGACCTTATGCCTAGGACCCAGCTGTACACTTGTTTTTTAAGGTCCCAGGATGCAGAGAGCCTGACATCAGCAACAGGTTCCCTGATCTGAGACTCTTGGAAGCCCAGTGCATCTCAACACAGACTAGCATGTTCAAAGGGTGCTCATTCACCTGGGCTGCACATACCTCTCCTCCATGCCTACATGCCACACATTCAGAATTAAGTGCAATAAAAACTAGCTACAAAGATGTGGCATGTTACTATTTATCATGTGACTGACACATTAGTAACACAATAAATGTAACATCTGCCTGTGGCCCCAGAGAACAATTCAGAGCTCATCAGCACTGTGGTCTTCCAAAGGGGTCTCTCATAATTTATTACAGAAAGTACTTCAGGGCTAAGTGCAGACTGTCAAAAAGCCTGAGGCTGAAGCTGTTTAGTCTAAACTGCAGAGATTAAACTAAGACGCATTTGAACAGACGTTCACTTTTGATTTAGGAATTGCAGCCACATGCCTGCAGTGGCTCAGGCCAGAAACTGGGGGCCCTAGAGCACCCCTCCCAGCCTGCCAGCCACTGCCAAAGGGAAGAGATTGAAGCTCCAAGGCTTCTCCCCCCGACACACACACTTGAGCGGAGGGGGTATGGCCAGGCCACAGCCCAGGGCTAGCATGCTGGAGGGTGGGGGTTTAAATCCCCTCCCTGGCCCACAGGAGACCCCAGCCCGGGTCTGCCTGGGCAGGGGGTCAATGCCTGCCAGGCTCAGGGGGGGTTGAATGGGGAAAAAGGTAGTGGCATTGAATTCACAAAAGACTGAACAAGAGTAATAGGCCTTTCTCTGATGTGAGCATGTATTGAACACAGCAATGTGCAACCTCAATCACACAAGACAGAACAACAAAAAATCTTTGCCTAAGCTAAGATACAGCCCAGTAAAACACAGTGAGAGTCCACAAAACTGCATCTAACTTAAAATGTAAAGTAATAAAACAAAAAGATGAGAAAGCCTTGCATAAATCTTATGTAATCCTGAGGACAAAGTGTCTCCTTAATGTGTCTCCTGACTCCTAAGCCAGGTATTCAGAAAGTCCTTCTTGGGGTGGAGATCCTGCAGGCCTCATCACTACTTGGGTTCTTACAGGTGCACTTGCACCACCTTTCCCCCTTTGGGTGCGTTGACATCAGTATGCTCATTACTCTGTACTCTGCCTTTACTCATACCTCAGTATGCTTATGCACCTTTGGCAGGACATTTCAATGTTGAGAAATGGAAAGTGCTCTGCCACAGGACAAGCAACCCTCAACATCATGAGCGACTAATGTCTCCTGGCTCTGGGGGAGCACCAGCTGCCAATTGCTGATGGGAGAGGGGGTAGTCTGCCAGTGGCCAATTGTCACCGCTGATGAAAGCACTGGTGGCAAACCGGAAGTGCCCCCGGTGCTTGCAGCTGATCATTGATGGGGGGTGGGGGACAGTCCCCCATTGAACAAACACTGCCACTGGATCTTCTTGGGGGGGTGCCAGCCGGTGCTCCCCACTCCCTGGCTAGTGAGGGCCAGTTTTAGGAAGGGCATGGGCCCCCCACCCTCTGTGTCCCTCCTATGCATCGCCTATGCCCAACACACCTACAGGTTTGGTGGCACCAAACTGGCTAGCACCATGAATGAAAGGGACCAGGTGGGTAATAATAGATCATGGAGGGGGTGGAGTCTGCTGGTCTCCTGCTGGTCACCTGCCAAGCAGACCCTGGCTGGGATCCTGTGCCAGTGGGAGAGGAGGTTTAAACCCCCTTCCCTCCTCTCTGCCTGAGCCTGTCTGCCCACACCTCCGCCCCCTCCACCCCAGCTGGGAAAAGTCTAGCAGGTGCTGCCCCCTCCTTCCCCCCAAGCAGACCCAGCTGCAGTCCCCAGCCTGGTTTCCAACCCCCACCCATTTGTTAGCCATCCCTCACTGCTCTGGCTATGGACCAGAGAGGCGGGGCCAGCCCTGCTCTCTGGAGCAGGCAGCACAATCCAGCCCAGGACTGCAAAGTGTCCTGGGATGCTGGGGAACTTTTATTTAACTTGAACCGGGAAGGGGTCTGGATCAGAAATTTCATAAACCAGTTTAACCTAAATCAGTTAAGTCTGATATACTACATTTAACCAGATTATTTTAAGCCAGTTTCAGCCATTTTGTGCACTGAACCTCTGTTCTGTTACAGGTTTAAACACGTTTCTGATCACTTAAACCAGTTTATGTATAACTTCTGTCCCTAGCCCAGGAGCCAAGTGATCTTGATGGGGTAAGGCAGAATACAGGTTTCCCTCCTTTTGTGCTGTACATGCATTCCTGGAAAATGGTGCAAAACTCGAATTTGCATAAAGAGAACCCACTTTCCAGTGTGACAAATAGGGATACATTCCAAGACCTCAACTATACTGACCCCCAGACCCATTTCTACAACTTTTACAAGACAATTTTGGTATTTTCCAACAGCAGACAGTACATACAAGCACAGGGCACTATCATAATGGGGATGGCAACTACAGAAACATGTGTTGCAGACAACAAGCGAGGAGCACAGATCCACACAGGACTATATTTTGGTGTGTGTCACTCCCACAACGTGCCACACAAAGCAGCTAACTGTGGGCTTCTAACACACCTATTACTTAGAAGTGAATTTACCTTTTTGGTATACGAAGGATCATTGCATAAGAATGGAAAACTGTAGTGCAATCAAGCAGTTGTAGTTTAAGCTTAGGGCCTTTGGAAGAATGCTGATGTTTGAAAAATTGAAGTGCCAGTAGCTTCATTAAGCAATAGCATTATTTACTGATAACAATTTATTTATGCTTTGTAATTTACATGTTGTGAGTTACGTAAAGCATAAGGGCTGTTCACTGAGCTTTAATGAACATATGGTTAAGTATCTAGCTTGCCGCTGTATTGGTCAAGAAGCAAAAGGAATCACAACTCATGGCAGAGGTGATATATGTTATTAGACGAAATAGTTGCAAAAAAACCCTGCTTTATTTGCAAGCTTTCAGGCACAGCCACCCTTCTTCAGGCATAGGAGAGAGCAAAGATTGTAAAGGTTCTCCTAGGTAGAAATGAAAATTCATATTTCACAGGAGAGCTGAAGGTGTGGTAAAATCTCCTGTTTGGAAATTTGCTGTCCTGTGAAATATGAAATTTCATTTTTACCTAGGAGAACCTTTACAATCTCCTATGCCTGAAGAAGGGTGGCTGTCGCCAAAACTTGCAAATAATTTTTTTTTTTTTGCAAATATCTAGTTGCCTAATAAAAGATGTCATGTCTGCCATGAGTTCTGATTCCTAATGAACATATGGTAATTTTGGAGTCCTCTTAGTCTGAGTCCTCTTAGCTTAGAATACCCCAAACCATTTATTGCACTAGGTACATGGCCTAGATTTGGCAAATCTGTCTGGTTGTAGATTTGTTCCGTAAAACAAACACAACTGAGCTCTCAAGAAAAAAAATGTCTTACAAAATGATCAGTGATTAGACAAACACATCTTACTGAGAAGAGATTATTGGAGTGACGGGATCCCTAGGGGCAAATGTTTTTGTTTCTCATTTAATACTATAAAATGCACCAGAGGTTTGCCATTGGCTTTGTTATTTAATTTAATGAATTCATCATTTCTTATTTCAGTGTGATGGACTAAATATTTCCTATAAATATTTCTATACATTCCTACACATATTGAATTGCTTCTTAAAATTATTGTAGGAATTTAGGAAGCGTGGATCTTAGCATGTAAACTGATAGTCATGTAGAGATTAATGATTAATTAGTTAAACAATCCAGGGGTCTCCATGGACCCTCCATACATAGTGGAATATAAAAGATTTGTAATAGATACTGACTTCACCAAAATAACCTCTTATTGGGGGGGGGGGTGCGTGCGTGCACGTGCGTTTGTGCATGCAGGGAAGAAAGGGTAGCAAGAAGTAATGATTACACATTCCATATATGAAAATTCAGTCTGAAAGGATTAAGCAGTGCACTGGTGTAGTGCTTGTCTTTGGCACATGTGTGAATCCTATTCAATATCACTACAGTGATAAAAGTCAATAGGAAAGATTTCAGTGGTAAAGTGTATCGGGGGGTCTCTGACCAGTATGCAGGAATGTGTTGGAATCTGATGACAAAACTAACATTAATTTTGGATCTTTAAATGCAAATTTCCTATCTTGAAAGCATTTCCTACTTGATTGTTGTTTCTGATTATAACAATTAAGTTTGAATTTTAAAGGGATATGTATTTTAACCATGAGTTACTGTGAATATTGGGGGGGTTGACTGGGAATCTTGCTAGTGTTTTGAGAGCACCTTTCAAACGTGTCATCTGGGAACCTAGTTTCAAACCATCCAGTTCAGAGCACTGTGCATAGCATTTGCATGAAGCCCCCATTCCCTATTCCAAAGTGTTTGCCTAATGAACTAAGGAGGCTCTTTTGAGCCATATAGGTTTCAGACTCAAACTGGCAATATAAATAAAACAGATGAAATTCCCTCCCATCTTATTTGTACAGGTTTCCCTTGCTTTATGTGGATTCTGTATATGCAAATTTGCTTTTATGCAATGACCCTTTTTTCACCCAAAATTCTTTATATGAGAGGTAAATTTGTTATATGCTAATTCTGTAGGGGAAGGGGTGAGAGCAGGGTCACAGCACAGCCCAGTGGCTGCAGGCAGGTGGTGCCAGCCGCTCCTGGGGCTGCAGTAGGAAGTGAAGCAGAGGGAACTGTCGGTGGGCAGGGGGTGCGGGACAGGGGATTGCAGCTCTTGCTGCTTCGTGCACCCTGGGAGAGCTGCAGGCTGGGGGGCTGCCCCAGGCCCTTCCCAGGGGGGGTGTGCCCCGGGATCTACATGTAGGATGAGCACAGGCTGCCACTGTGGGCTGGGGCCAGTGGCGGCACCTGGCTCTTCCCAGTGGCGGGAGTTGGGCCATGCTACTCTCAGAGTGTGTGGTGGCAGTGCTGGGAGGGCAAGTTGGGAGTGCTACAGCAAATTTTGGGATAACTGCAGCCTCTGGGCTATGCTCCCCAACCCCTTTTCCCCTAGCCCCAGCCCCAGCTCCACTCCCTCCCTCACCACTGTGGGAATGTATACCTATTTGTTAACTTATAAACTAGGTTCCCTTTATGCAAATTCAAGTTATACACAGTTTTCCGGGAACACATGTACCGTATAAAGTGAGGGAAATATAACTAGAGTAGGCTTTGATGGGGGGATGGTTTGCAGAGCTGACCAGGAATTTTCCATTGGGATTATTTGCTGACATAAAATGCAGTTTCTGCAGAGTACATTTTTTCTATGGGAAAATCATTTCAATTTTCCTGGAAAATGTTGGGTTTTTTTGTTTTGAGGGAAAATTGAAAGGAAAATTCCAGCTTCTCAGCCATTTGAAGGACTCATGCAGAGCTGAGGGGGTATCAGGTCCTTGACTCTTAAGAGAAAAGCTTCCCTGTTCTCCTGGATTCCTGGGGTATCTGGCTCTCTCTGACTCTAGCAGAGAGGAGCTAGCGGTGACCTTTTTGCCCTCTGGTGGCCAAATGGTCACCTCTTCAACCTGATTCTAGGTACCCTCCCTTCTGCTCTTACCCACCACACCTTGATGGAATTGCTAAATTATGAAAGGGAAACTGCCTGTTGGTCCTAGAACCTGCCCCTATCCTTCCTTCACCAGTGGATCCCCTCTCTGACCCCATTAACCCAAACTCAGTTTGTCCATAATGGGTCCTCCTGGCCCATATGTGCTCCCAGTACCCATTGCCTTAGGAGTTTATTACATCTTCCAACTATCCCTTTTACACCATGCTCATGCCTCACAGATGTTACCATTCATGACTTTGGTGGGTATTTGGCCCCAGCCTGGTACCAAACCACCTCAGGCCTTTACACCTTTGTCAGGACCTACATCTTTCCAGCCACATCCTTTTTTCTCTTGCTGGTACTCTTAGCTTAGGCCTACTGTGTCAGACCTGAAGTCTGAGTCCCAGCAGAAGTCTCACCTTCTCAGATTGCATCTCCTCTCTGCCTCAGGCACTGAGCCTGCTCTGTTCCTTGTCCTGAATCTCTGCCCTGTCTTGGGCACTGAGCCTGCTCTGGCTCCACCTGGGCCCCTGGCCTGAACTTTGCTCTCCCTGGGCACTGGGCACCTCTGGTCCTTGTCCAGCTCCTGTCCAAGTTAGGTTTCTGCCTTTCTTTCTCTCTTTGGGTTTGGCTCTCCCCCTCAAGTCTAAGCCCCAAATCTACCTCAAGCAGAGCTCTAAACACTGGCATGCCTCTGGCACTCTACTGTGGGTTGATACCCCAGACACCCCTCAGGCACCATACTGTGGCCTCCACTTGATCCCCTTTCAGCCACTGCCAAACCACCAATTGAAACTATAACCCAGTAGTAAGCCTTCTGCCAAACCAACTAAACCCCTATAGCACGGATCCATTCCAGCCCTGCACTTACCAGGGGGTGATGACTGCAGGGGTGTCCCACACTCTGTGGGATCATTGCTGTCCTGATGGCAGATGGTGGGCCTCTGGGAAGATAGCACACCCTTCCACATACTCACTCACGAGGCAGGGCAGGGCAGGGCAGGGCAGGGCAGGGCAGGGCAGGGCAGGCAAGCAGCGAGTGATGCACTCCCTGAATACCCACCCTCTGGGTAAGACAGAGCTGGAAGCTGGGCTCCACCTGGGCCTGAAACCTGGTTATGGATGAATGCAAGTGGCCAGCTTGTCCAGTACTGCCTAGACCCCAGAGGCCACAGCTGCAGGCAGTGGTGAGCCCCACAGGGGCTTGCAGCACCTGGTGGCAGCTGCAGGGCATGTGGCAGCCTGCAGGGGTCCAAATTGACTCAGGTCAACCTGGAACTTCCTTTATAGGGCAGCACCAGCCCCAGAGATGAGGAGACAAAGCCAACCCTGGCTCCCACAGCAAGAGCCTGACCATCCTGTGGATGCTGGATGCCAGGTACCTGCCAGGGCCTCATGGGGGCTCATGGTACCCATGGCCCCAAATTACCCACAGGGGATGGCCTGATACAAACTTGCCCTGTGAATCATGGCTAACAACTGGGGATGAACTGCAAAGACCCTAAAGCTAGGCCATGAGCAAATGATAAACATGACTATTTATGTTATATTGCTTTATTAATTTCTATGCAGTACAGACATCGTTGGTGGTAGATGTTTGCCAGAGTCGCAGGGCTTGGCCACTTTGTTTTTCTTCTCATATCAGACCTCTCTCCCATCACATGAAGACAGGTGCCTGGTCCTCCGGGCACCTATCCTGAGACCATCACAGGAACACCTGAGTGGAAAGGGGTGGGATGTAAGGGAGACAGAACCCCACAGAAGAGGCTTGGACACTGAAACCTGCACCCATCTCAACATACCCCACTTCAGTCAGGTATCACCCCCGATATCTGTTTCATTAACAACAAGTCATGACAGATGGGATATAGAGAAAAGTGGGTGAAACACCCATTGAGAATGTGGCACCCAGGCCCCACCCCAGTGTGGCTCTTTGGTCTGGATCCCACTACAACCCCCTCTGGTCTAAACATAAACAGTGGCTACCTGGCTGCATAACAAGGTTTCCCCTTAGCCAGGGTTATGTTCCTTCATAAGGCACCAGTATTCTGCTAGCAGTCCTTAGAGCAGCACTGAAGTCAGCCCATGTCCCTCTGCAGTCTTCCTAGCCAGGAGCTCTTCATCCCCTGGCCTGCAGGACTCAACTCCCTGTCTTCACTGAGACCCAAGTTTATATGCCACTCAATCCCTGCCCATGTTTAGTGAGGTTCCCTATCAGCTGACCTGCACACAGGGCTGTTTATTAACCCCAGCCTTACTGGCCAGCTTTGTCTGGTTCACAAAAACTCTTCCCTTAAAAGGCCCATTCTGCTTTTCTGTAACAGGGTAAGGGTTTTCTGTTATAGTGACTCTGGTCCTGGGTATCTGGCTGGCCCATGAGTTGGAGAGCATAGTGAACTGGCTTCCTGGATAGTTGAGGAGCCAGATATCCAGCTTCAATCATTGCACACCTAACTTCTATGCAGGGTGCCTGCCAGCCCGCCCAGGCTTCCAGGCCCTGAGCTTCAGTAGCCCACCTAGCATGTTGCCTTGGGTTGGGTGCTTCCAAGTTCCTGGCTTCTGTGCAACTCAGATAGTAGGCAGCTGTGGAATTTTGTAAGCTAGTTTTCCAGCTCCTGCTGCATTAGTTTTTAGGCTGCTCAACTCTTGGAGCCTGTGGCACTCTGACAGTAATAACAGTTTGTTTTTCAGCCTCTCAGAAGTGGAACTGATAATCTACTTAGAGTACCAGAATTATTTCAGATTTATTTTTCAGAAATTGTGAGTTTAGATGGCTCTAGTGCTTTTGTTTGCAAAAAAGTGCAAAAAATGAGGAGCGAAATGACCAATATTACCATGACTGCTTTGTATCTTGCACAATTTGATTTGATCAGAGTTTTGAACAAAGATTTGGGCCATTTTTTTTCTCCTAACTTGTTGATGTGCTAAAATATGAGTGGAAAGGCTGTTCTTGCATATTAGTGACTCCAGTGAAAACAGGAAGTACCAGAACTTCATGAAAGAGACTGTTCTCATGACATTTCCAATGCAGTTTTGCAGGTTCAGTGGTGAGAAGCATGGAAAGTTCAGATAAGATTCAAATAAGTACCTGGACTGCTGAACATGTTTCTGAAATGAGCCTCCACATCTTTTGTAGTTCACCCATTACTAAGTTTTCATAGTACAGTTGGGTGTTTTAAACTGGGCCTCAATTCAAAAGTTCTCAGTTCAAATTCCTGAGGGCCTATGTGCTATCCTTTGTTTTGGGTAGTGACATGTACCTGTGATTTGGTTTGAAAGTCACCACTATTTCACAAAGGAGATGAATCATTTCTTACATATTTCTCAAATGGAGAGAATTGGTAGAGGCCACTACCTTCAATGAATATTTGCCCAACCCACCACATTATTATTGAGCATCTTGATGGACATGGCTTTTTCACAGTGGCTCTTGTTTTTGTGTCCTACTCCTTTCTTATTGATGCTTATATTTATCAGTCTTCAATACGTAGGTGCTGATCTACAGCAATTACTGGATATATAACCAAATACTGTTGGTAACAAAGGCTGCATACACACATTCAAATAATCTGGGAGAATTCTCCCAGGTTTGTTCCCCCGGTGGAGAAACTTACCCAAAGCCACATGTACAGACATTCAAATGCTGAGCCTCTGAAGAGTGGAGAGCTTGCAGCACTGACACTGCAGTCAGAGGGGACCCTTATGTGCACATCACAGCATACTCTAGGCTCCCTTTAGGCTGCCTGGTGACAGATGGCAGCAGTGCTGATCCAGACTGCCCAGGGTCATCCTGTGTTTTCCTACAGCACAATGTGGAGATTGTAAAGGGAACATGTGCTGCTCCCTGCTAGAGCAGCAGAGCCGAGCGAGTGCCACACTGTCTCTCTTTGTGGAGGGGGGAATGCTGGAAAACTATTGTCTGTTTTGGGAGAAGACACAACATGTACAGGCATTCACTCCACCAGGAGAAACTCTCTTAGACATTATTTAACCCAGATTGTTCCTAGGTTATTTTTCTCTAGGAGAAAAAAGCCTGAACATCTGTACACTTGTGGTTCCTCCTGGGAGTGCAGCAACTCTACCAGGAAAAACTGAATGTCTGCACAAAGCCAAAGTCTGTGCAGATTTTAATGTCTTGATCAACCTAAGTATGCATTTAGAATCATTAAACTGTATTTCAAAGTTTTTGTTTAGAAAAAAAGATTGAGTGCTACTAATTGTTGTAATTTGATTGACCAGCAGGGAGCAGCAGGCACCAACAAATATGTTTTTAAAAATCTGCAGTATGTTTCTAAATTTCCCAGAAGACTAATTTCCCCTCTTGCCCTTAATTTTAAAGAACTTAATGTTTCATGCTTTTCAAAAGAATTGCATTGCGGTATTGACATGTTTAAACTGATAACATAAACTGAAGACTCTGTGAAGTTCATCTCTTGTCTATATTAGTTGAACATCAGTAGTTTGACTTCCTAAGAGGAGAATCAGGAAAGTCTTGTATACCATCACATTTGAAAAAAAAAAAGATTTTTTGAAGGTCCATAGTATAACTTGAGGACAATGAAGTGGTCTAATCAATTAACATGTTGTTTAACTTGTTCATGATAGATAATTTTATAGAGTCCATTTCTTTGCAACCCAACATATTTATTGTCTCCAAACCTGTGTGAAGTAAGGAAGAATTATTCCCATTTTACAGATGGGGAAGAGCAGAAAAGATAAATGGAGGTTAGGTGCTTAACTTCCAATTAGGTTTACTGTTTCCTTTTTCATGCCTGCTTTCCTAAGACAAACACACTTGGATTCACTGTTGTTAAAAAGAAAAACACAATCACGAGCCAAATATTTTAGCAATGTTGTAGCGACATGTAGTGTTTGGGATTTTTACTGCTTGTCAATTTTTATTTTTTAAATGCAAGCTGGCCACCCAGATGACAGAAAATGCATCAAATCTTTCTTGTGAGTGCAGAAAGTGATTTGACTGAGAGCATAAAGTACACCAAAGACATCAGTTGTACATCTGAACATCATTGTGTGGAAGCTATATGCCATTGTTTTATAATGTTAAAAGAAGATTATTAGCAGAGCGGAAACTAGATGTCATCAATGTGTTGCATTTTCCCAGCACTGTAGGGACACAGGGAACGGGGCAGTTGTGATTTCCAGTTATGATTGAGATCATAACTGTGTGGCTGTTAGCAGACAATGAGTTTTTTGTGCGCCCTCCTCCCCACATCTATTCCATCTAGAAAGAACACAGACCAACCCTTAGCCTGACGAAGGGTGTTTGTACCCGAAAGCTTGCAAAGAAGAATTTTTCCAATTATTTGAGTTGGTCTAATAAAAGATATTGGACTTACCCAAAGAACCTTGTCTGCCTATGTCCTCAGACCAACATGGCTACAACCTAGACCCCTTTCAGTATTGGTGGAATTTATATCAGTTTCATACACAAATTCTAATTACACTGGCCTGCAGGTCGATGGCCAATATAATGGCAATGGTGTAGTTTTACCTGACTTTTTTCCCAGGGTAGTTATATAATAGATTGTGTTAAGGGCTGTATATCCGCTCCTTGTATACACCAGTGAAACAGCAGATTGCACTGGTGCCAGCATGTGTATCCAGACCTAATGCCTCTTTTAAAGAAAGTTGTACATCAGAAGTGTTGAAAGTCTTTAAGCTAGGTTCACTGGGGGATGAAGAACAAAGCTGTGAGGTAAGTGGGGAAGCAGGGGACCTGGAGGAAGCAGGAGGGGGAAACAGGGAAGGCCTCATTCTTCCTGTGAAAGTAGGGAAATTGCCTGGTCATGTCAGGTACCTGTACACAAATGTTTAGAGCCTGGGAAAAAAGCAGAAAGAACTGGAAGTCCTCACACAGTCATGGAACTATGATGTGACTGGAATAACAGAGACTTGGTGGGATATCTTGCATGACTGAAGCACTGTCAAACTGTTCAAGAAGGACAGGTAGGGGAGAGGACTTGTCCTATATGTAAAAGACCCACATGATTGCTCAGAGCTCCAGTATGAAACTGGAAATAGGCCTGTTGAAGTCTCTGGGTTAAAATTTGCGGGGAGAGTTATTGTGGTGGGTGTGTGCTACAGACCAGCAGACCAGGAAGATGAGGTACATGAGGCTTTCTTCAGACAACTAGTGGAAGTTTCCATATTCATAGATTCATAGATGCTAGGGTCGGAAGGGACCTCAATAGATCATCGAGTCCGACCCCCTGCATAAGCAGGAAAGAGTGCTGGG
>NW_017728931.1:80752599-80765096 GCF_001723895.1 Crocodylus porosus | reverse complement strand
CTGGACATTTTTCCTCCCTAGATGCAGCACTTTGCATTTCTCCTTGTTGAACTGCATTCTGTTGTTTTCTGCCCTGGTTCTTGTGAGGGACTTCAACCACCCTGACATCCACTAGGAGGACAATACAACAGTGCACAGAAAATCCAGGAAGTTTCTGGAGAGTGTTGGAGATCGTTGTGCACACAAGGCTTACAGTGTGTGTTAAAAACAAGAGGAATTTTATCAGGGGATAAGGCACAATGCCGCATTTATTGGAACATAAAACATGCAACATGAAAAGAATAAAGAACAGTTAGGTTATTTGCTTCACTCGTTCCCATGCATATTGATTCATTCATACAAAAGAAAAAAGCACATCCACACAGATAGTTAGATAGTCCTGCAAAGGTTAAGGTGTTACCAAGTTCTAAAGTTTCTCAGGTCAGTCTAGTAGCCGGTCAGACTGACCATGGGTGATGGAGTCAGGTCTTGTTGGACACGCCCAAAACTCCTTCTTGCAGGTGGAAAAATACCCAAACCCCTGTCTTTGTGTTTATTTTTTATAGTGATAGCTGTCCATACAAGCCTATGGATTCCTCTGAGTCAGACACAAAGGTCATCCTCCTTGTCCTGTTGGCAGGCTGGGATTGGTAGGACATGATCTTCTGGCATTGTGGTCTGCAATCTTTAGCAGGGTCGTTGCTTGCAGTCTTCAGCCATCAGGGTGAAGCATGATCTAGCATTTGGTAATCCTTAACTGCTGTCTCAGCATCACTGCAGCCTTTAAACGTTAAACCACAGAAGGCTATTTTCACCTGCTGCAAGAGGACTGTGTTCCTCTACATTATCACATTCATACATCATTCACTTTTTTGTTACCTTTTTCCACATACACCAGACATGCCACAAACCTTGCATAAGCATTTCCTTATACTAAATTTGAGTTCTAAAGTCATGAGACCAATAGGTGAAATATGTCTAAAATCATGAGACCAATATGTCCAATATATTTATGCTAAGCAATAAGAAATTTGAAATAGGTGGTTAATTCCAGAACACTAATAATGACGGATCAACATATTATAAAAAGTAAATCATAACAAGATTAACTTTATATTAATGGTTAAATATTTCATTATATAAAAAGAAAAATAACAATATAAGCAATCAAAGCAATTATAGTCACTGCAGTACTACAAGATAACTTCCTGGGGCAAGTTTTGTAGAGATCAAATAGGGGCCATGTTTTTCCTGACCTACTGCTACTGCTTGTGGGGATGTAGAAGTGGATGGGAAGTTGGGGAGAAGTGACCATGAGATGAGGACCATGAGTTTAGGATCCTAACAAAAGGAAAAAAGGAAACACCAGAATATGGACCCTGGACTTCAGAAAAATATACTTTGACTCCCTCAGGGAACTGATGGGCAGGATCCCCGGGGAGGCAAGTCTGAGGGGGAAAGGAGTTCAGGAGAGCTGGTCATATTTTAAAGAAACCTTACTGAGGGTGCAGGAACAAACCATCCTGATGTGCAGGAAGAATAGCAAATGTGGCAAGCAACCAGCTTGGCTTAACAGAGAGCTCTTTGGTGAGCTTAGACACAAAAAGAAAGCTTACAAGAAGAAGAAGCTTGAACAAACAACTTGGGAAGAGTATAAAAATATTTCTCAGGCATGGAGGGATAAGGTCAGGAAGGCCAAAGTGCAATTGTAGTTGTAGCTAGCAAGGGACGTGAAGAATAACAAGAAGGGTTTCTACAAGTATGTTAGCAACAAGAGGAAGGTCAGGGGAAGTGTGGTCCCCTTCCTGAATGGGGGAGGCAATCTAGTGACAGATGATAAGGAAAAGGCTGAAGTACTTAATGCCCTTTTTTACCTTGTTCTTCACAGGCAATATCAGTTCCCAAACTATTCCCCCGGGCAGCACAGTCTGGGGAGAAGGTGAGTAGCCCTCAGTGGTTAAAGAACAAGTTAGGGACTATTTAGAAAAGCTGGACATGTACATGTCCGTGAGACCAAATGCAATGCATCTGAGGATTCTGAGGGAGTTGGGTGATGTGATTGCAGAGCCACTGGCCATTATCTTTGAACACTTTAGGCAACTGGGGGATGTCCCAGATTATTGGAAAAGTGCAAATATAGTGCCCATCTTTAAGAAATGGAAGGTGGAAGATCCAGGGAACTACAGACCATTCAGTCCCACCTCATGCCCTGGAAAAATAATGGAGCAGGTCCTCAAAGAATCAATTTCTAAGCACTTTGGGGAGAAGAAGGTGATTAGGAAAAGTCAGCATGGATTCACCAAGGGAAGGCAAGTGATGCCTCACCAACCTGATTGCCTTCTATGATGAGAAAAGTGGCTCTGTGGATATAGGGAAAGCAGTGGATGTAGTATATTGTGACTTTAGCAAGGCTTTTGATATTGTCTCCCACTGCATTCTTGCAAGCAAGCTAAAGAAGTAAGGGGTTGCATGAATGGACTGTAAGATGGATAGAAAGCTGGCTGGATTGTTGGGCTCCATGGGTAGTTATCAATGGGTCAATGCCTAGTTGGCAGCTGGTGTCAAGTGGAGTGTCCAAGGGGTGCTCCTGGGGCTTATTTTGTTCAACATCTGTTCAACATTGTTCATTAACAATCCAGAAGATGGGATGGATTGCACTTTTTAGCAAGTTAATGGATAACACCACACTTTGGGGTGTAGCAGATACACTGAAGAGTAGGGCTAGGATTCAGAGTGATTTAGACAAATTGGAGGACTGGGCCAAAAGAAATCTCATGAGGTTCAACAAGGACAAGTGCAAGAATCAGCAGTGTGCCCTTGTTGACAAGAAGACAAACAGCATACTGAGCTGCATTAGTAGGAGTGTTGCCAGCAGACCAAGGGAAGTCATTATTCTGCTCTATCTGCACTGATGAGGCCACATTTGGACTAGTGTACAGTTTTGGGTCTCCTCTATAGAAAGAATGTTGACAAGTTGGAGAGAATCCAGCAGAAAGCAATGAAAATGGTGAGGGAGCTGGAGTACATGACTTCTAAGGAAAGGCTGAAGGAACTGGGCTTATTTATTCAGAAGAGAAGACCAAGAGGAAATGTGATAGCAACCTTTAACTATCTGAACAGTGGTCCCAAAGAGGATGGAACTAGACTATTCTCAGTGGTGATAGATGATGGAACAAGGAGCAATGGTCTCAAGTTGCAGCAAGAGAGGTTTAAGTTGGATATTAGGAAAAACTTACTAGGAGGGTGGTGAAGCACTGGAATAGGCTACCCAGAGAGGTGGTAGAATCTCCATCCTTGGAGGTTTTTAAGGCCCAGGTTGACAAAGCCCTGGCTGGAATGATCTAGTTATGGATGGTCCTGGTTTGAGGAGTGGGTTGGACTAGATGACCTCCTGAGGTCCATTTCAACCCTAATTTTCTATGATTCTTAAGCAAAACTATGTTTTTAATTTACTGGTGGGAGTGGGCTCTGCATAATTTAAAAACTTGAACTTGCCATGGCAGCCAATCATCAAGACTCAAAGAGTTCAACTAATGTACAATATCACTTTGTCTATTTAGTGGTTCCACTTTCTTCAGGAGACACCTGATGTTTTAATATATTTCACCCTAAAAATCTGAAATCCTCTAGGGCATTTTTAAACGTGCTCTGGGGGTGGGAGACACTTTAATTACAGCAATTATTAATTAAAGAGTTATTACTACAGCACTTTAATTGCAGAGATTACAGTGCTGCTCTAATAAGCTCATACAGCATCTCATGTATCAGCATCCCTGCACTTCAAAATGGTGGCAGGGATGCTTTATCTAATGCTCATTAAACAAAATTTAGTTAAAGTGCCCCCGCCACCATTTTGAAGCACAGGGTTGCTGATACACAGGACATGGAGGCTGGCTAGAGCATACTAATTAGTATAGATTCATAGATTCATAGATGTTAGGGTCAGAAGGGACCTCAATAGATCATCGAGTCCGACCCCCCTGCATAGGCAGGAAAGTGTACTGAGTTCAGATGGCCCCAGCCAGATGCCTATCTAACCTCCTTTTGAAGACCCCCAAGGGAGCGCACCACCTCCCTTGGGAGCCCATTCCAGATTTTGTACACTCTAACTGTGAAGAAATTCTTCCTAATGTCTAAATCTGCTCTCTGCTAGCTTATGGCCATTATTTCTTGTAACGCCCAGGGGCGCCTTGGTGAGCAGAGCCTCACCAATTCCCTTCTGTGCCCCCAAGATGAATTTATAGGCAGCCACAAGGTCGCCTCTCAACCTTCTCTTGCGGAGGCTGAAGAGGTCCTGGTGTCCTAGTCTCTCCTCATACGCTTGGCCTGCAAGCCCTTAACCATACGAGTGGCCCTTCTCTGGACCCTCTCCAGGTTATCCAAATCCCTCTTGAAGTGTGGCGCCCAAAACTGCATGCAGTACTCCAACTGTGGTCTGACCAGTGCCCAATAGAGGGGAAGTATCGCCTCCTTGGTTCTGTTTGTCATGCATCTGCTGATGCATGATGAAGTGCAGTTAGCTCTTCTGATGACTTCATCACACTGATGATTCATGTTCATCTTGGAGTCCACTAAGACTCTGAGATCCCTTTTGGCTTCTGTGCTACCGAGCAGGTAATTTCCTAGGCAGTAGGTGTGCTGGACATTTTTCCTCCCTATGTGCAGCACTTGCATTTCTTCTTTTTAAATCACATCGTATTGTTTTCTGCCCATTTGTCCAACCTGTCCAGGTCTGCCTGTAGTTGTTTCCTGCCCTCTGGTGTGTCCACTTCTCCCCACAGTTTTGTATCATCCGCAAACTTGGACAGAGTACACTTCACTCCCTCATCCAAGTCACTGATGAATACACTGAAGAGTATCGGTCCAAGCACTGAGCCCTGTGGGACCCCACTGTCCATGTCCTTCCAGGTTGATACCAACCCATCCACCACCACTCTCTGGGTACAACCCTCTAGCCAATTTGCCACCCACTGGACTGTGTAATCATCCAAGTCACAGCCTCTTCATTTGCTCACCAATATGGGGTGGGATACCGTATCAAAGACCTTCCTGAAGTCTAAGTAAATGATATCTACCCCTACTCGTGCATCCAGGTGTTTTGTAACCTGGTCATAAAAAGAGACTAGATTAGTCAGGCATGATCTACCTGCTACGAACCTGTGCTGGTTTCACCTCAGCATAATGTGTCCTGCTGGGCTTTCACATATATAAGCCTTAATAATCTTTTCAAAGACTTTACCAAGGATGGGGGTGAGACTGACTGGCCTGTAGTTGCTTGGATCCTCCTTCCTCCCATTATTGAAAATAGGGACCACATTGGCCCTTTTCCAGTCCTCTGGGACCTGGCCCATGTGAGTGTCAAATATTCTTGCCAGTGGCTATGCAATGACATCAACCAGTGCCTTCAGTACCCTCGGATGGAGCTCATCTGGGCCTGCCGACTTATACGCATCCAGTCCTTCCAAGTGACTGCACCATCTCAGGGTCAACACTTAGAGGTCTGGCACCCTGCTCTTGTCTCTCTGTGATCCCATTGTGAGACTTGTGTTGCCCCTTGTTTAGGAACATTGAGGCAAAGAACTCTTTGAGGAGTTCAGCCTTGTCCCCCCTGTCTGTCACCAATTGCTTTTGCCCGTTCAGTAGTGGTTCTATACCACCCTGTATGTTGGGGTAGTAATTACAGCATGTTGGAGCAGCCTCCCAGCATGTGTACAGATACCCCTAATTACTAGCGGTTTGGCTAAATTTGGGTTTGTTGGCTTCACTCCTTTTTAAACTAAAAAAGGAGACAGTGATGCCATTGTCATGTCAACATCCTAATTCAGAATATTTTAATATATTTCCTAGATTATTATTTACATTACTGATGAGACTTGGAGCCCCAGGCAAGGATCATGACCCTTTTTGGTATCTACAGTACAGATATATAACAAGAATGAGAATACCTGACCCACAAAGCTTGCAGTCTGGGTCAAGACAGTATGGAACAAGGCTATTAGGTACCTGGAATATGAGTTTGTTGAGGTATAAGAGTTGCTCCTGAGTGTGTTGAGGTGGGAGCTACTCTTTGGTATTGCATATTAAAATCAGTGCAAATGGTTTTGGGGAAGTGAATTATAGAAAGCCTTAGTTGCATAAAGCTCACACCACACCAGTATTTGAAAATTGATTATATCAAAGTGCTGACTTTTAAACTTGGGTCTATTTCTGGCAATGACCCATTTACCAGTGGGAAGCATTCAAAAAGTCTGCACCCCAGGTAGACTAAGCTAACTTATTGATGCTGCGGGGGTGGGTGGGGGGAGAGGCAAGGGACAGAGGTGGTTGGTGCGGACAGGTAACAACTGCATTCCCTCCCCCCTCCAACCGGCGCAAGGGTTCTTGAGTCCAAGATGTGGGGCTTTTTCCCCTGTGTGAAAAGGGAGTAAAAACTCATCTTGTGTTTGAGTAAAGATAGTATAATCAGGAGACTGGGGGCTTGAGAGCAGCCGTTGGACATAAGTCCACATCCTCACTGGCAAACTGGGATGGTTTGCCTGACTGGGACATTAATATCACCAGTTATACCCAGTGAAGTTTGTAAAAGTGGAAGGCTTGTAATCATCATTACAAATACCGTTAGATTTACTGATAATTCTGAACCATAGGATATCCAATTGGTATGGATCAATGCACTAGCCAACAAAGAACATGAGGTGGGTATTGGTAAGGAACAAAATGAGTTAGCCTTTAAGCCCCTTGGGATGCGTAGGATAAAAATTGTGATGTTACAGGTGACTTCAGTTTGAGAGACATATGCTAAAGGTCTTGTGCAGCCAGTATTAAGGCATCATTTTTAAAAATTGCATAATTTTCTAAGAACACAAAACACCCAACACAAGGTAGCTTATTTGGGACTTCATTAGGAGAAATTAATCACTAGACCAGGGGTAAGCAACATTTTTTGACTGGAGTGCTGGCACACCACAAAAACAAAACTGGAGTGGAGGGGGTACATGGCACAATGCACTGCATATTTAATACTATTAATAATCATTAATGTTGCTTTTTTTTTTTTTACAGTAAATAGAGAGCTGGTGTCAGGCGGGAAGTGGGGGCTGCCCCAGGGCTCCGCTACTTGGGCCACAGCGGGGGGCCCAGCAGCACCAGAGGTGGGGCCCAGCTGGCCTATGCAGCTCCACAGGGATGGGGTGCAGCCTCCCTGCCCACAAAGGGATGCTGCCTGGCTGGGGCAGGACGCCAGGCTCAGAGGGCTCCTGCTTGGTCTCTGTGTGTGCCAGGTACAGTGGGAGTGGGAGCTGCAGCCACAGGCTGTTCTTTGGGCGCTGAGAACAGTCACCGCAGCCGGTGCTCAGGGCCAACCCAGCCAGGAGCCTGCAGCATAGTGGCTCTGTGCAGTGCCTGCCCCAGCCCTGGCCCCTTGAGGGGAGCTGCAGGTGGGCAAGGCTGGGACCGGGCAGGCTGAGGCAGCCACGGTGGCTGTTTCCAGGCTCCAAGGGGCTACTGTGGCCAGGCTCCTGCACTGGGGACAGCTCTGCCCTGCCTGCACTGTGCCCAGTGTGCAGGGAGGCCCGTTCCGGAGAGGGAAGCCCCCCGAGCCCAGAGTCCTGCCCCAGCCAGGCAGCATCCCCACATGCGCAGGGTGTCTGCAGCCCATCCCTGCAGAGCTGCACAGGCTGCCCAGGCCCCACCATGGGTGCCGCTGGGCACCCCCACATGCCTGCCCACCACAGCTCAAGCCCACAGAGCTCCAGGGCAGCCCCCGCTTCCTGCCCAGCCCCTTCCTTCCTAAGGGCCCAACCAGCCTGGCTTGCCTGCAGCGCCTCCCCCCACGTCGCCCAGACCCTGTCCCACCACCCAGTCCCAGCACTTGGCACCTCAGTGCTGCCCTGGGTGGGACAGGGCATCTGCCTGCCTGGGCAGCTCCCTCCAAGGGCCAGCCGGGCTGGAGGTTGCAGCCTGGGAGCAAGGGGAAGGGGAAGTAGAGTACAGACAGCCTTCCTGCCTGCATTCTTCTGGCTCCCCCCAGTGCTTGCCACGGCGCTGGGACTTGTGGCTGCACAAGAGAGTCTGGAGCAGCAACTTTAAAAAAAAACCCCAAAACCCCAATTTCTTTGCGTGCCTCCTGGCATGCCAGGAAAAATGTCTCCGTGTGCCACTAATGGCATGCATGCCAGGGGTTGCCAACCACTGCACTAAACTAAAAGGAAAAGAAGCTAAATATTTCTCTAGATTAGAGATCATGACCTGATTACGTACAGTTTGGGGCAACCAAAGGACAGTCCTAAACATAATAAATATACACTTTGCCCTTCAAAAAGGCTTGTTTTCCAAAGCCAAGGAAAACTGAATGAAATTGATATGAAGGAAAAAATTCCATACAATTTGTGAATGAACTTTGAAAAGTTTTTAAGAAGATTTTACTGGTTGCCAAAAAGCCATAATTCCTTAATCAAGAGAGGGTAACTTTGACTGAAGGTCCATTCTGGTTTAGTAGTAAAGTAATGGCAGTAATTAGAGATAAAAGTACTGTAATATATAGCAATTCATATAAACTAAAAGCTTGAATCTTTGGAAAATGATAAAGAAACTTAAAATATCACAGAAACATTTATTAGGCCAATTAATAGTTGAACAAGGTTAAAATGTCATTAATGATACCAAAAGGAATCATTCCATTTTATATTTGGAAAGAGGTAGGACAAGTACCTGATGACAGCAACATATTTTACAGTACATAAGTAACTCACGACTATATAACTAACCTCCCCTCCCTGTTGCTACATGTGTCATGTTTTCTTTTTAAGCCTTCCCCAGAGGCATTGGGTGTTGGCTTCATCCAGGACAGGAGATTTTGACTGGGGTGCACCAATGTTCCCACTGGGACTTAAAGCCTGAGGTTCCTGGTTAGACAGCCTTTCCCCTCTACTCAGGATCAGATGGCCATAACTGGGGTCTGGAAAGAATTTTGCTCCATGCTTCGATTGGTATGGACTGTGGTGATTTGCCTTCCTCTAGTGGGAAGCATGGCCCTCTTCCTGGGATCTTTTGAGCATATATTAACAACCTATATAGAAGCAGGACATTCTCTGCTATGGTCCCCCTGCTTTACCTGTTTCATAGTTTCATAGTTTCGAAGGTCGGAAGGGACCTGAGTAGATCATCTAGTCTGACCCCCTGCCATGGCTGGAAAGTGTACTAGGGCCAAACGACCCCAGCAAGGTGTTCATCCAGCCTCCTCAGATTAGGGTGTTACATCTTGTTGTCTCAAGGTTGATAGTGTAGTTTAGACAATGGATTTGCATAGGATGGTTTGGATAGGGATGATTCTGCCTAAGGCAGTGGGTTGGACTAGATAACCAATGGAGATCCCTTCCACCCCTACTTCTCTATGATTATTCTATGATTTTTTATGCTTCTGTGATCTACTAGGGATAACCATTTTTAATCTCCATGGTTGTATAATTTACACTCAGGGTCCTAAAAAAAGTTGGTTTAAGAAACCACTAGAAGTTCACTAGTGTTAATTTTTAAGAAACCTATCACTCTGACATGGCAGCCAAGACAGAGAAAACAACATAGGTGACATAACCTCCCCTCAGTCACAGTGGTTTGAAGAGGGACGAAGGAAGTTTTTGCAATGATTGGTCACAACCAAAAAGGCAGAGAAGCACCTCCACATATGCTACAAATATAGCAGAACTGTCATCCAAGAATATTGTTGGGCCATACACCCGTATACCCTATAATCCTTCCTTTTAAGGCAACCTAGAATAGCATTTTGCTGACATCCTGAGCCTCATCTAAGGTGATGAACAGGATGAGCTCTCTACCGCTGGCAAGATGCAGTGGGGAGAGTCTGCTAAGGATCATGGTAAAGATTTCCAAACATGAATTGTGATTCAGGGCACCTCAATTTTGGGGTGCCAGCTTGAGAAGGAATACTGAAAGATCTATTATGTGAAAATCACATCTGTAGGCATCCATGGATGGCATCCAAATTAGATCCTCCAGAACTGTGACACCCAAATTATCAGTGGGATTTTACTCCCTTTGATTTTCAACCCTTTGATTTTCAACCCATGGCGGGGGGCAAAGGGACAACTATAAAAAGGTGGGGGGGGTTGTGCTCTATGTCAGGGAACAGTATACCAGTTCTACCTTCCAAATGGGACCAGAGGAAGGCCTAACTGAGACCCTGTGGGTCAAACTTCAAGGAGGGCGGGAGGAGAGGGATCTGGTGGTAGGGGTTTACTACAAGCCGCCACATCAGGAGGAAGAGCTGGATCTGGAATTTTCCAGGCAGCTTGGGGAGGCCGTGTGTGCAAAGATGTTGTGGTCATGGGTGATATGAATTACCCTGACATCAACTGAGAGGAGCAGTCGGCCAAGTCTAGCCACTCATGAAGGTTCCTGATGTGCATACAGGACCTACACCTCGTGCAGGAGGTACTCATCCCCACTACAGAAAATGCCATACTGGATCTGGTGTTAGCCTCTGGGGATGACCTGGTGGGAGAGGTGCTAGTACAAGGGAGGCTAGGGGACAATGATCATGAAATGATCCAGTTTGCTATTCAGAGAAAGGTGAGGAAGGTAACTAGCAGAGTGCAAATGCTTGACTTTAGGAAAGCCAACTTCGATGTGCTCATGGCGGAAGTCAGGGATGCACTCGGAGCCCAGGATGTAGCTAGTATGGGGGTCCAGGAAAGGTGGTCCTTCCGCAAGGAGGCTATCCTTGGGGTGCAGCAAGACACAATTCCACTGTTCAGGAAGGCGGAAAAAGGGTCCAAGAAACCTTTATGGTTGAGTGCGGCTATCCAGTCTGGCCTGAGGGCAAAGAAAAAAGCGTACTGGTGGTGGAAGCAGGGGGCAGGGACAAAGGAGGAGTACACCTCCCTGACCTGAGCTTGTAGGGATTTGGTAAGGGAGGCTAAAGCAGCACTGGAGTTTAGATTAGCTTCTGGGATTAAGGATAACAAAAAGTCCTTCTTCAAGTATATAGGTAGCAAGAAGAAGTCTCGGGATAACATTGGACCCCTATGGGGCAGGGCAGGGCAGTTGGTGACAGACACAGGAGAGAAGGCAGAACTCTTTAACAGGTTCTTTGCCTCCGTGTTCCTGTCTGCTGACAATGGGGTGCTCTTGGGTAATAGCGTAGAGAGGCCCAGGAAGGATGCGAGTCCCCTGACTGTTAGTTCAGACCTAGTTAAGTATTACCTGGAGGGCTTAGATGTATCCAAATTGGCAGGCCTGGATGACCTTCATCCGCAGATGCTGAGGGAATTGGCTGGTGTCGTTGCAGAGCCATTGGCATGGCTGTTCGAGGACTCCTGGTGCTCGGGCCAAGTCCCTGAGGACTGGAAAAAGGCCAATGTTGTCCCTATTTTCAAGAAGAGGAGGAAGGAAGAGCCTGGCAACTACAGGCCAGTCAGCCTCACTTCTACCCTGGGAAGGTCTTTGAAAAAATTATCAAGGGCCACATTTGTGAGAGTACTGCAGGGGAAGTGATGTTGAGGGGTAACCAACAAGGGTTCATGCCAGGACAATCCTGCCTGACTAACCTGGTCTCTTTCTATGACCAGGTAACACAAAGCTTAGATGTAAAGGAGGAAGTCAATGTCATCTTCTTGGACTTCCAGAAGGCCTCTGACACAGTGTCCCACCAATTCTGGTGGGCAAGCTGAGGAACTGCAGCATTGACAAATGCACAGTCACATGGGTGACTGGCTCCAGGAGTGCACCCAGAGAGTGGTGGTGGACGGGTCGATGTCGACCTGGAAGGGTGTGGGCAGCAGATTCCTAGGGCCGGTGCTGTTCCACATCTTCATCAGCGACCTGGATGAGGGTGTAGAGAGCACCCTGTTCAAGTTCACTGATGACACCAAGCTGTGGGGTAAAGTGAATACACCAGGAGGCAGGGACTGCATCCAGGCAGACCTGGATAGGTTGGAGAAGTGGGCGGATCTGAACAGGATGCGGTTCAACAAGGACAAGTGCCAAGTGCTGCACCTGGGGAGAAGGAACCAGCATTATGGTTATAGGTTAGGGGCTGACCCTCTCGGCAGCTCAGAGGCAGAGAGAGATCTTGGAGTCATGATTGACTCCAGGATAAATATGAGTTGCCAATGTGATGAAGCAATAGGCAGAGCCAACTGCACGCTGTCCTGCATCAACAGGGGCATCACTAACAGGTCCAGAGAAGTCTTGCTCCCCCTCTATGCAGCGCTGGTCAAGCCACAGCTGGAGTACTGTGTCCAGTTGTGGGCATCGCAATTCAAGAGGGACATGGAGAACCTGGAGAGGGTCCAGAGGAAAGCCACTCGTATGGTTGGGGGCCTCTGTGGCCAGCCCCATGAAAGAGGCTAAGGGACCTGAATCTCTTCAGTCTCTGCAAGAGGAGACTGAGGGGGGATCTTGTGGCTGCCTACAACCTTATCAGGGGCCACCAGCAGGGACTCAGGGAAAGTCTATTCACCAGGGCCCCCCTTGGAGTCACTAGGAACAATGGCCACAAG
>NW_017728931.1:80714847-80752499 GCF_001723895.1 Crocodylus porosus | reverse complement strand
GAGGGAGGATAGGTTTAGGTTAGATACTAGGAAGAACTACTTCAGCGTAAGGGTGGCCAGAGCCTGGACTAGGCTTCCCAGAGAGATGGTGCTCTCACCTTCCCTGGAAATCTTCAAGAGGAGACTGGATAGGCACCTGGCTGGGGTCTTATGACCCCTCCCACCTCCCAGTGCTCCTTCCTGCCCATGGCAGGGGGTCAGACTCGATGATCTGTCTAGGTCCCTTCTGACTCATTGATTCTACAATTTTATGATTCTATTTTGTTGATGAACAAAATGACAATTTGAAGACTAAGTGACACACCTCCACTGGCTGGATTACAGGTATAACTAGATCCCTTCCATTCTGATGAATCTACTTGCGTCAGCACTAGTAAATGTCTTGCCATGTCTGGGTTTCATAAAAAGGTGTTAGTTTTGGAAATACCCACATTTTCCTACATATCTTTGTTCACTGTTACCCCTAAGAAATCAATCATAACGTTTAAAGAGTCTTTTCAGGTGGCCTTATCATTATCACTCCAAGCAATCAGTTGCTAATTTTCATAGAAAGTTCTTTCCAAGAGGGAGGGAGGAGAGTAGATGGACTTCCTTCATCTCCACTCTGTACCCTAAAATAAGTGTATTTATATTATTAATTGTTTATTGCTTTTTTCATTAAATGCATTGCTTGTCCTGCAATCACATTGCAAACTTTAATTAGACCTCAGAATATTCCTCTGTAAAAAAAAAAAATCTCAATATTATACATTAGATACTGAAATTTTCCCAAGATACCACAGTAAATCTATGGATGACTTGGGGACAATATCCATAATCCCTGAAATGCAGTCACTTGTAATAATCACTAGACTATATTTCCTGAAGAGCTGTGTCAAATATAAAGGGCCTGTTAATTGTTATCTGTTTTCTGGTCTTGTACCAAATGTTAGCTTAGCTTATTTGTTTTCTTCCATAACCACAGAGAGAGAAAGAAGACAGATTAGTCCCAGTGAAATACAAATTTAGAAGAGTGGATGTCTTTGACTGTCATTCACAGCCTAAGATAGTATCCTCTTTACATAAACAAGGCTGGTAATTTAGCAATTTAAAAAGCAAGTAACAAGTAAAATCTTCTTTTATTTTTGCTTTTTTGCATTTTTAATATGAGTGATAAACTATGCACTTACTTAGCCCAATATTTTATACATAGAACTGCCACTGCACCGATGTCAGATGTCATGATGCCTACAAGAGATCAGCCCTTGGGTGAAGAGCAGTTGCTTTAGTCTTTATGCAGGAAAGATGAAAGTGATGCTAGTCAGAAAGAGGAAATATTTTGAAGCAGTCGCCATGATTTCAGTGAGCGTGTACAGCTTCCATTTGTGTAAGTGGCGTGGAAGCTTAGTTCATTCTGACTTCAACTGGCTTGAGTAAGAAGATAATCTATATCCACAAATTCCTTTTTCATTTCTTGCCCACTAGGGGTTCTTGTACATGTGATGGGGGGTTAGTCCTTAGGGTTGCAACCTATGCCCCCTAAATTGAAATGGTGGGTTTTTAACTGAAACCCACCATTTCAATTTAGGGTTTTCCATCACTGTTACAGTAAGGGGCCAGATCCCTTTTTTTTTTTGGTGGAGCCTGCCCAAGGCTGGGGGGCAAGCTGCCAGTGGTCTGAGCGGCCCCTGAGCTGTGGGGGGCTCCATTCCTTCCCTTTGTGGTGGTAGCCCCCTGGGGCCATTGAGGTGGTTGCAAGCCAGGGAGATAAATTGCACATTTGAAAGAGCCACCCAGATACCACATGAAGAATTGCTTCAATACAGAAGAAAAACCCAAATGAATCATGCACCACTGGTTATGACATATCATCCCTCCCTGGCCCCTAAGTGGAAAATCTTCAAACAGTTGCAACCCATGCTAGAAGGAAACACAGTTCTCAAAGAGATCTTCCCAGAACCACCCATCCTACCCTTTAAACAAGTACTGAACCTCACCAACCTCATCACGAGAAACAAATTTCCTACATCCCCAAATGCACCAAATGGATCCAGACCATAACAGGACAAGAAATGTAAAACCTGCCAACACATCTCCACTGCTGCCACAGTAACCACAGCCCACAACAGAAACATCAACATTCCTGGATCTTACACATGTGTCTCCAGAAATATAATACATCTCATCCAGTGCATTAAATGCCCTGATGGAAAATATGTAGGAGAAACCAAACAACAACTGAGTACCAGAATGAACGCACACCGTAAATCTATCGAAGACAGGAATATTCAATTACCTGTGGGGGTACATTTCTCACAAGAAACGTGGACACAAAAAATCATGGACTAAATATAGACATTGGATTTATGTTACATTATAATCTGCCTAACATTTGACTCCCCAGGTAAACCCTCCACTTTTTACCAGCTATTCTCATTCCCTTCCCTACCCCCACCCCACTCTCCTATCTCCCATCCTTTGACTATAGCTACATTAATTCCCTGTCCTCCCCACCTCCCCACCTGTCTCTCACCTACTGACCACCTCAATTTACATTTTCACTGAATGTCTTTCTTGCATATGGACTGGCATCTGGCTGCTTTACTACTCTGTCCAGGAAAAGCAAAGGCCATCTGCAGACACTTCCTCAGCCTGATGAAGGGTCTTTGTGCCTGAAAGCTTGCTATTTGAATTGGTTTAATAAAGTATATTGGATTTACCCAAAGAACCTTTTCTTAACAGAAAAATTATACTCCACAACTTTAAAACCCCTTTTCTACAGACCGCCCCCAAACTAAATAATAAAAAGAAATCCTTGAAACAAATAAAACTTAATGTATTTATAAAATTTAGGAATACCAAAACACTATCCCATGTACAGTCTTATATTACTTCTGATTTGATATGGAAGATCCCTAGAAATTATCATGATTTGGTATCAGTATAAACCCTTACATAGATACACAATGTAGATACGGTATAATGAATAATCTCTCTTTCTTTGTTTAAGTAGGGCATGGTTTCTGAAGTGAAGTGTGGTTATTCACCACTTCATCTATATTTAAAATATATATATATATTTGACCCAATTTAATTAAACTGCGGGTTGTGGTTCAGCATTTTAAAAATGGTTACTAAGAAGTCGTAATACTTTAGAAAAACCACTATAAAACCAATCTTTTTTGTGGTCAGTTCCAAAACTAATAGCGTAGGCTAGAACTATTCAGACATACTGTATTTCCTTAAAAACAGTATGTTTGCAAGTGGAGGTGGTTTAATAATACATTTTTAACCAAGGATCAGATACATCTCTTAAATATAGACATGTTTCTTAACATGTCTCTCTTAAATAGACATATTTCAAATATGGTGGGGGGGTTTTCTTCCAGGACATATTTTGGATTCATCTTGTTTTTCTATTTAGGAAGGTATACTGTAGACAAGGCAAAAGAAGTGAGCCAAGATCACATGTTAACCTATATTACTTCATGTTTGAAGAGTAAGATGCTTTAATTACCTGAAAAAACCGAATGCAGTGACACTCAACCAGCTCCAAGAAACACTTTAGACAAGAAATAGCAAACACTTACAAATACATAGCAGGATCCAAATTTTGCTTCTTAGCCTAATGGCTGACTACATATGGGACTGTGGTGGCAAGACATCCCCACAGGCTCCCAAAGGGGAGAGAATAGTCCCCGCGGGACCCAAACCCCACACACAGCGCCCCCCCACGGGGGAACCTTACCTCCCACTGGGCAGCCAGAGCCGGAGCAGGAGCCGCAGCCACGGCCATGGCCATGTGAGCCGGTGTTTTGCTGGCTGTTTAATCAGCTGTTTCCCAGGTGGGGAACAGCTGAGCCAATCACAGCAACCATTCCAGCCACCGTGGGAAGATTTAAAAGCCCCACAGGAACAAGGGGGGAAAGGCAAGAAGGGAGCATGCTGGCATAGAGCACACCAGACACGCTGAGGCTCCTGCAAAGGAGAGGAGCAATGCAGCCGGTGCAATGCCAGCAAGCGGAATTAGGAAGGTGTTTGAGCCCCTGTAAGAGACAGGGGGGAAAGGAGGCAACTTCACACCCCTCTCCAGCCCAGAGGTCTATTTCTTTTGAAAAGAAAAAAAGAGAGAGAGAGAGGAGGCAGAAGGGCAAAATGCCCTACTTAGAGGCGCTGAGAATAGGCATCAGTTGATGTGCCTACGGCTCGCCAGTCGCTAGAAAAGGGGGAGCTGTATAAGTACCAACAAAGCTCCTTGGACGTGGGGTTCTACTCGAAGCAAGCTGAGGTCGAGCCAGCACGACCAAATTACCATCTTGCTGGCACCCATCCAGTTGGTGAGTGGATGGGGTATAGGGGAGGCGGAGCCCCAAGGAACATCACACCCGAACTGTTAGTACTGCTGTTCTTCCCGTGGAGCCCCCCCCCCCCCCCCGGGAAGAAGATCTCCACTGAACCCCTTTCTTTACACAATAACATCAAGTCATGGCAGACGAGTTGAGGGGAGGGGCTCCACATCTGGCAGGTAGTACATCACTTAGGGAACCCCACGCAAGGCACCTTTTATCACAGGAACTATAAATATGACTTGGCTCTAAGACTGTAATTCTATAAAGGCTTCTAGTGATTTACATCTGGATCACCCACCCTTGAGTATAAACTCATGTTATGGGGTTTAGCTGGATGAAGAGTTTAGGACAGAGGGGCTAATTTGGCAGAAGTGCCACACATTAGCCCCACACCCTTCCTGAGTGCCATTCTGATCCTCTTCCCTTTCCCAATTAGCCACTCTGCTCTCTCCTTCCTGTTTCCTCTCCTCAGCTTGCTGCCCAATCTGCTGCTTTGTGGGCATGTCTGCACGAGACACTTTACTGTGCAGTAAACTAATCTACTGTGCCGTAAAACGTTGCTGTTTAACTGTGCGCTAGGCTACTGTGCAGTAAAATAGGCTTAGGCACAGTGAATAATAGATTAACTGTGCATTAGCTACTGTGCAGTAGCACATGTGTAGAAGCTGGCTGAGAGCAATTTGCTCCTAGTCAGCCCAGGCAGCGGAGAGTCTACCGCTGCCTGGCTAAGCCCCATGTGGCAGGAGCTGTGCTAGCTGCAGCAGCAGCTCTCTCCACCACATGGGTTCGGGACCATCCTGACCCCCACATGCCTGAAAGAGCTGTCCCAGCAGCCGGGACTGCTGCATCCCAGCCAAATAGGGATCGGGTTAAGACCCAATCCCCATTCAGTGCGGAAAGGCATCCCTGCCTGGTGGGGATAGCCAGGTGGGGATTGGGAGAGTCCCAATCTGCATGTGGCCAGGAGAATGTCCCCACATGGTGGTGACAGCCACGTGGAGATTGGAAGGGTCCCAATCCCCACGTGGCTAGGAGAGTTGTCCCTGTCTGGTGGGGATACTGCCTGGCAGCCACAGGGAGATTGGAAGGGTCATGTGGTAGAGAACCATCCCCACCTAGCAGAGACAGCCACATGGGGATTAGAAGGGACTCCTCTCCCAGCCACATAAGGATCAGGACCCTCCCAATCCCCACGTGTTTGTCCTCACCATGCAGGGATGCCTCTCCCAGGCATGTGGTGATCAGGATCCTCCCAATCTCCACATGGCTGTCCCTACCAGTCAGGGATGCCTCTTCTGGCCACACGGGGGTTGGGTCTAATCCCCACCCCCTGCCCCTTGCCTTCCCTGGGCTGCAACCCAGGGGAGCCTGGAGCTCTGCCTCACTGCTGCACTGAGGCAGAGCAGGGCAAGGGGGCAGAAACATCTCTGATCTCACCTGTTCTGGTTTAGAGAATATTTGCTCCCAAGCTGGCATACATATAGACCTTTTCCCCAAGGGCAATTTAGTGCTCCTTTTTAAATATACAGTAACTACAGCACCTGACTCAACATTAATAAGAAAACCCCAAAAGACCATGACGATTTTAAATCCTTTGGAAACAGAGGCGTAATCCTGACCATCAAGGGATAGAAATTCATCGTCATTTCTAAATATCCTGATGCTTGACTAAACGCTTCAATGTAAATTCATCCCCTTATAGAAACCTTTTTCAAAATGCTTTTCTGGTACCTAGCCTTGTACATTTCAGAAAGTCAAGTGGTTGTTGTGCTGTGGTAACTTTTGTATCAGCCTTCTGGCGTCCACTTTTCTTCCAGCCTATAAGAATTCTTAATTTAGTTATGTTTTTCCCTTTCACTTATTTTTTTAGAAGAAAACAAATATTATGTGCAAAAATACCATATATTTGATGCAACAAAGTATACAACTTAAAATGTGGATTGCATAAGATATTCCTGTGGAAATCTTAAATAATCTAATAAAAGGTAGGAGGGTGGGGGGAAACATCTTTTAAAGTATAGCCCAAATGCAGTTTCAAGATATGAATCTCCTTAATGAGAGAAAACTGCAACCCACCACAGTTGCCATTAAACCAAAAGCAGTCTTTCAGTCATTTCTCAAAACTAGATTCTGATCACAGATATGTGGTATGCTACTCAACACATCTCTGAACTGCAACAACAGAGTGTGAAGTGTACCTGGAGTTCAATTTTGCAAGGTACATGCAGAGCAATGCATACTATTGCATAATCTTACCTGCATGGCACCCCCTGGCAATATTAACCACACAGTTGGATGCTATTTATAGTTATTCAATTTTACAGCAACAAAGAGATATCACTTTGTTTTACACCTCCTCTTCATTATTTTTATATTGCAAACATAAAGCTTGGCAGTGACCTCACTGAGTTTCATGTTTTAGGGGTTTTTTAGGCTTTACTGGTTTCATTTGCTTATGATGCTAAGTCTGAAACTTTCATATGGCTTAGAAATTCAAAAATAGAAAGGTGTGAACTTTACTGCATAGCAGCAATATTTTGCAAATCTGCCAAGATCTGCGAGGCTGTAGGTACAAGAACATCGTACAGAGTTGTTAGTTGCATAACCAGACTGAAAATGGGAAACAAGGAATATGGGACTAATGACACAATACCTTTTGATTATTTTGACTATTTTTCCTAGTTTGTTAAATTTTTTTAACTTTATATATAATCTAGCACATTCCAATAGTTATATTTATTTTTGCTTTGATCTTAAATTGAATAATATAGTACTAGCCCCCTATCTTATTAATAAAACATCTAGTCTCTTTTTAACTGGAGAAAAATATGTGTTTTGTTATATGTGATAATGTGCCATACTACCTTCACCCTCTTTTTCAAAATCCTAAATCTTCCCATGGCAATGGGGTGAGATGAAGGTTAACTAGTAAGGAAAGTGCATAAGAGGTTGAAAGAAAGAACTTTTGCCAGAGTTTCATAGCTATATGATGACAGAAATGATGTTGAGACTCAGAAATTTCCTCAAAGTTCTGAGAGAAATATAAGAATGGCTGGGGATACTCTTGTCATCATTCCCATGCATGGACCCTTCATCCTATCTTGTTGCAGTCTCTCAGCCTGAATAGAAACAAGGAGGGGCTTCCAAATGAGGAGAGATTAATGAGGCCAGGACTGTATAGTTTTGAAAAGAGATCCTTGAGCATGATAAGGGTTTACAAAATACTAGATGGTGATATAGCAGGCTGCATGTTTGAGGGGTTGCAGCTCAGCTGTAGGTGGTAGGAAAGTGATTGAAGTCCTGCCTAGAAGGACTGGGCCAGCTGATTAAGATAATTGCCTGGCCAAGGGAAGTTACAAGCCTCCAGGGAAGGGGACTAGGGAGAGCGGGATGGCTACAAGGCTAGAGGCAGCAGCCCTGTGCCAGGGTACTCTCTCAGGGTCTGGGAAAAGACCATGGAATTTGGCTTGTTTTGTATTTGGTACTTGATTTATGGTTTATGTTGTGTCCTGCAGGGCAAGTTTGCCCCAGGGAAATAAACACTGTTGACAACCTGCTAATGGTGAATAGAAACTAAATAGAGATTTATTATTTACTATCTCTCAAAATACAAAGCTAGGGGTCACAAAATGAAACTAGTAGGTACTCTGTTTAAATTGAACAAAAGAAAATTCTTTTTCATGCAGCTTGTAATTAGTGTGGCGCTCATTGCCATCAGGTGTTGTGGAAGCTATACCTATGATAGTTTAACTAGATTCAAAAAGGGATTGGACAAATTCTTGGAGAAAAGGGGCATCAGTAGCTATTAATTATGGGAAATATGGATACAGCCTCTGAATCAAAACTTCCTAGACCTTAAATACTGGAGGTTACAAAGGAGAAGCAGGAAAAAAATCCTGGTCATACCCAGTTCAGCCTGACTTTCAGCATGCACTTTCTGCCACTATATGACATGGTACCAGGCAAGATGAACTGAACTACAAAAAGGATGTGGACAAATTGGAGAGAGTCTGGTGGAGGGCAAGAAAAATGGTTCAGGGGTGGGTCATATAATGTCTGGGCAGAGGCTGAAGAGAAGACTGAGGGGATTTAATAGCAGCCTTCAACTAACTGAAGTGGGGTTTGAAAGAGGATGGATCTAAACTGTTCTCAGTGGTGGCAAATGACAGAACAAGGAACGATGGTCTCAAGTTGCAGCAAGGGAAGTTTAGGTTAGACATTAGGAAGTACTTTCTCACTAGAAGGGTAGTATAATACTGGAACAGATTACCCAGACAGGTTGTGGACTCTCCATCCTTGGAGGTTTTTAAGACCCAGCTAGATAAAGTCTTGTCTGGGATGATCTACTTGGGAATGGTCCTGCTTTGAACAGGGGGTTGGACTAGATGACTTCCTGAGGTCCCTTCCAATCCTAATTTTCTATGATTCTATGAATCTATCTACTTGCTAAATTATACAAGTCTCTAGCACGTGTAGACATATTTCTCTAGTGAGTGTAGATATATTTGCCTAATTTCTAATTTGGGAAGAATTGCACATTCACAGAGGCATATCCCTGACATCTAGGTGACCTCCCTGACAAATTTGATGTCCCTGGTCCAAAGCCTGAAAATGCTAAAAGTTTTCAAAGAAACAATTGTAAGTTTTTTGTTGTTTTTTTTAACATGGGAGAAACAACAAATTTCCCTGGCACTGTTCTGAAAAATAGCTGAACCATTTTTGTTGAGGTATTTTCAACTAGAGGTAGGCATCTGGCATAGAATGTTGTGTTTAAACAGTAAACATGGCAAAATTATAAGCAGGAGTCCTGGTTTTCCATGATAAAAAAATCATAAACTCTCTGATAAAAAAAAGCAAATTCTATGATAAAATCTCCAAATCCATAATTAAAATTAAAGGTCCTCAAAGCCACCCCTGGCCCTGCTGGTGCCCCTCACTCCCCACCCCCACAGCCCCCATAGCCCTGCTCGTGTCGTTCACTCCCCCCACAACAGCTCCCCAGCCATACTAATGATCCTCACTCACCCCACAGCCTCCCCGGCCCTGCTGGTGCCCTTCACTCCCACACAACATCCCCCACAGCCCTACTGGTGCTGCTCACTCATTCCATAGCTCCCCTGGCCCTGCTGGTGCCCCTTGCCCCTCATCCACAGACTCTTCCCACCCCCCAGTCCTGCCAGAGGTGGCCCCCAGCTGCCAGGGTTATGGTGCCAGGAACCAAGGTCCACAGCTCCCTGCCCCTGAAAGAAGGCAGTGGCTGCTCCATGAGAAGGAGCAGAGAGTTGCCCCCCCCCCCACTGCCTGCTTGCAGTGGGCTTGGGCAGGGGTGGGGGCAGGGCCAGCTCCTGGCCACAGTGTGCACTCCCAGGGGACAGTGGGGACCCACGCCCCTCAGATCTGTGTTCAGGGTGGGGGTGGGGAGGGGGTGTGCTGTGGGCTTGTGCTCCCTGCCTTGCTGCCCTCCCCCGGGGCCTCCACAGTGCAAAGTGTGCACCTGGCATAGCAGGGCACAGTGGGGCTGCACAGGAAAGCTGCTTGCTTCTGCAAGCTCTGCACTGCCATGGTGACACTTAATCTGCATGCAGGAGTAGCAGTGAGGGGCACAACCCCACGCCCCCACCTATGCATGCAGGGGAAGTGTTGCCAGGGCAGCGTGAAGCTCATGAGGGCAAGCAGCTTTCCTGCACAGCCCCACTGTGCCCTGCCATGCCAGGTTGCACACACTGCACTGCAGAGACCCTGGGGGAGGGCAGCAGAGCAGGGAGCATGTGTTCACAGCATGCACCCCCACACAGATCTGAGGGGCATGGGTCCCCCCTGCTCCCTGGGAGTGTGCACTGTAGCAGGGAGCCAGCCCAACCCCCCACCTCCAAACAAACCACCCACAGCCTCATCCTGCTCCCTGCTTGGGCTCTGAGGCCACACCCTGGGCCCTAGGCCCCAAGCTCCACACACTTCCCAGCAGGGCAGCAGCTCAATTCCCAGCCCTGCCCAACTCCCTCCCTATGGGGGCCTCAATCCCCGCCTCACTTGCCCTGCAAAGGGTTCACTGCAAAACTATGAAATCCATGAGTTTCTCGGCTAAAATGAGAAATACATGTTTTACTCTAGTAAAGGAGGAAATCCATGGTTTTCTCCGTTTTCCATGGGAAACGGAAAATGTGGATACCTGATTATAAGCAATTGGAAATAATAAATCTTTTAATGGAAGGTGACAGGAAAATTTAAAGCATAGGCATTGGTACCTGCATGATTGCTCTTCATGATGCAACTTTTTTTAAAGAAGCATCTGCCATCTTAAGGCTTATCTAACAGAAATATGCCAGAAGATGACTTTGAACCTCTTTATCTGGACATAAATCAGTTAGCTCAGGACCATTTCTGACATATATCTGTATGAGAAGACACCTTGAAACAGCAGCTACAGGAATTGAATATCAGAGCCAATGGAGCATTTTTGTTGTTTCAGTGATCAGTGTGGTTGCAAGTTGCAGACAGAAGTGCAATCCCTGGTCTAACTCATGGTACTTCACAAAAAGTATATCTCTTTCTTTGCCCTTAGGCTTTCCTGGACTTCCTTGTTCAGCCAAGTGGGCTTCTTGGCCCCTTTGACCCCTTTTATGTGTAATGGGATTATCTCCTTCTGTGCCCATAGGATTGCTCCCTTGAGGAACAACCACCCTTCCTGGAATCCCATTTTGCCAATGATCTTGAGCTTTAATGACTCACTAACTAATCTCCTGAGCATACTTAAGTTAGCCTTTCTGAAGTCTAGCACTTCAGCCCTGCTTGTTAGTTTACCCATCCTTTGCCAGACAGTGAATTCAGTCAATCGATGATCACAATCCCCTAAGCTACCTTGTACCTGCAGATTCCCCACCAGGTCATCTCCTGTAGCTAACACCAAGTCCAGCAAGGTGTTTCCCCTAGTGGGATCATATACCTTCTGTGTTAGGTGGAGATCCTGTATGCACGTTAAGAACCTACATGAGTAGTTAGATTTGACTGACTACTCCTCTCAGCAGATGCCAGGGTAGTGTAAGTCACCCATGACAACCATATCTCTCTACCGTATGGCCTCTGAGTGCTGTCCAGATTTAGCTCATCCTCCTGGCATGGTGGTCTATAGTAGACCCCCACTACCAAGTCCCTTTCCCCCTGACCCTCTTGTATCCTGACCCACAGTACCTCAGTTTGTCCCTCCTCTGATCCCATCTTGATTACAGAGGATGTGTATATTGTTCTTTAACTTAGAGAGCAAACCCCCCCTTTTGTCCCCATGCCAGCCCATCTGTACAACCTGTAACCCTCAATGCCTACTGCCCAATCATGAGTAGGGTCCCACCAGGTTTCAGTTAGTTCAACCAGGTTGAAGTTGGTGCTTGCAAGCAAGAGTGCAAGTTCCTCCTGCTTGTTCCCCATGGTCCTAGCATTAGTGTAGAAACATTTAGCCCCCCGATGGGTGCCCTTGGTACCCCCCTGGTCTGATGTCTATTGGGCCCCTTAGTGCTTACCTTAGAGCTTACCTAGGCTGATCCAATTTATTACTCATGGCTCGCTGATCCTAGGTTCTCCTTATCCTCTGCTCCCCCATCCCCTGACTAACCTAGTTTGAAGCCCTTCAAAGGAGATCAGCCAACCTGTAAGAGAACAGACTCTTACCTTTAGAAGAGAGATGAAGACTATCTTGTCCCAGGATGCCTCTCTCATTGACGTACAGATCATGGCTGTAGAACCCAAAACCCACATGATGACACCAACTCCAGAGCTGCAGGTTGACTTCCCTGATGCAAGCACCCTGATGCTGACGGTGACCACTGACCAGAAGGATGGACTAGAAGACCACCTGTGCCCCTGTATTCCTAAGGCTGACCCCCAGACCCCTGCAGTTACATCATGACTTACAATGTCAGTCAATTCTTTTAGCACATTTGGTGGCATCCAGGCCAGCTGACTTGCGGATGTCCAGCCCCTCAAGCTGTTCCCTCACAGGATCTTCACCAGTTATAGCCATATGATTGCCCTTACCCTGGTAGTCCTGCGTCCTGTCAAGCAGGGTGACCCCCTTAGAAAACTGACACAAAGTAATCATTGAGGACATTAGCTTTTTCCGGGGTGTTGGTTGTCAGCTGCCCCATTTGGTTCAGCAAGGGTCTGACGTTGCCCTTGTTTTTTTCTGACTTCCCACGTGTTTAAAGAAGGACTTTTTACTGTCCTTCATTCTTGTGGCCGGTTTTAGTTTGCTTTCAGCCTTGCCTTTTCTGGTACACTCCCTCACGCAAGACTGGGTGAACTACTGCAGCTATCCTCAGCTGGTTGAAACTATTGTTCCATATATTTCTCAACTGACAGATGACATTAGAGATTTTCAGTATCTGAGTGGTGTGTTGCTCAAGCATTTCATACTGTAGGGGGCCTCTAAATTATTGCATAGAGTAGTGGGCATCCTGCATCAGCCTGGCCCTTCAAAGGCAGCTCTTCCTGCTTATGAGATCATAATGGATTGGCCAGAGCAATCTGGGAAACCCCTGCATCTTTTCTCCCAAAAGAAAAAAAAACATTGACAAGAAATATCATATGTCACTTAAAGGAGCTGAGTATATCCATCCTGCTCCTACCTTACTGCTGGGTACAGGCACCAGGCAGACCGGCAGCTCCTCTTTATGAACTACCAGCTGTCCCTCTCTGGCTTTCATATCCATAAATGTGTTACTGTTTTGATGAAGACGAAAGAAATTAGCCCTCATCTCTGAAGGACAGACAAGGGCTAAGATGGCCTGACAGATGACCCTGGAGACTAACAGGACTGCCTCACAGTTGATGGCAAATTAACATCATAACATGCTTCTCTTGGCTATAGGCAGTGGTATACTGATGGGAGGTGAAAGTGCTGGCATGAGGTGGGGCACCAGCCGGAGAGGCCATGGTGCCTCCTGCATTTGGTTTGTGGTCTGTCCCATTGCCTGGCGGGTTGTAGGTTTCTTTACCTGTTCCAGCCAGAAATTCTAGCTGCCGCCCCTCCCCCCATGTCCAGTGTGCCGTGATATTAATTTCCCTGCAGCAGTGGGGATGGGAGAAGGGGTCCCGCACCTTTCTCAGGTACGGGAGGGAGGGAGCAAATGCAGGCATTGGCCCCTGGGCGCCAGAGACCCATAGTACACCACTGGCTATAGGTATTGAACTTTGGGGGAGGACCTCCCATTTGAGGGCATGGAGTTAAGTGCATAGACTGATAAAGCACTTGAAATCTTAAAGCATTCAAAGGCTATCTTGCACTCTGTTGGAACCTGCTTTACTTCTCCCAAGAGAAAGTATGATTCTTATGCCACATATTGGCAAACTCCTCCAGGGTCCTTTGCCAGTGCTCTTTCTTCACCCGTGGCTTCATACAGCTCCTCTGAACTGCCCAAGAAATGTCAGAGGTTTCACAGGTGGAACCATTCAAAAGCTGTGTAGTCCACCTTGCAGCATGCATCTAAAAGCAGACAGGACATTTAACAATGAAGATGAGAAATGCATGCAGCTCCTCTGGTACCTGCTTCCATAGCTGATCAGGTGTTTATCAATCTGCATGAGCCAAAATTACTGTAGACAGATGAACCCTGGACACTATAGTGAACTGCCATATAATTTGCTACCCAAGACAAATCTCCCATCCCTGTCTTCTTCCTCTTTCAGGGAAACTTCTCATGAGATTGTGCTCTAGAAGGATGCCCTCTCCTTTTTTTTTCTGAAGGTAGTAGAGGAAGGCTTCTCACATCTCAGGGGAGAATGGGTAGTATACATATTACATCTTGGTTCCAAAGAGGAAAGCAGGATAACACCAAATCTTGGGCATAAGAAGACTCAGTATGCTCATCTGCAAACTCAAACTAAAAATGATTACCCTGCCATTACCAGCCCTACTAGGAGAACTGGTTTGCATCTACACACATATACAGGATCAGTGTTTTCATTCCACAATCAGACCCTTGCAGAGGGTTATGAGTTAGTTATGAGTTAGAACCCTTGCTAATAATAAGTCCTCCTCTTTGGCCTCCCTAAAATTCCAAGTCTTCACTGAGATACTCTTCACTGAGCTGCATATGTCAGGAAGCAGGGGATCAAAGTTAACCTACCTGGAAAACTGGTTACGAGAAAGAACCATTTTCTACCAAACATTGGATACATTGTTTCATTCTCTGAATCTGAGTCAGCTTTGATTCCTGCTTGGATTCCTGCGCAGAGACTTGAGTCTATATGAGCCATTTGGATTCTGTGGCCACTTGGCATCCGGCCACTCGCCTGGGGCTTGGGACCGCAGTAACCTTACTGTGCATTAATAGCATGTGCAGGCACACCGAGCTTCATCTTTATTTATCATTAGTTACATGTTATCTAAGCAGTGAAGCTGCTACTGATTTCTGTTTGTTTGGCCTCCTCTGTAAGAGACCCTTTCTAAGCATCCTACTTAAAACCACAATGATGTTTTCCAAGATGCCTGCACAAGCGTGCACAAGCAAAACAATGCACCTGCCAGCCTAGTTCTTGTGGGCATTAACAACCACTTCAAGCTTCATTGGAAAAGGAAAAAAATGCCTAAAGAAGATGGTGGAAGAACCACACTTACAAAATGGAAAATAAGAAAATAAGTCGTACCTGGAAATATCGTATGACATAGAGATGAGCACTGTGTCTACCAGATATCTTGCAGTATTAATCATCACATAATTGAATATTTTCTAAATTAGTTGTCCAAGCTACCTAAATAGTAGCATACTTTTTGGCTTTATATTTAGAGATCCCGAAGGAAATTATACATCTTTATTAGTATTATTTAGACCTAATTTTTGCTCAGTAGTTTTGTATGCAACATATATTTTTAAGATTAATATATTTTTCACACCTCAGAGATCAGTGTTCTAATGTCTGTCTCACACATATATGCATATGCTTATACCGCCGTAACAAAACTCCCCATATCAAGAAAGTGCACACACAGCAGATATCTTTGTGTTATGTAAAGCAGGTATACCATCATTTCTTAAAAGAAAATATCACACTGGCTTTTCCTTAGTTTGTTATTCTATAGCTAGAAGTGAAGACTATAGTTGCTATGTGCTCATTTTCTGTTGCAGAACAGTTAGTGTTGCCTTCAAACAGCTTGGTTACCAAAAAACTTCCAGCTCCCAGAGCAGAAACATTATTAAACCATTTTTCTGTATTCATGTGGTTATAACTGAATAGCCATTTTTTTCCGTTTAGAAAGAGTTCTATAGGTAAGAATTCTACATGAAACTAAGGTATGATATTATAATTGCCTTGTCTATTATAAGACCCTGATTCTTGTTATTTAGTCAAACTTAAGTGTATGGCCTGAAATTTTCCATGCTCGGGATCTAACTAGGGATGGTCTTTTTATTTTACCATATTAAAAAAAAATCAGCCAAAACTGCGTATCCATTTCTGAGAATGAACCTAAGGAAGAATACCTTGTTTTTCCAAAAACTCTGACTTTTTCTTTGAACAGCTCTTGAACCTCCATGATCTGAAGCAGGAACTTGAAACTTAGTGGTGGGTGGCTTGTGTTTCAGAGGTGAGTTCTGCTGTTCCTTAAAAGTCTGCCCAAAGTTGGCCAAGCTATAAGTCTTTGAAAAACCACAGTTGATATGTGCTCTGTAAAAATGTTTTCTGTGATAATAGACAAAATCTCTGAATATTTTATGTTCACTATTCTACCTAGCCTCGTTCCTAATTCTGACCAACCTGCACATCCCTAAAGAACATCTGCTCATTCCTTATTCTCGCAGAGATCCTCTATGGCTAGAGACAGAAGTTACACATAAACCAGTTTAAGTGATCAGAACACAAGTTCAATGCACATAAACCAGTTTAAAAGTGGCCAAAACTGGTTTGAAATAAACTCAGTTGAATGTAGTATCAGACTTAACTGATTGAACTCAGTCCGGTTTATTCAGCTTCTGTCCCAAGACCCCTTCCTGGTTTAAATTAAACCAGAGTCCCCCAGAATCCCAGCATAATGTCTGGGCTGTGCTCTCTGCTCCAGCAGACCAGGGCTGGCCCTGCCCCTCTGCTCCCTAGCCAGAGCAGGGACAGGTGGGGAGGGAGCTAGCCAGATGCTGGCCCAGGAAGGGAACAAGGAAGAGGTTTATTCCCCCCGCCCTCCCATGACCCACCAACATGGACCTACATTTCTCTGCTGGCTGCTCCAGTGGCAGGTGTGTGGCCAGCCCTGGCAGTAGCCTGGAGTAAACTGGGCAGGGAGGGGGTTTAATTCCTTCCCCCATCCCACCAGCAGGACCCAAGCTGGGGTCTGCCAGGCACTGGCCCCCCCTTGTTGCAGCGGTGGGGGCAGGGGTGGTGCCATAGCCAAACATTGACAACCATGCCCCTCTGAGGCAGAGGGGACAGGGAGGGGGGTTATTTCCCCCTCTGCCCCCAGGGGACCACAGCCAGGGTCTGCCCACCCCAACCACCACCACCAATCGCTCCCTGCTCAGGGTGAGTGGCAGGATAAGTTTCCCCCGCCACTCTCTGCCAGATGCTGGGAATAAACCCCCTCCCTGCTCCCCCACCTAAGGGAGCCCTGCCAGCTAGCGTCTGGGGTGGTGAGTGGGGAGGGACCCTGACATGGGCAGCACCTTGAGAGTGGCTGCAGCTCCCATTACAGTTGCTCCCCCCCTTGCCACTCCAGTTCCTGAAGCTAATTTCCCCAAAACTGAAAATAGTTACCCGGGCTGCTCTGCTAACTGATTCAAACACAGAGAACAAAACAGGCAGACATGGAAGAAAGGCAAGGAGTAACTTGGGAAGAAGTTTGGTGAGATTTGGGCTGAGGTATGAGGAGAACCTGAAGGTATCTGGGGAAGGAAACTAAGACAGGTAAAGAGGAGGGGAGCCAGAGCTGGAGGAAGGGAGACTGGCTACAAAAGCAGACAGGGAATTACATGGAAGTATACTGGCTGGGCAGGAACCTGGGTACTGAGGAAGGAGGCTGGAAATGGTTGTCCTAGAAGACCAGGACTGAGGGGAATTTGGCTGGGGAAACATTAAAGAACTAAGTAGGTTCAGGAGGCTGGGACTGACCTGGCATGAGAACTAGACTCAGAACCAGTGTGGATAAGCTGAAAACTGACCAGAAATACCAGCTGAAAACTGAGACCAGCTTAGCAGAGACTAGGACAGAGAACCAGGGAGGGGATAGACTGGAGCCGGAGGCAAGAAGGGATAGAGTGAGAGGGGGACTGAGATTTGCCAAGGTTACTAGGAACACACAAAGTACCAGTGAGCAGAAAAAGGGATTGGATAAGAGCTGAAAGACAGACTGCGGCACTGGCTGGACAAGGAGACTGGGATGGGTCTTGGATGGGGAGAAGAACAGAAGATTAGGCTGGGGTTCAAGCAGAGTGCCCAGAAGGGAAGACATGAACTGGCTGGTCAAGGAGAGAGGGAATAGAGACTGATACAGAGTAAGCACTGCAAATGGCACTGGGCTAGGGAGCCAGGAAGCAGCAGAGGTTGGATTGGGGAAGGAGTCATTTAGAAAGGATGAGGAAGAAAAAAACAAGAACGGGGCAGTGAATAGATAGAATAGTTTGAGTCCACTTGAGCACACTCTCCTCCAGAACACTTGTAAAACCCTCTACCATGTCACATCCTAGGGCTGGTTCACATAGAGGCCAACAACCAGCTATTGCTCCTAGGTACTCTGTTACCTTAGGTGGCAGGTATCTGTGTGGTTGATCTAAAGGTTCCAACCTCGCTGGTGACCCAAGTGAGTGTCAGCAGTCCACATAATCAATTAGAGAAGGGGTTCAGTTTTTCTAGGCTATTTTAAAGCAATTATTTTTTTAAAAAACCAAAAAAACCCAAAACCATGCCACAGAAACTGTAAAATCTAGCATTCAAAAGATGGCAAATGCCAAAATTGAGATTGTTAATGTCCTTGCCTCATTTAGGGCACAAGATTGACCTACTCTGGATGTGAATCAGGGTTATATGGTAAAGAAGGCTTTCTCATTTTTGCAGAAGTTGAAAGGTATATAGTGAATGAGGCAGGAGATGGCAGGAAGAGAGAAGATAATTTCAGAATTATTACTGCCCTGGGGAAACAGCGTTCTACCACTGCTATGCCAGAGTTCCTGTGTGATTTTAGGCAAGTCACTTAAATTTTTCACAGGTGGTCACCAGTTGGGTGCTTCTCATTCTCTGGATGCCCTGTTGTCTGATGTAATGAAGTTCTGACTGCATCTGAGGTCAAAAGAGAGCTTATCATTGAATGTATTTTTATTAGAACAACAAAAAATTGTAGCACTCTACTCATCTCAAATTGGGTACCCAAAATAGTAGAAATCTTTTAATTTAATCTCTGTGTGCCTCAGTTCCTTATCTGTAAAAAGGTAATAATACTACCCCTTCACTTCACAGAGTTGTTGTGAGAATAAATTAATGAATGTGTAGGGAATTAATGAATGTGTGGCTGTAGTGATAAGCACCACAGGAAAAACATATGAGGAAATTAATAGATCTGACTTCAGAGTCAAGCTTGAATACCACACAGTGAGAAAGATGTAGGACCACAAGTTGAGCAAGGAAGAGGAAATGAAGTATTGAATGGATATATCATCACTGTGCACTGAATGACACAGGGGTCTTGTGGAAAAATAATACGTGATTGTATATTAAAGACTGTATCATAATTCATATGCCCAAGAAGCTGAATTAGAATTGCACAGGTAGGCTTAATTCTGGCATTTTCTAGCTTTTGGATGTTTGACTTTACAACCTGGATCATGTTCTTTTAATACAGCTTCCGCTGTGTGTAATTCACAGTACTCCATGGTTAGGTCACAAGTTACTGCTAACATCCTGTGGAGCCAGTAGTAGGAATCCCCTCTGATTTGTTTAGAAGCAACCTTCTGGTTGGTTAAAGAATGATTATTGATTTAGACTATTCCATTACTCCCTCTTCCTCAAGACATTCAGTGTCTGTGCACTTACATGAATTAAAGTCCTCTGAAGGCATAAAAATGGTGAGAGCAGAAAAGTGCCACAGGCCTTTGGCTTGGAGGAGAAGCAAGAACAGAGCTGATGTTACCATTGGCCCAACTACCATAATCACTTCCACCAGCTGAGCTGCTACCCACAGTTGCCCTCAAGACAGCAGAATTTTCATGGTTGCACTGCAAGGATGTGGAGAGAAAATGTGGGCAGAAACTTCCAGGTGGTGTGCTGCATATGTGTCTCTATAGCAAAAACTGTGTGGGAGAGGCATAGTCAGAGCAGTAGCGGATTAAGATCTCCTGGGGCCTTGGGCAAACAAACAACTGGAGGCCCCCTGTGCCCCATTATAGACATGAATGTATCATGAATATATCATGAATGTATCATGCCACTCCTCACCTGCAACTGGGCCCCAGGTCCTGGGAGCTGGACTTCAGCGGGGGAAGGATTCACTTCCCCTCCTGGTACTGCTGCTGCCAAGGGCAGGGTGGGCCTCTGTGCCTTGCAGAGAAGGCTGAATGGACCCAGCCGGGCTTGGGGTGGGGTGGCACATGCCCACCTGTCCTCTCTGCTCCCACTCCATAGCCAGAGCAGAGCCAAGCAGGGTGAGGATGGGTGCAGACTACCTGCTGTGGGCTTGGGGTCTCCACTCTGCTGCCTTTGCCATAGGGGCCCTGTGCTGGCCACGTGTCCCCTGCCTGCCTGGCAGCTGGGGGCACAACTCACTGCCTTCATTGTTGCTGGCTGGTCAGGACATGTGCAGCTGGTGCAGAGCTCCTGAGGGAAAGACAGCAAAGCAGAGAGCCCTGAGCCCGCAGCAAGCAGCGGGCTGCACACAAATCATCTGGGGGGTGCATGCCCCTCATGCCTCCCTTGTGGGGGAAAATGATTTACCACCCCCATGGACAAGCTGCCTGATTTACCACCCCCTGGACAAGCTGCCTGTGGCTCCGTCTCACTCCCTGCCCCAACCCGAGATCTCATGTACTGCCCTGGCTGGGCAGTACCCCTAACTCCTGCCCCCTCCCTTCCTCACTATGAGGGCCTTGATCTGTCTTCCATGTCCCTTCCTTCCCCCATGTCCCTTTCCCTCCATATGCTTACCTGCAGGAAGTTGCTCTCCATGCTGCCCAGCTGTGTTCCCAGCCATGTGAATGTGTGCAGCCATGCACATGCACACGGTACCTCCTACGTCTTGCTCCCAGCAGCCCCAAGCAGGACCCCTTGCAAGCTAGGATGCTGCCCTCCTGCAAAGGGAAACCTGCTGATTCCTGAGGAACCCCAGGCACCCAGGGAGTCCCATGGGCCCATGTGTTAATCCGCCTCTGCATCAGAGAGGCCAAGAACTATTGAATCCACTGTCCATAATCCCCTCACATGGTAAATAGTGAACAACCTCAAAGCTGCAGTGTGGGTTGTTGAATGTTGGGACAACAGCTTCATGCTCTGATTTCAGTTGTAAAGGAGTCCTTTTAAATGATGCTTAGATTACCAAGTGGGGTTTGGAAGAGTATGAGAATTTGACCACTAATAATTCTAAGATGCACTGGATGTACAAGAAAGCATGCTGGATACTTGAGTGGAAAGTATTTCTGCAGTACATAACTGCTTATTAACTATCGTTAATCACTAAAACAAGTTACTTGATAGAGTAAAAGACACAGGGTTGGAATAGACCTTGAGAAGTCATGTAGTCTACCTGACCTACTTTACAGTCTACCTTTGCATGTTCTTAAAAGCCTTCAGTGATGGAGATTCATGGACAACTCGTCTAAATAATCTATTTCAGTGCTTAATTAACTTTAGAGTTGGAAAGTTGCTTTTCCTAAATGTCTAAAATAAATTTCCTTCGGTGCAATTTACACCCTTTACTTCTTGTCCTATTTCCAGTGGACCTAGAGAACAGTTTATAATCTTTATCTTTGCACTAACATTTTTTAAAAAATGAAGTTTTTTCAATCTTTCCTTAAAGATCTTTTCCTCTAGACTGCTGATTACTTCTCTTGCTCCCTTCTAGACTGTCTCCAATTGATTCACAAATTTCTTAAACTGTGATGCCAAAAAGTGGACACTATGTTTCAGCTGAGGGCTTGCCAGTGCTGAGTAGAATGGAAAGATTCTTTTATGCATGTTACCTATGGTGCTCCTGCCTAGAACCCAATATGGCGCTTGAAGCTTTTGCATCAGTATGAGATTATTGACTCATTGCTCCCAGACACTTTTCTGCAGGAAGAATAACTTCACTCCTCGTTTTGTATATGTGCAGTTGGCTATTCCTAACTAAATGTAACACTTTACACTTGCCCTTATAGAATTGCATTCAGTTTATTCCTGACTATTTTTCAAATTTTCCAAAATCATTTTGAATTTCAGTTCTGCCCTCCCAAGTGCTTGCAGTCATTCCCAGCTTGAAATCCTCTGCAACTTTTGTAAGTGTACTCTGTGTTTTAACATCCAAGTCATTAATTAAAATAGTGAACAGTACAGGACCCAAGGCAAACTCATGCAGAATTTTGTAGAAGTTACTATTGCTAAATTGAGATTTTTTTATAATGCTGTGGTTTGAAAGTTTCTAACACTACACACAACTGAAAAGCTTAAAGAACAAAATAGTATCCTTAGAATGAACAATTTAATGCTTATATAGATTATGAAAATGGTCAACGCTGAGTGCATCTACATGAAATACTTTGCTGCACATTAGACTAATCTAACAGTAAAGCATCAGCATCTACATGTATGCAGGACTCACTGCGCAGTAAATTAGGCCAATGCACTGTTTGCTAGTACCAACAAATACAGGTACTAGATTAATTATGCATTAGCTACTGCGCAGTAGCACATGTGTAGACACTGAACGGGAGCAATTAGCTCCTGGTCATCCTAGGCAACAGGGGGCCAGAGAGGGTGGGGGCGGAGCTATCTGTGGCCTTGGTGTGGAGCTCGGGATCGCAGCCCAGCTCAGTGGCACTGGTTTGGGGCAGTGTCCCCTGGTCAAGCGGTAGCAGTGCCCTGAGCTCTCCCCTCCCTTTATTTACTGAGGGAATGGGGGAGCTCTCTGTCCCCAGTCCCAGTACTGCTCAGCTCCTGGCTCCCCACTGTAGTGCCAGGACAGGATTGCTCTCTGTCCTTGCAGCACTGAGCCAGAGACAAAAAGCTTCCCCAACCCCTCAGCCCTGTTGCTGCCTGTTCAGCACACACCCCAGTCAGTTCCCACTCCCTGTCCATGCCAGGGGAGAGCCAAGCATAAGAATGATGCCGGGGGACAAAAGGGAAAAACCTCTTCTTTCTCTTGGCCTGTATTCAATCCAGCACTAGGCCTGGGGAGAGACATTGGGAGATAAGCAGCACTGGGGCTAGGGGCGAGATACACGACTGGGGCATGCCTGGTGCAGGCAGCAGCAGGACTGAGGGGGCAGGGAACCTCTCTGTCCCTGGCCCCATCCAGATGCTACTCAGCTCTCGACTCCTGGGGGGAGTCAGGAGCTGAGCAGTGCCGGGACACAAGATAGAGAGCTCCCCTGTCCCCTCAGCAAGCAAAGTGAGAGGAGAGCTCAGGGTGCTGCTGCCACTCAATCACAGGGCATTGCCCCAAGCCAGTGCCACTGACCTGGGCTGCAGTCCTGATCCCCATGTGGCTGCGAGTTGTCCCCCTCTCTGGGGCACATATGCCCTGCTCCCCAGAGCCCAAGCCTGACCTCTGTACCCCTTGTCAGCCTGGGACTGTCATCAGGGCTCCCGCGGCAGCCTGGAACCAGAGATCCCTCTAGTTGCTGCAGGGGGAGAGGGCAGGGCAGGGGGGCAGGAGCAGCTCTGGACTCAACTACTTGAGAGCAAATTAGCTTTTGACATGAGCAAATGTAGACATGTTCCTGGGCTTGGTTTACTGTGCCCTGGACTTGATTTTAATTCACAGTAACCTTAATGTGTATTAATTGCACTTGTAAATGCGCCCACTAGTAGTACTCCCTCAAGTTAGGATTTTGAATTATTTTTTGGGTTTGGAGTAGAGGCACTGGGGAGGTGCAGTACAACAATTGGCAAATTACCTGCCATGCCCTTATGTATACATGTAAAATGCACATCAGATCAGCACTAAAATGGATCTGGCAATCTCGTCCTGATCCCAGATTCAGATATTTTCTATATTGGTGACACTACACATAGTACCTGACGAGTACTAATGGAAAGAAGCAACTGTATCCTTTCTCTTCTTCCTACTGTCCTCCCTCTTATCCACACCCCTCCTTCCTTTTGGGTATGAGGAGTATGTGTATGGGAGCAAAACTGACACAACTCAGGTTGTGGCTGCTGCCAGTCTTTGTGAAGAAAAAAGCTCCCTGGAATTCCAGCCTTGTCTGAGGTAAAACTTCTGATTGGCTGCCTCCCCATTTGCCCACCTTCTGGAAAAGAGCAGCCAATCAGAGTTGCTTGTCGGTAGCTGGCACAGCTGTCTCCTCCTCTTTTCAGGAGCCAAGAGGAGTTTTTTGGAGGGAGAGGAGAGACAGACAAGGAGCAAATGACCCATACAAAGCTAAAAGCTAGAAAAAGCCCATTATCTTGGGAAAGGTCTGCTGTCCCCTTCCCTTTCCCCATACTTCCATAATGGGTTGGTCTGCTTTCTCCCCTTCCTCCTGACCGTCCCTATTCTTGCCATTCATATAATACCAGGTTTGGGAAAGAAAAGGAGGCAAAAGTCCCTTGTAGTTGCACTGACACCAGGCTTGGGAATGGGGGAAAAGATCCCATATTGCTGAAGCCTCCCCAGACTTGGGAGAAGTGGGCAGTGCGCCTGTGGAGCTATAGAAGTAGATGTGAAGCTGCAGGAGAAGGGACTTGCTGGGAGGTCAGGGGGTGCTGAGAGTTTCACAGAATTTGAGAATTCTGGAGTCTGAGAACCAATTAGACACTTCCTCCCATCAGGCAGCCAGTGAGAGACCCCTTGCCGTAGGACACCAGAATCACCCTAACCAAATGGCGTAGCTATCCAGGATGAAATCAAAAATCAAACGACTAATACAGCAGTATACTATTTTCAGAAACTATAATGCTTTCATTGCCTATCTCACCATATTTGGGAGTCTGACTGACTCGATTTTTGTCATTGTCATTACTAGGCAATGGTTTTTTTGGAGAGAAACCCATGTGTGGCTCTGGCAGGACCCGTGTTTGGCTGTTTCCTTGGTCTGGAGTGCCAAGGAAGACAGTTCATTCCTGTGCCAGCCCTCTCTGGAATAATGGCTGCCTCTTTGGTAATAGAAAGTCCTATTCAGCTGTGATAAAGCTGTATACACTCATTCCTCCCTTGCTGTACCATACCTAGTTTCCATTTGGGCAAAAGGGAGACCCTATGTTTAGGGCACTTACCTGGCAGTTAGGACTCCTGGGTGAAGTTCCCTGCTCTGTTATCTGTTCATTTTTTAGTTTGGGCAAATTTTTAGCCTGTCTGGGTGCCGCCACACATGCAGGTATATGCACTTGCAGCAGCTCAAATAAGAGCAGTACAAACTTGTGCCAGGGATTTGCACTTTGGTGTGGGGCAAGTTGTGTCACTTGGGGCCCTAGCCCTGGCCCCACCAAGGAGGCCCCCCAGCAGGGGAACCACAGCTATACACAGGTGGCTGCAGGGTGGCCTCCAGCCATGGGGCCTGGATCCTCCACTGCCATCCCTTCCAGCTCAGGTGATGGGGCTCCCTTTTTGGCACTCACCCACAGGCCTGGGATGAAGTGCCAACTACCTAAGTAGGACAACCTGCACTTTGAGACCTGGATGCAGGTCCTGGCTCAGGTGGTGGGGGCCACCAAGATTGTGACAGCCTCCTGCTTTCATGGCAAGGGTTTTTTTTCCTTGCTTCAGAGGTCACCACGCAAAAGGCGGTGGAGAGGGGACTTGTGGTGGAGGGCGAGTACATCCCCCTTGAGCCCCTAGAAGAGTTGGGAACCTGGATGGTCTCAGCTCCATCCCACCCTATGTCCCTAATTGAGCCCTGCTTCCCCAGTCCAAACTCTCTTGCTGGAGTGCTGAATCTCTGGCCTCTACCACATGCACTCATTCCACTGCCAGGTCATGAGCTAGCTGATGAGGGTGGTACAGCTGGAGGCCAAGGGGTGCCTTGTGATTCCTTTTCAGGGAGCCCTGATGAAGGTGTTTTTATATGCTGGGGGACCTGTGGTGCTTCCAGTGCCATGCCCTGGGGCACTTGCATCATGAGTGCTCCATGGGCCAGGCAAGGAGGGTATCCCTGGGTCCCACTGGTAAGAGGAGTGCCCCTGCCTCTGACACCCCAGCCACAACACCCAGCCCCCTGTGCACTCAGGGGATCCCCCTCAACCAAGTCCTTTCTCCCAGGACCCCGAGCCAGGCACCAATGCCACCCTGGTGCCTGATGTGTCTCCTCCCCTCCCCCCCAGAAAAATCTTACTACCAGTCCACTCTATGGTCCCACACCAGAGGGGGTTGAGATGGGATCCCCTTACTGACAGGCTGATCTTTTTGGGGACCCTGTGCAGACCCCCCTGGTGTTCCAGCTCTGGAATCCCACTCCCACCCTTACCCCTGTGGCAGGCCAGTAGGGGATGCTCCTGTGCCAAGGCACCTGCCTCACTGCACCCCACCAAAAACCAGGGTTTGGATGCCTCCCCAGGGGGCACCAACTTCAGGCCAACCCCCTTCCTGGAGCACACCTGCAAGCCTGGGGTACTCCAGCCACCACCCAGATTCAAGTCTTTCTCTGGGCCCTGTGCTGCCCAGGATACACAGGCCCTATAGACCTTGGGATCGTGGTGTGCTTCTATTAGCCTGAAACATAGAAAGTACTCTCCCTTAGTCAACCAAGCAAAAAAGAGCAAAAAAGTGTGCTCAAACTCTCTCTAACAGATCCAGTAAGACTTGGTATAACTGACAACTTTATTGCTTGGGTAGAGAGGGCAGGCTTGCGGATAGGTACAAGTCAGAGAAGTATCAAAAGAAAATCCAAGAGCAAACAGAAATGGCTTGGTAGCCTTTTGACAAGCCACTAAAACACTAGATTTTAAATTCCTTCTATATTTCATGTAAATTAGTCACAATTCTGTCCAGAGGCTGATTGAGCCTGCTCTAGAGGCAACATGGCTTGCTGGCTGTGTCCCCAAAACATGTCTCCCCTCCTTCCAGGAAGATGGGACCTTATATATCCCTATCATGACCTCATCACTAAGTTCCCACCACAAGCCAGTATCCTCAGACCATGGCTGATGCTGGTTGGTCAATTTGAAAAAGTTCATCAAACTCAGGTGAGGGTTTAGAGTTGCACAGGACACAGGGGATAGCGAGCTCCCCTCTCCCTCAGAAATGTCTCCAGCCCAGGTCACAGCTTAGTGGTAAATGAAACAGATGGGGGGAGGAGCTGCCTGCTTACAGCAATGAAACAGACTGGGGGGTGATTTCTCCACAACCCCCACCCCCATCCCAAGGGGCTGCAGAGCTCTCCTTGTCCCAGCCAGAGTCTGGGGCCTTAGTGGGCCGCAGGGTTCAGACAGTGCCTAAGGAGCCCACTGAGCCCCAGAACCAGGAAGAGGATACCAGAGAATAGGAGAGCTCCATGGAGCCTGAGGACCTTTTGGTCCCGGTTGTCCCCGGGGCAAGCTACTTGCTTTTCTTAACCGTGAGTACACCAGCACAGTGTAGCTCACCTTGGACCACTGGGGAGATTTTGACAGCATCCTTGATGTGGCGAGGGTGCTGGTGGTGGAAGGCAATGGGCCCAAGTACTTCAGCGTCCGCATCTATAAGGAGGCCCACAGTTTCGTAGACACTCTCTATGCTTATGGGAGGGCACTGCATGAGCTGCTGAACCCCACAGCAGGTGTTGAGGTGCATCAGGCCTCTGAGTTTGTTTAAGATTGCAACCTTCAATGCCCATGGCTGCAGGAATGCTCCAATCCCTGGAGATGCGGGGTGCTGTCCTTCCTTCAGAAGGGGGTGTACCCCATGGTATTCTTACAGGAGACTCTGACAACTCTGGCTTATGAGCTTAACTGGCAGCTGGAGTGGGGAGGCAGGATATTTTTTAGTCACCTCTTGGCCACCTCTTGTAGGGTGGCCACCCTGTTCTCCCCAAGCCTGCAGCTGGAGGTTCTCCAGGACATTGAGGTGGTGTCAGGCTGCCTGCTGCACCTCCAGGTCCAAGTGCAGGAGCTGGTCCTGAACCTTCTGAATCTGTATGCTCCTACAAAGGACCCGGAGTTGATTGACTTTTTCTGACAGATGGCCACTTACATTAACACCCTCAACCCTTGTGAATTCCTGGTCCTTAGTGGGGACTTTAACATCACCCTAGACACGTGGGTTTGGTCAGGCAGGGAACAGAACCAGGCTGCTGTGGGAATCTTTAGGGAAATCCTGACAAAATACTCCTTGGTAGATATCTGGCACACCTGTCACCCTGACACCCCTTCCCCTCCGCCTTCACATATGTGAGGGTGGGGTAGGAGCAGGCATGCCACTCATTGTTGGACTGAATTCATATCTCATTGCCACACTTTGCCCAGGCCCACTCCTCCAGCATCTGTCCAACCCTCTTCAGCAATCACCACCTTGTCTGGGCCCAGGCCACGCTGGGGCTCAGGTGTCCAGGGTTGGCTACTCACTTCAAGGAGGCCTTCCAGGAGTTCTGGCTGACCTGGTGGGAGCTACAGGCAGCTTCCCCCTCAGCTCAGAGATGCTAGGATGTGGGGAAGGTGTGCATCTGGCTTTTTTGCCACAGCTACACTGGGGGGGCAGACCCTGGCAGAGGGAGGTGGTCTGGGAGCAGCTCAAGCAGTAAGTGCTGGAGCTGGAGAGGTGCCTAACTGCCAACCCAATCAACCCATCCCGCTGCAGAGAGTGTCAGGAGAGGTGGGAAGTACTTCACTCTCCAAATGACCATCACGCCCATGATGCATTTTTCTGCTCATGCCACCAGCTCTTTTGGGAGATGGACTGCAGCTCCCACTTCTACATCCTGGAGAAGGTGGTGGGGCCAAGAAGTACATCTCCTGCCATCTGGCAGGCAATGGTACCCCCTTCATGGCTTCTCCATGGATCCAGGTGAGATGTGCCAGCACACACGAGCCTTCTGTGAAGAGCTCTTCTCCCTGGATCCGACTGACACCAAAGCCTGTCAGACCCTGTGGGAGGGACTCCCTCAGGTTAGCATGGGTGACCGAGACTGGCTGGAGGCTCCTCTCACCCTGGCTGAGTTTTCAGCCTCCCTGCACCTGATGCCTGGCCACAAGGTGCTGGACAGCAACGGGCTGGCCACAGAGTTTACTGGGCCTTCTGGGGCATCCTTGACCCAGACTTTGCAGTGGTCTGGGCCAAATCCAAGGGAAGTGGGGAGCTCCCTTTGTCATGCCAAAGAGCTGTGCTAACTCTCCTGCCAAATAAGGGTGGACCTGAGGAACTGGCATCCCATATCCCTCCTCTGCATGGACTACAGGGTGGCAGCAAAGGCCACCTCACTGCACCTGCAGTTCATGCTAGTGGACATGATCCATCCATGGGTGAAAGGTGGCAGTTGAGCTCAGTCCCACTTGCACTCTGTGGGTTCTGCTGGAGCACAAGCTCACTGCTCTACCTGGGACTCTACCTGTCCCCCATGAACCCCTCCCACTGGAAAACTGGCATCAGCTGGAGGCAAGGGTAGTGGAGTGGCTATGAGCATGGGTGGGACTTCTCAGCTGTCTCTCCCTGTGTGGGAGAGCACTGGTTTTGAACCAGCTGGTCCTGTACATGCTCTGGCATTACTTATACACCCTGTCTATGCCCCCAGAAATCCTGGCTGGGCTCCAGAGAAAGGTACTGGAGTTTTTCTGGCCAAGATGACACTGGGTCACTGCAGAGGTCCTGAGCCTCCTGTTGCAGGAAGGCAGCCAGGGCCTCGTTTGCCTGCATAGCCAGGTCCTGACATTCTTCCTTCAAGCCCTTCAGAAACTGCTATAGTTTTGGTAGCCACGCGGCATGGGGCCAACTTGGGCATGCCTTCCTCCGCCACTTCCAGGGGCACTGATACAACTGGCATCTCCTCGGCCTGCAGGGCTTCTCCCTGAAGGACCTGCAAAGGCTGCCAGATTTCAACCAGGACCTCCTCTGGGCCTGGAGTCTGGTCTCTGCCTCCATGTCCCCTGTGACACTCACCCAGGGCACTGACCTGCTTGTCAAGCCCCTTCTCTGGAACCCCCAGCTGGAAGTACTGGCAGCAGAGGCACCCTGGTTGCAACAGAGGTTGATCCTGGGTGGTGTCACCCATATCAGAGACCTCCTGGACTATGATAGGTGGGCATGGCTGGACCCTGCTGTGCTAGCCCAGTGCATGGATCTACCCATGACATGTGCGATCTCCTGCCTTGTCCAGGAGGTGAAATGTGCCTTACCTCCTGACACCCTTGCCTTTGCTGACCAGGTCCTGTGTGATGGTGTGATGGTGATTCCCACCCCCTTGTGTCTTCCAGCCCACTGGAGTTTTTCATGGGGCTGGTGGCTCACCTGGCCTCACAGCACTCCTTGCTTCACCACCTGATCTGGCTGGAGGACACTGAACTGCTTTTCCACTGTCCATCACCACCACCTCTACACGCTTATGCGCCACATTATCCATCATGCTGCCCTCATGTCCCTCCCAGGCACCAAGTGGTGAGACCTGCTTGGCAAGAGTGTAGCTGAGGCACCCCAGTGGCTGAGCCTATACTCCACCCTCATCCCATGAGCCACTGGGGACCTCAGCTGGTGGCTTCTCCATGGAGCCATCACCAGTGACATGTATGTCATGAGCTTCACAGACATCCCAGTCTCCTGCCCCTTCTGCGGGCAGAGGGAGACCCTGGCACACATGACACTCAAGTGTGTCAGGCTGCAGCCCCTCCACCTCCTGAGGTTCTGGTTGAACTTCACTCCCCACCCTTTTATTTTTGGGCACCCCATCCATGGCCCCACCAAGTTTTGGGACCTCCTGGTCAACCTCCTCCTGGCCCTGGCCCTGGCCCTGGCTCTGGCCCTGGCCCTGGCCAAGTGGAGCCTGTACATGACCAGGAAGGAGATTCTGGCTGGGAGGGTGCCCGGGGACTGTGGGGCTGCTTTTCTGTCACTTGTCCATGCATGTTTCTGGGCAGAGCACCACTGGGCAGCATCTACCAGCTCCTTGGATGCCTTTGAGGACCAGTGGGTGCATCCTGGAGGGCTCTGCTCAGTGTCTCCCTCCAGAGCCCTTATTTCAGAGGTGGGCAAAATGCGGCCCATGGGCCAGATACGGCCCACCAGGCCATTCTATCCGGCCTGCAGGGCCCCTAAAAATTTTAGAAAATTAATATTTATCTGCCCCGGCTGCCTGTCTTGTGACCCTTAATGGTTTGCCAAAACTCAGTAAGCAGCCCTCCACCCAAAATAATTGCCCACCCCTGCCTTATTTTCACATTTTGATACCCACCTGACTCCTATCCTATTTTTTTCCTTAGTTTCCCAAAAAGAAAAAAAATATTAGTTGTATCTTTCACTCTTTGGCCCCACACAGTGGGGACTATTAGTTAACTGGGTGGGCCTTAAGGCTCATGTCCAACAGAAGATACAAATACACAGGAGCACCATAGGTCCCAGCCCTGGTTTGCTTCAGGCCATGGTGCGAAACCATGCCCTGCACCACTCCCCCCCTCCCCCTGCTTTTTTTTTGATACCTGGAAATCCAGTTATCAAAGTTAGAGCCCACACTGCAAATATTTTTTTGTTCTCAGTGTGCCTCTTGCAGCGTCTCAAACTGGTTTGAGATGCCACAAGAGGCACATGTGTTCTTGTCTGGACATGCCCTCTGTGGCTAAGTTCTGGTTCTGTAAAAACTGGACAATAGCACTCCTCTACTCAGACCTTTTGGGAGAATAAATGCATTAGATTGTGAAACACTGCAATAGCGTATAGTAATGGAAGCATATACATGACTTTTCAAATATATGATGAATCTAGCTAGATTTTTTTAAGAGGTTAGGAAAGGCTGTTCACCACCAAGATTTGGGGTAATCAAAGGGAAGGAAAACTTACAACAGGGGTGGCCAGTCTGTGACCTGGGTGCCACAAGTGACACAGGCATCGTGTTTGTGTAGCATATGGCAGACTGGAAAGGGGACAGGAAACAAAAAGCAAGACATCAGATCAGGCAGAGAGCATAGGGCAAGAAGCAGAAAGCAGAGCAGCTGTTAAGTCAAAGAGCACAAGGCATGGAGCAGCAGATCAGATAAGGGAAAGGGATTGGAGTAGCACTTGGGAAGGGTGCAGGAATAATTTGTGGCACTCTTGGCAAAAGGTTTGTCCTCTCCCTCCAATTTAGAACAAACAAACTTCAGCACAACTTGAAGAGTCTGTCTAGTGCAAATGACATAAGAAGTTGACCAGTTGGTAGGGTAGAGGTAAGTACAGGCTTTGTAGGTTATGGAACAAAAGAAATATTAAGTTACATGCAAAATAAGTCACATGTTGTCAGCTTGTTCGGTCCATGAATAAAAGGTGCAAAGAATGTTAGCCTGGGATAAATTTTGAGACATGTTGTATATTGTGACAGAGCATCCTTAGTGCTCCATCACTTTAAGGGCAAGACCAGTCAGCTGACAGGTGCCTGATGAGGGCAGCCATTTTAGGACCAGTACCAGACCAGCCACCAGGGAAGAAACATCTCCTTGTGAGCTCTGGCTCCAGGATCACTCAGAGGTAAGGATGAGGCTATGGGGAAGAAGTCCTGCGCATGATCTGAAACTGCACCCTGCAGGGGAAAGGTGGCCTGGGGCACCTCAAGACCCCAGCTCCCACATCCCTGGTGTGTTTGATTGACACAGGGGGAGCCCAGGCCCACAGGAGTCCTGAGGCAAGGCCCCAAGCTGGACCAGCACCCAGGCTCCCTGTGAGACCAGGTTGCAGAAGCCCTGAGAGGGGGCCAGGCACAGCTGCAGCCACCTGAGCCCCATGGGGTGGAAGACCCCAGAGGAGCCCCAATGAGGGGGCAGCGTGGAGCCCAAGTGAGGGGAACCGAGGGCTGGGAGCCCAGTATGTGTTTGTTTGTCTGTGTGCTTGTGTAAAGAAAGACCCAGTGCAAACCACTGGAGAACCATCTGCAAGGCATGGGACACGTAAGGGGTGGTTTGGAGCATGTAAACACTACACCATTACAACTGGGGTATTCGAAGGGCAGCTTCCCACCTACTTAAGTTCTTAATTTGATAACAACAAGGCATGGCACGTGAGCAAGGTGGGCGGTTTGCCCAGAGACGGGGGCGGGCTAGTACTAGCATTGGGCTTGGAAGTCACTCTTGTCACATAGATAGGTCTGATTTATTATCTTCCAGCCCATTCTTTGTTAAATTAGAAATTATTGGTCGTAAAGCATTAGACCTGAATAATTGCCTGGCAACACAGAAACGTTTTGGGATTATTTTCAATAAATTGCAACTCCTGCACAGAGTGCTTTTCTGTCACCTGAGTCTTTATTCTCTGACCAGATCAATTGGTATCACACAGAGATAGTAGAAAATATTTGTTTAGAATTTTTTTTTTCTGAAAACCAAAGTTCACAAGAAAATTTCACTTTTTGTCAGCATCTGGTGGAATTTTATCGAAAACCCCCCCCCCAGACAATATGGTTTGGGGTTTTTTATGCTTCTGTGAAAACCGGAAAAAATTAAGTAGAAACAAAAATCTTTTTCTTATACCAGAAAATAATAGAGTTTTGGACTAGATCGAAAGGCAAATGAATCATAGGTTCCAGGTACAGGATACCCTTCATGTAGTTTTTTAAAGTCTGTTTTGCAAATGTTTTGCTGAACTACTTTAATGCATGTAGCTGGTATGAAGCATAAAGGTTAAGAGAGATTACTGCATAATAATCAATTTAAAGAATAAATTGAGTCTGAAATCTGGCTTCTGTATATGCTTGATAACGTCTTTCTATGTACATAGAACAGTTTATTACATGCCAAAATAATTATTTGAAGCTCATACTGTTGGATCCATTCTTCTCAAGTAATCCCTTGAAGTCAAGGATGATTGTCATCCATGATTGTCTTATCTGTGTATCCAGAGATGGCTGATGAGGCCTATCCAGGATCAACATAATAATCCATTATAATGCAGTATAGAGCTATTATAATTTACCATCTAAATAATATTATTTTTAATATATACATTTTTATCACTGTTCCCATGAAACCAGATTTGTTTGTGAATGCCATAAATTTTGAAAATTCTGACGTTAATTTCTTTAATAATCCCTTAGGAAATAGAGACTAAATGATTAAACTCCAAGGACTAGGCTATGCCTCACCTTGGTATACATACAATAGGACCATACTTAACATTGGTTAGTATCTCTTCTACAGCAGCATTTTTTTGCTATTGTTTCTGTCTACCCTTTTCCCTTAAGACCTGATAGATCCTTCATTATGTGGGATAAGGTGCATACTGGAAGACAAAAATCCCCCCTAGTTAGTCTGAAGAGGAGGAGCTTCCAAGGGAATGCAAATTATCCCCTTCTAACTTTGTAAAAATTACAAAAGAATGCAATGTTAGCATATTAAGTTCCGTATTTTCATATAGCCCCAGGCCTGGTGTTTCTGAGAGGCACCCAGGGCAGGATTAAGGTAGGGTGTGGCAATGCAAGTCATACCCCTTTGATTTGTATTCCACCCAAAACCAACTGCATAAGAGTGGCAGCAAGATTGCTATTGTCAGGGACTTGAACCCTAACTTTCCAGGTTCGTTGTCTGACCACAAGAGACGGGCAACACCAGCAAGGTTTTATTTCAAGCTTTTTATTGAAGCGTGCACACAATAACAAAGAGTAGTCCGTCTTCTCCAAGAACCAGCCCCCCCTTGATAACAAGTGAGCAAGTTTATATAGACAGTTTTGCATCACAGATTTTACACTTAATTGACTTAACCTCTATGGTTAGTTAGAAACTTCTAGTGCACATGACAAGATACATGTGCAGGTGGGAATTTTCCACTGTGAAAGAAAACAAGATATCAGGTCAGTGTGAGAACTCCTAATTAGTTTAAACTGGCTTTTGGCTACATGCTTGTTTTGATATGCTAAATAGCAGGGAGGAGGACAACATTTTTGGTTGTTTTAGCTGTGTCTTTGAAGCACTGAGTCAGCTTTGTAGTTAATTTTTATACTACTATCTATGGTTTTGTTAGTTAATTTCTACAGCTACACAGTAAGAGGCTTTGAGCAGTTCTTACATATAAGCATCTTCCTTATCATCAAACATGCAACTTTCTTTTCGGCACTGTTACTTATGCTAGTGGGTTCAAGGTAGGTTGAGTTTGTACCATCCCTGTTTATCAGTTCACATTCCAGTTGTCATACTGCATACAGAGAGCTCACGATTATCCTGTTTGTGGCCTCTCAGCAGTATTTTTCTTTGTGGGCTTTTGGGCCTGCTCTCAAACATCCTATATCTCACTATTCAAGCAGTGCTGAGGGTGTCAGTTGGCTTCATGACTCATTATAATCTACCTGATTCCTGATAATCTCCCTTCATTCCACAGCTGTTAACCACCCTCTTGTCTTTATAATGGCCTTGACATTCCCTTCCATTTATAGGGTCATAAAAAAGTAGGGCTGGAAGCAACCTCATAAGGTCACCTAGTCCAGCCCCCTGCTCAAAGCAGAATCACCCTTACCTAAACCATCCCAGTCATGTGTCTAATCTGTCTAACCTGCTTTTGAAAGTTTCCAAGGATGGAGATGCCACAGCTCCTTTAAGTAGCTTGTTCCAATGTTTAACCATCCTCATAATCTAGATGTTCCTCCTTAGCCCTAACCTGAACTTGCCCAGCTCTAGTTTGAGCTAAAATAGTTGCTAGTCCTGTCCTCTGCAGCCACAGAAAAAAGCACATCTCTATCCTATTATTAACATTCAGATATTTGAAGACTGTTATCAAATCCTCCCTCAGTCTTCTTTTCCCCACACTAAATAACCCTAACTCTTTCAGTCTTGTAAGTCTTGACTCCCAGGCCCCTGGCCATTTTGTGCTCTGTGCTGGATGCTTTCTGAATTATCTACATCCTTCTTGAAGCATAGTACTCCAGATGAGGCCTCATCAGTGCTGAATAGAGTGGAAGAATTCCTTCCTTTGATTTGCAAGTGACTCTCCTGTTAATACAACCCAGAATCCTGTTGGGTTTTCTGCAACAATACGTTGGGTCATTCAGTTTACAGTGGATCGTAACCCCCAGGTCCTCTCTGCAGTACCAGTCAGCCTAGCCAGTCATTCCTAATCAGTATTTGTGCATGCAGTTATTCTATTCCAAGTGCAGGATTATTCACTTGTCTTTATTGAATTGCATCTAATTGATTACAGAGCATTTCTTCAGTCCACCCATGTCATTCTAGATCCTAGCTCCATCCTTGGGATGTCTGCAGTTCCACCCAACTTGCTGTCATCTGCAAAGTTGCTAAGTGTTCACTCAATCCTATCATCCAAATAATTAATGAAGATATTAAATAATACTAGATTTAGGACAGACCCCTCCCCCCTTAGAAACTTCACTTGATACCCTCTCCCAACTAGACATGAGCCATTCAGGACAAGTCACTGAGTACAATGATTGAACCAGTTATGCACCTACATTACAGTATTTTTTATCTAGTCGGTATTTTCTTAGCTTATTAATGAAAATGCCATGAAAGACTGTTAAAAAATAATCCAAAGTCAAGGTATCCCATGTCCACTGCTCCCCCATCATCTGCAGAGCCTGTCACTTTATCATAGAAGAAAATTAAATTGGTTATGCATAACATATGTCAGCAACAAGAGAAAGATCAGGGACAGTGTGGGTCCCTTACTGAATGGGGGAGGCAACATAGTGACAGATAATGTAGAAAAGATTGAAGTACTCAATGCCTTTTTTACCCCAGTCTTCACAGGCAAGGCCAGCTCTCAGTCTCTTGAATCTGGCAGCAGAGTTTGGGGAGGAGGTAAGCAGTCACCAGTTGTGAAAGAACAAGTTACGGACTACTTAGTGTGGAAGAAATCGAACTTTGCGTTGTGGTTGAATCAGAACTGACAGAGCCAGCTTTTCTTTATTTAGGGCTATGCTGTGATCACAGGGAGAATTCCATACAGCAAGGGGAATCACCCACTTGTCTGTTTCAAAGGATTTCTTGCACTCTCTAAGTTTACAAGCATATTTATACTTAAGACAGAGAAAGAGGGGAAAAAAATACGACCTTGGACAGTAAATCGCTGATCGTTAACACACACACAGACATACAGGCTGTTTACTTAAAGGAGAGTGAAACATTGTGCTTATAGAAATAGATATTGGTTTCTGGTTTCTCAGAGAGAAAAATAAACGTAACATCCATACACAGGGTAATATATCATAGACTAAAACAAGGCATGTAGAATTCATTATCTCAGAACATTTAACTGAAATAAGCAGTATCAGCACTTCTGGTCTCTGTCTGTTTTTCTAGTCAAATAGGTCAGAAGCCCAACTAAATTACTCCTACATTAGAAAAGCTGGATATGTACAAACCAATGGGGTCAGATGCAATGCACCCGAGGATGTTGAGGGAGTTGACCGATGTGACTGCAGAGCCGCTGGCTATTATCTTTGAAAGCTTGTGGCAACTAGGAGAGGTCCCAGGCAACTGGAAAAAGACAAATATAGTACCCATCTTTAAGAAAGGGAAGGAGGAGAATCTGGGAGACTACAGACTGGTCAGCCTCACCTTAGTCCCTGGAAAAATCATTGAGTAGGTCCTCAAGGAATCCATTTCAAAGCACTTGGAAAAGAAAGTGATTAGGAACAGTTAGCATGGATTAACCAAAGGCAAATCATGCACACCCAGCTGCTTGCCTTCTATGATGATTTACTGACTCTGTGGTTCTGCGAAGAGCAGTGGATATGATATACCTTGACTTTAACATGGCTTTTGATCATTTCCCACATCATTCTTGCAGGCAGATTAAGGAACAGGTTGGATGAATGGCCTGTAAGGTAGACAGAAAACTGGCTGAATCATTGGACTCAAAGGGTAGTAATCAATGGCTTGTTATCTAGTTGGCAGTCTGTATCAAGTAGACTGCCCCAGGGGTCACTCCTGGTGCCAGTTTTGTTCAGTATCTTCATCAACTATGTGGAAGATGGGATGGAGTGCACCTTGTGGAAGAAATCAAACTTCGCGTTGTGGTTGAATCAGAACTGACAAAGCCAGCTTTTCTTTATTTAAGGCTATACTGTGATCACAGGGAGAATTCCATACAGCAAGGGGAATCACCCACTTGTCTGTTTCAAAGGATTTCTCAGACTCTCTAAG
>NW_017728931.1:80703052-80714836 GCF_001723895.1 Crocodylus porosus | reverse complement strand
CTCAAGTAGTGAATCAGGAAGACACAGAGACAGCCTCTCACTGAAAAGCCCCAATAGAGATTTCAAAAGGTCTCTTACCTTGGTTTGGCGCCAGGGCTTCAGTGAAGAGATGTCTGTGTCCCAAATGATCACTCTGGGCATCTTTATCCGAGTCACGGCACCAAATTGTGGAATGAATCAAACTTCGCGTTGTGGTTGAATCAGAACCGACAGAGCCAGCTTTTCTTTATTTAAGGCTATGCTGTGATCACAGGGAGAATTCCATACAGCAACGGGGAATCACCCACTTGTCTGTTTCAAAGGATTTCTCACACTCTCTAAGTTTACAAGCATATTTATACTTAAGATGGAGAAAGAGATAAAAAAATACACCTTAGAGAAACAAAACAATAGTAAATTACACAGACATTTAGGAAGTTTACTTAAACTATCTATGCACAGGGCAAGATACCAAGATAACCTAAGGATAACCCAAGGTGTGCAGGATTCCTTATCTCAGAACATTTAACTGAATTAAGCAGTATCAGCACTTCTGGTCTTTGTCTGTTTTTCTAGTCAAGTAAGCTAATTACTTCTACAACCTTAAGCAAGTTTGTGGATGACATCAAGCTGAGGGGTAGTAGATATGCTAGCGGGTAGGGCTAGGATCAAGAGAGACCTAGACGCATTGAAGGATTAGACCAAAGAATGAGACCAAGAACTTTGAGACCAAGAAGTCTCATAAAGTTCAATAAAATCAAGTGCAAAGTCCTGCACTTAGGACAGAACAATCTCATGCACCGGTACAGACTGGGGACTGACTGGCTAAGCAGTAGCTCTGCAGAAAAGGACCTGGGGGTGACAGTGGACAATAAGCTGAATATGAACCAAAAGTATGTCCTTCTTATGAAGAAGGCTAACAACATACTTTGCTGCCCTAGTAGGGGTGTTGCAAGCAGATTGATGGAAGTGATTATCTGCAGTACAGTTTTGAGCCCTCCACTACAGAAAGGATGTGGACAAATTTAAGAAGGTCCTTAGGAGGGCAACAAAAATGGTTAGAGGGATGGGGCACATGACTTATGCAGACAGGCTTAGGAAACTGGCCTTATGTAGTTTGCGGAAGAGAAGACTGACCGGAGATTTAATAATAGCCTTCAACTATGTGAAGGGTGATTTCAAAGATGATGGAGCTAAACTGTTCTCAGTGGTGGTAGATGACAGAACAAGGAGCAATGGTTTCAAGTTGCAGCAAGGGAAGCTTAGGCTGGATATTAGGAAACACTTTCTCACAAGGAGGGTAGTAAAGCACTGGGACAGTCTACCCACAGAGGCTGTGGAATCTGCATCCTTGAAACAGTGTTTCTCAGCCTGGGGGTTGCAACCCAAAAACTGGGTTACAAGAATGTATGAAAGGGTCATGAACAAACTTTTAAAAATGGATCAGATTTTGCATATTTTAGATAAAATAGTTGCTGCTTGTACTTCAGCGTATGTTAATTCTCTGCATGTTAATAAACAGGGATCCAGGTTTTTTGTTTGCCACAGAAAAACACACATTTTTTTTCTCCTTTGAAAGAGAAAATCACAGAGAGAAACTGCAGATTTCACCTTGCAGGCTGGCAAAGTTCAGTCTCTAAGTGCTGCTTGGGCCTTAGAGATGGCCCCATAGGGATGGGGGTGATCAGGCAAGGGAATGCCACATGGATGTGCACATGCACACATGCATGTGACAGCCAGGCAGCATGTAGAACAGCTCCCACAGCTCCCTACAGGTAAGTTCATGGGGCAGGGGAAGGTGGCATAAATGATGTGTTGGGGAGGTGGGGGGAACACAGGCAATGCATCGGGGGCCTTTAGGAGGATACATGTGCCCCCCCCCCGGTTTTGTGTGCCTACAGTGGGCATGGGGCTGAAGTCTGACTGGACCGGCAAAGGCAGGAGCCATCTCTGTGGCCCAGCAGACAGGACCCAGTGTGGAAGGATAAGACTCATTGCTACTGTCATCACTAGAACCCTATGCTATCCACACTGCCAGCAGTGCACAGAGTAAAGGATGTAGGGGGTAGGGGGAGGTTGCCCTGCCCTCATCTCCTGCTGCCAGCCTTTTCCACTGTGGGCTGCAGCTCTACCCTACCACCAATGCTGGGTCACCACCATTGCTCCCATCAGGCTGCAGGTGTACCCAGAAGGGCACTGGGGTGGCAAGCAAGCTGAGAGGAGCAGTGGTCATGGTGACTGAGCCATGGTGGCAGGGTAGAGCTGCAGCCGAGCACACAAGCGGAGGAAGTGAGAGCAGCACATCCTTATTCCCTGTCTGTTTCTTCTTGAGTTGCTTGTGGCACAGCTGGCATGGGGATCCTGGCAGCTGTGATGGCAGTAACAAGTCTTGCCACCCAACTCTGCCCTCCCATGCCAAGTCCTGCCTGCTGGATTGCAAAGGCAGCTCCCTGTGTCTTGCCAGGTTGCAGCTCCATGTTCATTGTGGGTGCATGAATTGGGGGTGGGAGGCATGTGCCCCCTGTGCCCTGCCAAGCCATCCCCTGCCTCACACACTGGGGAGCTGAGGCCTGGGGGTGGGAAGTAGCACAATGGAAGTGAGGGGCACCAGCAGGTCTGGAGAGGTAGGGGGCTGTGGTTTGGGAGCAACAGGCACCAGCAGGGCTAGGGGGTTGTTTTCTAGCACTGCGAAATTTTGCCAGTTATTTCAATTCAGCAATGTTTCAACTAATTTCAAGCTCAAAACAGTGAAATCAAATTGAAATGAAGAGCTGAGAAACAGCCTCAAAACAAAACAAGGCTAGTCAAAATGTTTTGAAAGTTTTGAAACATTTTGAATTTCAAAGCCAGCAGCGAGAGACAGCGGAGAACCAGGGCTGTGCTCCAGTCAGGAGCACAGCCCTGGCTCTCCCCGTCTCCCACTTACAGAAGCTGATAACAGCCGATAGCAGAACTGCGATCTGGCAGAGGGCAATGAGATGCGGCAGGGGGAAGAAGAGTCAGCCTAGCTGGGCTCACTCCCACCCGCTATGCTGCCTTTGGGTGTGGGGGCAGAAAGTCAGCCCAGTTGGGGTCACTCCCCTGCCCTGCACTGCGATTGGGTGCAGGGTAGAGAGTCCTCCCAACTGGGCTCACTTTCCCACCCCCTTACCCCATGCTGGGATCGAGTGTGGAGTGGAAAGTCAGCCCAGTTGGGCTCACCCCCTGCCCTGCACCTGTGATCAGGTGTGGGACAGAGAGTCAGCCCAGTTGGGCTCACTCACCCCCCAGCTGAGGCAGTGTGACCAACTGGGCTGACTCTCTGCCCCCCACACCTGATCACAGCACGGTGGGGGGAGTGAGCCCAGTTGGCCTGACTCTCCGCTCCTGACCCAATCAAAGTGTGGGTGGGGAGGAGTAAGCCCAGTTGCACTGACTCTGTGCCCCGCACCAGATCACAGCCTGGGGTGGGGGAGAGTGAACCCAGTTGGGCTGACTCTCCACTTCCCCGCCCCCCCCAGTCTAGTGCCGGGGATGGGGAGTGAACTCGGCTGGGTTGACGCCCCGCGCCCTGTGCGAACTAGCACTGGGGGTGGGAAGTCAGCCTGGCTGGGCTGACTTCCCACCCCCAGCAAAACGTCAAAACAGCATCGAAACAGCCTTTTAGTGTCAATGGAATGAAACGGAACAGCTGTTTTGAATCTAAATGAAATTCGAAATGGAACGCTGTTCCTTCAAACCCTCAAAACTAAAGGCGAACAGCCCTACTGTTTTCTGCTTAAACTATTTACTGGGTCAGGACTGGCTATCAATATTTACAAATGGTTTCTGGTACAGAAAAGGTGGGAAACACTGCTTTAGAGGTTTTTAAGACCCAGCTAGGTAAAGCCAGGAGAATATAATTGGCTGGGTGGATATAGTTGAGCTGGGGGTTGGTCTAGATGACCTCCTGAGGTTCCTTGCAACCCTAATTTTTGGGACTTGAAAGCATCTAGCTTTTCTAAGTAATCCCTTACCTGTTCCATCATTACACTAGTCTGTTTGTCTCCTTCCCAATCTTTGCTGCCAACTGCACTCATCAGCTGATGGCTGCCCCAATTTTTTAAAAGTGAAGTAAAAAAGTCATTAAATACTTCAGCCTTCTGTACATTGCCTGTAATTAGATTGTCATCTGCATTCCAGAAGGGACCTCTGGAATCTTTGGTCTTGAGCCTGAGTGAGTTAGAGAGCTAGAGCCTCAGAGTCAAGCCCCAGTTAGTGGGTTTTGACTGATAGGCTAGCTAGAGAGAGAGAAAGGGTAAGCCCCCAGTGGCTGAGATCCCCAACATAAAGAGAAATTTATAAAACCGTCTGCAAGGCACGGGGCACATCAAGGGGAGGTAGGAGTGTGCATTTTTTGCCCTTAAGGCAACACCTCATTATCCTATAGGTGGTGAGCCTGGAGCCCATCTGGGAACCCTCTTTCTTTAGAACCAAGTAACAGCAAGTTATGGCAGGCAAGAAAAGGGGGATGCGGACCTGATCCCCAGAAAAGAAAAATCCAGCAACACTTGACAGGGGCACACTTACCGGCATATTTTAAAAAAATGCAGCTGAAGGCGGCCCCCTGTCACACTGTACCATGCAGATTAATGATTCAGGACCCAGTAGCCATCTGCCACTCCCATTTCTCTATGCAGAAGTGGCCTTACAGCAGCTCTGCCATGGCCATTGGAGGGGGGTTAATTCTTTCATGCCTTATGAAGCTCTCCAGCTTGCATCCCACATAGCTAAATAATAAACAGTTTTTGACGAAGCAGGTAACGTCCTTCAGTGCTACAATTTAGCAATAAATGCGTTTTTGGTTTTCCAATTGTTCATGAATTTTATACGTAAATCCCAGTTAAACAAAAGGTCAAACTTGTATATCACCTGTTATGTCAAACAGACCAACAAGAACATATCCTTCAAACTGTGTACACAAAACCCCATGACTTGACTAATTAAAGCAGGGGTGGGCAATTATTTTGGCTGGAGGGCCACTTAATGAGTTTTGGTGAGCTGTCGAGGGCCACATAGGTAGCCCCACCCCTCGACAGTTGCCATGTCCCCCAGTCACCATATTGGGACCAGAAGTTCTGCCCCTTAATCCCTGGCCTTTGCCACCAGAAGTCCCTCTCACCCCCCTCCCCATGCTCCTTTTGGGAGTGGGGGTTGCCATCTTAGAACTAGGAAAAAACCAAATCATATACTAAAAGTCAATACCTACTATAATATATTTTAATTTTATTACAAAAAATATTTTTGTCATGATTTGTGTTTGTGTAGTCTATATAGAAGCAATTTGTATAACTCAAAAAAGTCTTACTCTTGTATATGGCGTGTGTGGGGTGTATGTATATGTATGGTGAGGTGTGGGAGGCATAGTGTATGTTGGGGTGTATATATATGTCAGTGGGGGTTGTGGGGGCATGGTGTGAGTGTGTGAGGTTTGTGGGGTGTGAGGGAGGTAGGGGGTGAGGGAACCCCCCACACACTCCCCCACATGGTGCACCTCCACTGCCAGCAGCAGCAACAGGTGGTGGGGCTCAGGGTGCTTGTGCCCAGTGCAGGCACTGGTGCCCAATGGGGTGTGGCTCCAACCAGTGCTGCACACGGCAGAGTGGGGATCAGGAGCACAGCCTGCCCAGCTACCTATATTGTGAGGGCTCTGCATGGCATGCTTGCAGCTCCTGCACTTGCGCCAGGAAAAGCCCTGTGCTGGAATCCACAGGAAAGCAGGGGGTGGGGCTCCCTCCAATTCTGGTGGAGTCCAGGGACCTGTGCAGCAGGCAGCAGGCAAGGCAACCAGCTCCAGTGTGGGGCTTCCTCTGGCGTGAGTGTGGGAGCTGCAGGCAGGCAGCGTGGAGCCCCCATAATAGAGGTAACCAAGAAAGCTGTGCTCCTTGCCCCCGTGCACAGTACTGGCCAGTGCCATGTCCTGCCAGGTGCGAGTGCCTGCACCAGGCACAAGTGCCCTGAGTGCCCCCATTTGCTGCTGCTGCTGGCAGTGGGGGCTGCGTGCCATGTGGGGGAGTGTGTGGGAGAGGTCCTCCCCCCACACCCACACCCTGCCCAGCCAAACTCTGTGCTCCTTCCAGCACCCTGGGAGTAGGCTCTGCACTGCTCTCTGTGCGTCCTCCAAACTGCAGTTCCACTGTCCCCACCCTGGCCCCCACCTCCGCCCCCGACTTCACCTCCGCCTCTTCCCTACTTGCTACCTGGAACAAGCTAGACACCAGGGGATCCAAGCAGGTTCCCATGGGGGTGGCTGTAGCAGGGGTGGCAGCAGTCCAGCCCAGAAGTTGTGTGCTGCAGGGCCGGGCCTTTCCTCCCACAAGGGTGGGAGCGAGGCACAATAAGGTATGTTGGTGTGGGGGTGAGTATGCATTGGTGCCTCACTCCTACCCTCCTGGGTGGAAGGGCTGGGCAGGGTGCAATTTGTTGGTGGGTGCCATGGGCCAGATAAAAGTGCCTGGTGCCATGGGCCCTATTTTGCCAGCCCCTGAATTAGACTATGTAAGAAGATGGAAAGCTATACCATCAATAGGCAAGTTTATTTAATTTATTTAATGAAATGCTAGAGCCTGGAGGGATTAGTATTTTTAAAACATAACAATAAATTGAAAATATTTTGCATCCTGCCATTTAATTACTTTTTTCACTTCATGGGTAAGGCCTATAATTTCTCAAAGATTCATAACTAAAAAGCTCTGTAGTCCAAAAGCCTTGGTTTTAAAATTACCAAGAATAACTTTACTGTGAAGATTTGGCAGCAGCTTATTTTCAGACAAGCAGATGATGAGTAAACTGAAAGCAAGCCAGTGTTCAAGGAAACACCCCAGTCTTACATGACCTAGTCAAGCCACTCGAGTAAAAATGACTTAGTTGGGCTTCTCAAAGAAAAGAAATGCATAACCACAGGAAGCATGTGCCTCATTTCATGTTAAAAGTTTTGTCTTTGAAAGAAATCTTGCCAAGCCTTTCACTACTGAGACTGAATTCTTCTGCAGCTAAGTGCCAACACTATACCCTGAAAAATTGAAAGCAAGATGCTTCTTTTCACTATAGGTCCTATTTTACAGAAAAAGAAAGATTAAGAATCCTAATCTGGTAGAAATGACTATAAACAATACACACATTTCCTATACTCCATTGCGTTTTAAATTAATGTTTATTATACATATTTCAGTTTTTTTCTTGCAAAAGGAAAACATTGTCTAAATGATTATTATTTTCTTTGATATTTTCTTCATAACGTTTTTAAAAGACAAAAATAAGACTCTTGCCTATCTGAAAGTTCAGAAGCCTACAGTAGATTTTCCTCTGGTTTAACCACTTTGGGGCCTGTTCCAATAATCAGTTAGTTCAGTCAGAGTCTTTCCAGCGACTTTAGATAGCTTTGGTTCAAGCACTTGGGCACATTTGGGTCTTGATCTTTATTGCTGTTCTCAATGCATTTTTCTAGTGGGGGTAGGGAAAAGTTGCTGGGGGAATATGCTGCTATTTCAGTACTTTCCAAAGTTAGGATTGTCTGCAGGAATTAGATAGAACAAACTAAACCCTGTCATCCAGGCAATCTGACCATGTGATATTACCCTTTGTACTAATGTAACTTTGATGTAAATTGGGAAATTTTAGCCTGCCACTTCTCCCAGTGTACTATTGTTCTTGACTTAGCAATTTAATACTAATGTTGCATCTCTGCCCCAATTTATTTTGGAGCTCTACTAGTGGACTTCCAACACAGGCCACTTCCAATGCCTGGCCACCCAGTTTACCCATGTGTTCTCTACTGCTCTGGCCTAAGGGAGACTGGATATCATCTGTCTGTGTAAATGCCAGTGTCTGGTCATATTCTTCCTCTTTCCTCTGAATGTCCACATACTGGTTTGCGATAGATTGGTAGAGTTAAGGTGTGTTTGTTTCCAGGTGGAGAAAGTTGGGGGCTGCTCATCAGTCAAAGGAGCAATCTTTCTGCTATAAGATCTCTATATCTCAGGGGCGAACTTCCTAGGAAATATTTTGATGAAAGCTCCCTTAGTCACTTTGAGCTTTTGCAGTGACTTATGGTCAAGCCAAGTCTGCAGCACAGTCCTGTCTCACCAGACGGTGCTCATTTCAGATACAGGAATCCACAGGATGTAGCTGTCCCCTACGCCCCGAGCATTATTTCAGTCACATCATTGTCCATCTCCTCCTCCTCAACTTCTTGTGCTTGCCATTCAGAGAAATTTGGATTGTGCCACAAAATAGGAGGTTGCACCAAAAACTTGCTGCTGGTGAAACCCAGGCTTGCCACCCCTGATCATTACCATGAAAGTTGGCTCGCGAAACAGCAGCTCTCTGGTACCTGGATGCCATTAATATCATCACAATCCACCAAGTGGATCCTCTCATCTTATATTTGCCAACAAGGAAATCTTACTAAACACATTATCTATCATTAAACTGCTGACAAAAGTAGCATGTGCTCATCAACGGAAACCAACCTAACTATAAGGATCAGAAAGCAGACATGTCATTCCAGGATAAGCTTTTTGGTTTTTGAAAAATCGCATCTTTTCTCATGAAGGATGGGGAGAAAGAGTACTTGCTGGCATATATCTTGTTAAATGCTGCAACAACTGTCTCCTAGTGCATGGATACAGGTGTACCCTGCAGGATTTCCACCCCTAGTACTGTGCATGTAATTCAAGAGAAACCCCTTTTCACCCCACATGGAAAGAACAAATCGCTGTGAAATAGCAGGCTGCTTTTCATTTGGACACAGTTGCAGCAAAACAGTAACATCAGCATTCCAGATTCAGTTGTTCTTCATTCAAAATGATTTAGTAGGGCGTTTTCCTTTTGATTTTTATTATGGAGCTCCATTTATCAAGACTCCTATTATAATGTTCAGAAACTCAGGATAACACAGATTGATGAAATTTGATATGCAAATTATACTTGGAAGCATGTAAGAACCCTGCTCATATTTAATTTTATGTTTTTGTATGCAGGAGCCAAAGGGAGGAGCCAGAGAGCTTAAATGCAAATTGATGTGGCAGCAGTTAGGAGAGCACATGTGATTTTTCTTTCCTTTTTCACCTAAAAATAAAGCTTCTTGTCTCCAAGAAGCCTCTGAGCCCTTGTGTGATCATATTAGAAGATAATTCATTCCTTCCTTTGAAATAAAATGATGTAGAAGGAAATATTTTTACATGCAGGTATTTGATAAAACCAACTGGTTTAGTCTGTGTATTGGGTTGCTCTTCTTCTCTCAACCTTGCAGAAGTTATCAGGGAAGTATTCATCTGTGTTCCCTGTGTCTGGTATGGTTTGTTTTTTTCAGGTTTTAGGCTGCCATAAAAATGACTGAGTGTTTAAATGAGAAGCTTAAAAACTATTGAGTTCAGTGGAGCTACAGATGATTTCCCCAGTAATAAGTGAGAAGAGGATCAGATCTTGGGTAGCCGTAACTATTCCAGTAGTTGAGAATTTGACCTTTTAAAAATAAGCTTAACCACCTTACTGATTCTTCAATGTGCAGAAACCAGAGCTGTTAACTATGAAACTGTGTGAATATGACCATGGAGGATTTTGTCTGGATCCTGGCTGGCTGCTGCTGGAGCACGGGGACATTGTCCCAAACCTGACCCCGCAATCAGAGCTCAGACAACAGCAGGCAACTGTATTTTACTGCTCAGTAAGCTTTCTGAGCATTAATTGCATATGTAGACATGGCCACAGAATTTTTAAAAACACTCTGTATATAACTTGGCAAGTGTCTGGTTGTGATATGTTGCATGCCCTCAATGGCTATTGACTTCAGTGAAATGCATGGGCACTAGGTACTCTCAGGAAGTCCTCACTATATTATGTGAATGGGACCATAAACTGGTCTATGCTTTTCCTTCACAGCATGATGTGAGTTTGAGTTCACGAAAGCTTATGCTCTCTAGATAGCTTATTTAGTGAGTCAATAAGGTGCATATCTACCCTGTCTTCTGCCTGACTTCAGACCAACGTGGCTAACTACCTCTCTCTTCCTTATATATTACAGGGCTACACCCAGCCAGAACTTTCACTGGGGTAAACTTAAAATAAATACAGTATTTAATATAAATACAAGACAAGGTTTTTCCCTCAATTGTCATGGGGAAAAAATCCTCTCTTCTTATAATTGCATACAAGGAAATCTTACTAAACACATTATCTATCATTAAACTGCTGACAAAAGTAGCATGTGCTCATCAGTGGAAACCAACTATGAAGTTGAATAAATGCAGCCAACACTAAGCATGACTATAAAACACAGGGCTCACATTAGACAATGTTGGGGATTTTTTTGGCTTAAGGCCAAGTTAATTCCAAATAGACTGAACTGAGCTCAGTCATTCAAGTCTGTATGGCTCTACCACTGGGCAAGTCTCCTCCCTCCTAGACCCATCAGTCATGGACTTCAGATACTCCCCAAATCCATGGCAGGCATCCTACGTGCAGGCCCAAAGCCCAAAGGCATTGGAGCTCAGATGCTCCCTAGTCACACTTGCTCCTAGTCAAAGGCAAACTTTTTTTTTTAATTTTGTGTCTCGGGCCAAAACAGCCAAATCAGTTCTGAATTCTATCTATTGGGCAGTAATTCAAGTTCAGAGTCTCTCTGCCCTGCACTGTTTCTCCATGTCCATATGGGAAGTGGCCAGTGGGCTGCTTGCCAATTTAGGTCTCTGTGCTCCTTCTGCAGGTCCTTGTGGAAGATTCACTCCCACACAGCCTGGCAGCTGTCACCAGGTAGAAAATCCATGGGAGATATGATGTCTCTTGCCTTTACCATCTCCCATATCTTGCAGTGGTTCCCCAAGGTCATTAGGGTAACATTGTGCAGTTTGTATTTGTCCCGGAAGCTTTTCAGGACCTTGCAAAGCCAAGGAGATAACATGGACCTGGGGCTCCCATTGGTCACTGTGTACCCCTGCCACTGTCACAGCAGCTGCCCTGCAAAATACTTAACAAAGCTGGCTGTTTTAGGTTCCACCCTTATTGCCAGTTTGCAAGCGTGGCTCACGTACTTGACCCAGAGAAAGAGAAGGATGTCTGGCATTCCTCTGCCTCTGGACGATTTTGCTTTGTATGGCTTGGTCCTTGCCACCTTCTCCCATGGGGAGTTCCAAAAGAAAACACACACGGCTTGTTGGATTCTGCGAATGACTTGTTCTGAGGGGGTGGGAAGACTAGGGAGGTGTGCAGAAATATTGGCAGTAGTACTGCTTTCATCAGCACTACAAGCCCCCCCAGTGACAGGCAGCGTGATTGCCACAGCACCAGTCTCTGTCTGGCCTTTTCCTATGCCCTCTGCCTCATCTGCTCTTGGTCAAACTCCCCACAACCTTTGTCACCTGGATAAAGGCACCATACACCAACATAAGCAGCAAGATACTGGTGAATGGGTTCCTGACAACCCTAACTGTGGTGGAATCGGGTGTCAGGCAGGGCTGCCCACTCTCCCCAATCCTTTTCATTTGTGTGAACCACTAGCATAGCAGTTCAGGCAGGACCGCAGGATCAGAGGCATGAAAATGCTTGGGAGCAAGGGAGAAAAGATAAAAGTCCTTGGATACATAGACAACCTGGACATTGTATACAGAGACAAAGGGTCAGCAGAAAGAAAGCTACAACACACCAAGGTATATGAAGCAGCAACAGGGACCAAGCTCAACATGAGTAAGATCACCTACCTAGCCCTGGGTGACCTCAGGGATGTACTACCCCTGAGAGCTTCTATTCCCTGCAACAGGGTAAAAAACCCCAAGAATTTTTTTTTTTTTT
>NW_017728931.1:80698183-80701279 GCF_001723895.1 Crocodylus porosus | reverse complement strand
CATCCACTCCATGCATTGACCTGGTATTGCAGTGCTTCCAGGACTGGTGCAAAAAAACAGAAAAAAAAAAAAAAATCTACTGGCAGGAGAGATACCATGATATGGAAGGTGGTTTTCCCAGGGTAATTGTCTCTGATATGTTTTCCATAGGAGGTCTATACTGAGCAGATTCTTTTTGGTATTGGGGGGTGGAACCGGAGCGTGCTCCATCTACTCCATGCATTGACCTGGTATTGCAGTGCTCCACCAGCACTCTCAGTGAACTTCTGTTTGGTCTGGGGGATCAGTGTAATTCAGAACACTTCCTGCAAAGTGTTCTCAGTAGGGAGCTGCACTTCTCTTTGCACCCCTTGTGTTCAAACCTCTGATCACATTTCAACACCCTTCTTTCTAACTCAAGAGACCCTTTCTGGAGTCTCCAGAGTCCCACCTGATTTTTATACCAGCATGCTTTCCGTCCTGTTTATGGCCCTAGATTAACTGTTACATCAGCACCCAGAAGGGAGCCTTGGGAATTTAGCCTCTGCAGTAGGCTCGTCTCTTCCTTTCAAGCATGCCAAAGTCACTTAGCAGGGTGCTCTAAATATTAGGGCTGTGCAAAGCTTTGGTCCCTGATTCGATTCAGCAGAGATTCAGCCCGATTCAGTGGCCAAATCTCCAAATCTGAATTGAATCAGGAGACCCTTTAATTTTTCTGACTCGAATCAGAACCCTCTGAATCGATTTGGAGAGATTCAGAAAGATTAAGCAACTCAAACATAGACACAGCTTTAAGCGTTTTTTTCTACATATCTCTAGGTAGCAGGCAGCTTGTGAATTCTTGGAAAATATTAATATCCTGTGTATTTTATCAGGCCACTCTTTGCTCTATATTCTCAATGTGATCCTAGTTACCATGCCAATATCGTGCCAATATTGCCAAAAGCAGCCTCTAATTTGGAATACTTCCACCTATCAGTTCCTAGGCTGAAATTTATTAGCAGGCAGGCTTCTCCTAACATATCTCTAGCACCTGTTCTCCAGCCTGTCAGAAACCCAGGGTCTTGAAAACAGACATGGGAGAGCAGCCCTAGTTGGGTGCAATGGTGGGAGCATGTACTCAGACTTGTCCTTCTCAGGACTGACCACTGCAGCAATATAAACAAGTCCAGACTCAGGCTCTATCTTACATGCTCTCCTTCTGGCCCCTAGTGTTTCTTTCCATCCAGTGACCTGAATGATGTCCTCAGCTTTGTCTAACCCTCTCAAGTAGTTTGTGGCTTACTTGTTAGGGAGCTTTCCTAGGAAGTGGGAAATGTAGATTCAAAAGTTCTCTGGGTAGGGAGGATCGAGAATCCAAGTTTCTCATTTCTTCGGAGTTGCTCTAGCTAACAAACAGAGGACTTAGCACAGTTTCTGCATTTCCCAAAATTAGAATTGGCTCACACCTGAGCTTTGGTCAATTTAGATATCTAGGTGACTGTTCTGGCTCACTTGTGTGAATATTCATAGTAGCTGAAGTTTAATCAGCTCTTCAGGCCAAAACAGAGGTGTTTAATGAGCACAGATGACTGGTATGGGAAGCACATGCCCCACCTCAGATTGGGCTCTGACTTGGCACCGGTCAGGATGGGGCAGTTTTTTTCTCACAAGGGTTGGTGGTGTGTGTGTGGGGGGAGGGGGAGGGCACTACCCCTGGGCCTGCTCACAAATTGTGCCCCACCAGACTCAGGAGACACCAGTCACCCCTGATCATGAACCTAGTTACGTTAGCATTTTTTTTCTTTTTGGTTGCTGGAAAAGGTGGAATAAGATTATGGTTAGTGATTTGCATATCTAAAATTCACATGTATGTCTCACAGGTGTCTTAGAGGTAGAATAACGTTGAGGCCACTGTCTATAGTTTTTATCTATGGTCCTAAAGTGTCATCTTCTCAGATGTCATCTTGCCCTGCCTTCTGCCTGACTTCAGGCTGACATGGCTAACTATCTTTCTCTATCCTCCACATTGAGCAGATACTATAGTTTGTGGCATATGAATAAACAACATAACTTTTTAGACTTACAGGACTCAGAAGCTATAACTGAGATGACTTCAGAAAAATACTTCACATCACAGGACAAAAATTCATTACTCTGACGGGCCATAGAAAGAGTGGAGCAGATTGGAAAATGGGATGTATACTTTTGTTCTGTTCTTTTAGCATCTGATTAAGGTAAGGATTGCTGGGATCTTTGCTTAGCTGTGTTCCATACAATTTATTTTTACATCTTCTTTTTCCTAAGAAATATTGTTGTAGTACAATGCAAAAATGCTGTTTACAATATAATGTAAAAATGCTGTCAGGCAGAGCACCCCAAAAGAGATAAGCATACTTCTGACCTGTAGGTCAGGAAGGAAAGCTGGACTGCTGCAGTTTATCCCACTCAGAATTCACCAAGCTATGTAGTAATAGGCTGCCTCCCATTTTTTCCTCCTCTCTAGAACTGTTGTGGTTCAGAGAGATACATTCACAATAAGAGTCAAATGGAGAAAATGTTTCTGGACCTCTGGGCTCCGCAGATCTCTCACAGTTTAAGTGGCTGTACATAAAATATTTTCCTTTTTCTAGTGTTTGCAGTATTTTATTAGTAACATCTTAATTCAGACAATGTCAGGGTGGATGGCAAAATATAAGAGGTTCATGCCCAAAAGATTTTACAGTATAAAAGTCAATCCTTCTGGATCATGGTATTTGCATGAGGAGTCACAAGGACCTTTGACATATACACCTAGGCAGGAGTATGGAGGAGTGGAGGCTGCCCAGACCATCCATCCCTCCTTTATCCAATTGAGACAAAATTTAAAGGCCAAACTGAGTCTGGCAGATAAGGTTCTTTGCATGAATCTGATATATTTTATTAGACCAACTTAAATAGTTGGAAAATAATTATTAAGCAAGCTTTCGGGTTCAAAAACCCTTCATCAGGCTGAGGAAGTTTCAGCAGTTGGTGTGTGCTCTTCCTGGATGGAATGACAAGTAAAGGAGCCAGAGGCTGGGCTGGGCTGCATGCAAGACAGGTAGTCAGTGAAAATGTAGATTGAGGAGTCAATGGGTGAGAGACAGGCTGGGGGGT
>NW_017728931.1:80667414-80697933 GCF_001723895.1 Crocodylus porosus | reverse complement strand
TGAGAGACAGGCTGGGGGGTGAGGGGAGAGAAAAGGGGGATGACTAGTGGAGAGATACCTAGGGAGTCAGATGTCAGGCAGGTTATAATGTGTCATAAATCCAATGTCTATATTTAGTCCATGATTTTTAGTATCCAGGAGGCTGATGAAGTGAAATTCATAGGCTCATCTCTGGGAAGTGTTTTGTAAGTTTCCTTTGAGGATCAGGGCGGAGAGATTGGAGACAGAGTGGTTTTCTTGTGAGAATGTGCCCCCACAGGTAATTGGGTATTCCTGTCTTTGATAGATATCCGGTGTGCATTCATTCTGGTGCGCAGTCATTGCTTGGTCTCGCCTACGTATTTTTCATCAGGGCATTTATTGCATTGGATGAGAGAGATTACATTTCTGGAGGTGCAGCTGTAAGATCCAGGAATGCTGATGGCTCTGTTGTGGGATGTAGTAATTGTGGTGGAGGTGGAGATGTGTTGGCAGGTTTTGCATTTCTTGTCGTGGCATGGTCGGGATCCTTTTGGTGTGTTCTGGGCTTGAGGAAGTTTGCTTCTGGGGATGAGGTTAGCGAGGTTCGGTGCTTGTGTGAAGGCTAGGATGGGTGGCTCTGGGAAGATGTTTTTTAGTGTAGGGTCTCTTTCTAGCATGGGTTGCAATTGTTTGAGGATTTTCTGTACAGGTTCGAGGGAGGGGTGATATGTCATAACCAGCCGTGTGCGATTTGTGGGGGGGTTTCTTCTGTACTGCAGCAGTTCTTCATGTGGTATCCAGGTGGCTCTTTCAAACATGTGATCTCTCTCTCTGGAGGAGTGTCTTTGTTGGGTGAAAGCCTTTTTAAGATTGGTGAGGTGGCAATCCCAGGTGTTCTCTTCAGTGCAAATTTGGTGGTATCTGAGGGCCTGGCTGTATATCACAGGTTTTTTTGGTGTGTTTAGGGTGATTGCTGGTTCTGTGCAGATATGTATGTTGGTCTGTGGGTTTCTTGTATAATGTGGTCTGTATTTTATCATTCTGGATACTGATCATCGTGTCTAAAAAGGAGATGTTGGTGCTGGAGTACTATAGAGAAAGTACGATGGAGGGATGGCGATTGTTGAATTTCTGATGGAACTCAATCAGAGAGTTCAGATGATGATGTCATCGATAAATCTTAAGTATAACAAGGGTTTGATGGTGCAGTTCTTGAGGAAGTCTTCTTCCAGGTGCCTCATAAAAAGGTTGGCATACTGTGGATTTCATAGATGTTCGGGCTGGAAGGGACCTCGGGAGATCATCGAGTCCAGCTCCCCGCCCGAAGGGCAGGAAGTCAGCTGGGATCATAGGATCCCAGCAACATAAGCATCCAATTTGCTCTTAAAGGTGTTCAGTGTAGGTGCTTGAACCACCTCCGATGACAGGCTGTTCCAGGCCTTGGGGGCTCAGACAGTAAAGAAATTCTTCCTTATGTCCAGCCTGAAACGGTCTTGCAGGAGTTTGTGACCGTTCCACCTCGTCATCCCATGGGGCGCTCTGGTGAACAGATGTTCCCCCAGATCCTGGTGGTCACCCCTGATAAACTTGTAGGTGGCCATCAGATCACCCCTGAGCCTGCGCTTTTCCAGGCTAAAGAGTCCCATGGCTCTCAGCCTGTCATCGTAAGATCTGTTTTCCTGACCTCTGATCATGCGCATGGCTCTCCTCTGGACTCTCTCAAGCTTCTCCACATCCTTTTTGAATTGTGGAGCCCAAAACTGGACGCAGTACTCCAGCTGCGGCCTCACTAAGGCCGAGTACAAGGGGAGAATGACGTCCCGGGATTTGCTCGAGAAGCATCTATGGATGCACGCCAGCATTTTGGTTGCTTTTGGGGCCATTTTGGTGTCCGGACTGAGTCTGGACATTCAGTGCCTCAATGGCTGCAGTTATATGTGCATCAAAGAATCAAACCCAGGTCTTCTGAATGGCAGACAAGGATTCTATCACCAAACCATAACAACTGGTTGATTAGCTTATCTTCTCCTAAGTTAATATTATTTATTTGTATTGCAGGAGTGCCTAGAGGCTCCACTCATGATTAGATTCACTTGTGTAAGGGCTCTACTCATACAACCTTGTCTTCAAACCAACAACTTCAACCTATTATGAGACTTAACAGATGGAGGAAAGAAAAGCATGGGTACCACAGGTACTAGGTAAGAATCAATGAAAAGATATTATTTGCTATAATAATTAGCAGCACACCCAACATGTCCCTTGCCTACCCATTAAAAATTAAATGGTTAAATATGCAGGCAACAATGAGAAGTTCTTTAGTAGAGGTTAATGTTAGAAAGCTAGCCAGAAAGACATTAGTTCTGAGATGTGGTTAGTAGGACAATGGAACAAGGTAATGTGAAGACAAACTGCCCCAAACATGGGGAGTAATACAAGAGGAGAGAAAGAGAAAATAAAGAGAACACAGGCATGTACCTAGGGCTGAACAGCAGAAGAGCAGATATGAAAGAGGAAGAAGCTAGAAAGTGACAATGGAGAGTTTGATTGTGGTACAAAAGACAGGGAGCCAATATATATCAGGAGACAGTGCAAAGAATTGGAAGAGGAAGCACATTTTCACATCCAGGTGAGATGAGCTTGAAATGCAGTTCATGGATCTGAAGTCCAACTGCTTATAGCCTGGACCATTCAGATTTTAGGTGTTGGTTCTGCCCATATCAGTATTAAAGGCGTTCTTCAAAAACAAGGTCTAAATTTGAATTTCAGCCCCAAAATTAGAAAATAGCATCTGGGATTGAGGTTCAACAGGTTCAGATCCCACCTCTATAGCTTAATGAGATATATTGATGATGCTTTTCTGACCTTTGAAATAGATTCTAGTACCTCTTAACACCTGCAGGTGGGGACTTCCCATTGTGCATCCCTTTGCTTTTATACCAGTAATTGGATTCACTTCAACCACAGAGGACTGTAAAACAAAGCCAAAAAAGTGTGATTGCTTCCTGTCTCTCTCTAGCCTGGGCTTCTTGTGGGACCATCATTAGAATGCAAACCACTCTTTTATGATACAGGTTTTTCTAACAGTCACAGACCTTTAAACCCTGTAATATAACCAGCCAGGTTTATTTCCTGTCATCTATTGCCCTGCTAGTACATTTTTTTTCTGAACTCAGTCTGTGGTCAGCTGCATGTGATGTTAATACACAATTACAGTAAATTTACTATTTACCAGCCAAAATTTCCTGTAAGCCTTCTGTGGGCTAGCAATATGAAATGAAATGAAACCAATCAGATGACATCTCATAGATGAGAATTATTTTTTCACTTAGCAGTTGGATCAACTGCATGTTAACTGCTACTAGTTTTAGCAAGGGTAAAGCATATTTTCTAATTTTATTTTATGGTACTTATATATTTTATTCTAACATCCGAAAACTGTGTTCTGGGGAGCTGTCACCGCAGAGATGTTTAGTGATCCCTCATTGCTTACAGTGCACTGTTACAATGGAAGAATCATAGAAAATAGAGCTGAAAGGAATGTCAAGGGATCATCTGCCCCAACCCCCAACCTGAGGTAGGATCATGTGTCTAAACTACCCCAGAAAATGTTTATCTAACCTGGGCTTAAAAAGATTCCACAACCTTCCTAGGTAAGTTTTCCATGCTTCCAACCTCTCTTGGTTAGTTACAGCAAACCTAAATGTCCCTTGGTGTAGTAGCCCATTACTTCTTATACATCCCCTGTTGAACCATGGATTAATTGAACAACTGATCACCATCCTCTATGTAAGAACCATTTTTGTATTTGAAAACTATTATCATGTTCTTGCTCCAGCTCCTATTCTCTCAACTAAGCAATCCCATTTCTTCCAATCTTTCCTTGCATATCACATTTTCTACTTCTCTAGGTGTCCGTGTTGCTTTCCTCTGGACTCTAATTTGTCCACATGTTAAACTATGGTGCTCAAAACAAGACACAGCACTTCCAGAAAGGCCTTACAAGTCCTAGCCAGAGTGAAAAAAATCACTTCCTGCAATTTTTCATACCACACTCTGGCTAAGATGTGTCAGTATACTTTTTAGTCTTTTTGCTACCATATTACATTGTTGACTCATCCACCATAATCCCCCATAACCTTTTCTGCATGACTGCAACCTCGGCAGTTGCTCCGTAACTTATATTGGGCGCTTGAAAGATTGTTGTTTTGTGTCTTGTGTCCAGTTCCAAATGGCTATACATGGCAACAACAAGAACATCCCACCACCATGTCCAGTAGATTAAAAGACAGAGTTGGTGGTCAGAGCGGGAGAGTGGGAGCAGGGGGCAATTGGGTTCTGAGAACAGGAGGGAGGGAGTGGATGTGGGATCTCAGCCCGGAAACTGGGGGTGTGCAGGTTCTGAGAGCAGGGACAGGAGATGACCGCAGTCCTACCCCTTCTGGGAACTCCTAAACAGTCCCCAGCTGAGCTGCTGCTCTATGTGCTTTGCTTGTCCTGGATGTTGCTTTAAAGCAACAGTAGCAACAGCAGCTGGGGACTATTTTGGATGGGCTGGCCTTAGGGAAAATGGCGCCTTGAGTATTTTGGCACCCTTTCTTTGAGTGTCAGTATGTAGTGGTATTAATGAGATTTTCAGAACTAAACTGGAAAACTGCGGGGCTGGATTGGGAGACTTGCTTCCATACAGATAAAATCTTCAGCTCTGGGATTACAGAAGGGTCAAAATCCATGCTGTATGTACTGCATTATCCAAGCAGAACATTTGGGCCTAGGAATGGTATTCCTGATCTTGGACCGCCTTGCTTGGAGGTACTTGGAGGCCTGATTCTACATAACACTGCTCTCTGTGTCACCATTTGCTATAAAGTGCAGTCATCCTGATCTGGTAGCATTCTCTGGGCCTTGTGTATTCCTAGCGAACAGGTATAAATAACTTATACCAAGTCCAAAGCAGTGTATAGTCAGCTCTGCATTCCTACTGCTTCTGCTCAGAGAAATACACCTTTCAGAAGAAATATGTCTTTTGACTGGGACCATTGCATGTTCCCCTTCAGAGTAACACTTCTGTAGTCTAGGGGAACAAGAAGTAGAATTGTGTGGGCATTATAGACTTTGACCTTTTGAAGCAAGCAGAAGGGTGACAAATAACAGCCCCAAATCTATTTTCTCAGATTTACCATGCGATATTTATTAATTTCTGCTTACTAAATTTCCACCCTGACCTTCTAACACACCAACTTTTCACACATCACATGCCACTGCAAATAAATAAAGAGTGATAGGACATTCAAGTGAAGTATTCAAAGGGCACGGTGAAATACATTGCCAGACTGTAGCAGACTACTGCAGGAACTGGTAAGAGAAGTTGGAGGACCTTCTTCCATTTTATGCCACCAACCGGAGTCCAGTCATAATTTTCGTCCTTTTTCTAGACTGGGTGCTGTGACAGCTTTATGTTAATGTCCACCTGCAAAGAATGGAAGTACAGGACTAAGAGAAATTATTATATTCTTCCTGGTTACATCAGCAACATGTCTGACTTCTCCCCAAGAAAGCGTATGCTACAAACATTTATAAACTTTGGAGATACAATGTCACTGAGTTTTCTTAGTGGCTAAAAATTGTAATAGACTGTGATCCATGCTAAAGAGTTTCTATTTACAAGCTGCAGCGTGCAAGCTTGTATCATTCTAAATTACAAAATGGGATTGGTTATTTCCAGGGATTGAGATACTGTCATGAAACTAAATGAAGACATACCACACATTATCCATTTCTGTAGATACAAACGCACTGTATTTAATCTTGTTCTTAATTTTTAGCTAATTTATTTAGCAGCCTATGATTTATAGATCCATAGATGCTAGGGTCAGAAGGGACCTCAACAGATCATCGAGTCCAACCCCCTGCCTGGGCAGGAAAGAGTGCTGGGGTCAGATGACCCCAGCCAGATGCCTATCCAGCCTTCTCTTAAAGACACCCAGGGTAGGGGAGAGCGCCACCTCCCTTGGGAGCCCATTCCAAATTCTGGCCACCCCTACCATGAAGAAGTTCTTCCTGATATCTAGCCTAAATCTGCTCCCTGTCAGTTTGTGACCATTGTTCCTTGTTACCCCAAGAGGTGCCCATGTGAACAGAGACTCTCTGATTCCTTGCTACACCCCCTGCCCGCAATGAATTTGTAGGCAGCCACAAGATCACCCTTTAGCCTTCTCTTGCAGAGGCTAAAGAGGTCCAGATCCCTCAGTCTCTCCTCATAGGACTTGGGCTGCAAACCCTTAACAATATAAGTAGCCCCACTCTGGACCCTCTCGAGGTTATCCACATCCTTCTTAAAGTATGGCACCCAAAACTGGATGCAGTACTCCAACTGCAGCCTGACTAATGCTGCACAGAAGGGAAGTATTACCTCCTTGGTTCTATTAGTCATGCATCTGCTGATGCATGATAAAGTGGGGTTAGCTTTGCTGATGATTTCATCATACTGATGACTCACGTTCATCTTGGAGTCAACTATGACTCCGAGATCCCTTTCCATTTCTGTGCTGCTGAGAGGGTCATTTCCCAGCCAGTAGGTGTGCTAGATATTTTTATGCTCTAGGTGCTGCCCTCTGCATTTGTCCTTGTTGTACTGCATCCTATTGTGTTCTGCCCACTTTTCCAACCTATCCAGGTCTGCCTGCAATTGTTCCTGACCTTCTGGTGTGTTCACTTCACCCCACAATTTAGTATCGTCCGCAAACTTGGACAGATTACACTTTACACACATATCCAAGTCACTGATGAAGACACTGAAGAGCACAGGTCCAAGGACTGAGCCCTGCGGGACCCCACTGCCCACATCCTTCCAGGACAATACTGACCTGTCCACTACCACTCTCTAAGTGTGACCCCAAGCCAATTTGCCACGCACCGGACTGTGTGATCATCTAAGTCACAGCCTCTTAATTTATTTATGAGAATAGGACAAGATACTGTATCGAAGGCCTTCCTGAAATCCAAGTAAATGACTTCCACCTCTACTCCTGCATCCAAGCATTTTATGACCTGGTCATAAAAAGAAACCAGATTAATCAGGCATGATCCACCTGCTACAAATCCATGCTGGTTGCCCTGCTGCATTATTTTTCCTGCTGCACTTACACAAATATGATTCTTAATTATCTTTTCAAAGACTTTTCCAAGGATAGAGATTAGACTGATTGGCTTATAATTACTTAGATCCTCCTTCCTCCCCTTCTTGAATATAGGGACCACATTAGCCCTTTTCCAGTTCCCCAGGACCTGGCCTGAGCTCCACAAGCACTCATACAGCCATGCCAGTGGTTCTGCTATGACACCAGGCAGTTCCTTCAGTACTCTCGGATGCAGCTCATCCAGGCCTGCTGACGTGATTTATAGCGTGCTGTAAATCTATGTGTAAATATTGTTAGAAGGTGCTTCCAACAATAAAACAAACTCTTTGCCTTGAATAGTTTCCATTCAAGGGTATACAATGCACTGAATTAATATGTAAGAGCGTAAAAAAAAACATTAAACTTCGGTAGGTTAGACAGTTGTCTTAAAGCTGAAGCAAACGTACTAACATTTTCACTTAGTCTCCAGGATGGTATTTGGAATTACCCTGCAAAAAATATTCATGGGAAGATGTAATATTTCAGCCACAACAAAACTTTTCACTACCTATTATACAGAACTGCTCAATCAAGGATGTCTTAGTTAGGTATAATATAAGTGTTACTGTTATCAAAATGCTCAAACATAGACAGCAGAAACTCAAATTCAGTTTCCCTTTTAATAATGTGCCATTGTTTTGAACTGTTTGCCACTAGGAGGCTTATCTTGCCAAAGAGATGTCATTGATGCACTCAGCCAGCTGTTCTTTTGAACTTACCTAGTCACACATTTTATGATGTGAAAGGATGGTTATGATTGTGTAGTCTGATCTCATTTACAACACAGGAGTTGAACCTGGGATAGTCTAAAGGTCACTAAGAGTATGGACAGCTCTTGCATTTGTAGCACTACAAAATGTGAGCATACAAGTGCTCTGTACTGCTACACAGTGCAAGCATTTCAAAATAGTATCTGTCTGAAACAGGAACTTCTCTGTAATGCTTTTTTTGTAATGCCATATGTAATGGCTGTTCAGTTGTATATAGTACCAGGACACCCAGAGTCCCGCAGTCTTCTTCTTTTCCTCGCTCCCTCTGAAGGGGAAGATGCAGCTGGCTCCCTAATAGCCCACCTATCAGTGAGCTGTCCGGGCAGTGGCACTACTCAGGATGGTGAGAGTGAGAAGAGCACCTCTCTTCATCCTCAGCACTTCTACAGGCTTAGGGGTCTGTCTTTGACAGCTGCCACTTTTTAGCAGCTGCCAGCAAATTACTGACAGCCCCCACCCCGCTTCTTCTCTGGAATGGAGGAGGGAAGGTTAAGGATCAGCCCTTTGGCTGGTGAGAGCACCCTTGAGGTAACTTTATAGGCTAGAATACCTATACATCCCTGTAGTACAACCAATGGACATCTGTCCATAGCCTATATAAGTCACCACATGAACAGATGACCAGAAATATGGGCATATCAAATAGCCAGCATGAATATAGAATTTGATTGTTAAAGTCAGATCTCAACAGATTAAATTGGCGTAACTTTTGAAGTTAGTGTGTCTTTATTGAATTACACCATCTGAAGGTGTGGTGTGAAGGACTGTATTCCCATTCAGCAGCATCCAAAGCACTATTTGGTTTCAGGAGCTATGGGAAGTAGTAGAAGAAAGCTCATTGCTGCTCCAACTCAAATATTATTCAATTCAGCATCCCAAAAGAATTGTTAAATCAGGAGCTTCGGCTATTGTGAGTTAGAATTAGTATCCCAGGATGGGCTGAGAGATGCGCCAGATTGGTTTTCAGATGATTTGTCCATGAAAGAAGTGGCAGATGTAGCTCCTGGTGACTATGGATTAATAACTCAACCAGCAGAAAAAGTTGTACAAAGGAAGCTCACAGAATTCCACTGAATGGAACTCTTAATATCAGAAAACGGATGTTGCATACAAAGTAGATAAATTGATGTTAGTCCAAAAATAAACTTTATTAATATTTAGTCTGGTAGTTTGTTCAGAGATTCTAATTCAATGGATATTTGAGGTGATTAGCATCTTTCAAAGTAAGAATGAAACATTTTCTCTCTTGCGCTTTCTCCCTCTCTGACGCTTGCTATGCCAGTTAGTGTAGTAGTGTCTGGCACCTGATAGATGAAAAGGGAACATACTGTTCTCAGTGATATATAGGCTATGGATGACTCATGTCAAGAATCTGCAGGTAGCTTTGTGGAGTTTTGTTCTGGTTGTTTGTTTGTTTCTGTTTTTTGGTTGCATTGTTAAATTTCCAGCCATGATGTGTTCCAGCAGCACCACTAGGGAGCATTCTTTCCCCTTTCATTAAACCATTCCTACTGCATCCAGTGATCTAATGAATACAAAGTTATCATTTATGTGGCTATCTAGACATTTCAATAAATATTAAAAACTTGTTTTAAAATGTCATGTATGAGGAAATGAGGATGGCGGTTTGAAAATGTAGTAAGAAGTTAATGGCTGATATTTTCTCTCTGAGCCTGTGAAATCTGAGTCCCAGGTGTCCTACTTCCTGTTTTCTCTGCTGCAATGAGTGATCTCACTTCATTAACAACTAGAATGGAAAATCAGTGGGCACTTATGATACATGGGAGGTCCCTCACTCTGACAGAGAAGTCCAAAGACTGTACCTCACATAGGTCATGAAGTGGAAATTGTCTCAACACTGTTTGAGCTAGCCCCTGGTTATGTTTTTAGATAATAAGTTATTAACAATTTTCTTCTTTAGAAATCTTGGGAAAGTTTAAGGGATTTTTTTAAAAGCTAATTGGGTACAGCACTTCTGTTACTCATTTTTGGAGTTGAGTGAGTATATGTCTGTGTCTGTTTATATTTCCATTGTTTGGTATCATAGGCCATATCCCCTCTGAACCTGTATATAAACTGTTTCCACCTCTGTGCCCACTCTTGAAATTACCAAAGACAATAACTTTATAATCGTAATGAAGCAAAGCAGTAGGGTAAATTAGAACAATTTGTTGTTGTTGTTGAGTGTTATCTGTCTATGAAATGCTTACTGTGGGAAAACTGAGCTAAGCAGCTGTCCATTAGAAAGCTCAAAGAACAAAACTTAAATTGCTGGCTGTGAGGCATACAAGCTAGCAGGGCCTGGGAAATGACCAAAGCTTGTGGAGAGAGACCTTTCACTCACCTAGGAAGGTATCTCTGGAATTAGGGCTAAGAATTTTGCTTTTATTGATAAAATGATTGATTTTGGCCAGCTGTCACATTGACAAACCAGCAGAGATTTTTTATCAACTTATATCTCTCCCTTCATTTTAAAGTGTAATTATTTATTGAGAGGCAGAACCCCTCCATTAAAACTGCTCCTTACTGACAAGAAGAGAAAAGGAAAAGGTCATTGTAATTCTTAATTTTGGGAAATGCTTTAATACCATCATCATTGGCAATCCCTCCAGTTCGAGGATGATTGTCTTCTATGATTGTTTTATCTGCAGATCCACAGATGGCTGATGAGGCCTTTCCAAGATCAACACTGTGTTGCAGCTTGAGTACATGTTTCTGTGTGGGGTGGGTGGCTCTAGGTTCTTGGTTTGGCCCTCAACACACTGTTTCTGCCACTCCCATTTTTCTGTCTCCTGTTGTCATCATAAGGTTTCAAAATACTGAAATCCTTGCAGCAGACTCTTCCTCTGTTTCAGGCAATCCTTGGTTGATAGTCTCCCTTGAGCTGATGCCAATTTTGCATTTTTTCAAGTTGGCCTTGAGGACATCCTTGAAGTGCTTTCTCTGTCCTTCTCTTAAGTATACATCCTGACTGAACTGGGAGACTAAAACTTGCTTGAGTCAGACACCCAGATGATATATATGGCAGGTCCAGTGAAGTTGATGTCAGATGATCATTACCTTATTACTCACGGTGTTTGCCTGTGAGGGGATGCTAATTAGGCCTGTACAAGTAGGCAGCTTCAATCTGGCTCTGGATCTGGCTGCTTCAGATGCCAGGGATCTGATCTGGAGCTCTGGACCGGGTTTCTACTTTGATCCGGCTGAAGTGGCTCCAAAACTTTGGAGCCACCTCAGAGATTTGGCTATACGGTATAATGGGGAATCAATGAAATATCTATAACTTTGTCGTGTTTTGTCTGATTTGGATGAAACTTGCAGAGATTGTAGCCTCTGCTGAGAGCATGAAGCCTGTCAAGGAGATAGGTGTAGGGGGGTTCTGGGGCCCTGTACCTCTGGCTGCTGACAGGCAAAACTCGTGACATGGGTGCTTGTGCAACTGTCTGTCTGTCTTGGGGTGGGGGTGGGGGGAACTACTGCAGGCCTGGCTGCTAAGCTACTGTGTTACCAGTTACCAGTTAATCACAATTCACTCAGGGACCAACTCAATACACAGTTGCTAGCTAATGTAGCCAGTTAATTAGCATTAATTAACACCTACAAAACCAGAGACTAAGGAGAGGAAATAATCAATACAGACAATCAACTGCCCCAAAAGAGCTACAGTCAGTCGCACAAGCACCCATGGCATGAGTTTTGCCTGTCAGCAGCTAGAGGTGCAGGGCCCAGAACTCAGAAGCCCTGCACTGTTCTCGACAGTTGGCAGGCTTTGTGGCCACAGCAGGGGCTACCATCCCCGCAGTTTTCACCCCACTGCTCCTTAACACACACAGTGTCACCCATGTCACGAGTTTTGCTTGTCTCTAGCTTGAGGTGCAGTTCCCCACAAACCCCTGAAGTTTGCACCCCCCTGTGGTGTAATACCTAGATGTGACATGAGTTTTGCTTTCAAGAATTTGGGGTACAGTTCCCCCCAAACCCCTCCACCTATCTTGTTGAAGCTTGGTAGACTTCATGCTCTCAGCAGAGGTTACAATCCCTGAAAATTTCATCCAAATCAGACAAAAAACAAGAAAGTTATAGATATTTCATTGATTCCCCATCATATCCTATGGCTGGATCTCTGAAGCAGCTCTGAAGCTTTGTTGATGCGCTTCAGAAGCTCCAAACTGCTTTGGAAAGCCTAACAAAGCCAGAGCTTCAATCAGACATGACGCTTCAGATGCCAGAGCGCCTGAAGCATGGTCCGAAGCCTCGCACAGCCCTAATGCTAATGTCTGTGTATCTACTGAAGGATCTTCCACAGGCAGTATTAATAGTACTTCTCCAGTGACTTGAAGTGTCTCCTGTACGCTGTTTGTGTCTCAGATCCATACAGTAAATTGGGGACCATGACTTATTGATAAACTATAAGCTTGATTGCGGATCTGATCTTAGTCCTCAAACACCCTTTTCATCAGGTGTCTGAAGCCTGCCCTGGCGATGCTGGATATCTTCATTGATGTCAGCCTTCTGCAAGAGATGGCTTCTGAGGTATGGGAAATTGTACAATACTAAAATTCCTTCAGCAAAGCAGACATTGTGCTGCCTTTGTCCCTTTTTTTTTCACCCAACACACAAAATATACAAAGGTAAATGAAAACATTTACTTTGGTTGTTGCTGTATCAATCTAGTGAAGGCCAAAGAGTAGTTCACACTGACCTGTGCAGAATTTTACAAAAACATTGCCTCTGGTTTAGTCTCCCAGACCAGATCCAGACCATGGCCTACTTGCTGCCAGTCACCACCCTCACTGTTAACACTCATCTCCAATTTCAGACTAATCCTTTGTGAGCTTTTTAAAGAAATTTTAAATCTATTCAGTTACTACCATTCTGAGTTTAAATGATTTTGTCTCTCACCATTTAACTTTCATTTTCACTCCAACCTCAGGAGACTGTTATAATTCATGATTTTCAAAGGTAACTAGATAATTTAATGGAAGATATCACATGTGTCTAAATTCCTCAGCCTTTTCAAATGATAGACAACCATACTGCGTTATGTTCTGCTTCATGGCACCCATTGAAGTGATTTCAGCAAATCCTCTAATAACCTCTAATCCTTGAATTTGCCTGAGAAAATCTTATAACTAGCAATGCATCCTCATTCTCCTCAACTTGTCAACCACTTCCAGCACTATTTGTTGTTCTCTTCTTCTTGATGTTTTATCTAATCTTGGCTTTTGTGATGTAATCCTCTGCTGGCTCTAGCTGTGTCCTTGTATTGTTCAAAGGGTCTTCCTCAGATCCCTTCAGGTCTTGATGAGGGTCTTTCAGGGCTCCCTTTCCTCTCCTTGAGTGCAGCTGAAATTCACATCCAGATGCTTGGACCTGCATTTTACATATTGACTTCCATTCTACCTAGGAGAGCACACAAAGAAACAACAAACTCTTCCCTGTGCCTGAAAAAGGGTGTTTGTACCTGGAACCTTGCAAAGAACATTTTTCAAACTATTTAGTTGGTCTGATAACAGATATCACATTTACCCAAACAACCTTGTCTGCCTATGTGCTTAGACTAGCATGGCTTCAACCAACACCCGGCTCCCCCCAATCCAGATGCTCATTATTTCATTGCTTAACTGCTTCATCACCCTTTTTCTGGTCTTGGGAAATGCAATCTTGTACTGTCTATATCTGTTCCAGGTGATGTTACAAAATTGCTTTTTTGGCTTGTCCTTATGACCCTGCATCTCTCCATGGAATCAGACCCAGACAACTTATCTTCATTATCATGGCCTTTGCCAGCCCTAGCTATCATCTCCCATGGGCTATTGAGAGGTAATCTTTCTGCCACCAGTGCCACTTTCATAGACTGCTCCTTATGTTTGGGACAAGCTTCCTGCAAAGTTCTGCAAGCCAGTTCACTGGCTTTTTTCAAATCCTTCTTAAAATCCTTTTGCCATAGTGCCTAGAAACAACCTCAGAATGATTAGGCTGATGCTATCAACCCTCCCTTAAGTAAAAAGCTGTGTTTTCCAGTGCTTACCACCTTCTTAAAAAAAAAACCTTTACCCTCTACTGCTGTTATTTCCTTTTTCTGTCTAAGACATGGGGCTTCATTTTGTATGACCAGCTAAATACATTCCATGGACCACATCCTCAGTTGCTATAAATGTACAAAACTCTTCTGACATATGAGTCAGTGGAGCTACTCTGGTTATACTAGTTGAAGCCTGTGGCTAATGTTAAGGAAAGAAGAAAATGACGGGTTGTGAATTTGAATGTAAACGGAGCTAGAAACTGTTCATGTAAATATGTTGGCGCAGCAAATATTTTCTTGTATTTCTATAGGGCTGATCACAATAGGGTCCTAGTTTCCTAGGGTGCCTGTACATGAGCGTGGAGACTGCTCTGACATGCTGTAATTATAGCTTGTTGGAGCAGACTCAGTTAGTCAGATCTGCTGCAGTATGGTAATTACGCGATCTTGTGTATCAGCATCCCTGTGTTTTAAAGTGGCGGTGGAGGCACTTGAACTAAAACTCATCAAATGAGGTTTAGTTCAAGCACCTCCACCACCATTTTGAAGTGCGGGGATACTGATACATGAGATGCTGGGGCAGCTCTTGGAGCCACTCTGATTAAAGCGGCAGCCCCCTCCCCACTCCTGGAGCATGTGTAAAAGTGCCACTAGGGACTAATGCAGTAGAAAAATACAGAAAGCAACAACAAAATAAACAGCATACAAAATACTTTCTGCAAGAACATAGTGGAAAATGTGGAGTGATTATGCCTAGGATATGCAAAAACCTTGGCATTAGGGAGAATAGAGGACCGTGACAAGGGAAAGAGGCTGGGAGAGATTGTGGGGAATTCCTGCAATAGAGGGTGACACATAGGGCACATCCACACATGCAAGCATGTGCACTTGCAGCAGCTCAAATAGAAGCAGTGAAAATTTGAGCTGGGGCTTTTTGCCTCAGTGCATGTGCTCAGACATGAATTTTGTTGTGGAGCAAATTGTGCCACTTGGGGCAAAATAAACCTGCCTGGCCCCTCCCAGATCTGCAGCCAAGCTGGGTCCTATAGCACGAGCAGCCCAGGGCCGGCAGGACCCAGCCCATCTCCATGCAGTCCCTGGGCTGCTCATGCTGCCTGGCCCGGCACACAGGGACCACATAGAGTTGAGCCAGGCCCTGCCAGCTCTGAGGCTGTTTGGGTCTTGACACTATAGGAAGGGCCCAGCCGGGTGGCAGAACCCAACACACCATGTGGGAACCAAGTGCCGCACCAGGTCCTGTCACCATGGGCCAGGCCCTGTCAGGCTGGGCAGCAGACAGGCCCTAGGGCCAGCTCCTGCCTCTGGCCCACAGTGCCTGTGGGGCGGGTGAGGATCTGGCCCAGTCCCATGTGGCTCTCTAGTCTGGCTTTGCACTGGAGTGGGTCACACAGCTCCTGTGTGCACCTCCCGGAGCCACACAACCTGCTCCTGTGCAAAGCCAGACTAGTGAGCTACACAGAGCTGGGCCAGGTCCTCACCCCCCACAGCCCCAGGGACAATCCCCCACCACTCCCCCAACCCCCCTACATCCCTCTGCCACCCCTCACCCACCCACACCCATGAGGCCCCCCATCCCCCCGCACTTACCTTGGTAGAAGAAGGGGCTGGTGGCAACAGGAGCACCAAAGAGATGCTCTAGTCAAAACCAAAGCATTTCTTTTGGAGGACCAACTCCCTGCTTGCTCCAGGCACAGCCTGGAACTGTGCCTTGTTCCACTCTATTGCAGAGCAGTTTTTTTAGACTCCTGAATATCCTGGAAACTTGCAGTATGGTGAACTTTTTTCGTTCCTGCACATGCCTCTTGCCCTGCCTCAGAGGGGTTTGAGGCAGGGAAAAAGGCACACGCGCACGCATCTGAATGTGCTAATCGGAAGCATCATGGGGAGGGAGCTGGTGGGATGTGAGGAACTACTAGTGGATGCAATGAGTTCAGACTACAAAAGTGATGATACTCTGATTGTTTATCATAATCAAGCACAAAGGGCCAGCTTCTCCTCTCATTTACATGAGTGTACTCCTGAAGTAGCATTGTCCTCGTTGATTTTTGAATCCCCTCTAATAGTAGTGCTAAACATAGTACTTTCTAACATAGGCAGTCTGTGAAAAGACAAAGTTAGGAAGCTTGGTAAGTCTATTAAATATGAAAAAATAAACAGTAATAGATTACAAGCAGTGTACCTCAGTGGACATGTCTACACATGTGCTTTAATGCTCAGTAGTCTATTTTACTGTGCATTAAAACATCACATAAAAAACCTTACAATTATGCCGATGCTCAGTAAAATAGGCTACTATGCATTAAGCATCATTTAAAAACCAGACACATTCAATACTGCACATTCAGGCAGTCAAATACACATTTCTTTAATACCTCACACTAGAGGTACTAAATTTAATGTGCATTAGAAAAAGCACCTTAATGGATGTGTAGATGTGCCCAGTGTCTCCTAGTCAAATTCTGCCCTTGTTCACATAACTGTATATATGAAGTAACCTCATTGAAGTAAAGAGTCTTCTACTTATTTGCATAAATTAAGATAATTTTGTAGAGGAACCAGCCTGACTGTATGGAGAAGATCATGACATTGTTTTATAATTTTATAATTACTCATGTCATTTTTAGATAGCTGTAACTTGTGGTTTGCTGAGGATGATAGAAGTTATTGAGGAAAGCATTTAAAGCCAGATTTTTCAAGGTATTTATGTGCCCCAAAGAAGCAGATAGTGGGATTTCAAGAGTTTGTGTGCATAAATCTCATTGAAATCCATGGGAGTTAAATATTTGATCTATTTGGGCAGCTTCAGAAATCCCCATAGGAACCTAAGGACACAGGTGTGCACTGCCTAATTACCTTCATAATTCTAGTGCTAGTAATTATTATTATTCCTTTTGAATTATGCATACTGTTGGGTTTTCTTGGGTGATGCAATTCTTATACCTTCTTGTCACAGAATTTTCTTGCCAAGCTTTTCTCTTTTGACACTTCAGGGTAGTAATTACAGTAATAGTCTCCCTTTTACTTCATTAGGCATGTGGGCGAAATTCAGCAGTCAAATGTAAAGGAGATAAAAATTACATAATAAGTGGGCAAAACTCTTCCGATTCTATGGCAGTCATAGACAGATATAATTCCATTTTCCCTTATGCTGATTTATATAACATGAGAACTAAATGAATCTAAGACATTTAAAAGGTATATAAGTTAAGATACATGTTGGAATAGGAAACAAAAGGAGGTATCATTTATGTAAAAAAGGATTTGGTTCTCCTTTTGCACTGGTTTTGTACTAGAGAGAAGTAGTGGGCTGTCTTAGTCTGCAGTTAGACAGAAAGCAGAGCAGGGTAGAACAAGACTAAATAGTAAGTCTCTAGTTGCTTTTGTATTAGTGTAGATCCACTGACTTCCTCAAGTTACTCTGTTAATTCTTTAATGCCAGTGTAACTATAAGGAGACTCAAGACATTAAACCAGTGATTCTCAACCAGGGATGCCTAGAGAATGTTTCAGGGATGCTGCAACGTTAGCACTGGGAAGAATAAGAGCTGATATTTTCTGAGAGACACCTTGATTCTATCAAGGGGTGTCTCAAGTCTAAAAAGGGTTGAGAGTCACTGCATGCACTCAATTCTGATTTGGCCTCTTCAGTTATAGATATTCCCCATCTGCAGGTTTTTAACATTTCCCATCATTTGTGACATCTCTAGATCAACTTCTTACATGTACTTGAGTTCTTCAAACCCAGACTAGCTACACTTGTCAATATGTCTTTTGTTCTCTGCTAATGAAGCAAAGCCAGCTCACACCATTGATTTAAAGAGCTTATCTAAGCAGAAAATACAAATGGCTGAATTCATCTCTGTGGTAACTACTGAAATCAATAAAGTCACAGTAGACAGCGGTTGTAGGGCAAACTATTATTGTTGTTATTGATCCTATACTGTCTTGCACTTTGAGTCATCATTTACATTACAGCTGGTAAAAATTCTTCTATTCTGAGTTGGTAGCATTAGTAGCTATGCTGCAAATGTGTAAGGCAGAGGGGTGTCAGGGTCTCCTGCTGCTTGGGCAGGACTGCATTCTAACCGCTCATCAAGGTTCTCATATGAAATACTAGCTTCAGATGTTGTGGTCAGCAGTGGAATTCAGCAGATGCGCTTGCATATTGAGCAGAGCAAACAAATGTGAGCTATTTAACAATTTTGCAAACAATTACAGCCCCCCTCCCCCTTACATTCATGAGATTTTACTCACTACCCCAAACAAAACAGGATTATGCCCAAACAGCTGGTTGTCACTGCCAAAGTGAAAAATTAACATGTCATAGAGGAGGGTGAGGAGCAGAAGATCAAAGGATAAATACTTTTTCTCAGCCACACCAACTTACACAATATAAAAACCATCATGAATTTCATCAACAGCACTTTACATTCCTCATGGGGAATGGAGAGAGAGGGAACTTTTGGTGGGATGAAGTTGAAAACAAGACAGAAGACAGGGTAGATACACACCTAATAGACTAGCTAAATAAGATATACAGAGAACATAAACTTCATCAGGCACTGTCAGAATAGGCTGTGTGTTATACAGCACATAGCAGATTAAATACCTGGAGTCCTATGATATTCATTTGTTTGGATCTGATGAAAAAGAAAATACCTGAGTGTACCTAAGCAAGTTTCTGCTGTAGACTGATTGCAGTCCATTTCATTTGGCTGAGCAGAGAAAGGTAGTTCATGTTAGCCTCATGTCAAGCAGAAGGCAGGGTAGATCTGTATCAAAAGAAGATATATAAATGAGACAGACATAGAGCACAAGCTTTCATGAACTTACGCTCACTTATCTGATGAAGCTTGAGTTCACAAAAGCTTATGCTCTATGTATAGCTTATTTAGTTAGTCTATAAGGTACATATCTACCCTGACTGCTGCCTGACTTCAGACGAACACAGCTAAATACCCTGGTCAAAACAAGGTCATGTCTGCTAATAATTTACTATCCAAACCTCCTTGGAAAACACCTATTGAAAAGCCATTTAGGTAGCAAAATATTTTTGATAAGTGAAACAGTTTCAAGTTACTGTATCAAACTTAAGAGTAGAGAGATACAGCAATGTATTAAATAAAGATTAAAAAGAGAGCAGCTTGTTATGCAACAGTAAAAAATATTGCCATTTAGATAATCAAAGATGACTGAGCTCTTCCTCTCATGATCAGCAGTGGCACAACTAGAGTGGGGCAACAGGGGCAATAGGGACAACTGCCCTGGGTGCCAACAGGGGTTAGAGAGAGAGGAGGGGAAAAACAGCTTTTGCTGCAGCTTGCCATTGCAATCACAGAGGCAGGAGCAACCAGAAGTTGTTGCTGCTCCTGTGTGCAGCAGCTACTCTGGGCACCTGGCCACATTCTTACATGGCTGGTGATCTGTCTGTGTATTTCTGAGTCATCCTCTAAGCACAATTGTTTGTGATCATTCCTGTAAATGTAGTAGAACATGACTGGCCTAAACTGGGCAAGCTTGGATTCTAAAAGCCAACAGATACAGCCAAAGAAAACATGCTACACAAATTTGGATAATATGTGCTGTCAATGCATAGGAAAGTAAGAAAGTTGTGCTAGAACGAACTTCACAAAGTCATCTAGTCCAGCTCCCTGACAAGGCAGAATCATCCTCAGACTAAACCATTCCAACCTAGTTTCTGTCTAACCTGTTTCTGCAAACTTCTAAGGATGGAGATGCCACAACTTCTCCAGGTAGTCTGTTTCCATGTGGAAGTGGAGCCCCACTTGCTACCTGCTCCAAACTAGACATTGAGCCATTGTGAACTACTTGCTGAGTACAATGATCCAACCAGTTATGTATCCACCTTACAGCACTTTCATCTAATCTATATTTCCTTAGCTTGTTAATGAGACTGTCATGGGAGACAGTGTCAAAAGCCTTGCAATAGTCACGTTATATCACATCTGCTGCTCTCTCCCATCCACAGAGCCTGTCACCTTATCATAGAAGGAAATTAAGGTGGTCAAACATAACTTGACCTTGGTGAGTTTGTGCTGGCTGTTGCTGATCATCTTGTTCTCCTCTACATACTTCACAGTGGATTCCTTGAGGACCTGCTTCGTGATCTTTCTGAATATTGAGTTCAAGCTGACTGGTCTGTAGCTCTCTGGTGCCGCCTTCTTCCCTTTTTAAAAGGACACTATATTGGCCCTTTTCCAGTCATCCAGGACCTCACCTGACCACCACAAGTTCTCACAAAGGATAGCCAATGACTATGAAATTACCTCAACCAGCTCCTTCAGTACCCTTGTGTATATCCCATCCAGCCCTATAGACTCAAAAACATCTGGCTTCTCTAAGTAATCCCTAACCTGTTACGCCATTATTCTAGGCTATTTGTTTCCTTCCCTATCTGCTGCCAACTGCACTCATCATCTGGTAGCTGCCCAGTAAAAAGTGAAGAAGACATTAAATACTTCAGCCTTCTCTTCATCTTCTGTGACTAGGTTGCCATTTTCATTCCATAAGGGACCTATGGTTTCTCTGGTCTTCCTCTTACTTTTGACTTACCCATTTCTTGAGAAAAGCAATCTTTTCTCTCCCAAAATGAGGTTTGTGGATTTATTAGACATTATTTCTGACATGCCTGTCCCATGGCTGTACCCTCTGCCATTCAGGAAAGTTGGCTAGCCTCATCTGACACACCCTGGTCATATTTCTTACCGTCAGAAATTATGTATAGTATCTAACTGTAATCAGTCATCATAGGAAAGAGTTATGCCCAGTCCTTAACTGTGACATTGGCTTTATACATGCATGTCTCTGAATCATATCAGATCTGCTTCAGGAGGTCAATAAATGCCCCAAGAAATTGGATTTTTCTGACAAAATGGAATTAATTAACACAGGAAGTCCATTTAATTGTTGTATCGTTTCCTACTAAAAAGGGGAGTGAGTCAGAATCCCAGATGTGCTACTACAAAGTTACTACTTTGTCCATCATTTCCTCTTGTAAGTGTGAGAGACAGTTTTGGCTAGGCTCTGTTTTGACAAAAAGGTAATTGGCATTTTTAATACTGATATTCATAAAACAGAAAGTCTTTCTTGAAGTACTTTGTAGAAAATAACTAGTTCTCCCTTTTCTTTTAGTCCTGCTATAGTAGGATGTAGTATTACAAAAATGTCATCAGAGACTCAGTTAGAGAAGAAGAAGGGTATCCCAAATTCTGTTTTGTCAAAGATACTAAAATTGCATCCTGGCAGATCAGCTTTGATGCCAACTTTAGGGTTGTATTCAATTTAGATAAATAAAATATAACAAAACCAGCAGTGAAACTATTTACATAAGCTTTATAAAAGCCCAACTGGGAATATTCTGGTCATTTTAGACCAGTAAATATTTTCCTGAGTATGCCATGTCAATATTGGAGTTATACTTGCATGAGAATGTGAAAATGATACATTACAAACTAGAAAGAGAAGTATTTGTGGTTTACTATCATGTTTGAAGAATAGAAAAAAGCAAATCAGTTTACCAAATGAAGAATAAATCACATTTCCCAAGTTTTTTTTGGCAAACTAAGATACTAACAGAAGTAAAAAGAAAATAGTTACTATTGTTTTCTTAGGTATGGTAAAATATGTTCCTCCTTAGACAATATATTGGGGAAACGGGTAAAGGGGAGGGCTGGTGGTTGGCAGTGAGGGGCAATCACGACTCCTGCTGTGCACATGTGGCAGGGCGGGAGGCGCAATTGTGTGGATCATGCATTAGATCCCATTGCCTTTACCTGCACAGGTAGTGGGGCCCAAAATACACTAAAGAATGAAAAGATCTATCTGAAAGGAATCAGACCTCGTGTAGAAGTTGTGGAGGAATCAACCTCTCCACCTGCCTGTCTCGCTGTGGTGGGGCTACACCCCAAACCCTGCCCCTCTGGTCACAAACTGTGGCTGCTGGATGCACTTGGTCTCCATGGTAACAGGGCTGGAGACATTGCTGAGGGAGTCTCCTTTGTCAGTTTCCACCTCTGCAGGTCAGGTGACTACGTCTCTCACTTGTCTGTCAACCTGGCTGCCTGGGTTACAGCTATGTAAGCTGGATAAACCTAATCCCTATGGTACCTCATGGCTTGGGGGGTGGGGGGCAGAGGCTAGAGCATTACCAGGTGACTGTGATGCTTGTTTAATTGGTTGGGTGTTATTAAACAACACCTGCCTGGTTTGGGTATAGAAGGTGATGTCATTAGGAAGCACCAGGCAGCAGCCAATGGGGCTGCTTCTGGTGGGAACGTAGTGATGAGGTCATGACAGGGATATATAGGGTTCCTTCTTCCTGGAGGGGGAAGAACCATATTGGGGAACATGTGAGTAACTGACCGGGCAGAGAGATGGGGATCTCTCCTGAAGCTCACTGACACACCACGAACTGCTTGCTTCCAGAGGAAGGCTTAATCAGAATCAGCCTCTGGATGATACTTGTGGGTAAACTACTTGAAACTTATCTACAAATATAGCTTACTGTAATGTAGAAGGGCATCAAATGTTACTAAGCTATATTGTTTGCTTGCTGTGGGTTATTCTTTGATACTTCTCTATCCTGTACCCATCCCCAAGTGTACCGTCTTTAACCAATAAAGTTCTCCACTGTATCAAGTCTGGTGGACTTGTTGGGAGAGGGATTGGGGCATGCCCGTAAGTTCCCTAGGCTCGGCTGACTAAGGGAGCTACCTATTGGTGCATCACGCTAAAGGAAGCACTCCAGATTCTTGCAGGGGATTGAGCCCCCTCAAGTTCTACAAGGCCTTGTAGAACTGTAGTCAGGGGCTACAGGGCTGAATACAGACCAGGACCCGTGGGTGGTGGCAGTGGTGACTCCAGTCTCATGGGTGTGCTCCAGGACGGGGGTTGGCCAGACATGAGGCACCCCAGGGGAGGCACTCGAAGCTTGGTAAGTGGACGGGTGCAGTGAAGTGGGTGGCTTAGCGGAGGAGTGCCCCCTACTGTCCCACTACAGAGATGATATCTTTTTTTAGACCAACTACATTTTTGCAAAAAAAATTCTTTAATTGCAAGATTTTGGGCACAATCTCCATCAGGCATAGGATAAAAGATTATAAAAGTTCTCCTGGGTAGAAATGAAAGTCCATATTTTATAGAAGAGTTAAAGGTGTGGTAAAATCTCCTGTTTCAAATAGTTCATTTTATGCAGGTTAGACACAGAAAAAAGTTGGAATAGTCTGTTTACCTCAAAGGAAGACCTATCTGAAACACTTCAGACTCCAGCTCTTTCCATCCAAATTCCTGGTCCTCCAAAAATTAGGAATTCCTTTTTCTCAGAGGACTCCTCTCTGTCTTTGCCTCAATCCCTTGTAGAAGTCTCTCCCTACCTGCACTTCTAGTTCTTTAAATTTATGGGAGATGAATAGCAGTGGCATTAAGGCAGTCTGTTTGAATAAGATTGTTACACCTCAGCTGCTTAATGTATTTAGTGCTTCCTACATTTTTTCCCTTTAAAATTTTTTTTCCAGTGATAGCACATCCTCATAGACTATTTTTAATAGCGTTCTTTAGCCCTGTCTTCCTGCAGCTATGGCACAGCTACAGTTACATTTCTGAATACTGTAGCAGGTCTAGGCATTTTTAATTGCACTATTTGATCTGCTTGTTGAATGCAAATTTAATAAAATCCTATATTTAACTCTCTAAATCAAATATGAAAAGCATTTTTTTTCTTGTAGATCATTATTAATTTGTATGTGAATGAATTAACTTAGTTTTCAACAGTAGTCATTTTTGACTTCACCATTAGCCCCTCCTATTCACTGCTTTTCTCTCAATATCCTGGAAAAGTAACCACTGGTAGTTAAGAGCCCCCAGCGTTTTTTTCAGTTGCTAATAATCATTTTACTCTTATGAGTCATCTGTATTTGATATATTCATGACTAATTTGGTGTTCTTTTCTGCAAACAGCCAAACTTAAGAATACATACATAAGAACTTTTAGGTGTTACATCAGTGCACTGTGTTCATGCCTTAGCTTTTCATTGCTTCATGGGCTTGAATAGCAAGCGCAAACAAAAATTCCTCCTCTTCCCCACTAAAAAGTCTGTCTGCCTCAAACTTTATTGCAGTTGATTTGACCATCTTGGCTTGCAAGAGTCCCAGCAACAGCAGGTATGTGATATTATAGTAGCTTGTTTGAGATATTTTAAGAAGTCACTGTCTTCCTGAACCTCGCCTTACTTTAGTCGGTGGTAGTAATCACCCTCCATTTCATGAGTTCTGTTTGTTTTTCAGATTCTTATAATAACCACAAGTAATACATACTGGAGGCAAGATGCAAATTCACATTTAACTGTATCTTTCCTGTTTCATTTGTGCATAACTTGCTTGACATATTTTCTTTAGGCTCAGTGCAGAGGTGTTTTCTTTTTATGAGCCAAAGCAACTTAGCCATTTTTAAGCTGGGTTCCTGAAAGGGGAAAAATAACTTGCTCTGGTGTTTTGTATATTTTGACTGAACTCTGAGACCGTGAAAAATCTTGCTAAGCTTCTCTGCATAAGACCTATCTCCAAAAAGAAGAAAAAATTGAAAAGCATGAAAGCAACATTTTCCTTTTCAGTGGTTATGCTCAGTAGTGAAAATGCACTTTCGAATTTTTGGTACTAAGAACAACCATTTCAATTATGCCATAATCAAGAAATAGTTTATGCAAACAAAGATAGTATGCCATTTGGAGAGATCAAAGATGTTGCACAGGAGTTTGTGTAGTGACAGAGTATGATTACACTGACAGGGAAATTCAGCTGCTGCTTTATTTGGTTGTACCAGACATGTCTGGTTAGCAGAACTTATCATTACATATTGAGCTCCTTGGAAATGAAGAGAAATAAAGGTGCTGCTGCCAGTAGTTTAACAGACTTGAAATTTATTTTAGAAGACCCCAGGCTTGGTGGAGCTTTATATGTTTGTCAAGCTGTAGGAGGAAAAGTCTTAGACAAGGAGGACTGAAATTCCAATGAAACAAAGAGGAGCTAATTATAACCTTTGATGGTGAGGAAATAGAAACAATTTAAAAACAAAGCCCACAAACTTTCCTCCTTAAAAAAAAATAGCCACAAAAAAGGGCTAGCCAAAGCAACATTGCTTCTCCCACACAGCATACAACTCATCATTTCTTATGTGGGTGAGGAAGATTCTCTCCATTTTATGACTGCCACAGAAACCAGAAAGGGAGCCAGACAGAAGCATTATTAAAGATTGGGTGCTGTGGTAGCACCCAAAAGGCTAGGATTAGACTGTCATTGCTCTATACTCCATATACATCCTGCTTATCTTAAACACTTTCTGATGTAATTAAAGGCAACATTAAAACATGTAATAAAGGCAATTGTAATAAAATTATATGATTATTTATAGAAGTTAATAATGTGCACATCTGTGTGACTGTAAAATCACATCTATGTAAAATCATTTAAAAATATTTTTTGAGGGTGCAACAGGGAGGAAGCAGGTTGTAGCATTTTAAAACTATGTATGTATCATTCCTAGCTAATAGTGCCTGCTCTTTAGCTTGGCCAACACTTGTCAGATGTTCTTGTTTGCATTGCCATAGAAATATAACATGAAGAAAAATCTGTATAAAAGAATGGTGGCTTATGGGTCCTGTCAGGAAAAATGTGCAATGTGAAAGGTGATGGTTGGGGGAAAGCATAGACACCTTCCCTGAGAAAAATGGAAAAAGAGGTTATAAAGGGTGATGTAATTGCCAGACAGCAAGGGTGAAATATGATTAAAAAATAAAGTGTACAAGCAGAAGTGATGGAGCAGTGATGCTGCAGGAAGTAAAACTTATTTACAAAGAAGATGCAAGAAGCAAAGGCAGAGAATAGAGTTCAAAAGCAGAGAAAAGTGCATATAAGGAAAAACTCAAGGTTAGATCAGTCCAAAGATTGTCTCAATGTGCCAGCTGAATAAGTTTTTTTTTTTTTCAATTATGGACACCCAAGTCCTCCATTCAGGCAATCCCCATGGTCTGTTCCAGGCATCATGCCATAATCCAGAGCCTTTTGTTTGCCCAATGTAATACTTCAAATGCAAGAGGCAGCAATGCTATGCTTGCACCTTGAATGGATCCTGTTTCATGTCAGGCACTGGAATTGTAGCTGTGCAGCAGCAGTGGTTATACCCTGTAGCATCCTGCCCATATGGCTCATCCAAGGAAGGTATATGAAGTGATCTCAGCTGGAACAGCACTGGCCATTCACATAACTGCAAGTACAGTAATAATAGCAGAGGCTGACCAGCTGTGACCACGTCTGGAAATTGCCATTGCCCACAGCCCACAGCCATTACATTGGTGAGAATTAGATCAGTTATGAGGGGAACTTCAGAGGTGAATGAATTTAGCAGAGCAGCTGAGCAGGGATACTGAATTGCTTAAGAGAAGGGTGCAGTACTTGTTCCTTCAAGCAACTCTGACAGGTGACCCAAAAATCAGCATACCAATCCTGAGCCTAGTAACAGCAGCAATGCATGTTGATCCAAGGGCCTGCAAGACTCCACTCCTCTAGCATTGGACTCAACTTCTCCACTTCTTGTAGCATATGAGGCTAAGGGATCACTTTTATCCTCCTCCTCAGCCTCCTCCATGCCCACTTTGCCATTCTTCTTATCTGCCTCACTTTCCTCCTTGTCCTTTTCTACCTTGTTGTCTAACCCTCTGGCTAAGGATGTCCATGTTGTATGATTGCATTGTGCAGAATCCTAGGAAAATCATATTTGCCTTTAGGGGGCTGTACTGCAATGTGCCTCCAGATGGATGGAAGCATCACTATTATATTTTCTAATTGTCTTCTACCCTCTCCAGGAGTGACCTGTGAGCCTGGCTGTACCATTTTTCTGTGCCACCATGGAAGGAGCCTCTTACCTAGCAGCCAGCTGTGAGGAAATTCTCCATTGTGGAAACACCTAAAGACGATTGGCTGGAAGCTGAATGGAGTCAGAGGGGGACCACAGAAATCTCACAGTGTTGGTGAACTCCAGTCAGGCATTGCTGACCACCATCATAATCATGACATAAAGTTACATGCCTGTTGATAAACATGTGGGCATCATCTGTGGATTTCCTAACATTCACCTCAATCCAGCACCTAGGACTTGAGGAAAAATTACAAGCTCATGAAATTCCAGCATTGTCCATCTCTGGGTGTATGGGTCATTGTCGAAGGGCAGAGTCCCTCAGAGTGTATTCCAGTCATGCCCAACAGGTTCCAGCAGGCTTTAATACCTGTGTTGATGTGTGGCATGTCCACAAGTGGAATGGGATCACAATGTGATATAGCCTACATCTATATGAGCATGAACAGAGTCCATACATATTGCAAGCAGTGCTTAGTTCAGTTAAGTGGTAACCACACCATAACCTTATGTTCATTTATCATAATTCAGGATAGCTGAGAATATCAAATAGGATGGAATAAACTGCAGTAAGAAACTATTTATTGACTTAAATAGTTTCAACACACCTAAAAGACAATATAGGATTTGGACCTCTGTTTTTACCGTGAAAGAACTTCAACTGGTGAAGATAGTAATGTTTCTTACTATTCTAGCTTGGAACACACTAAGTATTTGGGGGGAAAAAAGTTTTCAATAATTAGGAGCCATCCTCAATCTTGAGATCTATAGACAGCTGCTTGTTTTGTTGCTGCCCAAATTTGTGGGAGGTAAGGATTTTTTTAGAGGCAATACCTTTTATTGGACCGATTGCAGGGCTGGAATAATGTTAGGTAAGCTTTCAAATGAAAGGCATTATTCATCAGGTCTAAGGAGGGAAGCAAACACAGCAAATATTAAGAGCTGAGAGCAGAGCCGTGAAATTGGAAGGGGAGGAAAATTCCCAAAGATAGTAGACAATTAGCAGAAAAAAGGATCTGATTAATGGGAGATCAAGACCTATCAAAAAGGATGGGGGCTGTTAATACCTGTTGTGTGTAGGAAGAAATTCAGTAATCAACAAGATAATAACGTGTCAAGAAATTTAACAGGGGTAGGGACCTACTTAAATCACAGTTTTAAAATTTTTGTGGAATCCACAAAAAATGGTGGTTTCTCCAATCACTGTGAAAAATGGCATTTCCCACAATTTTGCGCAGAATTGCCCAGGGGGAAAAAAGGCTTACCAGAATACATAGAAAGTGCAGCCATCCCTGCAGTCATAGAGCATCTGGTTTGAGAGAGAGCTACTGAGAGGCTGAGCTAGCGATGTGGATTCAGTAGAGGTGCCAGTCAGGAAAGCAAAAGAGTTTCGGTGTCATCTGAGGAACATTTAGAGTCCGAATTGCATACAAAGTGAAAGGTGGCTGCGGAGGTTGAAGGTCACAGCAAGAAGCAAGTGACTATGTCCTCAGTCTTTAAAAGGACCAGGGAAAGCAATTTGAAAAGAAATGAGGCTACATTCACACTAGTGGAGGCATTCACAGTTGCCAGCATACCTCCGGAGAAAATTGGTAACCCTAAATTAAGGGACTACTTGAATAAACGTGCCAAATACTGGCAGTTCCCATGTGCAGACAAGCTTCACCAAGATTGTCTACCAGGAATAATTGTTTTGCATGTTCCCTTTACAAAATATGCAGTGGCAGAATATGAATCAGTCTCAGTTGTAGCAGACAAAGCAACAGATGCCAAAGGTAACTATGTTTTGAACATTTTCTTTGTGCCTGGGAGCTGGACAGACCACCTGCCTGTTTCAGAGGGAGCCAATTTACCTTGCATTTGTCATTCTTTCTACTGTGGCACAAGATGTAGTGAAGGCTGTTGTAAACTATGCTTAGAATTTAACAAGATCTCAGCATTTCTGTCTGATAGTGCAATTTACATGTGCAAAGCTTTCCCTGATGTGCTCCATGGAATGATACACAATACAGTTCATTTTACCTGTAATGCACCCATCCTTTCCTTAGTAAGTGACATCTGGTACACATATTTTCCTGATGTGGATAGCCTGGTTTCCTCTTTTTTGAAAGCATTCAAACATTGTTCAAGCCACAGTTTTCAATACTGGGCATCTATCACCAATAAAAGTGGGGATCTACATGCGACTGTGTCACTTTCACCAGAGCCAGTGCTTACAAAGTGGAATTCACAATGTAACGCAGTTCATTATCATGCACAGACTATGGAGTATTACCAGTAATTTGTGTGCTAGAAGCTTGAAATCACACTCATCTCACAGTACATGCTTAAACTACATAACTTCTTAAGACAGGGCAATGCTAAAGATTAAATTAAGTTTATGGCTGAAAATGTGATTCAGTTCATGGAGCTTCTAATATGGTTTCAAAGTCATCAAACTTCGATCCACCAAGCACACAATAAATTGTTGGTTTGATAAGTTGGGTCAAAGACAACCTGTCACGACAACTTTCAAGCTGTCAATGTGGAAACCAGAGGAGACAAAAACTGTTCCAGGAAATCAAATCTTGGATGGCAGAAAGAGCTTGACAGGGAATGTGCTGCTTAGAAGAACTTTGTCAAAGAGGTCCAGATTCCTTTGACTGTGACTGCATGTTTTGGGAGTCTATTTCTGATTGGTTCTCACATCTCTACAACTTGGCAAAATGCTGCCTTACCATTCCAGCCAATTCAGTGGTTGCAGAATGTGCAATCTCAGTGTACGGACAAGTATTCATATTGTAGAGACAGAGGACGTCAGCTGCAACTGCTGGTGGATGCTGCATGCTAGCATCTAACAACTAACAGGAATTGTTTCTATCAAGGTTAGCATTATTTAGTATTACTAAACTTTCTGTAGAATGCTAATAATAAATATGATGATATTAGTTACAATTCATATTGTGTATTAATTTATATTCATAATATATTTCAATTTATATTTCAATTTAATACTTGGATTTATAATAATGTGGAGTAATTTATTTGATATTTCCACAGACTTTGCTATTTAATTATGGCCAATCAGTAGCGAGGGATAGGTCTGTCAGGAGGGACTTGCCATGAAAAAGTCCATGAAATTGGCTCTGCATGCTACAAGTGGCCCATGAAAATCCCTATGTCTCACACTGATTTAGGTTGGTCCCTAAATATCTGTTTTCAGTCCTTGGTGCTTAGTGCACAGCCGGCTTATGAATTTTTGTTCACAAGTTTCCCTTTTAAAGGTGTTTGGTAGATTTTCTTTTAGCATGGAGATAGTGAGGTCAGAAACAGAGTGGTCTGTGAAAAATGTTTTCCTACTGATGTATGTGTGCCTATCCCTTATTCATTGTATTTTGACCATGAGAATTCCTTTTGGTACAAAGTTGCTGTTTAGTTTCACCCACGTATTTTCTATGAGGGCATTTTTGGCACTGGATCAGATATTACATTTTGGGAAAGGTATATGTGGGATCCATGGATTCTGATGGGTCCATTGTAGTGGGTGTTGATTGTAGTAGCATCAGAGATGTGCTTACAGGTTAAGCATCAATTCATAGATTCATAGACACTAGGGCTGGAAGGGACCTCGGGAGATCATCGAGTCCAGCCCCCTGCCCCA